>NC_090922.1:674193963-674818963 GCF_040938575.1 Ambystoma mexicanum | reverse complement strand
CGGTCTCCCCGCCCCCCAATGTATTAGTGGGAGTTGTAGTCGCCCCTTACATCCTCTCCCAATACTCACCTTTGCTCCCTTCTTCCCTACCATAGCTACCTTTCCCGTCCTGTTTCTTAACCTCCCTGTCCATTCTGGCTCTAGTGTCCTCCCTGGTGGTGTTTCCTCTAATTCCACTAAACTTCCACCTGCCGCTATTCCCAATCTCCCATCTTCCTGCTCATCTTCATCTAGGTCACACCACAGCTCCTCTCTCCCATCACCTTCCACTCCTTCCCCCTCTCCCTACACTTCCTCCTATATTGTTCGCTCCTAGTTCTACTATCTGCGTGGGCTCCTCTTGTATTCTGAATAGGATCTCCCCTTTCTTCCATCCTTCCTCATTTGACGTATCTAAGGGGTGTGACCGGGACAATCGTCCTGACCTTGTTGTACTTGGCACACCTTGTTCGCATAGGCTTTCTATCCTTGACAACTCTTCCCATGCTATTGAGAGCCTGGCGTCTAAATCTTCTGTCAATTTACATATGTTTATCGATGGGGTACCCACCTGCCCATTTGATCGGGGGCACTCGTATGATGGTGGCGCAGTTGGTCTTGCTGCTGGTGTGGGGGTGCTAGTGGACACGTATGTGGGATCACTGTAACCTTCAGCAGGTGGGGGGTTTGTTTAGAAGTGGGTACAATCGAGTCACCTCTATGACTCCCTCTTTTCCCTCGTCCTCCTTGATACACTCTGCTCGCGCTGATGGGGTAGCCGTGAGGGCGGGTTGATAAAGTGTGGTGTCTATTTTCTTTGGTGGGGGTATTTCCTCAAATAATCGCCATAGATCTAGTATCTCTCTCCTATTGTGAAATTGCTTCCCATTGTATTTTAGGAATATACAGGTGGCTACCATGTCCAGAACGCTTTTATCAAAGGACCCTCCTTGTGGCCAGACCTGGGGGAGACCCTCCCCCCTTCAGTTCCGTTACCCATTGGTCATGGTATTTAGTTATTCTTTCTGCATGACCTGGTAAACTTTTACAGATGTGCGCTAGGGTTGTCTCCGCTCCCATGCCTAAGTCGGTGTTACTCTGTTTGTACTAGTCTGTTCTGTCACTATGTGTGTGTTACTGTGCACATGTGGCTTCAACCCCTTTCACGTTACAATAAACAACTCACTTTGTTCAATGAAAAGATGTTGGTTTTGGCAAATCTTACCAGGCCACACTTACAATGACCGTACCCCCCTAGAAAAGTGCTTAAAAACAGTGCAATTATATAGTGTCACGTAATTACAGAAGATCCCAACCATACAATGTGCACAACACACCGCAGACATTCATCATACCTCCGCATGCACATATAGCATTTACCCTCCCTGTCTTGCCCTTCGCCTTCTACGGCGACACCCCTCTATCCCTTACACAGCTATAATATAATTTTTTTTTTTTGTTAAGACCTTATTTCTGCCCCGAATTGAGAGGAATTTAGAGAAGAGTAAGAAGAAAGCTAGTTCTAACGTATTTTCTGTGTCTCTTCACTTAGACACCCTTAGATTATCTTTTCACAGTTTAACTTATTCCCAGCACTAGTCGAGATAGCACTACGCGGCGCCGCCTTCTACTCCCTTACAGAGTTAGGTTCCCGTCCTCTTTTCCCTTTTCACTTTTGTGTCCTAATGGCCATATGCAAAGAAGGAGAAAGTATTAGAAGTGAGATAGTTCCCCTTATATTCCCCACTCCCTTTTTCGCGTTTCCCCTTGTCCTTCAAAAAAAAACTAAACATTTTTCCCTTTTAATATCACTCGCACTTAATACTCACGTGCCCGTCTTGATCCGAGACTCTCCGGATTTGGTCCGTCTAAGCAGCGCGGCCTCGCACTCAATGGCCCCACCCGGCTCCGGCGACCGGTACTAAGGGTTTTTTGAAACGGGACCCGTACCCTCTCGCCCTAACTGCGTGCGCACGTCTCTGCGTACCAGTTGCCGTAGGTGGGCGACTCTGTTGTGCGGGCGCACCGTGCGTCTCCACTGCAGCCGGGGTCGTCTCGTGCCAAGGGGACAGTTTTAAAGTTAACAAAACAAATCACGTCTATGGGGTCACCACTGAATGTAAGTGTCCCCAGAAACGCACCCCCTTTAGTGAGAGGCAATAATGGACACACCCCAGAAGGGAATGAGGACAGGACCAAGTGCGGGTAAGATCAAATGAGCTTTATATAATTCAATATAGGGCATGCAAAGGACTCTGCAAACTCAGAGCGCTCTGTCTGACAATAGCAAAGACAGTTAGTTATATTACAAATACACATCATGCATGAGGTAAGCTATAGGGGCCACAGAGTCTCGGGGATTGGGTGGTGATGGCTAGGTGGTATACATTGTATATTGTTGCTTCTCCAGGATTGGCGGACGTTTGTGCTGCACCACGTGGGGCGGGAGGTCAGCTGGGCTCATCGGGATGTAGCGCTGGGCCGGACATGCCTTGTAACAACGATTGATAGCTAAACTAACATTTGCCTTTTTGGCCACACATTACCACCCATTCATCACACTTCATGTGTCCTGTTGAGTTGCAACTCTTGTAAGCGCTGACCTTAGATCAATACATAGCCAGGAACATTGATACACGATCTGGAGTGTCTTAATACATCAGTTTATGAGGCGCCTTAGGTTCAAACAATCAGGTCCCATGGGCGTAGTCGGGGGCATGGGTGGGGGTGCTTGACTAACCATCCTTGGCAATTTTGGTGAGGGATGGTATTGTGATCTGGTACACGTGTGTGCGCCCCCCTTTCTAGGGTCATTAACTCTGGGTCGACGGAGGTACTACTGACCCGTGGGGGGCATGTGACCGGTGCCTGAAAGTCGGCAGGATTTAGGACCAGGTAGCTCGCAAGTTACGGAGTCAGGTTGTGGTGGCCTCTGACACTGGGGAGGGTGGCGGATGCTTGAAATGGGTCCAGCAGGGTCGGGAGGGAAGGCAAGGCTTTGCTGTTTGAACACCGTCTATCTCGAGAGAGCCTGGGCAGGTGGAGGGGGAAATGGCCTTGCAGCTCCGTGCGTGGCATCTTGCACGAGGCGGTTTTACTGTCGTATTGGTGAGGGGCGACTAACAACACATGGGGTTCCTAAAAGCACTCATATGTATTTGTATTTACGTGGGATACTAGCTGATGATCCTACTTTTTTACATAGCCTTTCACATTTACAGTTGACAAACGAACATGAGGTAGTGTCAAGCAGGTGTGTGTAAAGAGTGTATTAAGAGAGCAACACAAGTTATTGTTCAGTTATCAGCTGTCCAGTCTTTGTATCTCTCTTCATTACATGTAATATCGGTTGCACAACTTTCTCTTTACCCATTCTCCTTTATATTAGAAGCGAACGTTAGTCAACAAGGCACATATTACATAAATGGTTTCTGCACGTTGCAAGGGCTTTCGGGGTGGGTATGGGTGCAAGGCGTCACGCCGTCTATAGCTGGGAGGCTTGGTACAGGGGTCAGGGCCTGCAGGGTTTGGGCTGATCTCAGTTACATCCTAGTATTCTCGTTCATAGCTGGAGCAATGATGTACTGCGGAAGGTCAACAGCTACAGTGTTTTATTTTGTTTGCTCGCGTCTGGTGACTCGTGAGAACGAGTCTTCAGCGGATCTGCCATGCAGTGGGAGGTGGGGGAAGTGTGGGCCTCTGTGAGCGCGGTCAAGTGGGGGTCACCCCGCAGCGTTCAGTGTTTCTGCCTTGGGTTAGATATGCACGTTTCTAGCAAGATGGAGATGGCTTAATACAAGATGGCGTTTATTCTCTGCCACATAACGTGATAGTGCAGCCCCACGTGTCGGCCGCCCTGCCGCCTGGGCCCGGGAGGCTGGGGGGCTGCCGACGAGTCATTGGTCTCAACCAGGGTGGGACAAGTAGTGGGAGTGGGGACCTATTGACCTACCCTTCCCTACTTATCCCACCAGTATTGCATTCCAATACTCTATGCGACTAGTCGCTAGGGTTCCTACTACTGCTGCCCACTTACCCATATAGACAGCTGATATTCAATTATTATTTGCAGATGGCCTGTACATTTTTTTTCTCAACTAAAACATCTAATCATTTAATCTGAGATAACAACAAAGTTTTCTGAAATTCTGGGAAAGATGGGGTTTGAGACGAGATTATATCTGGATGTTGCAGGAACTCCTCCAACTTCCACTGCCTAAGATGAATCCAGGTAGTGTCCATTCAGGCTCCGTGAATGTACAGTCAAACCGATTTCAGTTTCACTGTAAATGCTATAGGATGATAAATGAAGTAGTATGCTTTAACTTGTAAAAATGTGTATGCAAGTGTACCTTTGGCTGCAGCAGTGTGCAGCCTTTAAAAAAATCCAAAGCACAAGGATTTCACACAAGGAGCCGAGCAGGGTGACCTATTTGTGTGGCACCTACCACAGGATAGCTTTGGCGCACTGACGGGGATATGCACCCAGAGTAATCTCTCCAGAGAAGAAGGGGGGGGTGTGTGTGTGTATACACTTAATGTTCTTGTGCATTTGGGCCCACAAGGAGGCAGGCTTATGCTTGAATACATGCATGTGCATGAGAATTCTCGTGTGTGAGCACTTGCGCTTGCTCTGGGTACATGTGCGCGCCACACATGGCGGTGTCTGCATGCATGCGTTTGTACACATGCACACAATATGAACCTATATGTGTTGAATATTCACAACCCTCCAGTGAAGTAATTCACCAGCCACCACTGTGCTGTTCTGAAGCAGAGTCCACTGAAGATGACAATGAAGGAAAGACCATGCACAAGTCAGTTTTATAAAGCTGATTCTTCTGCATCTCCTCTATCCTAGTTGGATCCTCGCTAACATGTTTTCTAGAGCATTTGTCCCTAGTTAAATTCTTGTACAAAGTCCATTTTCTCGTATACTCGGATGTGAAAATTTCAAGTTGTAAGCTTCTAGCCAGTGACATAAAGTCAGTTGCACCCTCCGTTCTCCACATACAGACATCACATAATTTAATACACTCCAAGCGTTAACCATCACTCACCAATGGCTAGTAGTAAGTTCAAATTGTGAGGCGTGATATACTTAACTTTCACATTGGGTTTCCAGTCCCATTTCCCTTCTCGGAGAGACGTTGGTGTCTTGTTCAAACTAAAAGTTTAATACATTCGCCGATAGCATTTTTGTAGTCTATTCAGGGGATCTTTAAGGGGCCTTTCTTCTTTTGCACCAACACTCTTCCCTCTGATGGCAACAGGCATTGTGAACATTCACCTCTGAGCAGGCGTACGATTGTTAGAGGGAGTTTAATATGTACAGTACTGTCTATATATAGCAGTTGCCTACTCTTAATACATGTGTTTACCTGTGGAAGGTAGAGTGGCACAAGCAGTTACTTGATAGCTGGGTACTGTACTGACAGTCTTGGCATCTGTTAGGACTGATTTTCTATACTCTGGCCTGGGGACAGATGTATAGAAGGCCAACTTATATTGTGACAGAACACAACTCTGGGAGCTGTAGCCAAACCATTTCAAGATAGCAGTGGCGAGTGGTCTGGGCTAAGTCTCAAGAGGTGGTGAGTTTGTAAAGGGTCCACAATGAGTACACACAATGGGAGTCGCAAATTACACTTAAACAGCATGTATAAAAATACAGATGTTGATGTATGGAAAAACAACACTATGAAAAATGACTACTAACAGGTAGAAAAGTATCACACAACACTAATAATAGAATGCATATATACAGTCCCTAGAGTAGGACATAACACAGATCAAACCCCTGTAAAGGAAAGTGTAGATTAGGGTATGCACTACAAGTCCACTGAGAATTAGCCCCAACTTCATAAGTCCTTCCCTAAATTGCTTGGGGCCTTATGCCCAAAAGTTCAGGAAACGTTCTGACAGTTTGTAACGCTAGAAAAAATGAAGGTAGGGTCTCTGGGGTCCATTGAAGGATTCCAAGGGTTAGAGGACAAGTTATTCTAACTAACAAGTGTCCCCAACGCTCGGAAGGCTTGCGTGGGCATGCAATGGCAAAGCCAAAATACTGTAAAATTTTTAGAAAAGTTAGCAAAACTTTTAAAGAGAGTTTAGGGGCTTGTAAGAACCACAGTCACTTACCCCCCCTCCCCTCGTACTCTGATTCTTCATAGGGCTTGGCAGATCAATGGAAGATGGTCTGAGGTTGTTTTTCCGCCATCAGCCTTGGTCCTTGATTCGCAGGGGTTGCAAGTTTGAGCCGATCTTCGGTCGTTGTCTTTGGCTGGTGCAAGGACTCTCAGCAGAATCGGTGGCAGAATGCAGCTGAACACAATGCTGGACTCCTCTCAGAACTGGACTAAACTCGGGTGAGCTGTTTCTGATGGTGGTCACCGCAGCACAGCCACGCAAAGAGAGTCACTTGTCGCAGTTGGACATTCCGTCCTATCTCGGATCCTTTTTATGTTAGGACTCCGAAATCTCACTGAGGTAAGTCTTGTAGGACAAGCTGAGGAGCCCCCAAGTTCCAGGCCTCAACGCGGAATGTGATGGCGGCAGCACAATGACTCGGAGCAGGTCAGCCACAGGGCGGTCCTGGGGCTCTTCCAAATGCTCTTCTTCGCAGGGTACCGAGTAGATGTTGGGAATGGATGTTCCTCCCCTCCACGGGTCACAGCGCCCCTCGCAGGACTGCTGAAGATCAACAGCAAGATAAAGCTCTTCCATGACAGCAGCAGAAGTTGGCCGCCAAGCCTCTTTCAGATGGGTCACCGGTCTCCTCACGGGTCTCACAGCTGCACTGTAGTCTTGGCTCCTTCAGGTTTCTCCAGGGTCTCTCGAGTGGGCGCTGGGGTCCTCTTATTATCCCGAAAGCCAGTAAAGAGCAGAAACTCCCAATAGCAGAACTAGCCCCACACACACCAACAGTGGTGTTATCAGGACCACTGGCGGGAACACTCATGCATAACACTCAGACACACTGACAGCAGCTTGTGGATTGGGACCACACAATCCCAGCCCACATCCTGCCAGCAAACCAGGCTTATCTCAAAAGGGGTACATGTGAGCTGTAGAGCTGTTAGAGCTATACAGATGAAATTTGTCAATACAAGTAACCAAGTAACACTTGGTTTCAGTTATAAATAATTATTTTACATCAGTTTTAAATGAGCATTCTTTTTAAAAAAGCCAATGCTTTGTAACTGTTTAAGCCAACTTTGGAATTACTTTTCATAATCAATAACACTGGTGAATACTCTTTGGAGATGCTAATACATTTCTTTTACACCCTGAAGTGACTTCAATAACAAGGAATTCAGATTCAGGAAGGAAGGGTTAAGGAAAATGTAACTGTTAAAACAGTTTCTTATACTGCAAGGACAACTGAATCCTCCATTGAAATCTAGGTAAGCCTTTCCCAGCAGTAACCGTGTTCAACAAGCTACAACCTATGGAGGGACAAGCAGTGCCAAAGCCAATGGATTCAGAAAGGGGTTTTTAGGAAGCGAGGGCACATTCTATAGTTCTGATGCACTTCTTGGATAGAGTCTTTGACAAGGTTAAATAGTTCAAAGGAAATCACTGACACACAAGCTGTTGGGCCAGTGCAAAGGGGAGTTGAAATCAACTCAGAAAGTTAAGCATGTGCAAATCTCAAGTGAGACAGCACGAATTAAAGCACACAGGCAAGTACCCCCAAGCCCAAACAGTACCTCTGGTTAGAAGAAAAGTGGTCCAGCTGGATTCTGTCTTGCTACAGCCAAGCAGACCCTGGTTCCTGAGCCTCAATCGTGGGGACAAGAGGGTGGACGTCTGGAGGGCTCCTGCGGCAGTACTCTGGAGGGTCGTCGGCAGCTACAGGCTCTCTTCGATTCCGTGCACTTCACGGTTTCAGTGTTTCACAAACTGCACTGATTCAGATTGAATATCTCCGGTTGGACTTTCCTTGCTCCCTCAGTCCTGGACTCTGGTGAGGGGGACTATGGATCGGGATTACTTGCTTCTGGAGTGTCTTTAGGAGGCTGCTGGAGCTTTTCACCGGATTCGTTCCGTGGCAGACTTTGCACTCGGTTATGGACACTCGACGGCTGGCATTCGGCTTCTGCGGATTCTGCAGCAATGGCGAGGCATAGCAAGTCAGGGATTGCGCCAAAGTGGAGTTAATCTCTTGGTTAGTAGGTCACACTAACCCAAGGGAAGAAGTCGTCCTTCCAGAGCTTCTCTGTCGATACGAAAAAGGAGGTCAGCACAGCAGTAGGGCTTCAATGGGTAATTCAAGGTCCAGGAGGTTGCAGAAGGCTTCCCTTCACGATTTCTGCTTCAGATGTTTCTTCCAGTGGTTGAGTCTGCCTCTAGTCCCACAAACCTCGCCTTTTTAAGCAGGTTTTCCCATTCATGCACAGCCTAGGCTGTCAATCGCACAGCAGGGTTGCTGTCCTTTCAGGACAGCGAGCCAATCTGCATTGGTCTTGTTCAGGCACTCCTTGATGCAAAGTGCAGGGGAGGTTCGGGACCCTCTCTCACATCCTGTCCTTCCAGACACCCTGGAGCCAGGAGCGGTCTTTAGGGCTGAAGCTTGTCAATAGCAAAACACACACAGTGCTCAAATCCTGTCTCAACACAAAGAGTAAAGCCAAGAAAGATCTCACAAACTGAAAATGGCAAAAAAAAGAAGACCGGGGCCATTTTTAACAAAATGGGTGCTGTACTGCAGCTGACGGTTCAGCCTGCGGTAGAAAAGGACAATGGTAGTAAAAAAGTAAACCACTGCCACCAGCCACTTAAAGTCAGGGTCACAGAAAATGTTACATGAGAAAGTAGGAAAATGGGCTACTGAGTAACCCCTGCCCACCCCCCGCACCCCCCAGCACTCTACATAATGATTTGTGCTGGACCTACAAAGAGAAAAGGTAAGTAGGTTAAATTTCACCTTACTATTCTTGGTACAGTAGGTCACCCAAGAAAAGGTATCTCAGTGACACTGCACTGAGGGTGCTCTGTCTCACTATACAAAAAACAAGATGCCTATGGAGTTTGTCAGACTCCAAAAACTGTGAAAACATAATCCATTCCAAATCGGGGAAAAAACACATGAGGGAGTGAGAAAAAGGACCCACTCGCTCATGAGTTATTAAATCCAGCAAAAGAGTTGTGGTTCTCTAAGGTGGGAGGAATTTAGCACAGAAATGAAATTGTTCCCAACACAAACACACATAGCCCTCCAGTAGCGTGCCAAAACCTCTGCTTTCCCGGCCACTGGAATGCCATATAATTCCTGGCCCAAAGACGAAATGGCCAAAGGACAAGCAAAGGACCTTGTGGCGTGGCCATTTTTGGTTCCTCGCCATAGTTGGTAGCCAAACGCGGTAAGGCTAAAACGAAAAGCATCAAAACATGGTAAAAAGTCACTGCTGCCACCAGCCTGTCCATTTAGCACACCTAGAGTAAGCAAACATCCTCTGAGTGTTAGTCTAGGGCAGAAACAAAAGTTTACCCCATTGTACTTTATACTGCATTGTGAGATGCGTTGTACAATGATAACAAGTTACCACAAGTGATAACCAGTTACTAAAATTAGTAACCAAGTAACTAAGACTAAGGGAAACCATTTTTCCCAGTACAGACAGCCTGAAGGACATGTCGGTTTCCCCATAACAGATGAGCAAAAGACAGTGTAGTGCAGCTTAAGGCTTCAATGCACTGTAAAAAGTGTATGGATCAAGAATAAAAGCAAAAAGATTCGGGGTCCATTAAGATGGAAGGAAAGGTGCAGTAAAGGGAAATCTTTCATAAGAGCATCCAGCTAACTTTCCACAGCAATGGAAAAGTCTATCTTAATGTTTTTGTACTGTTTGTATCAACATAACATCTGCAGTTGTTTTGTATGAGTTGCAAATGCTCACAAAACAATTCACTGACTTAATTTCTTTTTTCCTTTTTTCAGGTTGCCCAATGCACAAACAGCCTTCACCTAGCGGAGATGCTGAAAGCAAAGGCTGTCCAGTTATGCCTGAGCATCAAGAAAAAGCTTATGATTATGTTGAGTGTCCTACCGCTGCACCGTCAAAAAACAGTGATATTGATCCCAGCAACATGGTACTGTTTAAGCAATCTACTTTGACTTCAAACTCTGATCCTTGTTTTGAAGTTGTATTCTCTTTAAAAAAAAAAAAAGGCATGATTCTGACCCGTGTGAGGGCGTGATGCAAACTAGCTGCATAATTAATATCCAGGCTTTTACCCATACTTATTGCCAAGGAACCTCTAGATTAGTTTTTACGATTTCAATCGTCGAGTGGTGCCTGCCGTGAGAAAAGGGATGCTTGTTGTGTAAAACAAAATGTTTAGTATCTTATTGCATCCCAATCTGTTAAGATGGGTTGGTGGCAGCAGATCTTTTTCGACTTATTTATTTTTAAATTAATCTAGCATGCACATTTGCTTTTAACCGCATAATGCCTTTTTTAGAGTAGTATATTCTCTAAAATGGCAAGGCATCGAGATGTTGCCCTGTCCTTTTGGCCATCTTGTCTTTTGGCCGCTTTCGTACCCTCTCGGGATGAATTTTCCATAGACTAGTCCTTTCCCGAAAAAGTCTCTTGCTTTCCTGAGCAAAGAGGCGGTATGTGCGTGTTGCCAGGTGTCTGGGCTGGATATGTCTGGTCTCAATCCACATCCTGGCCAAAGCGTGTCTGTTGCTGGGCAGATGTGGTGGCCGGAGGAGCAACAGCCAGTTTGAAAAGTGCAGATCGTTACCATGGGGAGAGTCAACTTTAGGTCAAATACAGGATAAAAGGAGGACTCCTGCCGTCATTCTTCAGATCGTTGTTGGCGCCAAGACCCCTTTGAAGAGGAGCATCTTGCTGAAGACCCGGAACTTGTTGTTGCAGTTATCCACCATAGTCGTCTTTAACCGTCTCTGCGAAGCCCTACTCCTTTACCGATCTCCAGAAGGCATTCATCAGTGCTTGGACCCAGGGACTGGTGGGAACAACCAGTCTCTACCCGTGCTCAAGGATTCTGCTCTTGAAAGCATCCCAGAAACATCATACCAGCTGACTTGTGTGCTACCTTGCTGCATCTTTCTTCGCTCTGAATTTGGACTTGGTACTCCGCAGACCATTGACGGGTGTAACTAAAGCCCTCCCCCTGCAGTTGCAGACCTCCAGCTTTTAAAGAAAGGCCTCACAAGACCAGCTTTTGTTTTCACCACAAGAGTTGATTTCAGCTGTTTGATCATGTTGGCCATCACTGATTTCCAACTGTATCGTGTCCGGAGGGTCCCCAGAGGTCATTGGCAACATGTTGGTTCTTTTTTAGTCGTGCCAGGGTTGACCAGCTGTCCAGTGCTAGGACCTGTCTCACCAGTGTATAAAACTGTCGACTACCCGGACCTTCATCTCGACACCTCTTAAGTGGGCCCTAAGTGAATCGGCGTAGAGGGGGTGAGTTAATATACCCGTTTCCACTCAACCGCCATAGGGTTGACAAGTGAAGTTCTAGTCCAGGATCCTCCTCTGTGCTTCACCTAAGTTGGTGGAATTGGGGGAGGGTTTCCTGAGAACTTTCCTTACATTTTTAATAACTCTTAAAACACTAACTGTGTATTCAGTTCTTAAGTCTGTAAAGACTGTTCGCCACCTGCAAAGGGTTTTATTGTGACTCTAAGGGCACTTGTGCCCAATCTCTTGTAGTAATGAAAGGACTTTTGACCCTTATAATTATAAGGCGCTGTATGGTGGTTCAGCTTTTTTTCTTTTTGTATATTCTCAGATTTGTATTGCTCGTCTCGTCTTTCCCTTACTTTACTACTCTACAGTGTTCTTTTACTGAACCAACTTTTATTTAAACGTAAAGGGTCATTGTTCTGTTGCCAGCACATCCAAAAGTGAAGGTTTATATATATATATATATATATATATGAGTAGTCTATGTTTAGTGATTTCCTTACCTGTGGTTTTTAATTGCTAAGATTTGCCTAATGGCTAAATATAACAATGTTTTTATACATTCTGAGTGCTCTGTGTGGGCTTAACTGAATCATTCACCACTCTCTTGCAAGACTTGATGCTCGGTCACATTACCTTGATAGTTTGGCTAGACAGTGTTATTTCCCTCTTCACCAGAATAGTGTGGCCCCTCAGAATCTGTCCATAGGGATGATTCTCGAAATCTATCTTAATGTGTTGTTGGGTGTCCTGACCCACGTTTGGACTATTATGCTGCAACATTTGGTGCTGTGGGCTTAGAAAATCCAAGATGGCCGAAAAAGCCTACATTGCGCCAGAATCCAGGAAAACCGTGCAGTTTTGGCGCACCCCAAAATGTTCCCCTGACCTGCCACCCACCAGTGCGGGCGTGATGGGCCAGGAGTGCCATGGGTGAAATGTGTGCCAAAGGAAAAACAGCAGTGCCGGTCGGCTCAAAAAGCGCTTTGAAATCACCTTTGTTTCTCTGAAATGCAAGCTAAAAATGCCTATTTTAAACATTGCAAGATATTCAAAAATCTCAATGAACACCAGCAGACAGTTGGCAGTATGTAGTCTTGTGTGCATACAAAATCTGGGGAAAGAAAGAGCCGAAAATAATGTTCATAATGAAACTGGCTGAGCTGTGGATGTCAGCAGCCTAAGTTAAGTTGGACTGAAAGACACTTAAATCTAAATGTTTAAAATAAATGATTGACCTACTGTTGAGTGTCACATAGTTTGCAACTGTTAAATGTCATAGTTTTGAACTTCGAATCAGCGTTCTAGCTGCATGTGTAAAAATTGTAAGTTTGATTTGGATGAAGAAAAACTGGGAACAAAAGTGACATTTAGCTAAATCCTGGCTTAAAGAGAGTGAATTCTGCCCGGCAACTACCCCCGACAGGAGTTGAAACTTGCTCAGCCACTCTTCCCAGGCCTGGCTGCATTCTGCTGACCCCACCAAAAGGAGATGACACCTCCCTGATTGGATTAGGGGAGGAGCAGCTGGGGACTGCAGGAAACTGAACAATGAGCCTTCCTTGGCTCAGGCAAATGTTAAATTGCGGGGGGTCGTAAATGGCTTCCTCTTGAGAGAAACGGGGGAGGAGCAGTGCCTCTGTGAGCAACTTGAGTTGGAGGAAGTGGACAAACCAGAAATTCCACCATGTGCTTTGGGAAACCACACCTCTCTGGGCCAGAGCATAATTTCAAAAAGATGGATAATTCATAGTACGGACTTGTCAAAATTATATAATTAATATCATTATTCTTGTGATTTTTCTGTGCACATTTTAAGAGGTGTTAGAACTCTGTACCATGTTCTGAGGCAAAACCCCATGAATTATGGAGATTGCAGACACAGGGTTCACACTAGAAAAATTAACTGGAATATGTGTAGAAAGGCGGTGTACATCTGTGTCATTTTTGGTAAAAATCCAATATTGGTAAACCAACCAAAAAGCGCAAAATGTTGTCATTTCTTAATCCATGCTCTTAGAAACATCAGAGTTGGAACAGAAACTACCTTATGTGATATATGATGTGTGTATGTAATGTCAACCACTGGGGTATGTGGGAAATGTGTTTAGTTGTGAAAATGATTTTCAAAGGTAAAAGCAAAGGGGAGTGTTCTTTCTGTATGCCATAAAGATGACACCTGATGACTCACTGCTCCCTTCTCAAATCAGGTCAAATAGAAATCCTTGACCTATCAAATCATGAGTGGGGTGGGCACAGAAAGTTAGCATCCACACCCATTTTCAAAAGACATAAAAAGAGCCACTGGAAGCCAGACAGGGAGATTCATTTTCCAACCTTCAACTGAATTCCTGCGCAGCACGCTGACGGAGAACTCCAGAAACCAGAACTCCAGAGATCCAGACTAACTCCAGAACAAAAACTCCAAAGAGCTGAACTCTTCAGCAGGCCTCAAAATCTTTTGCAAACTATTCAACCGCCAGGCTGTGTGGTTTGCTGCTTGCTAAGAGTCCTGTGTATCCAGAACAGAACCAGTACCCAGAAAGCAGTGCTGTATCCAGAGAGACCACACCAGATCGTTGTGAGCAGAACCAGAGACCCAGACCAGACCGCTGTGAACAGAACCGGTGCCTGATTGACCCGCCGAGCAGAGAGAACCACAGCTAAACTTGTTGACCAGATCCGTGACGAGGCCATTCCTTTCAAATTTATAGTGTGAGTACCCAGCTAGAACTGTGCAGAACCCATCTCTTAGCTTAAATTAATCTGATTCAAAACATTTGAACCGATCCAGAACTGCATCATAGAATCAGGTGTCCCTTCTCCGATTTTAAACCTGTAAAAGTGTCATTTGCCATTTTGAATCATTATTTCATTTCTGAAAAACGACCTTCATAAATTCGTCCGTATCTCTTGAACCGTTTGTGCTAGGAACGGAATTTAACTTTCATTTGGAAGCTAAGATTCCCAGCTTACCAACAAGCTCTAAACTTTCTATTCATTATACTTTTTCCATAATCGCGCTCGACGCACTCAGAAAAAGTGCCGCGATTTGCGATTTGGCTCAAATTTCTTCACTTGTCAAAATAGCAGCTTCTTGCTTTTCTTTGCTGAAATTCGTTTGCAACCTGACAATCATTCATAGAGCATTGCTAAAGTGATCCTGAACTAATTTAAAGTAGCTATCACCCACCCCGAATCTCTTATAGGGAATTAAAATCATTTTTAGCATATTTTTCCCTTCTTTGCATACCACATTTAAAGTACTTTGCCTGTGTTTAAAATCATCCCTGTGATCTAAGCTTGCTAGGGGGAACTGAATTTGTATTGTACTGTGATTGTATTCCTGAAGACTGTGTGTTACTTCCATCTCCTTACATTGCATAGGGGGGGGGGAGTGAATTGTCAGAGAAAAAGTCATCATATTATCTTTTGCTGAAATCATATCTGTACTGCCTTTTGTTCATCTTTGCATCTCCTTGAAACCATAAAGCATTCCCAGCTACCTTGTTCTTTCCATACCAACTCCTAAGTGATAAAATAAGTGTGCTAGTGTAAGATTATCCATTGTTGATCAACATCATATTCTTAAGTGTGATATCAAATATTAATTTATTATAAAAGTGTGATATATATATTGTTAAATTTTCAATAAATCTTTTAATTTGCAAAACGAACCTACTTCTTGGCTCAGTGGGGTCAGGGGGATTCTAAGAGAGGGGCGTTATACAAGGGTTCATCATCCAGATTATAACTTGTCATAAAAATATATAAATAAGGGCTTCCCTTGAGCAATCCCAGACAAGGCACTGACTTAGTGGGAATGCTTGATTGGAGTCATTAACAGAGTGGGGGCTCGTCCGGGATTCTGGATTAGATGTATCACTTGTGCAGATTAATACAGTGTGCTAACTGACAGGATATATAAATTCTGTTGGATCACCACGGCGTGTTACACTGTAAAAACACCCCTCAAAGGAACGCTCTAAGGAAACGGTCTGTTTTGCAAAATAAAATACAAACTTCTGTAAATCAGGAAGGAAATCAAGTTCCAGAATGACGACCTTGGTAGATATCAAAATAGCCAGAGAACACCTCTTGCATAAGCTATTTGTAAGAGGTGAGTGGGCTCATCAGGACCAGGCAGTCTGGTTGCAGGCAATCGCACCCCAGATCACTGAAACAGGGTCAGATATATGGAGAGATCGGGGTCCCTTACATGTGGCCCTGAGTGAACTATATATGGCCCCTAAGGCCAAGGATGAGCACAACAAGATTGCCAGGGTAGCAGCATATTTATATTTATATATGGGAGCCATACAGGACAAATGTGCTGAAGGCCAAGATCTGGCAAATAGGCAACTGATGGCTTCAGAGAAGGCCCAATCTGACCTGGTCTCTTCCGAGCAGAGGCTGCACAGGAGCCAGGAGTCAGAAAATGATAGTAGACAGTACATCATTAAAATAAAGGAGGATATGGATATCCTGCAACAGGAAAAGGCTGACCAGGATACCAGGATTCTGGCTTTGCAGAAGGAGCACCAAGACAGTTTGGACTCCTTACTGCAGTGCCAGAAAAAGCTGGAGCAACAGATCAATTTCAACAGGGCATGCACAGAGAAGGTAGCCACCCTGCAAATCCAGCTAGACGGAGAGAAAGAGGAAAGCAATAAATTGATTTTGAAAGACATGGATACCCAGGCAGAGTTTGATGAAGAGCGCCAGAAAGCTGGTGCCCTTCAACGGCAGAGGGACGACCTGGCGGCACAGATGCAGGCTCTTGCTCAGGAAAGGGACACCTTAGGCCAGGAAGTCTGCCACTTAAAAAGAAAAATTCAAGAAAATCACTTGGCCTCCAGGGACTGGGTGACCTCCAAAAAGAGCATCAGGACTTGTTAGAGCACACCAGGAGGGTGGAAGATGCTCTGGCAAGAAAGGAACAGGCCAGTAGGGATGGTACCCAGGAGGTAACCACCCTGCAATAAAGACTGGCCCAGTATTCCAGGACCAATCGGGAGGCGCAGAGAGAAAATGAGGCTCTCTGTCAGCACAATGATAGGCTCCAGCAACAGGTAGCCATGCAGGAGAGACTGATAGTCTAGTAAGGCTTTAACTGAGGAACTGAAAGCGCAGGCTCTTGCATTGCAACAGGGAGCAGGGGCTGACAGAGATGAAGTTCGCTGGGAAAGGGAAACCCCTGAGCATGACCTCAGGAGCCCTAGTACCAGAGGCTTTCTCTCCCAGTCTTTGGACTCTGCCACCCCCATGTGCCCTGGCGCACATGAGCACAGGGCCACAGGGCAGATTACTATCCAGCCAAAAGTATGGGGTTCATAGGCCAGTACCTCCCAGGAATGGATGGGCGGGCATCCGGGTATGGGCACCTAGCACAGTGCAGTTTAGTGGGGAACCCCAGAAAAGTAGACCCACTAAGGGCATCCTAAAAACCTCTGCCCAGTTAGGTCAGTGGAGGGGGGGTACCCATCAAATCCTGGCAGCAAGGAGGGATCTGAAGACTCCTCTAAGTGGCCCAGGACACAGGAGACCAGGTCCCCACATTCTGCCAGCCAATCCCAGGCTCGCAGAATCCGGGAAAACCTGGAAGATCAGACGGGCACCTCTGGGAGCAGTGCCTCTGAGTCAGAGGATGAGTGGACCAGGGTTACCCGAACCAAAAAGGCCAATAAGGCAAAAAAGGGCCTTGCTTAAGGACCCCTTAAAGCAGATCAAGGCAATAAGGAGTGTCATCACGCCTTATCACAAGAACGCCAAGTATTCTGTTTGGGAACAATTGGAGCTTTATGAGCAAATGATGGAGACTTTCCATTTGAAGGACAGCAGTAGCTGCATCCAGTACGTCAAATGGACATTCTCCCCAGAATACTCCAGTTTCTTTGCGGGGCTGGAGGACCAAAATCATTCAAGATGGTCCACCTATAGGGCGGCCATCTTGAAACATTTTTCTGTTCATAGAAATCCTCAAGAGGCCCGCAAGGCAGCCTACAATTTGCAATGTGGGGAGGATCAGGCCCCGCAAGAATTCATGCAAGAATTGAAACGTACCTTTGCGCAGACCACCAGAAGGGTGCGCACAGACAGCAGAGAATTCATCAACACATTTTTCCATGCTCTCCCCAAATACATAATGACCCAGCTCGTGAGAGATTTTCACGAGAAAAGATCTTTAGACTGGGTCATTGAGCAAGCCACCCGCATCTATGAGGTGCAGAAACCAGTGGAAAATAAGAATCGGCCCAAAAACCCCAAAACCAACAGCACCCCTGCTGCTGCCAAGGTGGCAGAGGTAAAGGTTGCCCCCATTTTAGATTTGGAGATGGGGGGGGGGGGACCTAAAAACCTGCCGGCACCAAATAATTCTAAGCCCAGAAGGCCCTCAGCCAGTCACAGACAGGGAGTCAAGGAGGTAGTCCCGCAAATGAGGTCCCTCGCTCCTCTGACTATGTAAGTGCCCGCTATAAGGGAAACAGTCCAATCTTGGGTTATGTGTGGACTCCTCTGGCCCAAGTGGGGGATCCAACCAAGCGCCCAACCCAGGGAACTTCCCTGCGTACTTCCCCCAGGGGGTCAGAAATTCACCAAATCCTGGGCAGAACTTGTTCCCCAGGTATCCACCCAACTTCCAGCCCCAAAACCATCCATCCTTCTTTCCCCAATTCCCTGAGCCCAGACAACCTAATCCGGGAGAGGGGAGGCCAAGGGTTAGAGGGGTACCCAAATCTTCCCAACCCCGGGCACTACCGAAGAACGGATCGCTACCCTTCCCGGGATCAGCCCAGGGGAGAAAACAGAACCCCGTATCAGCCTGAGCGGGTTTCCCAATTAGAGCGCCAGGTCCAAAATATGGCATAGGATCTGGGTCACATACTGAGGGCTCAACAGAACCCTCAGATGAGCATGCCACCGCAGAATGCCCCAAACTCTGGGCCTGGTGCTCCAGAACAATGACGGGGGCAGCACCCCGATAACCCACCGGTTCCCAGGGAAGAGGCACAAGTGGAAGGGGGGTGTAAAGCCTTGGAGGAAGCTTCCTTCCCCACTTGTAAACAGCCCCTGGAAACCCAGGAACCGGAAACAAAATCTCCTACCCCTGGAAGTCTGCCACCCAAGGAGCAGAGAGGAGGTAGGAGAAACAAAGGACCCAAACAGACCCATTTTGTGGAGGAGGTACAGGTCTTCCAATTTGAGGGAGTGGGATCCTCGGAGGATCCTGGGAAAAGGATATTCTCCTTCAGAGATGGGAGAACTCCTCCCAAGGAAAAATGGGTCCCAAGGGATTCCAACCTAGACTGGGTAGATGTGGGGATTGAGCTGTCGCCGCCCATCATTCTATCCCAGAACCAACAAGACCGAAAACCCCTGGTTCAAACCCATCCTGGTGACTGCCTCCAAAAAGGGGGGGGCGGCCCAGGACCGGAACCAGGGGAACTCGAATATCCTCTTTCAAGTTGCCAACTTTTTCTTGCAGATTCCCAAGACTCTCCACAGAATTCTGCCCAAATCTCCTCTCCCAATGTCCAAAACCAGAAAATTAGCCCAGCAGTTGTCCAAAAATGTGCATTATCTGTGCCCCCTTGAGGAGAAGGAGGGAAGATACTATGCCCCGGTTCAAGTACAGGGGCAGGGTACGATTTTGGCACTGGTGGACACTGGATCCCAAGCGACCCTTCTGTCCAAAAGGGCCTTTGATTAACTAAATGCAGGAAGGGGGGAGAATTACCGAATTCCTCTCACCTCTCATCCTGGACAACTCCAGAACTTTGAAGGGAAAGAAATTCCCGTCGAGGGGACTGCAGATTAGGACATCAAAATTGGGCAACACAAGGTGAAACACCCGGTCATAGTAGTGACTCCAGAGGACACCCCTTGTTTACTAGGGAATGACCTCCTGAGAAGGTTGTCACCCCTAATAGATTGTGTAAACAAGGTCCTCTGGACACAGACTAGCCGACCAATAAAATTAAAACAGAGTGTCAACCATGTTAGTTTAAATGGCACCTGCCACATGGTTGAACAAAAATCTGACCAAGTAGAATTTCACTTCCAGAACAACCAAATTCCAGACGTGACAATAATAGCAGTAGGATAACAGACTGGTGATGGGGGTCCTCTCTATTTCTGAAAATCAACCTTCCTTCCAGTTTAAGGTGGTATTCCACACTGGAAGGAAATACTCTGAAATTATTTACTAATCCACAATCAGACATTCCCACTCTGATAGTCCAGAAAGATGTGAAATCAGCTCAGAGCCTGGCTGATATTCACCAAATTGGAGAGCAGTTGTTCATCCCTGTTCAGTTAAATGATGGGAAGGACTCTGTTCTCGCTCGAGTGTGTATGAACAACGGTAAGAGCTTCATCAGCGAAGCCATGTTCCGACAACTCCCAAAAGATCCAGCCATTCCCACATTCAAACTGATAGACAAATGGAAAATGGACCTGGAAGCACCCAATTCCAAACATCTCCTGCCAAGCAGGTGTATGCTCAAAATCTCCATTGGCAACAAGAGCATGGTCCATAATTGTTGGGTCGTGTGAGACGTCACTGCCGCCTTTTACTTAGGCAGTGATATTCTCAATCGCTTTGCCATCAGTTTGGACCTAATAAACTTCAAAGCTTGGTCCCGATTAGCGGATAATCCCATGGGCTTTGATGATCCAGAAAAAGCATTTAGGTCAGCTCAATTGCTACCTTATGAAGTTGAAATTCAGGTTAAAGAGGAAGTCACCATCCCAGAAAGGACCCGACAATTCTCCCTGGGAGTGAAAGTTAAGAGGACAAAAATTGAAAAACCCTGATTCTTATATTCATCTAAATGCTTCTCTCCAACAGCAAGGGTTGGGGGTAAACCCAACACCATTAGTCAACATAGAACATGACACCATTCCAATAGAGGTGGATAACAGCGACTTAGAGTATTACTGTAGCCGCGGGCACCATTATTGGAATGGCGGTTGATAACCGACATTTCTCCATTGATTTAGGAAATGAACTGTTAGGACCAATCCCCAAGGACTGTTTTGACAGTGAGGACAATACAACACCAGACAGGATCTTTACCCAGAATGGGGGGAACTTCCTGGGTTACACTTCTTGCCCGGAAGATGTGACCTGTGACTTCAGAGGGGATGAGGTGATTTTCCAGGTCCATGAGGGCTGCCTTTCCCACCTGAAACCTCCAGTCCAAACCAGCACTCTGACCAGGGGCTTCTCCACCCAGCTGGAGGAGGCCGCTTAGATGGCAAAACCAGAAGTCTTTCCAGGCTTCAGGCAGATGGTGGAAGAGAGTCAACCTAGCTGATGCCTGTGTGACTCTGGAACAGAAGCAAAAGTTGAAACAAGTTTTCTTGGATTTCCAAGCTCTCTTTGCGGTAGATTCATATGACTGTGGTCGCACCGACATCCACACAACAACAATTCCCACGGACCCTGGCATGACTCCAGTGTTTGAGAAGCAATATCGCTTGCCACTCGATCAATGGAGTCCCTTACTGAAATAATTAAGAACCTTGAGTCCCAGGGAATAATCCGTCCAGTAAACAGCACCTTCAATAATCCGGATCTGGGAATATTGAAGCCAAACGGCCAGTGGAGAGACTGCGCCGACCTTAGGGAGCTCAACAAACTGGTCCATACTTCCCGATGGCCTCTGCCCTACATTGACCAAGGGCTGGCCCAGATTCAGGTGTCACAGGTATTCACTACAATAGACCTGATCAATGGATACTGGACTGTGCCTGTCAGTAGGGAGGAGCAATACAAACTGGCTTTTACCTTTGGGGGCCAGCAGTACACATGGACCCGGACTCCCTTCGGATACCTCAACTCCGGCAATGAGTTCAACATTTTCCTACACAAGGCCATGCCTGACCTGGGTGCAAGGGGTATCCTGGCTTATGTAGATGTCCTCATCAAAAGTTCATCTGTGGAAGAACACATAGCGGAGATCCTTTATGTTCTGACCCAGTTGAGGGCCGCCGGGGCAAAACTTTCCTTTCAGAAAGCACAGTGGTGTAGAACCCGTGTTAATTTCTTGGGGCATGAGATTACTCCTCAGGGTCTCTGTCCCCAGGAAAAGAAAGTGGAAGCCCTCCAAAAATTGAAGGATCCCACAACTCTGCGGGAACTAAGGATCCTCCTTGGACTGACTAATTACAGCAGAAAGTTCATTGAGGGCTACGCAGAGATCACTAGACCCCTGATTCATCTCTTGAAGGGGGGGTCAAGTGGGAATGGGGTCCAGAACAAGCCTAGGCAGTAAGACAGCTCAAAAGAAGCCTCTCACAAGCACCTGCCTAGCTTACCCTGTCAGAAACAAGGAGTTTTTCCTGGAGACCGGGTTCTCTAATACGTGCTTGACGGCAGTATTATACCAAAAGCATGGCAAGGTCAATAAAGTAATCTCCTATGCGAGCAAAACTTTATCCTCTGTGGAGGAAAAATTCAACGATTGTGAGAAGGCACTCCTGGCAACGGTGTGGGCATTGAAGAATTACCACCAGTTCATCCAGGTGGAACACATCATAGTGGAGACTCCACACCAGCCTCTGCAACATATCCAAAGTGACAGAATCCGAGCCGGAAATGTGAGTAATTCCCGAATTACTTCCTGGATCCTGTCAATGCAAGGCTTTCCTGTGGAGGTCAGATATGGCCAAAACAAGAAGAGTCCCCTCGCGCAAGGTCTGGCTGACTTGCATGATTGTGCCAGAGAAAACTGTCTCGAGGACGAAAGTCTAAAAATCAAGGACAACATGGAGGCATACCTTAATTCCCCACACAAAGTCTTTGAAGAAGACAAGTGTGAGGGGATGCCCACTGTTATGTGGATGGATGCTCTTACCATGTTGACAATGGGGAGAAAGAATTGGTGGCCGGTGTAGGGAATGCATGGGTGAATGAGTCCCCAGGACCCTCCGCTGGGTACAAAATTGGTCCCCGAAGTAGTCGGGTGGCAGAATTGATGGCTGTGCATCAGGCCATCCTCAATGCTGTCCAACATCAACTCCACAAACTGCTCATAATCACAGATTCAGATTATGTACGGAACGGGTTTGTGGAGCACCTGGTTAATTGGAAAACCAGAGGCATGTTATGTGCTAATAACAAACCCTTGAAACATGGGAAGTAATGCAAAACATTGATGATCTGGTCACTTTGAATGGGATGACCATCTACTGGAAAAAGATCAAGGGTCATTCCAAAGTAGAGGGACCAGACAAAACTGGAAATGACTTAGCTGATCAGCTGGCCAAAACTGGGGCCATCCAAGGGGATCTAATAGAGATTGAGTCCCTGTTGGGGGAAATCCAGGTCACTGCTATCACTAGGTCCCAGACAAATGATCACAATGATCTTTCAACTGCACAATGGAGTAAGGAGACCCCAGATGCTGATTTGATTACGGCTCAAAAGGGGGATCCAATAATTGGTAAGTTTTTCCAACACATTGAGGACCCTGAGAACTTTCCCCTGACGGATACCGATTACATTGGGAAGGAGGACCTTAGAGTGTTGATGAAATGTCCAAAGATGTTCCGAATCCAAGACGGTTTGTTGGTAAGGAAATCCCAAGCTGGCCATGATCAGTGGGTGGTTCCTACATCATTCGGAAGCCTGATGTTAAGTCACGCCCATGATGCGGCCAACGCCGGTCATAGGGGGTTTCAGATCTTGAGAGGTTGCATACTGGCCACACATGGGGCAGGACCTCGACCAATACTTGAAGGGGTGTCTTGTGTGTGCACAATTTCAGCCAACATCCCTCACACTAGGCGCCTCTCCAAAAGAGGGGGATCACACTGCCATGGTCAGATTTGCAAATCGACTTCATAGGCCCCGTGATTCGCTCCTCTAGGGGAAACAAGTACATGTTGACTGTGACATGCGTATTTACCAAATGGGTGGAATGTCCCCAGCCCCAAACTGCAAGGCAGAAACAGCAGCTGCCCTGATGCTTAACCACATCTTTTCCCGTTTTGGTCTACCTCAAAGGATTGAGTCAGACAGAGGTAGCCATTTCACCAGCGAGGTAATGACAAAGATGTGGGAGATACTGGGGGTCAAAAGGAAGCTACATATTGCTTACCGGCCAGCCTCTTCTGGTGCAGTGGAGAGATACAACAGAACCATTGTGAGCATATTAAAAAAGTTTGCTGCAGATTCTGGGCCAAGTTGGGATATCCGATTACCTCTGGTCCTAATGGCCATCAGATCTACCCCTTCATCTGCCAAAATGTCACGATTTGAGTTGATGACTGGATGTAAGATGGTGCTTCCCCAGCATTTGCTCTACAGGACCCAAGAGCAGATGTTGATAAATGCCTCCACAACTCATGAGTATTTGGATAATTTGAGGAAACGCCTCCAACATGCTTTTGCCTATGCTCAGCGGAATCCAGAAAGATCAGCTGATAGCATGAAAACTCGCTATGATTTGAAAACCACCAGGAAGGAATATAAGGTGGGGGACCGGGTCTATCTATACAATTTCCAAATGAACCAGGCCAAACGGCGAAAATGTTTGCCTACATGGAAGGGACCCTTTGAAATTATAGACAAGATCTCCCCAGTTGCATACAAGATCCGCATCCCCAAAGGTAGGTTGGTGGAAGGGAAAGACAAGTGGGTCCATATAAATCAGTTAAAGTATTGCCATCCCAGGCACACTCTGCAGCAACTGGAGGAATCCTCTGGGGGCCGCTCCAGAGTAATTCAGTTCCAACCCTAAAATATCCCACACACAGTCTCTAAAATATTATGATTCTTAAATGCCAATGTATCCTGTTATATCTTGTTTTTAAAATGAGACTGCAAAATGTATCCTGATGTATAAAATGTATATGTTCGCCACACCATTAATAGTGGTGGAAAAACGTCTAGGAATGTGTATTGCCGCTTTGCTTTATCATCCTAGGAGAGATGAAAGCATGGAGACTGACCAAGGAGGATGACCCGGGGACCGGGAACAAAGATCCGAGGGGCCCGGGGTACCGCCCAATATTCCCATCAGGACCGGCATGGACAACCGATCGATCCAACTGGATGGAGGAAAAGATGCTGAACTGTGCCATCTACGGAATCGGAAGAAGATGATGCCGACATCTCAGCGGTGGATCAAAACATCCTTTGCACCCGACTCCCCCTCGACTCGAAATCAAAGCGCAGTCGGGCGGGGGGGGCTTGTTGGGTGTCCTGACCCACGTTTGGGCTGTGGGCTTAGAAAATCCAAGATGGCCGAAAAAGCCCACATTGCTCCAGGATCCAGGAAAACCGCGCAGTTTTGGCGCACCTCAAATGTTCCCCTGACCTGCCACCGACCAGTACGAGCATGATGGGCCAGCAGTGCCATGGGTGAAATGTGTGCCAAAGGAAAAACAGCAGTGCCGGTTGGCTCAAAAAGCACTTTGAAATCACCTTTGTTTCTCTGAAATGCAAGCTAAAAATGCCTATTTTAAACATTGCAAGATATTCAAAAATCTCAATGAACACCAGCAGACAGTTGGCAGAATGTAGTCTTGGGTGCATACAAAATCTGGGAAAAGAAAGAGCCTAAAATAATTTTCATAATGAAACTTGCTGAGCTGTGGATGTCAGCAGCCTAAGTTAAATTGGACTGAAAGACACTAAAATCTAAATGTTTAAAATAAATGAGTGACCTACTGTTGAGTGTCACATAGTTTGTAACTGTTAAATGTCATAGTTTTGACCTTCGAATCAGCGTTCTAGCTGCATGTGTAAAAATTGTAAGTTTGATTTGGATGAAGAAAAACTGGCAACAAAAGTGACATTTAGCTGAAGCCTGGCTTAAAGAGAGTGAATTCTGCCTGGCAACTTCCCCCGACAGGAGTTGAAACTTGCTCAGCTACTCTTCCCAGGGCTGGCTGCATTCTGCTGACCCCACCAAAAGGAGATGACACCTCCCTGATTGGATTAGTGGAGGAGCAGCTGGGGACTGCAGGAAACTGAACAATGAGCCTTCCTTGGCTCAGGCAAATGTTAAATTAGGAGGTCGTAAATGGCTTCTTCCTGAGAGAAACGGGGAGGTGCAATGCCTCTGTGAGCAACTTGAGTTGGAGGAAGTGGACAAACCAGAAATTCCACCATGTGCTTTGGGAAACCGCACCCCTCTGGGCCAGAGCATAATTTTAAAAAGATGGATAATTCATAGTACGGACTTGTCAGAATTATATAATTAATATCATTATTCTTGTGATTTTTCTGTGCACATTTTAAGAGGTGTTAGAAATCTGTACCATGTTCTGAGGCAAACCCCCATGAATTATGGAGATTGCAGACACAGGGTTCACGCTAGAAAAATGAAAATTTACTGGAATATGTGTAGAAAGGCGGTGTACATCTGTGTCATTTTTGGTAAAAATCCAATATTGGTAAACCAACCAAAAAGCGCAAAATGCTGTCATTTCTTAATCCAAGCTCTTAGAAACATCAGAGTTGGAACAGAAACTACCTTATGTGATATAAGATGTGTATATGTAATGTCAACCACTTGTGTATCTGGGAAATGTATTTAGTTATGAAAATAATTTTCTAAGGTAAAAGCAAAGGGGAGTGTTCTTTCTGTATGCCATAAAGATGACACCTGATGACTCACTGCTCCCTTCGCAAATCAGGTCAAATAGAAATCCTTGACCTATCAAATCATGAGTGGGGTGGGCACAGAAAGTTAGCATCCACACCCATTTTCAAAAGACATAAAAAGAGCCACTGGAAGCCAGACAGGGAGATTCATTTTCCAACCTTCAACTGGATTCCTGCGCAGCACGCTGACGGAGAACTCCAGAATCCAGAACTCCAGAAACCAGAACTCCAGAGAACTGTCAGGTACTGTCAGGTTGGAGTGACAAATTCTTTACATACAGTATCATATTCTCATTTACATTGGGCCAGGGGAGACACATATTTAGTATAGAAAGGTTTTAGGAAGTTATTATGGGTTATATTTTTAAACAGCCAATTTTGCCCTTAACCTTCATTGCAGTCTATGGAGATTGCCCCAAGCCAAGATGGAGGTTCTCAGTCTAAATTCTGATTGGCTGGAGATTGTTTATAGGGAGGACAATAAACATTCTAAACTGCCTTTCATCTTCCTTGCCCAGCTGAGAGGTTGTGTGCCTTGTTGCTCCTGCTTAACTTTGTCAAGGGTGACAAGTTTCTAGCAGTTGAGCGAAAGATCTGAAAGTATAACAGGAGTCGTGTTTGGAGTTTGGTGGAGACACAGGACAGGAGTCAGAAACTTCCATTTTTTTCTGAGAAAAGAAGTTTTCAAGTCTTATTCACAAGATAAGTGACTTTCCAGTTTTGTTGAACTTTGTAAAAAGGTTATATTTATCTAAGGGATTGAAATCGCAAATCTGTATCTAAAAAGATTGAAGCGCGTACGTTTGTTTTATCGCTACGTGTCAAATCAAACTAGTGCGTGAGTTTTTTGTCCGTTACTTTGCGCCCGCGCGTGTGTCTCTGCGCGTGTGTGTACTTTGAACTCGCGTTTACTGTTCGTTTACGCAAGGGTTTTTTCTGCGTGATAAAATAAGCGCGTTTGTATTTTGCGCGTGTACGTATTTATTCTTGAGTTGGACTTTAGCGCGAGTGCTTTTTACCCGCGAATTGAATTGTCAGCGCGTGTGCGTATTTCCCGCGACTTGGAGGAAAGCGCGTGTAATTTTTATCGCGTCTTGGACTTTAGCGCGAGTGCGTTTTACCCGCGAATTGAATTGTCAGCGCGTCTGCGTATTTCCTGCGACTTGGAGGAAAGCGCGTGTAATTTTTATCGCGTCTTGGACTTTAGCGCGAGTGCGTTTTACCCGCGAATTGAATTGTTAACGCGTGTGCGTATTTCCCGCGATTTGGAAAAAAGCGCGTGATTTTTTTTTTCTTCCCGCGGTTTCTGGCTTTCCACATGAAGATTCCATCGCAAGTAAAATTCGTTCCTGAGAAAAAGACTCTCTACAAAGAAAATATTAAAAACAAATACAAGCACTTAAAAGAACTTCCTAAATCTTACTTGAAGACCTTGTTCAAGAATCTTCGAGTTGAGCAGACTAACTACAAAGTTAAATTACATTCATGGACCTACTGCGAAGGCTGAATTATCTATAAGATTCTGGTCCACAAGTAAGGAAGTCTTGACTGATTTTCACTTCTCTGGGCATTCTGAAGAGAAGAACCAGGTATGGTTTTTAAACTATTTTGGTAAAGGATTTAGAGTTTAAGGTTAGTATAGTAACCCATGAGTAATGAGGTATATTGCATGTTTATGTTTTAACTACAGGTGAAGAACCAGCGAGTTGATAGCTTCCAGCCTGGTGTTTGTTTCTTTGTCCCTTCCCCCTTTCCCCTGAAAGTGAGGTAAACTGAGCAGTTATATTTATGTCAGCTCAGAGTGCCACATTTTGGGTGGATTGTCGGGGGTTCAGCAGCTTCTGCAGACACCAGGTTCTCAGCATGACAAGATCCAGACGAACTCCAGAACAAAAACTACAAAGAGCTGAACTCTTCAGCAGGCCTCAAAATCTTTTGCAAACTATTCAACCGCCGGGCTGTGCTGCTTGCTAAGAGTCCTGTGTATCCAGAACAGAACCAGTACCCAGAAAGCAGTGCTGTATCCAGAGAGACCAGACCAGATCGCTGTGAGCAGAACCAGAGACCCAGACCAGACCACTGTGAACAGAACCGGTGCCTGATTGACCCGCCGAGCAGAGAGAACCACAGCTAAACTTGTTGACCAGATCCATGACGAGGCCATTCCTTTCAAATTTATAGTGAGAGTACCCAGCTAGAACTGTGCAGAACCCATCTCTTAGCTTAAATTAATCTGATTCAAAACATTTGAACCTGTCCAGAACTACATCATAGAATAGTGTGTCCCTTCTCGATTTTAAACCTGTAAAAGTGTCATTTGCCATTTTGAATGATTATTTCATTTCTGAAAAACTACCTTCATAAAATCGTCCGTATCTCTTGAACCGTTTGTGCTAGGAACGGAATTTAACTTTCATTTGGAAGCTAAGATTCCCAGCTTACCAACAAGCTCTAAACCGACTTTCATTATACTTTTTCCGTAATCGCGCTCGACGCACTCGGAAAAAGTGCCACGATTTGCGATTTGGCTCAAATTTCTTCACTTGTCAAAATAGCAGCTTCTTGCTTTCCTTTGCTGAAATTCGTTTGCAACCTGACACTCATTCATAGAGCATTGCTAAAGTGATCCTGAACTAATTTAAAGTAGCGATAACCCACCCTGAATCTCTTATAGGGAATTAAAATAATTTTTAGCATATTTTTCCCTTCTTTGCATACCACATTTAAAGTACTTTGCCTGTGTTTAAAATCATCCGTGTGATTTAAGCTTGCTAGGGGGGGAACTGAATTCGTATTGTACTGCGATTGTATTCCTGAAGACTGTGTGTGTTACTTCCATCCCCTTACATTGCATAGGGGGGGGGGGTGAATTGTCAGAGAAAAAGTCATCATATTATCTTTTGCTGAAATCATATCAAGTTTATTTCTGTACTGCCTTTTATTCATCTTTGCATCTCCTTGAAACCATAAAGCATTCCCATCTACCTTGTTCTTTCCAAACCAACTCCTAAGTAATAAAATAAGTGTGCTAGTGTAAGATTATCCATTGTTGATCAACATCATATTCTTAAGTGTGATATCAAATATTAATTTATTATAAAAGTGTGATATATTGTTAAATTTTCAATAAATCTTTTAATTTGCAAAACAAACCTACTTCTTGGCTCAGTGGGGTCAGGGGATTCTAAGAGAGGGGCGTTATACAAGGGTTCATCATCCAGATTATAACTTGTCATAAAAATATATAAATAAGGGCTTCCCTTGAGCAATCCCAGACAAGGCACTGACTTAGTGGGAATGCTTGATTGGAGTCATTAACAGTGTTTATAGGGTAATTTAGGGACGGATTACATTTACTTTACATGCTTAGATTTAAAGGCCTAATAAAATAGTACTCCTTTGTTGCTTGAGTTATTTGAATACTTGTGAATTAACTAGTAGTACACCCGCCCATAACTACTGAAGTCTGCCTTAATGCTCGCTCCACCCACCTTGATACTGTTAATTAACTAGGATGGCCTAACAGAACAATGTCAGACGCTGGTTCTGAAAATACATTTTAACACATGTTTTTGGGACCTGGGTAGGGATTTTGTGTGGGCAACGGGCTATGTATTCCTGAATGATGGCACAGCAGTATCCATTGCATGTCTTTTCACAAGCAGGGTGACATGCTGTGGAACAACGGGCAGGTGGGCAAACCTGTGTGTTGGGATGAAATTGGCAAAGCATAAATGAATTGGCTTGAGACGAATGAAAGAAGTTGTTCTACCGGGGAGGAGGAATTTCCATTTGCAGCTACCCATTTCTTCTCTTGTGTCAATCTGTGTCTTTGCAGCAGACTCAGATTTTCCTATGCAAGCTATAGAGTCTGAGGTATCTGCCAGGGCGTCCCCCATTGCCGTTTATATATTATTTGGCTCTCAATTGTATATTCTACATGGCACGTGGTGTTACAATAGGAGAAACCTTAGCTACCTCTGTGGAATGTTATATGTCCCTGGTCTCTGACATCTGCTGGCACTGAGGTCATGCCAACATCAGTTAGTGGCTGAGGATAGGGATGTTTACAGTAAAGCTCCTGTTAGATAGCACTTGCTCTTATTTTGAAGAGCAAGCCCCTATATTTGTTTAAGCTTTTCCATTGAGCATGTTAGTATATTTTCACCTCCCAGCAGAGGCGGATTGGGTAGGGGGAAAGGAGGCAATGGACCCTCAGGCTGGCTGGGCTTTCCTCCCTCAGTCAGAGCTGCAATATGGGGGAAAGAAAGAGCATCCTTCAGAATATAGCCTACCTCCTAAGGAACAAAGCGCTGCAAGGCCTGCTCGGCTTCTGTGTAGATGGGGTTGAGGCACTCTTGTTGAGTTCAGCAATGTATCTGCTCCTGGCTGGCCCCCCATACAAGGGCCTCACAGGTGCATGTTCATACTGCGACACATTTTTTCCCCCACCATGTGCCATTGGTCTATTACAATCCTCTGCAGCATGTCATGCCTAGGATGTGAGTGTCCATAGTTTTTCCTCGCTTCATTCTGTAAGCATGCTTCTCCTGTGTTCTGGTGAATGTCTTAATCACTAGTGAGTTTATTACAACTAGCACCCTGAATAGCTTTTGTGAAGTTTACTACACAGGCTTTCTACAAATGGCTATTGTATTGTATTTATATAGCGCCTTAATCCAGGGCGCTTTACAGTTTAACAACAAGAATACATCAAACATGGAACAGTAGAAGCAACAATATACATGAATCAAACCAAAAAACAGTATGTAGAACAATTTGCATATGAGAATGAGAAGAGGAGGGGGATGGGGAAGAAAGGATGAGGGAGAGAGATATGGGAGTAAAGTAAATAGTAGGAAGAGAGGTCATAGGAAAGAAGGGGGGAGATGAAGAAAACTAAGATGGGGTACTAGAGGGAGAAAGGGAGGGAGAGAGAAAGGGGAAAAAAGGGGAATAGGGTGTCAGGGAGGGGAATGAAGGAGTGCTTTCAAGGAGGAACGGAATGAAGAATAGGTAGGGATGGAGCAGATAGAAAGAGGCAGGGAGTTCCAGTGTAAAGGAACGGAAACGAGAAGAAGCACAAGGGTGGTGGGGGAACAGAAAGTAAGAAGACATCAGCGGAGCGAGAGGGAGTGTGGAATGAGAGAGGAGAGATATGGAGGGTCAAGGTCATGGCGAGATTTAAGGACCAGACAAAAGAAGTGAAATTTAAATTTGGGAGTGGAATGGAAGCCAGCCTAGGTTAGATAGGAAGTTAGAGATGGAGTCAAAGGGAGAGAGAAGGCAGAGGGTACGGATAGCAGAGTGGTAGAGGGATTTGAGGGGGGCAAGGTGGGAGGCAGGGAGACCAAGGAAGAGGGAAGAACAATAGAAGAGACAAGAGAAGATGAGGGAGGAGATTAAGAGTTTGGTAGCATGAAAGGTGAGAGAGGAATGGACTTTGCGGATATTAAAGAGGTGGTAGCGACATGCGCGAGAAGTAAGGGAGATATGATGGGGGGGAAAAAGAGAGGGGAGGATCGAAGTTAATGCCTAGATTACGAGCATGGGTGGAAATGGGAAGGTTAGAAGGGGGAAAATGAATGAATTTAAGGAGGAGTAGTGGGGGAAGGAAGTGTCTTAAAGGGAAAGAATAATACTTCAGTTTTATCCGTGTTAAGAGAAAGATGGTGAGATGACATCCAGTTTTTAATGGTGGTAAGACAAGAAGAGAGCTTTAGATGTAGGTCAGAGGTAAAGGAAGAAAAGGATAGATATAGTTGGGTGTCATCAGAGTAGAAATGGTGAGAGATCCCGAAGGAGGAGATGATGGGGGCGAGGAGTGAAGTGTAAAGAGGGAATAAGATCTGTTCCCCCAGGACAGATCCTTGGGGAACGCCATAGTCCAGAGGGAAGGTAGGGGAGGATCGTTTGTTTGTGGTACTCACGTTTGGGCAAGTTCAAAAACACACAAAGGAAGTTGTAACATTCAGGTATTCATTATTAGTAGACTACGAACTGAATGGGTCATTCAGAGTTGAGTAGGTGCATTTTTTTTGTTCTTAAATACTGCTGAAGAACGTTGCCACCTCCCCAATGGCATTTCTAGAAATCTACTAAATTCAAGAGTTTAGCATTGATGGGCGTGGTATTTCTGGAATGCCTCCAAAGATATTTTAGAAAACCCCACCACTGCCAGAAGTAATGTAAAACTTTTTAAACATTTTTTTTCAGCCATTCATGTTGAGAATGAGATATCGGCCTTGACCACACTTTCCACCCGTTCTCATTAGCCCTTTGTCAAAAACGTTGCTGTATCGAAGGGAAGCACCTGCACTTACCTTCTGTATAGTAAAGCACAATTTTAAACATTTGGGGCCAATTTGGATTTGTTGCCTTTCCCTCTTGGGTAGAGGTTAAAATAGGCAGACTTTCTGCAGGAAGTCAGTCTAAAATACTGCCACTGGTATTCCTATGGAATACCGCTGGTGGAATGATCAAACCCTGAATTGGGGGGGATGGTAAAATCACTGTTATTTACCAAATAATGCAGATTTTACCATAACCACCAAGTCTGTGATCGTTGTTAATTCTCTTGTCCAGAAAACTCTTCTGCAACCAACAAAAGACACACCTGCAATTTAACAACGTGGCCTCCAGATAAGTGTCCTACCAGGCCTTTTTACGCATTAAAATCTTATAAATGGAACCCCTTTTTTCTTTCTATGCGAATGATTTACACACTAGTGGAGTGCAGAGGGCAGTACAAAGGGCAAGTGACTTGCCAGAAACCAGAGCAGATGTTCTGCATGGATGAAATTGCAGACCGTAGAGAAGCACTCTGAAAACAAGACATTTGCTTGAAGCTGTGTGCACTGAACCAGTGAGATGATAAATGGTTTCTTTCTGTTAAACGTCTTGTGTTTTGTGTATGTAGATTTTCATGGAGAGCATATTTATTTTCTTAGCAGTTTGGGGTCCTAACAGTAAACCATTGGGCAGTATCCTTTGTAACTAACATGTTATGTTTTTTTCAGTGTATGCATGCTTGCATTGCATAACGTATTTTTCGGTGTTCCTGCGTTGTGTACATTTAGCATCAAGGTCCATTTGTGGTGGGCTCAAACACAATGTGTAGGTTTTCCACAAATGTAACATTGTTTGAAGCCAAACATCTTTTCTACATAACTGTTTGATTTCTAATGTGTTGTTATTTTCAAGGTTAGGCAGAGGCAAATACTGTGTACTATTCACATTTAATTTGCACTCTTATTCCAAAGTGTGTAAAATACTCCTGCCTCAAAACTATCTCAGGCACAAATGAGTATGGAGTGTCTCGTTTAAACATCCACTAACCTTAACTTGGAGCCAATGTGGTAGTCCAGTTTGAGTGATAGTCATTATACCAATGTATCTTTAAGACTACTACAACTCAAACAATAACAAATTGACTTTCACAGTGCAAGCTCTGTTACAAAACGAACAAATATTAAATGGCTTCATTTGTAACTGAAATAGAAACTAAGCAAGACATGGTACTAAACTTAAGGTAGCATTTCATGTGGGCTTCCTTCAACTTCAAAACACTGCGATTTTTTTTATTTTGTTTTTTTTTTTTTATTGGCAGTCGATCATTTTGTATTCACATTTTTATTGTGCATCAATAAAACAGAAAACATAACAACTAGTTTATTACATAAATGTAACCTGACGTTCCAAACCTACCCCCCGCCCCCTTGACAGGTTTTGCTGTACAAATTTGCCTTTACCCCGTGCATTAACATATTTTCCATTATGGACATTCTCCGCAAGTCCTCCAACCATGCTGACATTGAAGGCACACAATTCCTTTTCCAGTCACGCAAAATAATTTTCTTTGCAGTTAAAGGTGCCCTAAAAACCAACATCTCTGTGGGTAAGACAAATCTGCAACCTGTTGCTCCTCTCCCAGAACAATCGTTGAAAAATCATAGTCTATATCAAGCATCAGTACATTGTTCATAGTTAATTCCAAAACTCCTTCAACCCACTGCATTCCCACATCATATGATCAAATTCAACCCACTGCATTCCCACATCATATGTTCAAATTAACCGACGCTGTGCTTGCATCACCAAAACATTTCTGAGTCAATTAAGCCTCTTTCACACATTGTTTTGCAGTGTCCAGTATGTTCTGTTCAATATTTTAATCTGCTTTAACGCGTTCTTCCAGGTTTAGTTTAATGTTCCTGCATAAATTGACCCATTTACTTTCACTCCTCTCTGAACCCAATATTTCGTACCATTTTTCCAGTAGATCCACATTTAAGTCTTTGTAATCAACTGCATGTTTGTAAACTCTTGAAGCAATGTTACCTTTCGCTTTGAATTCATTCAAATAATCGGCCCAACCTCTTCCTTCTTTTGGTATTCTTGCAACAACAGCCCTCTTCAATTTTCGATATTCAGCATATTTGCACATATTTGCAGTCCACCAGGCCCCATTCAGTTCTCAGTCCTTTAAAGGACTTCCACTTATTATTTGCAAATGGGTCTCCTAGCCAGTGAATATTATTCAAAACTCAATTTGGCCAAAATAGCATTTCCCCACCTATTGCAATCTCTTTATTCAGCAACATAGAAGTTTCCTTTGTACAGGACACATCTTCAGTCAACTTTGCTAGACCTCGCCAACACTCCCTCAAGAATTTCGTTGGAGCATATGAATGGCAACCAATGGCATCCTCCGAGGACAGTAACGCCCTAAGGGACAATGGCGTACACCTTTGTTTCGGCCTGTGTCAGTCTGAGTCCTCAATGAAAGGAAGCAGGTGTCTTGCTGAAAAGGCCAGATGATGGAACTCAAAATCTGGAACTCCCAGACCACCTTCCCTGGTCGATAGTGGCTGCTTTTACAACTGCAAACATGGTTGTTGTCCATCGCACACGAAAGACTGTATCGTACACTTAATTTTCTTCATATCTGTCTTTCGTGTCTTCATGGGGATGATGCCCAGGATGAAATTAATACACAGTGCTGTAGTCCTCTTAATTTCATTCGCCTTGCCCGAATGACTGTTTCGATTCCTTCCACCTACACAGATCTTCTTTGGTTTTGGCCATTACACTTTGCAAATTTACATTCATAATGCGATCCACTTCCTTAGTTAACCAAACGCCCAAATATCACATTTTTTCTAGACACCAGTTGATTCCAAAATTGCCCACCAAACGTCTAGGGCATGTTTCTGAAGCCGGCATAGCTTCCAATTTCGACCAATTAATTGTGTACCCTGAGTGCTCATGCAAAGTATTAATTTGTTTCATTACTGCCGGAATTGAAGAAGCCATACTCTGTACAATTGGCAATATATAATCTGCATACAGCCAACGTTTTGTAAAGCCTCCCCAAAGTTGACTCCATGAATCTTTTGATAATTTCTAATTTTCACAACTAATGGTTCCATAGCAATGATGAATAATAATGGGGATAGGGGACTGTTGGGTAAGATATTCATAGTAATGATCAATCTTCCTGACCTGGGTCAACTCCAGAAATGTTTGCTTTTACTGATGGATTATTTTTCCTTATACCTCTGAGTGGGAATCTTTTTCCAAACTCACAGAATAGTTTACTCTTTTTCTGGGTGTCAATTTTAAGACTGCCCATAGTGTATTTTAAAAGTTATCCTCTGCCATCTTTTTGGCAATAAGCACCTATTGTTGCTGGGTTACCCTAGGGTCTCCCCTTTTAACTTTCTCTAGCTAACCTTGTGAGAACTACAGTTCCCATCGGTAGAAAGGAACTTTGTGTCCCTTTTTATATTTTATCAGATGATACCAGCACCTCTCTACCTTATGTGGAGTGCTGGGGAGATGCAATGTATCCCCTTTCACCCTAAAACTGTAACAATTCTGTAACAGGGCCAAATTTACCTTCATAGCCTGATGGAAGTGAACCTTTTTATTAATTCGGTGCACCTTACCGCCGGCTGTTGGCACAGCCCCGCTAAAGGCACCCATGGGTGCTCATTTTACCTAAATGCCCCTTTTATCCTTTTTCGCCATTTGAGTGTTCCTTGTCCTTTCTTGTTCCTTCCCTTCACCTCCAGGGTGGGAAATTCCTTTGTGTGATTTTAAATAAGAAAAAAAATGAATCTCCTCCGGCGGGAGTCCTGTGGACTCTCCGTCCAGCTTGCAGAGAGTGTCTGTGAAGGTAGGAAGTGAGCGAGCAGTTCAAAACTCTGCAGTCCTTTTGTCTTCCAGCCGGAGTGTGAGAATCCATTTCAAACTGGGAGGCTGGCTGTCCTGAAAGGATTGCCAACCCCCTAGGTTTGAATGTTGCACGGCTGTTTGATTGGCTGGGTTCCTGCATAAAAGTCTGATCCTGGAAGCTGACTAGGTAGTCGACCACTGGAACCAAAACCGAAGAGGAAGATAACGAATTTGCGACTGAAAAGATTTCCAGCGACCGGAGCAGAGCCTGTTGTGTAACCGCAGACTGCTGTTACCCTTCCTTCCAATCGACCTGGGGACTCTGAAAATGATAACCCTGGCCCACCGCCTGTTGAGACCCACTAGACTCGAAGGCCTGCATTGTGAGCCATCCCACGCTGTGCTACGACCTTGCAGGGCTGCAATACCCCAATACTCCGGGACCTCTGCCCATTGTGTGGTGCACGGTCTTCCAAATTCCAAATATTGCTGAATCTTTGTGGGCATCCTGCTGGACCTCCAGAGATGTGAATCGAGTCTGAGAAGTCCACTCACCAGAGTGCTGGACCTTGCAAACGACGAGAATCAGACCAGCGATATTGAGTTTTCTTCTTTGCTCCTGAAAAAGGTGCCAAATCCACAGAGCTGCATCCAGCCGCGAGGAAAACCTTGCCTAGAGCCCTCCCCGTGATCCTTGCTGCAAAAAGTCCTTTCAGTGTCCTGTATTCTTGATGAAGGAATTCAACAGCCAGGTTTTTGTCGGCAGATCCTGAAGTCCTCCTGCTGCAAAATCGTCTTCTGTGCTGAGGTACTGTGCTGGCTTGGGTATTTATTTACCTTAAGTCTCTTGAATAAGTATTCCACTATTCTGAAAAGTATATAGTCCAGTTGAAATACCGTAACGATCAGCAAGAATAGTAAAACTGATGGGGTCTACTGCCCTAGTATTACTGAAAGTAATTTAAAAGTAAATATTGGTTTTGACCTCTCTAAAACTGTTAGATGTTCCAAATTAGGTTCTATGCATTGGTGTGTGCACCTTCAAGAATAGTGGTGTGTTTTTCTGTAATGTGTTTATATGGTCTGTGATAGTACTCATTTCCCCCAAGATTGATCTGGGCTTACTTGAATGTAAATAAACAATTTTTACAATATATAGTGTTTCAGTGTTTCTTTTTACCATTTATATTACAATTTCTTCGTACTGATTCTACAGTCTTCTCTCCCATAAGCCTGGTTGCTCTGCCCACGCTACCCAGGTGGTACAGCCGTATACTCCGAGTGGAGTCTTGTACTGCCTCAGTTGAATGGTTTTACTAAGCCCTTAGTTGGACTTCAGAAAAGCTGTCCTAACACAACAAGTGGTGGGTGCCCTCTGCCAAACCCGTAATATACCGCCTGAAGTATAAGGCCCATTGGTTGCTCACCTTCCTGGGGTCCGTAGCAACACCTCACTTAATTCATCCTGCATTAACACCAACGCTAGCCCTTTGTGTTCATCAGCCTGTTAATCCTGCACATCTGCCTCACAACACACACTGCCATCTTTCTGTGCCATTTCCTATTAGAGGAAAAGCCTGGCACATGCCACCTGATTCCCCACATTCACACGGTTATTCGTCCCGTGCCGGTTAGGAAAATCGCCCCAGCCGTTAAGAAGGGTAAAACTAACAATTATACATTGATATGGCATTAGTAACGTGCCTATACACAAGTGTTTCAAGGCGAAACTAGGCAGGGAGGGGGGGGGGGTTACAAAGGAAAGACAGACACCGATCTTACTAGGCCATGTGTCATTCAGATCGCGCAAGTGCATGGGCAGAGGGGAAGGGAAAGTGCAAGGGGAAAGGGAGAGGGGAAAGTGCAGTACAGGAGTAGTAGAATAACAAGATAAATAAGGGCCAGCTGGTGGCAAGTGCTGGGAAGGGGGGCTGTAGGGGATACAGTCCCGCAGTGCAGGGGGTTGCCAGGGAGGCAGTGCAAGGGGAGAGTGGCTGGGCCAAGGACCGAGATCGGTGAGAGTGGCCCAGTTGCAGATTCAGTGCAGTTTCAGTCAGGAATTTAGCAGGGGAGAGGGGGAGAGCAAGCAGAAGCAAAGAGGAAGGTTTTGAGGTGCTTCCGGAACCGGAGATGGTTTTCCACAAGTTTCAGGGAGGCAGGAAGGCTTTTCCAGAGGGAGGCCCCTTCCACGGAGAGAGATCTACCCCCATCTCGCTGCTTGGAGAAGTGGCTGACCCTGAGGGAGTTGGAAGCGGATGAGTGAAGAGCTCGAGAAGGAAGATATTTAGGAAGAGAGAGTTTAAGGTATTTTGGCCCCAGGCCCCAGAAGGCCTTGTGGACAATGCAGAGGGTTTTGAACTTAATCCTTGCAGCCACTGGGAGCCAGTGCAGAGATTTCAGTCCTGGAGAGATACGGTCCCTGGGCTTGAGGCCAAGGACAAGTCTCGCAGTCCTGTTCTGAATGAGTTGCAGAGGGCGGAGAGTAGAGGCAGGCAGATTTAGATAGAGGTTGTTGTATTCCAGCTTAGAGAGAACCAGGGCTCTGGAGACAGTGAGCTTCTGGGGGAAGGAGAGGAAAGGAAGAATACCTCTGAGGAGGTGCAGCTGGTAGTGTGACTTCTTAGAGACGTCAGATATGTGAAGAGAGAAGGAGAGTGTAGAGTCGAAGATGACCCCGATGTTTTTTGCCTTGCAGATAGGAGCAGGAAGAGGGCCAAGAGAGGCCGGCCAGAGAGCTGCAGGGAAGGAGGGAGTGGGTGTGCCGATGAGTAGAATCTCAGTCTTACTGGCATTAAGGCAGAGCTTGGCGTCACACCATTCCTGGGTAGCAGACAGACCGTCAGAGATGAGGGAAGGAGAGGAGGAGGCCGAGGGTAGCCTGAAAATTGGCTGGGTATCAACTGCGTAGCACTGAAAGTTGCGGCAGAGAGTGGCGATGCGGTGGGCAAGGAGTGCCATATATTGGTTGAACAGCCAGGGAGAGAGGTTAGATCGAGAGAGGTTAGATCCCTGGGGGACACCACAGGTAGAGAAAGAAATGTCAAAGAGGAAGGACCCCAGTTGGACCTGGGAGGGTTGATTGGAGAGGAAAGAGGTCAGCCACGTCAGAGCCTGACCAGTGATACCCAGGTTATCACAGAGACAGTTGAGCAGGATGGCATGGTTGACAGTATCAAAGGCAGAAGAGAGATCCAGCAAAATGAGAACACACGGAGTGTTAGAGTCAAGGTTGGAGAGCAGGTCTTCACGGATGTTAAGGAGAGCAGTTTCCGTGCTTCTGGCAGCTCTGAAGCCAGTCTGATGGTCATGAAGACAACTAACAGATTCACTATGGAGATTAAGTTGGGAGATGGCCAGTTTCTCCAGGAGCTTGCCCAGGAAGGGAGTGATGGAGATTGGGTGATAGTTAACTGGGCAGGAGGGGTCGGAAGAGGGTTTCTTAAGAAGAGGATGCACAATGGAGTGCTTAAGGGGGGGATGGAAGACTCCAGAGGCAAAGGAGTGATTGCAGAAGTCAGCCAGGGCAGGAGCCAGGGAGTCGATGTGGTCCTTGGTAGTTTTGGAGGAACATGGGTGAGCCTGTTTTGACGAGACTTTCATAGATCAGACTTGTCTGGAAACCTTGTCAGCAGAGAAAAGGGGAAAGAGGCAGAGACGGAGGGAGGAGGGGTGGCTGCAGAAGGGCCAGAGGAAGAGCAGGGAATAGAGGGAGGGAGATAGGTGATAGGAGGAGAGGGAGGACAGGATGTCCTGAGGTTTTGAAATGAAGTGAGAGGCCAGTGCCGTGCAGAGGGCCTGGGAGGGGACAGGAGAGGTAGAGACTGCAGCAGGGTTGGCCAGTTCCGTGCAGATTTTAAAGAGTTCAGCTGAGTTGTTAGATGCCGCAGAGATGCGGGCTTGGATAAGGGCTTTTTTCTTGGTGAGAACGGAGAGCCGGTATTGCCTTTGGAGCAGGCGTCAAGCCAGTTTGTCAGAGGATGAACATTAAGCACGCCATTTCCTCTCTGCCACCCTGCACTTGCGTTTTAGGGTGACGAGATCAGAGTTATACCAGGAGTTACATTTGGCTTTGGGCTTCAGGCAGATTCTCATGACATGGGCAAGGATATCCAGAGTATCAAATATAGCAAGAGTGGAGAGGGCTTTGTCAGGGTGGGAGTCAACCGGAGGGGGAGTGGGGATGAGAAGGTGGCGGCGAAGCCTCCGCTGACACGCGCTTCATGGGTCGGATGACCGAGAAGGAGGGTGGCAGTGATGAAGGTGGCTTTGCCTGAGGGGTAGGGGAAGGTGAGGTGGGAGGATAGGAGAAAGTGATCACTCCAGGAGAGAGGAGTGGGAGAGAGGGACAGAGAGGGGAAGGTCAGAAGAGATCAGAGCATCAAGAGTGTGCCCTGCAGAATGAGTTGGCCCAGACGGGAGAATGGAGAGTGAGAGAGAGTCGCAGAGGTCGCGAAAGTGTCCAGATGGGGGACAGGAGGCAGGTGGATGTTGAAGTCACCAAGAAAAAGGAGAGAGAGAGAGAGAGAGAGAGAGAGAGAGAGAGAGAGAGAGAGAGAGAGAGAAGAGAGAGAGAGAGAGAGAGAGAGAGAGAGAGAGAGAGGAGAGAGAGAGAGAGAGAGAGAGAGAGAGAGAGAGAGAGAGAAGAGAGAGAGAGAGAGAGAGAGAGAGAGAGAGAGAGAGAGAGAGAGAGAGAGAGAGAGAGAGAGAGAGAGAGAGAGAGAGAGAGAGAGAGAGAGAGAGAGAGAGAGAGAGAGAGAGAGAGAGAGAGAGAGAGAGAGAGAGAGAGAGAGAGAGAGAGAGAGAGAGAGAGAGAGAGAGAGAGAGAGAGAGAAGAGAGAGAGAGAGAGAGAGAGAGAGAGAGAGAGAGAGAGAGAGAGAGAGAGAGAGAGAGAGAGAGAGAGAGAGAGAGAGAGAGAGAGAGAGAGAGAGAGAGAGAGAGAGAGAGAGGAATCCACTCGGGGAAGATGAGGCAACACCAGCACAGTTGGCACGGAGAGGATCTTGTAGCCGTCAGGTAGGAGTGTGTCAAAGCTGGTGACAGAGCTGGCCGTGAACCATGTCTCAGCGAGACCGAGGACATAAGGGTCCAGTTCCTCAAGAAGGCGACAGATATCAGAGGAATGTTTGACAGCAGAGCGAGAGTTAAGAGTGGCAATGTGGAGAGAAGGTTGCCATCCTTGAAGGACTCATAACTCTGTTCACAATTGCACCTAAGAGGTCACATTAAGCCTTTCTATTTCATCTACACACCCACATAATGCATATTACATTGATTGACCCACTATATTTGAAGAAAAAAGGGGTGCCTGGTCAACTCTGGTCCTCCATGCTACTAACAATTCCAAAATCAACAAAGTGGACAAGTAGGTTTAGGAAACAGAATAAATTATTACATTTATCTTTTTAACAAATACTAAGAAATGTCATTCATTAGGTCAAATTCATTTAATTATCCTCAGCATATAATAAATAACAATTTAATAAAAAACCACATATCACACAATATTTATTACACCAAATCAACTCACTCTGTCATACCTACCATTCATTCTATTTACAATTTTAAAATCATCTAAATCACATCTACATTTGTTAACCCGTTGGTCAACAGATCGCCTATTTCTATATGTAAAAGTCCTCCCCTTCAGTGGCAGATGGTCCTTTCTGTGTTTTAAACAGATACACAGAATATATAGTCTACACTATGTTTAGTTAACTCAACGGACATTACAAATTCGTCCCCTTGTTGACGCAACCTTCTTCAGAACTAATTTACATCAATCCCCTTCAACCAAGTAGGGTGAGTTTCAACACCTATAAAAACAATGTAACAAATTTGTGATCTGAGATTTAACCATTTCCCTAAATTATTTCAATCAGTTTACAATTAATGTAAAAATCTGACTCTACATCAAGTAGTCAGTCATTCCTCATTTCTGCAATACTCATGATTTATAAAGCAGAGACGAGGGTTAATTGGATTTAATCCTAATCACACTCTTATTAAAGGAGATTCACAAAACTCACTCCCTCCTAAGGATGCAAAAAACAGCATTGTTATTATTTAAATCTAGTACTATAACTAAAATACTTACTCACCAAGGCAGCTTCTCTGCTATCCTTGTCGTGTTAGTTTAAGAATGTCTCATCTTTCATCAAGAATAGAGGGTTTTTTCTCAGCCTGACAATTACTATTTCACATCTGGGTATCTAATTATGGCCCATCTCTTGAAAGTCCTAGACAGGGCTGTTAGGCAGAATCCTGTGTAGTTCCCTTGGGGAACACTGCAAAAAGATTAAGACTACAGGAGTAAGCAGTAAACCCAATTGATAGCAGTCTGTACCACCAAGATTTACCTGGTAGCTGTGGCTGAGCAGTCAGACTTCCCTCAAGAAGAGTTAAGCAGTATACAGAGGATACACAATAGGGCTAAAACACAGTAGAACAAGCAAACACTGACCAAATCTTTGTATCAAAAGTATATAATTATTTATTTAACCCACACTTAAAGAAATACACTAGCACCATAAATCAAAGCAAGTTCAAACACAGTCAGAAAAGTATACACACCTCCCTTAAGAATTATTAGACCAGTCTAAGTCAAAACACCACTTTTTGTCAAAACAGAGGTGAGCGCGTAACCTAGATGGCACTCCAATAATTAAATAAAAGGGAGAGAAAAAGGCAGGTCATAAAAATGAAACCGTTCCCAACACTTTTAAGAGACCAAAACACGTTGGTGAAGGCAGAGTCTACTGTAGAGCCAAAGTTCATAGGCCAGGCCCACTTTAAATGGAGCAAGGTGAAATGTGCCCAAGATCACAGTTTAGAAATGCATTCAAGTCTTTGTGAAAATGTTCAAAAGAGGTTGGGTTGATTCTGGAGGTAAAGTTAGGTCTGGAGGCCAACCCAGTTGGAAAGCAAAGGATTTAAGGGTCACCTTTAGCAAACCGTAGAAAGGGAGGCTAGGTGGAACACAGTACCTTTTAAAGTTGAGGATGCTCCAGTGGTGGGAGTTGTTCCTGGCAGCGGGTGTAGTTCGTGGTTTCGACCAGGGGAAGAGAGGATCTCGTCGAGGAGGAAACTTGGAGTCGTTGCACTGCCCAGGGAAAAAACCAGCCGCGGAGTTCGACGGTTAAAAGGTGCGTTCCTGGTATTCGCGGTCACAGTGGTGAAGCTTGGCTATCCGGCCGCCGGGGTGCTTGGCATGGGCGATTCGACCAAGAGACGTCCTGGAAGGCGAAATGGCGAACTGGTTGATCCCACCAGCTCAGAGGAAGAAGACTCTTTCAGCAGAAGATCTTCTCTTGTCGTCGTCAAAGTGGTGAGGTTGTTGCGGCAGGGCTCCACCGGTGGTGTCGTCGTTGCAGATGGCTCAGCTTCTCCCCTCTTCGGATTTCTTAGGTCCTGTGGCGACTTCTCAAGTTGCAGTCCCAAAAGCCCTGCTTTTATGCAGAAAAACCCCCATTCAACATCCTAGCTGTCACTCATACATGCTAAGGCTAAACGGAACAGAGTGCGACTTGAGTTGCTAAGGCAACGCAGTCCAGAGTGCCCATTCCCCCACCCACACATCCTGTGGAACCCAGACAGAGTGGCACCAGTTGGAGGGCTTCTATGGAGAAGCCCGCCAAAAAGTGGAACAAAGGGCCCGACCTTGGTTGGAGTTACAGAGACCGACACAAACGCCATTTTAGAAAAGAGTTCTGGCAAAAAGACCCAACCGGTGATTTAATATTAAATAAATAAACCAGCGGTATCTTTAACATTGCACCAAAAAGTGCTGCGTTTAAAATCAATGGGAAAATCCCATAGGAAATATTCTGGTGGAATATTTTGCGTGGTAACTACTGCCCCCAGCCAGAAACTTGACAAGGGGGGACTGGACAGTGCCCCCTTGGGAACAGACCCAGGGACAATCGAATTAACCCCTTCCAGTACTTCCACAATATGATGATTGGTACCGGTTCTGTTCACAATTTTGAACTAGTAAAGTCAATGGTGACTTTACATGCCCTGGGAGACAGTAGTCCGTCCCAGGGTATGGAGTCTATGTTTGGGGGTCACTATGACACCCCTGTGTTACTGCACTGAGGGTGCTGTGTAACACATACACAAAAACAGATGATACCATAGCCCATAAGCACACAAAAAAGTCAAAGACATACCTCAAATCATGCCTAAGAGTGGGAGGAAAAGTGTCTCACTCTTAGCAGGAGAAAAAAACAAACCCCAAAAATCCAGCAAAGCTGCTGGGGGACTCACTAGGTTTGGGAAATTAGCCTTATAAGAGAATTCTCCCTAACAAGGGCATAAAATAAAGTCATAACTATGGGTGCCTCTATAGCCACATGTACGCTGTACACTGTTCTATTGCATTAATGCTAGTACTTACATCTTCATGTGTATTGCCACAGAGTGTATCTCTCAATTTTGTTGATGGCACTCCTCAGGGCACAACCTTCTGCATCTAGGGCACCTCCTTTGCCTCAAGCACACTGTGTCCACGGCTGTCCTATGGTAATACACCGGAACATTTTCCTTATTCCCTAGTGAACATTTATTTGGCATTTTTACAATATGTTTTGTTTCTGATGCTTGTTAATCTTCTTAGAATCACATGCTGTGCATATGGTCTAACATCTAGTGGTAACCGCAGAGTATTGCATCTTGCCTTTCGGTGACCGAAAGGAGACGTCGGCATAGACGTGTCTGTAACACTATCCCTATCTTGACGTGTAGTGTACCCAAAATCCCTCACGCGTAGAGGTCCATCAGATTGTTTTTTTCCGCCCAGATAACTGGTCGCCCTATAGCGGAGCCGTTACTAGAGACATTGTTTATCTTTACCAAATTGTTGGTTATTCCCCGTTAAGTCACTTCGGCCACAAGAACATCTTCGACGAAGACTACAGGGGATTCGTCTACGGCTATGGATTTCGCCGAATAAGATCCGGCAGCTGGACTTCACATGTGGTCGGGCCCTCTGGCCGACCTATACAGTAGGGAGAGTGGGGTCGGGGTGGCCATATTGTCGGTATGTCTTTTCTCCCTTCCCCTCTTTTCCCTTTTGGTCTGGTCATCCTTCCCTTTAGCTATGGAAAGGACTCCTTTTAGATTCTGCCCTAATTGTAGGGTTATATATCCTTGGAAGGACGAACACAGGACGTGTAACGCCTGTCTCCCCCTAGAGCACGACGAGAAGCGGTGTGCGGCCTGCAAACTCCTTTGCCCTAAGACCCTTAAGGAGTGCCATGTAAAGCGGTAGGATGCTTATGGTATGTCGCGGGTGGAACACCCTTGCCCCCCACCGCCACACCCTCTAAAAGTGACAGGGGTACCTCGGATGACCAAACATACATTGCGGATGTTATAGACCTCGAGGCAGACATTTCTAGGTCCGCCACGCCCGTCCCCGACCCTTTAAGGCCTGACTCTGGTCTCGCTACAGGGACAACACCCGGCGACAGGGGCATACAAGCGCATCACACTAAGCAAACAACTCCTACACCATTTTCGACGTCTGCGTTGAAAAAAGTGAAGGCGCCAACAGGGCGGCTGAAAACTTCACCGGTTCCCTCGGATCGTTCAGATCCAAAGCCTTCCTCGCATCCGCAGCAGCGTCTTGCGACTGGGCAATCTAAATCGAGTAAGGGCGCTACTCCAAAAACTTCGAAGCGCAGAAATCTGACGCTTCGAAGGGCGCGGTAGGCCCAAAAACTACGCCAAGCCTCTACCCGAAAAACCAACCGCTAAGCCCACTAGCGCCGCGGAAGGTACTACACCTGCCGATAAACCATTGGCACCTCTGTCTCACGCCCATTCGGCGACTATCGAAAGCAGCATCGAAAGAATTACTGCGGCGGTGGGTCTTACCCTGGTTCTGCCTAAAGTTATGGGACAAACCGCGGAAAAAGTTTCGACGGATTGGGATCCCGATTCTTACGATGAGTACGCAGATAGTCAAGAGCCTCTTTTCGACACCCTAAGACTCTTTTCGATGCGGTAGGGCGGAGAACACCGGTCTTCCACCCATAGGCCTGTTTGGGTCCACTAAATGGACTACACAGAAGTTTGAAGGATGTATGGATCGGCTGGAGAAGATCATCAGTTTTTCTGATCATCCTCCCCCGAAAAGGGCTCGGGTAGACCCTTGCCTCCAAATTCAAGAAGATCAGTCTTCTACCTTTCAGCAGGAAGACGTTATCCACATGGACTCATATAGGAACGTTTATAATGAAGAAGAGGAAGCTTCATTCCTACAAAGTTATGAGGAAGAACAACCGGATACTACGAACAACTGGGAAGAAACCCAGCAGGAAGGTCAAGACCCATGGACACTGCAAGATCAGGACATGACGTTTTGTGCCTGGATTCTCCTCCGTCCACCCCGGCTCGCCAGGCCTCTCCTGTAGATGACCAAATGGGATTCAACTCCATGTTGAATAAAGCAGCTGAATATTTTAATTTCCCCTCAAGAGACTGTACCTGAGCAGGATTTTGTAGAGGATATCCTTAAGGAGAAATCTCCATCTAGCCAGACCATCCCCCTCCTTAATTCTATCAAGAGAAGGGTGGCCCCCCTCATTGGTGTCACCAGCTGTAACTTGGGCGGTGAACCAAAGAGTCAAAAAATTATTCTGCCCCTCCCCTCCAAGCCTTTATACATCAGAGGACACGCCGTCCCAGATTCATTGGTAGTGACTACCACTCGGAAAAGGGCAGGGGTACCCCTTGCCACAGGGGAATCACCTCCGGACAAGGAATCCAAGTGACTGTATGCCCATGGCAAACGTGTTACGTCGACGGCCGCATATACTACGCAGATTGCTAATAATACCACAATCTTGGCAAGCTATGCCGACGCCCAATGGAACTTGCTCCAGGAAGGCCTCCTAGATGTTCCTGAACCCGCCAAGTCAAAACTTCTCTGCATTATAATGGAGGGAAGACAAGTTAACCAGCATGTCATCAAAAACACTCTGGACACTGCGGAAACTGCGTGCAGGTCCCTGGCCCAAGGGACCCTACTGAAAAGACAGGCTTGGCTGCGTACATCAAGGTTTAAACCTGAAACCCAGGCCTCCCTCATTAATAAACCCATTGAAGAGTCTAACCTCTTCGGGAAAGCAGTGGATGAGGCTTTGGAAACAGCCAGGAAGGAGCATGAGACTCTAAAGTCTCTGCAACAAATTACGCAGACCCCCTCCCAGAGGGGGTAATAACTCGGCGGTCCTTTCGAGGGCAAGCCCGTACTCGTCAAAACAACTACGTGTCAGGCTGAGAGGTCCTGTATCCGCGGAAGCTGCTGAACCCCCGACAATCCCCCTGAGATGTATTTCCCAGAACTAGTTTTCAATACAGCTCTGTAAACTACACCCCAAAGGGAAAGGGGGAATGGGACAACAAAACAACACCAGGCAGACTGCGTCAAGGCTAATCAGTGCTGAACCTGCAGAGGATAAAGGATAACATATACACTTCCTTAATTCACTTACTTAACCTTATGAATGGGAAGTCATTAATCCTTAACTAATAATTGAGAATCCTACCTGGTTCTTCTCTTGAAATTTCTTAGAGAAGCGGATAAGAAGCTGAAAATCTCTCTTACTTGCGATACTTGAAATTCCCAGCAACTTCTTACATTAGGCAAAACTGGAAGTCTTAGTTCTTTGTTTGTCTTTTTTCCAACATGCACAGGTAGTTCAATTAGATTGTCTTTAAAATGTTCTTTCTTGTCATTTCAAAACTTTTCAAACTATTTATAATTATCTTGAGTCTTTGAATCCTTGAAGAAAGAGGAAACACGTGCTAACTGCACACGCAGGTTATTTCCATTAAAATTATCGATGAACTTCACATAGAAATCTTCCTGGTTGAAGAACACGCTCAAACGGATGAAGACGCGCGATCAAAATAATCCACACGCGCAAAAAATCCACACGCGCAATAATTTACACGCGCAATAGTCCACACGCGCAATAATGTTCTCCTGCGAGACACGCGAAATAAGAACACCCGCGCTATTGAGTTCAAACGCAACGAAGTGATTCTCACGCGCAAAATCACTCGCGATGGAAAAAACACACGCGCACTCTCATGGCACGCGACGAACAGATTCTCGCGCTTTGTACCCCCGTGCTAAAAATCACACGCGCTTTGTATTTCACACGCGCTTTGTACTTCACACACGCTTTGTACACTCGCGCTAAAAATCACACGCGCTTTGTATTTCACACGCGCTTTATTTTTCACACGCGCTTTGTAATTCTCACGCAGCGTATAGCTTTTCGCGCAAAGGATCACCCGCGCAATAAAACACACGCGCGTTTAAAATGGCACGAGACCAACCTCTACTCGCGCTCGGAATACACACGCTAGAAAGCACGCGCTCACTTGAATACGCACGCGACAGTCAAAATCTCGCGCTAAGGAACACCGCACTGGAAACACAAGCGCACTCCGATAGTTCAATAGTTTTAGTAGAAACACTACTTTTAACGAATTTTCAAGGAGACTGTTATTAAGATGAACAGATTTACAGTAGAAATAAAGTCACTTATCTCCTGAGCGAATTCACAAAGATTTCCTGCTTTTCCTATCTTCAAAACGAATTCCTGCCAGCTGAAGACTTCTCCTGAACCCCCAAGAAAGTAGCCGCTCAACTGCTGAGATCTGAAGGATAAAATCCACCAGGCCTAATACTAAAGCAGGAGCAGCCACTGAACACGTCCTCTCAGATGGGGTTTTGATGATGAAAGGCACAGAGTGACAGTTTAGAATGTTCATTGTTGTTCAGCATTGTCTTCCAGCCAATCAGAGCTGTCACTGTGAGGCTCCATCTTGCCTTGGGTCAGAACCAGGATTCTGAATCAACAAGTTAAGGCCTAACCAACTATAATGGAAAACTTCCCACCCATACAAAGCTAATCTGAAAAGGATAATAATAAAAAGGAAACTTGAATAAGAGAAGGAAACCTGACACTACGGCACGGGTAGCTTCAACAGAGGACAAACATCTGGAAGCCCCACTTACTACCCTTCAAGGGGTCAGAAACGCGGCAAAAGCAGAGGTAGAGGCCCCAATCCCAGAGGAGCCACAGCCTCTGGTCGGAAATGACCACCAAATCCAGGTCCCCTCCCATGTCACCCCGGTCGGGGCGATTAACATCTTTCCTCATGGCATGGGAGGGGATAACTTCAGACCAGTGGGTCATAAACACGGTCGCCCACGGGTACTGCGTGGAATTCGCCCAACCTCCACAATTCAGACCGCCACGCTCACGGCGCCTTTCACCGGACCATCTGGAGATCCTGAATCAGGAGGTGGAAGCACTGCTGGGAAAGGACGCCATAGAAGCCGTCCCTATTCTTCAGGTAAATTAGGTATTTATTCAGTGTACTTCCTTGTATCCAAAAAGGATCTCACCATGCGCCCCGTTCTAGACCTGTGCCCAGCGAACAAGTTTATAAAACCCCAGAGGTTTTGCATGGTAACACTGCAGGAGGTGATCCCATTGCTGAAACAAGGGGACTACATGGCAACATTGGACATGAAAGATGCATACTTTTCATATTTCAATGTTGCAAGCACACAGGAAATATCTAAGGTTCGTGATCCAGGACAGGCATTACCAATGCAAGGTACTCCCCTTCGGCATCGCCTCGGCGCCAAGGGTGTTTACCAAAGTCCTGGCAGTGGCAGCAGCACACCTGCGCAGACTATCAGTCCCAGTTAACCCTTACCTCAACGACTGGCTCATTACAGGAGACTTGTTCGACGCTTGATTTTCGAACACCCAAAAAACAGTAGAGCTCCTCTTCAGTCTGTGTTTCTCAATCAACGAAAAGAAATCCAGTTTAGTCCCCAGTCAAATAAAACAATTTCTGGGAGCTCTAATTCGGACAAAGGACGGTCTCGTCTTCCCCTCCAATGAGAGGGTTCAGAACATGCTTTATTAGATCCCTCAATATGTAGCCAGTCGGGAGGTGACGGTGCGCAAAGCCATGCGCTTGCTAGGAATGATGGTGTCATGTATATACTTGGTTCCCCACGCGCGGCTGCGCATGCAACCCATGCAAGAGTGGCTCAACAGCCTGTGGTGTCAGGCCAGCGGACAATGGGAAGATCTGGTAGTTGTCTCGCCAGCCCTCGTTCTCTCTCTGCAGTGGTGGTCAAGGGAAAACCTCTTGAAGGGGATAACCTTTACCACCCCTGCAGTAGACGCCACTCACTACAAACGCATCTCTCACAGGGTGGGGAGCTCATCTGCTTCAACGGACAGTGCACGGAGTTGGGTCTCCTCAAGTAGCATCCAACCATATAAACCTACTGGAGCTATTAGCAGTGTTCAAGGCTTTGGAAGCCTTTCAGGTGCAACTGCAAGGGGAGACGGTGATAATTCTAACGGACAGCACTACAGCTATGTATTACCTGAACAAACAGGAGGGCACTCACTCTCCAGGGCTATCCAAGCTGTCCCAAAACATTTGGATATGGGCTCTCAAACACAAGATGTTTTTGTTGTCCCAACATGTTCATGGGGAACTCCATCTTCTGGCAGACGTACTCAGCAGAGATTTTTCTCTGCCAGAAGAATATGAATGGCGGCTAGACGAAGACATTGTGTCCAATGTCTTCGCAGAATGGGGCGTCCCAGAGATCGACTTGTTCGCTACTCCAGAGAACGCCCAATGCCAAGACTACGCCTCCAGGTACCCCCAGAACTGATCCAAGGGGAGCGGTCTCTGGATAACACGGTCAGGGAAATGTGTCTACGCAACCCCCCCATCCCCTGGCTCCCTATCTCAAAAAGATAGTGCACAAGATGCACCAGGAACCAGTTACCATGATACTGGGGGCCCCCATGTACGCCCGCCAACCCTGGTTCGCTCACCTGATGGAAATGTCCCTCTCCCCACCAGTGAAACTAGCTTGCCCGTACAACATGTTGTCTCAGGACAGGGGGAGGGGGAGGAGACCCTACACCCATGCCCACAAACTCTGAACTTAGCAGCTTGGCTCCTGAGGTCATAGTTTGAACACCTGCAACTCCCTCAGGGAAGCGAGAAAACCGAATAAACGTTATTGCTATGCCAGCAAATGGAAACGTTTTGTCATCTGGTGCAATTCCAAGGGCGTCAATCCCATCGATTGGTCACCCACACACATTGTGCTGTATCTAACCCATCTGTTGGACACTGGGTTAGTCTTCAATTCCCTAAAGGTTAATCTGGCTGGTCTGTCAGCCTATACCACATCACAGCAAAAGGTGTAGTGGTGGAAAATACCAGTGATTAAAGACTTTATCCTCTCATTTCTCACCCAGCCCCTGGATGGGATCTGAATGTAGTTTTGACCAGGCTCATGGGAGCTCCCTTTGAGCCTATGCATAAAGCTAGTCTGAAAGACCTGACTTACAGCCTTCCTAGTGGCTATCACTTCTATCAGAAGGGTTAGCGAACTACAGGCTCTTTCTGTTCTAGACCCCTTTGTTACAGTCCACAAAGATGAGGTAGTTCTGCGCACACATCCCAGATTTGCGCCTAAATTCATTTCAAAGTTCCATGTGAACCAATCAATCGAACTACCCACTTTCTTCCAGAACCGTACTAGCATGGCCGAAAGAAGCCTACACACACTGGATGTGCGCAGGGGAGTCATGTTCTACCTGGAAAGAACTAAACCACTGAGGAAGACAAAACAATTCTTCGTTTCAGTGGCAGCTGGTAGAGAAGAGGATCCTGTATCTAAATCGGCTATCTCAAGGTGGATTGTCAAATGCATCACACTATGTTACACTCTTGCTAAGAGAGAACTGCCCTTCAAGCCTAGAGCACATTCTACTCGGGGCACTGGGGCATCCATAGCATTCATTGCAAATGTTCCCCTTGAGTCCATTTGCAAAGCGGCAACCTGTACACACCTTTACAAAACACTATTGCCTAGACACTCATTCTAGGTCTGATTCTCAGGTGGGACAAGCAGTACTAAGACATCTTTTCTCTACTGTTCCTTCTCACATCCCACCTCCAACTCCGGGTACTGCTCGCTAGTCTATGCACAGCATGCGATTCTAAGCAGATTAACAAGCATCAGAAGACATGCATTACTTACTGTAATAGCATTTCTGATGATTGTATCTGCTTAGATTCACATGCGCCCTCCCTACCTCCCCGCTCGGGGTGGAAGGAACATAGACGTCTTACTACTTTCTCTCTTTATGTACTCACTCACTATAGCCTTGGGCTCCCTCATGGCAGAAAAATACAATCGGAGGGACCTCGGCGTGTGAGGGATTTTGGGTACACTACACATCACGATGGGGATAGTGTTACAGACACGCCTATGCCGACGTCCCCTTTCGGTCCCCGAAAGACAAGATGCAATACTCCGCGGTTACCACTGGATGTCGGACCATATGCACAGCATGTGAATCTAAGCAGATACAATCACCAGAAATGCTATTATGGTAAGTAATGCATGTCATATTCCAGGGAGCCCCATCTCTCTTAGTAACGCCTATTTCGCTGTAACCAACTCTTAGATTCCCATTCGTTCCCTATCGGGTTAAAAAAGGCAACATTTCCCCTTTTTTTTTTTTTTTCATTCTATTCTTTATGTGAACCGCAGCACCAATCGGGTATCCCCGGGCGCATGTTATCAACTCAATCATGCTATGAGTGCCATTTTGGCCAACTCGAGATGTCGGTGCAAACACCCGTGAAGTCCCGAGCCTGTGGTAAACCTCACAATGCTCGTATCTATGGTAACGCACACATCGCAATGCTCGTATCTATGCGGGCAAGACAACTACTTACTTACCTCTAGTTTCCTTTGTCCGTATCGTCTCGCATATGATCTTCAGTGATGCCGATGCCATTGCATCCAAATGACAGCGTGTCCGTTAGTCAGTCTTTTATATTCCTGACCATTTAGCATAAAGTAAACAATGAGAGACGCACTGTGTTTGAATACCTGTCACTGTGGATCTCTGTTACACCTCTACACCTCACATTGACCCCTCTTAAGATAAGTCTGGCTGCTCAGTCACTTTACCAACTTGTGTAGTACAGACCTATGCCAAAGGCTGGGTTACCTATTGCCAAGAGGACAAGGCTGGTGTAGTCTCCCACAGGGTTACTACAAACCATCTTGCCTAACACAGTGGTCGCTTCAGTGTTGCAAAGGGTCTTCAGTTGTCTCTGGTTGCCGTCTTCGGTTACTTCAGCTTCCAGTGGTCGACTTGCTATACAGTTCCAGCACACACTCCTCTGCAATCTCTGTCAGCATTTTACAGAAAGGGGGGGGGGTCTGGATCTAGTCAGGCACTCTGACAAAGGACAGTGGGGTGGAAAACTCCTCCCCTACTTCCTGCCCAGACACTTTGTGGTATCCCCACACCCAAGGGTTACACACACACACACACACACACACACACACACACACACACACACACACACACTCACTCTCACACTCTCACACTCTCTCTCTCTCACACACTCTCCAAATTGGTACTTGGGTGCCCTTATTGTGCACTGCCGAGGCTATGGACATAGCCTGCAGTATAAATAATACACAATAGTTGCTAGAACACGTCCACTGCCACCAGTAACAAGATGATTGTCTATGTGACGGTAAAGTCACAGTAGACGAGCGATACTAGGTATCCATATGGCACTCCACTGAAGGTGGTGTGTGCCAAACTCTGTCTATAAAGTTTTGGGAGAGATGCTAAGTATCTTTCTACCCTTAAGAGCTGTAGTTACTTGGGGATATTAAAAAAAGAATCTTAAGTGGCGATCCCCAGCACCACTGCCCATAAGGAGTGGTGTGCTGCAGTCGTAAAACACTGTATGGAGCACACAGGCTCCATAGTATAGGTACAATACAAAGTACAGAGTTCCAAAAAACACTCATTTAGGATTTAATGAAAAGGGTCCAGAAGTCCAGCGAGGGGCCTCACTAGGAGAGGGGATGAAGCATAATAATGATACATCTCACTAACGGGGTGGTGGGGCAGCTATGAGACATTGACTACCTCTAGTTTGAACACACGTGTTGGGTAAGATTTTCATATCGATAATGAATCTTCCTAACCTGTGTCAACCCCAGAAATTTTTGCTGGACTGGTAGATTATTTTTCCCTATACCTCAGTGAGTGGGAACCCTTTTCCACCCGCAATCTTTTACTCTTTTATTCTTTTTTTTATAGGTGTCATTTTTTAGACTCTTTAGTTTTTTTGCCAATAAGTGCCTATTGTTGATGGGTTGCCCTAGTGGCTCCCCCCCTTTTAACTTTCTCTGGCTAACCTTGTGAGAACTACAGTTCCCAAGGGGAGAAAGGATCTTTGGATGCCTTTTACATTTTATTAAGTGAGACCAGCACCCTTCGCCCCCACCTTATGTGGAGTGCTGGAAAGATCGCAAGTATCCCCTTTCTCATTTTAAACGTAAGATTTATGTTACAAGGACAACCTTACCTTTAATGGCTGGTGGCAGTGAACCTTGTTATTAATTTGGTGCACCTTTACCGCAGGCTGTTTGCACAGCCCTGATAAAGGCACCCATAGGTGTGGTGTTCATTTTGCCAAAATGGCCCCAGTGTTCTTTTTCCGCCATTTTAGCCTTCCTTTCCTTTCTTCCTTCCCCTGACCTCCAGGCTGGGAAATTCCTTTGTGGGATTTCTATCTTCGGCAGGAGTCCTGTGGACTCCCTGCCCAGGCTCTAGAGTGTCTGTGAAGGCAGTCCAAAACTCCACAGTCCTTTGTCTTCCAGCCTGAGTGTGAGAAGCCAGATCAAACTGGGAGGCTGGCTGTCCTGAAAGGATTGGGCCCACCCTGCCCCCCCAAGTTTGAATGTTACAAGGCTGTTTGATTGGCTGGATTCCTGCTTAAAAGTCCAATCCTGGAAGCTGAAGAGGTAGTCGACCACTGGAACCAAAACCACCGACCGGAGAGCCTGCTGTGTAACCGGAGCCTGCTGTTACCCTTCCTTCCAGTCGACCTGGGGACTCTGAAAATGACGACCCCGAGCCTGGTGCGACCCACTAGACTCAAGACGACCTGCATTTTCAGCCATCCCACATCGTGCTACGACCTTGCGGGCTGCAATACCCTGGGACCTCGGGCCATTGTGCGATGCACGGTCTTCTGAATCTCGCTGAAACTTTGTGGGCATCCTGCTGGACCTCCAGATACGTGAATAGAGTCTGACAAGTCCCTTCACCGGAGTGCTGGACCTTGCAAATAAGGAGAATCCGACCAGCGATATTCTGTCTTCTGTGCTCTTAAGAAAGGTGCCCGATCCACAGAGCTGCATCCAGCTAGGAGGGAAACCTTGCCTAGAGCCTTCCCCATGACCCTTGCTGCAAACAGTCTTCTGTCTTCTTGATGAAGAAATTCAACAACCAGGTTTTTGGCTGCAGATCCAGAAGTCCTCCTGCTGCAAAATCTTCTGTGCCGAGGTACTGTGCTGGCTTGGGTATTTACTTACCTCAAGTCTCTTGTGATTCCTGTGTATGTTTGGGGTGTTTTCTGTGATCGGGAGTCCTCTCGTCCAGTGCACCAAGGCTCTTGCTGGAATCCTTGCTGGAATCCTGCTTCTCTGAAGTCCCTGGACCTTCAACTAACTCTAAAGTAAAATACGTACTTGTTTGAACAGTCTTCCTCTAGAACTCTGAACCTTGCCTGCAACTGAGCCCTAACTCACCCTGCCTACAGCTGGCTCCTAGACCAGTAGGACCCCTCTTCTACCCCTGAGAGAACTCCTGTTCTAGAATTGGGAAGGGCTGGATACTTTAAGGGGACTGCCTTGAAAAGTAAAATTTGTGTTGAAAAGTTTACTTACTTGTAAATGAGTTAGTTGATAACTTCAACTATAAACTCTAAGAGTGTAATGTTATCACTTACCTTGGATATGTGCTGCCATTCTGAAAAGTATATATAGGATTTACTTACCTTGAATAAGCTGTGTGCCTTCTTAACTAAGTATTCTCAAAGTCTTACTTTTCTTAGAAACTGTCTCGCATTCTAACTGAAAGTAGAGAGAAGGTTAACTTACTCACCTGTGAACTGCGTCCCCCGCTTCCCAAAAGAAAGGCTGTTTGTTTCACTTTATTATTCCTGTTAGGGTAATTGTATGGGTGTCATCAATTGGGTCTTGCTTCCCCTGACTTGCTGTTAGCCTGTCCAGAATATGTCTGCCTAGGCCATACTTACCTTTTAGGTTGCTGGTAGCTCCTTACAAAAGTATATAGGTTTTACTTACCTTAAGTATAACTGATATCCTACAATAAGTTAGTTATTGCTTCCCTTAGTCTGTGAACTCCACTGCAATTGAATATTACATCCCAAGATCCAACTCCCCTAGAATAAGTGTTCCATTCTTCAGGAAAGTATATTGTCCAGTTGATTTACGAAGGGATTTGTTGCTGAGCGTCCCAATATAACTGACAGGGTGTACTACCCTAGTATTACTGTGAAGTAATGTGAAAGGAACTTATGGTTTTACCCCCCGACCCCCAGGAATAGGTGTGCTCTATACTGAATGTGTAGACAGAGGTCTGACTTACCTAGACATATTGTTCGATTTATAAATGAGGTCTATGCTTTGGTCTGTGAACTTTGAAGCATAGTGTTGTGTTTACATATGTTTATATGATCTGTGATAGTACTTATTTACCCAAGATTTACCTTGGTCTACTTGTATTTAAATAAACCCTTTATTTTTACAATACATAGTGTGTCAGTGTTTCTTTGGACCATATGTGTACTATTTCATTGTTCTTTCTCCCCCCTAAAATGAGCCTGGTTGCTCTGTCTATGCTACACAAACTCAGGTGGTGCAGCCTTATACTAAGAGTGGAGTCTTGGACTGTCTCATTTGAATGGTTTTACTAAGCCCTTAATTGGACTTCAGAAAAACTGTCCTAACAACACTTTCTCTCTTTTTATTTTTCCTTTTTCATCGAGTGGTAGGTCCTTTAGTTGGACAGGTTAGGACCTTAATTTTTAGTTGGTTAGTTTAAAGTTTGTTATAGGGCATTTATCTTTTACTTTAAATTATAATTATCGTTGAACGATGTCCTCTGGTCCGAGTCTTTTTTACACACACACACACACGCGCGCGCACACGCACACCAGTATTTCTCTTCCCACCCACCACCCCCTCTCCATCACCAGATACCAGGCCGACTTACCTTGCATTTCACCCTGCTTCAGTCAATTGAAATATGCAGCCAACTTTCCAAGGAAGTGCAGTTTGGGAAAACAATAAAAGCAAAGTCCCCTCAGCATCTTTCACTCTCCGTTGTCCAAGTGCAGACCTCCTAGCCACAATTACCAGTAAGACTCCAACCACAGCTTCATGTCGTGTCTGTCAGAGGGTGACTGGCATATCAAGATGGTCTACTGTCTACACATACGTTAGGGCAATAGAAGGTGCTGCGTGACAAGAAATTGGTGATTGAGCAACGTGGGCAAGGGAAGGGTGTATGCAAGGTAGTGAAGGGCAGTATAAGGCAATGGAGGACAAAGGGGCATTAAGGGGTGTAGCACAAAGGAATGACACCTGAAGGTGATGGGTAAGGAACATGGTGAAAGGTAGGTCAGCAGGTTGAATGATGCTGAGCTCTTTACCTGACCTTCATGCCACTGCACCGGATTATGAGGCTGGCTCAACCCCTTTGTTTTTTTTTTCTGACCATGATACATACTTGCTTTATGAGCATATGTTTCAATTAGGGTTCATCTTTTATTTTTTTCAGATTGCTTTATCATGTGGCTTGGCGCTTTGAATGCACAGACATTTGTACAGTTCATTATAATTTTAATCTGTACAATTGTGTGTATGTTTTGATGTTTTCACCTTAGGATGCAGACTATTAAGAAGCTTCCTTCTTGTAGATACATTGGTGCTTTGAAAGCCAGATTTATTGAACATTGTACTTTTTGAGCCCTTTAATAACAACTTTGCAAAAAGTGTTTTTCTGGTTCTGATATTGACGATAGAATAGGAGACGAAGTTTCCCCCGTTCTATAAATTGTAAACTGTGGAACCAAGAGATGGGCTCAACACCCTTCACACATTGTGATTCGGAACAAATCACTTTTTATTACTGTGCCTTATTTTCAATTACCATGCCCTTCTTCAGGACTCTTTTGCAACCTCTGATTCTCCCCACTCTCCTCTTCTCTCTCCCACTCTCTTCTTCTCTCTTCCTCTCTCGCTTCCTCTCTCGTTTTCTCTGACCCCCCCCTCCCCTCTCCACCCCCATCTAACTCTGCAGGGCACACCCTGGATCTCCTCAGACCTCCCCTTCTCTAACCCTCTCACCACTCCTCTCTCTTGGAGTGATCACTTTCTCCTTTCTTTCCCGCAGGTCAAGCCGACTCCAGCACTGCCCGCTACCTTCTCGGTCATCCGAACCATGAAGCGTGTGTCATTTGAGGCTTTCGTCGCTACTTTCTCACCTCCTCCTGCACCTTTGGCTGACTCGCACCCTGACACAGCCCTCTCTAACCATCATCGCTCTATCCCCAACACTCTGGATGTCCTTGCCCCTGTCATGAGGATCCACTTGAAGCCCATATCCAAGTGCAACTCTTGGTACGATTCTGACCTCGCCGCCCTTAAATGCAAGTGTTTGGTCGGCGGAGAGGAAGTGGAGGGCATCGGGCGCACCCCCTGGCAAACTGGCCTATCACCTGCTCCAAAGGCGTACAGACTGTCCTCTCTAAGAAGAGAGCCTACATCCAAGCCTGCCTCTCTGCAGCATCTAACAACTCATCCAAACTTTTCCAAATCTGCAAGGAGCTGGCCAATCCTGCTGTAGTCTCTACCTCTCCTGTTCCCTCCCAGGCCCTCTATACGGCCTTGGCCTCTCATTTCACTACTTTAACTCAGGGCATCCTGTCCACCCTCTCTTCCTCTGCCACCTCCTCCTTTACCACTCCTGGCCCGTCTGAGGCTGTCTCTCCTCCTTCTTAGCCATGTTCACCCCGGACGATGTTTCTAGACAAGTCCGATCTATGAAAGTCTTGTCAAAGCAGGTTCTCCCCTGCTCATCCAGAACCATCAAGGACCACATCGGCACCCTTGCTCCAGCCTTAGCCAATTTCTGCAATCACTCCTTTGCCACTGGCACTTTCCCCTCTCCCTTAAGCACTCTGTTGTGCATCCCCTTCTAAAGAAGCCCTCGGCCGATTGTTCCTCTCTAGTTAACTATCGCCCGATCTCCATCACTCATTTCCTGGGCAAACTCTTGGAAAAGCTGACCATCTCCCAGCTCAATCTACATACCTAATCTGTTGGTTGCCTCCCTGACCAGAAGTCTGGCTTCAGAGCTACATGTAAGAGTAAGAATGTAATTTATGCAATCACTTGTCCGTGCAAGAAAATGTACATAGGAAAAACCGCTAGGGAAGTAAGCACCCGCATCAATGAACACCGTTCAAAGATAAAAACACGGAACTTAAATGCTCCGATGGTCATCCATTATGTGGAAATGGGCCATAAAGCAGACCAGATGGAATGGTTTTGTGTAGAAAAGGTATTTGGGCAAAACTCGATACAGCTTGCGAAAAATCTAGCTTATAAAGAACAATTATGGATTTTTAATTTAAAAACATTGACAGAAGGGCTTAACACTATAGAACCCTGGCACTCTGGCAGCTAATATGCCCACATTCCGGGCTTCAATCATGCAGATTGGCGGTATACCATTACCATATATGATTGTTGTAGCATTTAATATCTGTGCTTTTAGAAAAATACTCTCTGAATTTTTCTGTTTGTTTAGAAAAAAACTCCTTGAATCATTGGTAATGGTTCTTTGTCTATAGCTGGTTTATCTAGCTCTGTGGGGAAGCTGAGGTTCATTGCTATTTCTTTAACGTTTTCTCTCCCAGCTACTCAGAGCGCTCTCCCGCTGAACTCGGGGTTTTTTGATACGTTTTGGATCGCATGTCAGCACGTAACACGAAATAGCGTCACGCACAACACGTGATCACGTGAAAAGTTCAAGTCGGATATTTAAATGCTCCATTAGTGTGGCCTTTCAGATGCGATTCTCCGGTCCGTATTGAAGGTCGGGCAAAGTCTGTGTGCATGACTTAGTCCAGGGACAGGTCCAGCAAGTCGTTGGCTGTCGGTTTCAGGTAAGCCAGACCCATATTTATGCCCGAATTCGGGATAGTGCCGCTATTTCTTTATCCTTTTAGAATTATGTGATCCGAATTTATGACTCCAAATTAGGCTAGGAGTCCCCTCTCTCCCTCTCTTTTGCAAAATAGGTAGAGACTGTAATTATGTAATCACATGACTATCTAAAAAAACCCTCCTTCGCTCTTCCTTTCTTACATATGCCACCTTCAGGTTCCACTCTCCTGGTAACTGCAGCAGCTTCCTCTTTGAACAAACATCCAGCTAAGGGTACCACCAGCATCACTAACAGGTCCATTATGATCTGACCCGCTGGGGTAAGAAATATACTGATTTCGTATATGATTGACGTTTGAGCTGGCTCAAAGATTTGGGTCTTGCGACCTCACACGCAGGATCTAGCTGTGATTCTTTTCTGATTCTCCCAACTTATATTTTTTGACCCCTTAGATTGAAGTATTGAGTACACTCTTTCATAAAAGCGGGATCCTTTACCTGAAGGTTGAAAAATCTTATTGACAGCGATAATACACCACAGATTTATTCCTGTTGGCGCTCTCAAGGTCAGTAGTTGTGGCTGTTTTAGAATTAGATGGACGTTCTAACATGGGATGCCACTCCTTGTATGCAGCAATCTATGTATTACATTTAGTGGGTTTCGAGTCCTGATCTAGTCCTGCCTTGCCTGGGGACACTGATTTCGTTTGGTGGCACTCCTTACATGACGCCCTCTGTGTACCCTGGATGTATACTTACATTCAGGGGCATATGCAGAATAAGAGTAGTCCTACCTACTTTTAATTAGAGCACGGTGTATTCACACATTTGCGCCTTTTCACTGTTTACATATTTGTTTAGGGAAATTGATGTTTCTGATATTTGTTCTATCTTACTTTTAGAAAATGTATTAATATCTCCTGATGAAGACGTAACACAAAAAATGTTAACACGTCGAAACCGGTAGAGAAAGTGTGGATAAGGCTATTTGTGAAGATCTCCTATTCCTTGCCTATCCGAACTACTGACCACCCACAAGAATCACTGTGATCATTTTGTCTGTTGTTGTTTCTTTCAAAATATAATATATTTTTTGTATAAGAATTGGAATGTCAATTAATTGTGATGTTTCTCATGTGTTTTTAACCTGTATTTTTGGATGTTGTGTATGAATGGGTAAATGTATGGTGTACGACTGAGGACAAATGTGTGAATGATTCAAGAGTATGAATTTTATGGAATTATGATGAGTCTTTTAACAATTTTTCTACTATGTTAAATAAATAATTGTTTGAGTGCAAAATAAATTTGTGATTAAATTCACACAACAAGAAATGTATTAGGTCTAATAAAATCCTTAATGCAAGAAATTTAAATTATATCCTCTGGATGTTCTTTTCGAGACTAGTTTCTGTTGCTAATACCCTCTTCCGGAGAGTGGGGTTTCCTGTGCCTTTCAGAGAAACATTCAGAGCTGCCAGAAGCACGGAAACTGCTCTTCTGAACACCCGTGAAGACTTGCTCCCCAATCTTGACTCTAAGCTCCCTTCTGTCCTCATTCTCTTCGATCTATCCTCTGCTTTTGACATGGTCACCCATGCCATCCTGCTCAATCGCCTCTGTAACAACCTTGGTATTACTGATCAGGCCCTTCCCTGGTTGACCTCCTTTCTCACCGACCGACCCTCTCAGATCCAACTGGGATCTTTCCTCTCTTCTATCTCTCTACTTGTGGTGTTCCCCAGGGCTCTAACCTCTCTCCCTGGCTTGTCAACCACTACCTGCCACCTCTTGCCCAACGCATGGCTACTTTCTGCTCCAATTTGTGACTGAGATCCTCCTCATTGGGACACCCGCTCCCTCCTTTCCTCTTTCTCTGCCCGCCTACTATGTGCCCTCTTCGTGCTCCTTACTGTGAGGTTAAGAACCTGGTGTCCTCTTCGACTCCAATCTCTCCTTCTCTCCTCGCATCTGTGACGTCTCTAAGAAGTCAAACTATCGGCTGCACCTCCCCAGAGGTATTCTTCCCCCAGAAGCTCACTGTCTCCGGAGATCTGGTCCCCTCTAGGCTGGACTATTGCAACAGCCTCTTTCTAAATCGTCCTGCCTCTACTCTTCGACCTTTCCAACTTCTACAGAACAGGACTGCGAGACTTGTCCTTGGCCTCAAGCCCAGAGATTGTATCTCCTGCTCTGAAATCTCTTCACTGGCTGCAAGGATCAAGTTGAAGTCCCTCTGCATCATCCGCAAAGGGCCTGGGACCGCCTGGGACCGCTCTGCCTCCAACTTTCTCTTCCAAAACATCTTCCTTCTCGAGCTCTCCACTCATCCACCTCCAGCTCTCTGAGGGTCAAACGCTTCTCCAAGCAGAGAGTTGGGGGCAGATCTATCTCCTCGACTGGGGCCTCCCTCTGGAACAGCCTCCCTGCCTCTCTCAAACTTGAGCAGAACCACCTCCGGTTCAGGAAGCAACTCAAGACCTTCCTTTTTGCTTCCACTTTCTCTCTTCCTCGCCCCTATTGATGAGCCTGACTGCGCCGCGCACAGATCACCCTCTGAACTCTGGCCCAGGCTCCTGCATGTGCAGTTGCCCTCGCACTGCCTCTGGGCTTAAAGGTCTGTATCTGCAACCCTACAGTCCCTTCTCTCTGCACTTATGAGCCACTCGCTGGTTGCACTTGTGAGTTAACTGCAATTCCCCCTTCCCCGTCCCCCTGGCACTTGTAAACGTCCCTCTTCCCTGCACTTGCGCAATCTGAATGACACAAGGCCTAGAAAGATCGTTCCTTTGTTTCCCCCCGCCTTGTCTTGACGCGCCTAGAAACACTTGTGTACAGGCATGTTATAAATGCCACATCATATCCCATATCTATGGGAAGTCGCACTCATGAGTTTATAATCTACAGTGTTACTCCATAATTATAACATTAACAACTGTGTACTGGTGCAGAGGCATGTTGAAAAATGATGGGTCTTATGTTTTAGGCTGATAGATTGACTGTGTGCCAGGCAAGGGTTGTGTGTTGTGCCCTAGGTTGGCAGGAAGCCAGGTGTGTGTCTTGCTGTGACGGCTCATGTTGTGCTCTGAGAGCGAAGCCAGACCCCCTGGTTCAGCTACAGCTCCACTCTAGCTTTGTCACCTCCTTTTACATTGGTCTAAAACTACAGATGAAATGGGAGGAGATGTAGCCTTCTATCAAATTGCAAACTTAAACATTATGGGCCTCATTACAGGTACGGTGGTGTGGATAAAAATGGCAGTTCAGTGTTACTGCCACTTTTTAGCCATGTTACCACACTGCTGTACTGAGAGTTGGTCAGTAGGGGGAAAGATTTACCACCAGCAAAACGTTGGAGGTAAATCCTCCTCCTTGCTGCCAGAAATCAGCAGATTTACAGCGCCGTAATTCAGGTAAAAAAAGTCCCTTGGAGGCCTATAGACTGCAAAAACAGGAAGTTTCAGCCACTTGTAATCCACCAAACTCCTAATGAGGCCCTATGCCCTAAGAGTTGGTAAAATTGTGATAATTCCATTACCACCACTTTACCATTGCATTACTGCAACGTCATACTAGGAGTTTGGCGGTAAGGTGGAAGATTAACCTTCGGCAAAGTTGGAGGTTAATCTTTCACCTTACAGCCAAAAATCAGCAGCAGGATTACTGCAGGCGGTAATTTTAACGAAATCCCTTTGGACTCCAAAAATTGAAATTACGCTTCCCTACCACTTTTTTTTTGTTACATAAAAGGAAAGTAATGTCTATTGTACAGGGCTCGAAATTAAGATTGGACAAAAAGGCGCTACAAGCAGCTCCTGGGTATTTAGCAGTAACCGGTCACCAGGAGCTACCACTGGGGAACATGGACCTAGTACATAGCGTTACACAAATCTAACTTCCACATTAAATAAATGTAAACGTATAATTGTATCCATTATTTATGATCCCATATGCTCTAAATATCACAGATGTGTCCTAATGTTTTGTCACAAATGAGTTAAATTCACATAGTTAGTTGTGTTTGTTGTCCTGGGGAGCCAAACATTTCATGATTCTTGAAATGTAGTCCATATGCTGAGGAATTGCCACAAGCTTTGAAATATTGGAATCTTATATCAATATATGTAATCGAAAACTGAATTAATTTCCCAACATTTTTATTTTTCGTATTTTTTCATCTTTGAAATTTGGGTGAAACTGCAAATCATGAAACTTTTTATGGTTGGTCAAAATAGTGCTAACTATTAATGTAAAACTAACCTTAATGCTATTGCAGATCACTTGGTTAATTGAGAGTAGGTTCTTTCTCTGTGTCGTACTTGCTTGGTTTGCCTCCCCTTTTTTTACATTTAATCTTGCATCTCCAAAGAGTATGAATGGTGTTGGAATGCTTTGAGTGTGGAGTGCTAAAGTTCAAATGTGATATAGCAATATAACTAATATTGATAATTCTTCTATGAATTGAGTACTTCACTTTCAACTGAAATCTTCTTTCTATATGGTTCTGTAATTTTGATATTCATTATTGTATTACAGGGCGCAAAATGTCATGTTGACAGCTACTAGCCAGCCATACAAAGTCACTTGCCATCTCAACCCTATAGACGGCTCACCATTTCTTACTCGCCAAGAGCCACTTCTCACTAGAGAATGGCTACAGGCGAGGGCACATTTTGCACTCTGTTCAGTTGTAGCTACTACTAGATATCTCTGCACTGTTTAAGTTATTGGATGCAACTCTTTATATAACTGCTCTGCATATACAAACTGAAAAATATGTTTCTTCTATTGTGCTTCATGCTGGACTCCAGCCTCTACGCACAGTACTGGGATTTGATACTGAACCCGTGCTGCTCAGTGTAGTCTGTTACAAGACTGCAGCATAGCCCCATATCTATAGTTCCTGGTATAATATGAACTTTAATTATTGTGAAATTATTACTATTTTCAATACATCATTGCTAACTAATTCAAAAAACGATTGTGAAGTAGTTTTAAGTAGATTGCCCGCCCACCTTTTGTTCCAAGCACTGTCCTTCCACCTATAATAAAAAGTAGTGCACAAGTCAGCCCTTGTTTAACTGTATTAACCGATGAACAGTCTTAATATTTGGGCATTAGGGCATGGTTGTTTTGGGGGAATGGGCAGTAACAGGACTATTCCTCTGCTTAAGATGCTAAACTAGTTTGCAGTTTACTTGGGATAACAAAATGTACTTGTTGTTCTTTTAATATATAGATGCCACCGCCGAATCAGCTGCCGGCTCCTGATCAACCTTTCCCACTCTCGGTTGTCAGGGAAGAGTCTTCAATTCCTAGAGCATTTTCGGAATCCAAGTGGGTATATCCATCAGAGCAGATGTTCTGGAATGCAATGCTAAGAAAAGGGTAGGTACACGTCCCACCTTATTCCGATTCCCACCATTTTTTATGGAAAGTAGTGCAAGTAATGATTATATATTAGTACTTTGCAGCCTTCTATTCCTGACCTAAAAGCCAATTATTGCGAAGTTAATTTGGTTTGGCTTAAGGCATAAAAGCACTCTTGCCATGTTAGTACGTTATGCATCTGCATACTTTAAATGCTGCGTCTTTGGTTTTTGTAGTTGATATTTGAATACTCCTACTTGCATTATTTGTGATGCAAGGCAAACATTTAGTTTTTCTCTATGTGCATTTGTTGAACACAGTGTTACTTTATTGGTACTTTAGCATACAACGCTCCATGGTTAATATTTAAAACCCAATTCCTTCACACAAGGCGCTACAAAAGAATCGCTTTATAGATGAAACTAATACTGAAATGTGTTTGGTGCCATTCCCATTGTAAGCTGTCAACCTGGATCCTCTTAAATCGGGGACAGTCTTAAGGTGAGTCGTCGCGCATCCGGGGAGGCCTGTAGTTCACACAGTTTAGGCATCTCTTCCGGCAACTCGCAGGGCTGCCTTTACAGTGTTGCATTTCACATAAGTGACATGCATTCACAGTCTCACTAAGTAAGGAGTGGGACACGGTTCAGCCGAGTACGCGATTCGGCCCGATACCAGGGACTCCTATGATATCCTGCGATGGAGTTAATTCTTCAGGTGGTTCCTGGTGTCTCAAGCAGTGAAGTAATCATTGAATCCTAGCATTCTCCAGCGACTGGTGTGCTCTTGGAAACGCATGCTGTTTATCTCATGTGCAATGTTTGAGTACTTTGGGAAGACGGTCGACATTGGGATGTTTCACTTATTGCAAATACAGTTTACGGATTGTATTATATTGCGGGCAGGCTCTTTTCAATGGAGCAGGCACTTGCCACAATATAATACACAGGATTACACTTTCCGGGTTAACTTTTAATTCCACAACTCCTCCCTTTTTATTTCACTACTTCTACAGTAACAAATGCAGACAAAGCCAAAAGGTCTGGCCTTTTTTTGGTAAGTGTGATTAAATAGGTGGTTGGGTGAATGTCATTTTGTGGATGGATATGTATGTTGTAATAATGGATGGATGGATGGATGGATGGATACGTGGGTGGAAATGTTTGTATAGATACCCATGAAAAGTGGAACATGTCACCTGGCTCAATTTATCATCCTCGCGTCCAGACGTTCCCTGCGCAACTTGGCAGGACTGGAGTAAAACGGGCCAGAACTGCATTGTAGCCGGACAGTATTATTTTTCACTATCCAGTGCACTTTCTGTTCAGCACTGACTCCGGTTCTACAAATGCCATGCCACAGTAAGACAAATAATGTAGACTGATACCACGCATAGGCCAAGGTCGCCACGTCATAAAACGTATGCTTGCTTGGCCCCCTTGATGCCAAGAAATACATGCCATGTTGCACTGCACAGGCATAAATTGGGCACCACCAGCATGAACATGTTACGTCCGTGCTGGCTTACACTGTGGACACATTGATCATTAAAATGTTTGTGTGCTGTTGGTGATAAGACATTTTCATGTTATCCTTTAGAACTGATTGTAAACTAATATGGATTTTTGGTCAGTTCGTCTGCTGTAAAATGCACCATTTCAACCCCATATCTGAAATGTTTTCTTGGGGGTGGGGGGACCCGGAACCATACTCCACCACCCTCTCAAACCCTCCCTAGATCATTAAAGCTCCCTCGCTACGCTTGTTCGCTCCCACTATTTCAGGAGAATATTTTCGACGCTGAAAGAAATCACAAGCCACTGACCTTTTCTCATTTATGATGGAGGGGCCCCCTTAGATACTCACTATCCCTGACACCAAAATGTATCTTTGGGACTGGATAGCACATCACTACCTGTGATACAAAGGTTTTCTCATGTGATACTGCTTTCAGTGAGGTTGTTGAATTTGGCCCGCTGGCGCACAGGAGTGCTGAGGGGTTACATTGTATACCCTTTCTCACTGCTCCTGGAACATTTCTGTTACATTGACAGGCATACACTTATGGCTGGTGGCAGTGGGCACGTTCTACCGATTTTGTGCAATGTTTACCCGCAGGTTGTCTCCACAGCTGCGGTTAGGCACAGAAGGGTCACCATTGACCCAAAATGGTGGCTTCTTTCTTTTATCGCCATTTCTTGTGTGCTTGTCCTTTCTTGGTCCTTCTAACATTCGGTGCGGGGGAGGTTCTGGTTTGAGTTTAGTCTTCAGTGGGAACCCTTTGTGTAGCCCGCTGAGGCTCCATTGTAACTGTGAGGACAGGAAACCAGGGAGGATCCCGAAACTGCTCTCCTTGGTCTTCTGGTGTGCCTGAGAGAAACCAGTTTGCACTGGAGGCTGGCTGTCCTCATTGGACTGACCTCTTGTTAGGACAGTGTTTCTGAAGCCCAACTAGAGGCTTAGTAAAACCATTCAACTGGGGCAGTGCAAGACTCCACTCTTAGTAGAAGGCTGTACCACCTGATTTCAGGGTAGAGTAGATCGAGCAGCCAGGCTTATCTTAGGAGTGAGAGAGGGCTGTAGAATCAGTAGACTTTAGGAAAACTCCCCTAACACATGCAAATGTTCTCCCAGTGCAACTTTAGATCCTGATCCCCTAAAACTTCTCGCAAGAGCAAAGCTGCCTTTCCCACGCTCTGCACCCCCTTTTCAGTTAAGGCATTGGACACCATAACAGCATAGCTTTTCCAGCATGGGTTCGTGCATGGATTCACATGCTCATGAATATTCCTTGTCAGGCTGGGAATCTGTCATGACCACTGCTTCCAAGGAGTCAGGAGAAGCCCAACGCCCTTGGAAGCAGGCTCATAACATTCATTGCAGACGCCAGCAAGTCCCTTTAGGGACCTTTTGGGCCTTGTCCTGGCACCGGTGGTGCCAGGCTCATTGTGGAGACTGGTCCCGGCACAAGAAGCGCCGGGCTCATAGCAAATTCAGAAGTGCTTGGGTGGACCTACCTGCAGCAGACCATGCTGCTTCCTTACCAACAGGATGAAGTCTTCATCCTCCTGTGGCAGGAACTACTTTTCTTCTGGGTGGGGCTGGAACCACTCCCTAGGACTGGAACTCTTCTGGAAACTGGAACTCTTTTTCTTACCTGGGCGAGGCTGTGGAAGAAGACGCCTAAGCACTCCTGTGAACTATTTAAACCACACCCGATTGGTGCCACGTGCTTCGCGTTACTCTGCATCAGCAGCAGGACGCTCACCGTGTCAGCTCCAGGGAATCTTCCTTTCCAGCTCCTGTGAACGCGAAATCTCCGGATTTACCTGATGAGGATCCATTCTTCAGTCTTCAGCAGCATCTGCACAACAACAAAAACACAGATTAGAAGAGTCAAGGTCAGCGCTTCAACTTACCCGATCCACCGGAGCGTTTAAGGTATTCGCCGCACCCTTTCTTCGCCATCGAGCCCTGCAAAGACAAAAGAACATTGGTTATTAACGTTTTGTTTCTGAACGGCTTACCTTTGCGACGTACGCTCCAAAGTCAGCTCGCACCGCACTCCGCTACCTGCAAGGCAAAGAGAGACATTAAGGTGCATTTAAAGGCCTTGAACAGACTTTCTACTTACGTGCCTTCATATTCTCCATCATCTTGTTCGCGCCTCGGTACGAACCTGGGCATCATCACCGGCGCCTTCATCATTCTCCATCTGAAAGCAAGAGAGAGACATTAAGGTGCGTTGAAAGGCCCTGCACAGACTTTCTACTTACGTGCCTCCACGAACTTTGGCATTCTTTCGCCATCATTTCTTCTCAGCCAACCCTGCAAGAAAGGGACGTTAAAAGAGGACATTAAGGACTTGATATATGCAAAATCCGCTCGTGCAATTAACGGCGGCATCGCTCTCTACTTACCCTCTGCAATCAAGAGGCTGATCCCAAAACCAGTGAAGTAACTGGACCCAGAGCCCCTGCACAAGACGCAGGATGGAGAGCCCGGCATTCACCTATTTAAGGTGAGCACAGTTAGCAACCGAGTACCACGGGAGGAGAGAGTGTGGGGGTAGAGACTTCATCTAACCTTCCAGCTACTAACACCCCTGATCTTTTCCACTTGTAGACATCTCACCCTCCAAGTCAAGCTTTCGGTGAGAAGGGGACTAAACCAGGGAGCCAAACGGACCCTACGCCTAACTTTGAAGACGGTTTCACCGCCCCGCCAAGACCCGCGCCTCCGAGGGAACCAGGTGAGCGTTACAGAATCCTTGGAGGGGGGTTGGGGGGGGGCAGTGGGGGGAAGAAGGCAGTTTTGCTTTAGACTGAAAGCTGCTTGTTTCCTCTGTAACCAATCATTGTCCTTTGGGTCATACTGCGCCTAGCCAATGACAGCTCCACCCCTGGTGGCCATCTTCAGATTTTTATTGCACATTTGTGTTGGGAATCCTCTTGCTTTTCTCCTTGAGAGTTGACTTTTATTTGCTGTTTTTGGATAGTTTTCTTCAAACCTTTCTTCCTCGCATGTTGTCTACCGACAGCGGGGACTGGTTGTCGGCGAAGATTGTGTTTTCACTGTCGGATCTTCTCTCCTGCGAGTTTCGGTGGGCCCAGGCTTGGGCCAACATCTCACTTTGGCGATGTCCAGCATGGCCAAGAGAAGTCTCTTCACAGACTGTGAGTCCTGTGCCCTGAAGAACGTGTACGTCTAGGATCGGCACCTCAAGTCCCTTGTCGCCAACCAGACCACAACGATTACTGGTGCAAGATCTGCTGTGGTTTGCCAGCGAAGACCAAGAGGGATTGCTATTGCAGGTTGGTGGCTTGGCTCAAGGAGGATGAGGCCTCTGACGTGGCCTCAAGGTGCAGTCCTGCCTCGTCGAGGACAGGCATGTCCCATGAGCGCGCTCCCTCTGAGAAAGAGGTTGTGGTCCTTTTGAAATGCGCCTTCAGAGGGGATTCAAAAGAAGGGCAAGCATCACACATATGCTCACACAAAGGTTGCTACTGCTGCAAGATCTGCTTCAGGAAGGGGTGGTTAGCCGTCACCGACAGTGTTGACAGTGAGCCTACCAGCTGGTGGATTGCCTTCCGTTAGGAAGTCTCTTACCCCTTCCCAACACAAGTAGTCTTTTGAAGGACACATTGTCAAAGGAGAGACATGTGGGAGGCCTGGTGGCAGCTCCCTCATCGTCATCACCGCCCATGACAACTTCGTCAGCCAAGACTATTAACTTGTTGATGTGGAGTTTGTCTACCAAAAGCCCCACCTCGTCAAACGGCTTTTTCGACAACCCTGGCATTGTCGACAACCACCACATCAGCGACCACCTCGTCGATGGCATCTACCACTCCTGTGTCGATGGAAAAATCATCGATTCTACATTTACGACAACGGCAACACCAAAGGTGACTTTGCTTCCACGACCTCATCTGCGGCTGCACTAGTTTTGCAAATCCCTATAGTTGCCTTCTTCCCGATAGACTTAAGGTGAGGGAGTTGCTGCCGCCATCAGACTTCCTGCCAAGGCCTGTGAGGGTGTCTCCACCAGCCCCAGTGGGGTCTCTGAGGCAATATCCTCACATCTACAGTAGTTCGGAGGATGAGCATCTGCCTGAGGATTTCTACGCAGACTATCAAGGGGCCAAGACCCCATGTCCAGGGTTAGAAATTGAGATTCAATGAGCAGGAGCTAAAACCAGCTGCTGAGTGTCCTGTTTGGAAGGCACCAGTTGGCCCTACTAGGTAAAAAGTAGCTCCTGGTAGCTGTTGGTTTAAAGCTAATCATGCTCTATGCTAGAAGCAGGCACTAAATAGCTCCCAGCTCCATTCAGTTCTGAGCCCTGCATGTCCTAGGAATGTTCTCCACACCAGGAGCCGTACCAGCCATTTGCCCCTCCAAGGGGGTTCAGCTTAAATCCATTCACGGATGCACTGTTGGCACCCAGGGACATGTCACTGGACATCCTCGCCACCCTGCAGAGGTTGCCTGCTACTCTGGCACGTGGGCTGGCCCGCAGTTCTCCCAGGCTTCCGACCAGGAGTCCCCCGAGGCCAAGTGCTCCCAGGCTAACACGTCAGCCGAGCCCTCATAGGCCAAAGGGTCAGCCAACGTCTCCCCATAGGGTCTTGACCCCAGCGGAGGAAGAGCCTGCCACGTACTGACACCGGCACGGACACAGATACCACAGCTACTCCTACAGACGAGTATGAAGATTATGTCCCTGCTGGCAGGGAGTCTCCGGGTGCCAATGAGCCAGCCAGGGCATTGCCACCAGATGAGATTGGCTCCTTCCGCACCATGATCTCAAGGGCGTCCAACCTCTTCAGTCGGTTTCCATAGGAGAAGAAAGACGGGTTTCTTTTTCAGCGCCTTATGTCTTCCAGGAATACCGGCATGTTGGTTCTGTTGTTGGAGGACGTCTGGGAGGAAGGATTGGCCATTATGTAGTCAGCAAGTACCACACCCTCCAAGAGGGACTGGCTGGAGAAGAAATACAGGGTCCCGGACTGGGCTCCCAGGTGTCTCCGGTCACAGCCCTCCCATAACTTGGTGCCGTCAGCTGTCACCAGGAAACGTTCATCCAACCCTTCTTCCTCCTCTACAGTGCCCCAGGCCAGGAGGGCCAGAAGCTGGATGCTATGGTCAAACGCATCTACACCACAACTTCCACTGTCAACGCCACCAATGCTCTCGCAATCCTGTCTCGCTACGACAGGGAACTTTGGTACAAGCTCGGGCCGATATTGAATTTCCTGCCAGACGATGACCAGGCTGAGGCCTTAGGCCCTGTTCCAGCGTCACCTCACCCTACTGGATCACAGCATCACAGTGGCTCTGGGCATAGCGGACTCCGTGTTCCCCCAGATGGGCAATGGTGTGGCTCTTCGACGGCAGGGTTGGCAGACATGCAGTCCAAGGTTGTGGACATGCATTTTTATGGAGACAACTTATTCGGGTAGGCAGTGGATGAGACTCTCCAGGCTATCAAGACAGACACGGAGGTGGCACACTCTCTGGGGACCCTGCATTAAAAGAGGGTTGTCCTTTAGTTCCCCACGTGGAAGGGTCTTCAGGTCCTCAAAGGGGTACAGTAGCCCCTACCGTCAGCCCTCCTGGTCCACCAACCAGGAAGCCTACAGGGGCAGCTCTCATGCCAGGGGCCAGCATTGCTGTCGTCCACAGGCCAGTATGCAGGCCCCCAAGTAGGCCTGAACCGGCTGTGAACTCGAGCCCACACTTTCGCACCCCAGTGGGAGACCGGCTATCGAACTTTGTCGAACAGAGGGGAAACATCACCACACCCAAATGGGTGCTGGACGTTCTTCATCAGGGGCACGCCTTGGAATTTCAACACAGGTGCCCTTGCATTCCTCCTGTAGTGCATCAAGAACTTCACATGGCCCAACTGCGATAAGGAGGCTCAAGCCATGTTAACAAAAGGGGTGATGGAGCCAGTCCCTACGTCCCTCAGTCCCACCAGGACTTCAGAATATTATACTCTGGTACAAAAGAAGTTGGGAGGGTAGCAGCCGATTCAAGAATTAAGACTCCTCAATGAGTGCTTAAAGTCCCAAAAGTTCAAGATGGTCACATTGCAGCACGTGCTCGACCAGCTGGAGGAAGGGGATTTTCTAGCCACTCTGGGGATGTGGACTTATGCGTTCACCAGATCCATTCATCTGAAGCATTTGAAGTTCCTGCATTTTGTGGTCCAGGGAAGGCACTACCAATTCAGGGCCCAGCCCTTAGGCCTGGAATCAGCCCTCCGGGTTTTCACGTAATGCTAGGCCCTGGTGGCTGTGCATCTACACCACAAGAGTATACACGTCTACCCTTATCTAGGTGACTGGCTCATTCGCTCCCTCTCATGTGCTGGCTACCTAGCAAGTGGCGTAGACCATACGCCTTCTGACTTCGCTCGGATTCTCCATCAACTACCCGAAGTCCTGTGTGGAACCATCACCGAACGCTCTGTTCCTGGGCACCAGTCTCAACATGGTCCAGTTTCTGGCGACACCTTCGGAAGAGCGGATGAGGGCCTTCCTAGGGACAGTTCAGTGACTGTCCGCAGTATACATTGCAACAGTCCAAGTTTCTGTTGGGGTAAATGTCTTCCTGCTTCCATCTGGTACCCTTTTGCAGTCTGCAGATTCAGCCTCTCCTGGAGTTTCTAGACAGGTGGCGGAAGTTCAACAGACAAGTTCGCCCTCAATCTGGCATTCCTGCAGGCACTGCAGTGCTGGCCCGTGCATCCGCATCTCACTCATGGAGTCTCTTTTCGGATTCCACCATACCAGGTCACGGTCACCACGGACCCCTGCCTAGTGGATTGTGGAGCCTACACATGACAGTCGCACGCCAGACGCCTTTTGGTCCCAGAAGAAAAGGACTTGCACATCAACGTCCTGAAGCTCAGGGCAGGGTTCTGGGCCCTCAAGTTGTTCCAGCCTTCGCTACAGGAGAAGGTGGTGCAGATCTTCAGACCACTACCACCATTTTCTACATCTGGAAGCAGGGGAGGGCGACCGCTACCCTGCTCTCCCTGGAAGCCCACTGGGCCATTCTTCATGAATGTTCCTCGTCTCCTTTCACCTGGCTGGCATCAAGAACACCATCACAGACTCACTCAGCAGGGAGCTGTGGTCCTGCCACTAGTGGGAGCTTCCATAGACGCAGGTGTCTTCAGCAGGTGGGGTCTTCCCAGATGGACCTCTTTGCGACAGCTGCCAACTCCAAGAGCCGGAGGTTTGCCAGTAGGTACCCTCAGGCGGAGTCTGGGGGGGACGCCTTCTCGTTCCCATGGGACAGGCGCTCCATGTACGCCTGCCCTCTGATTCTGCTCCTGCTACGTGTGATCAACATGCTCGGACGTTGCCATTCCAGGATGATGCTCATAGCGCTGGCATGGCCGCGGCAGATCTGGTACCCGGACCTGCTCCATCCATCCACCTAACTCTGCTTCCAGACCTTCTCGCCAGAGAAAACAGAACAATACTGCACCACGACTCAGCATTGCAGAGCCTCACGTCCTGGCTCCTGCAGCCCTAGAGTTTGGGCACTACTCCCTTCCGCTGGAGTGCAAGAAGATTCTGGCCAAGGCCAGAGCTTCCTCTATGTTGTCTTGTTATGGAAGAGCTTCAGTGTGGGGCAGATTTTGCCTCTGCAGGTAACAGCTCCTTGGCTCATCCAGTACCTGCTTTCGCTGGCCAAGCTCACGCCTACATCAAGGTTCATCTAGCTGCCATATCCTGCTACACCCAGGCTCCAGGCAAGCCCTCCCTGTAATCGCGCAGGCTCGTTAAGGAGTTCCTCAAAGGCCTCTTCAGGACTTTTCCAATGGTGAAGCCTGCTAGCCCGGCTTGGGAGCTCATCATGGTTTTCACTAAGCTCGTGGGGGCTCCATTTGAACCAATGCATTAGGCCCCTCTGAAGTTTCTTTCATGGAAGACTGCTTTCCTGGTGGTCATCCCCTCGGCCAGGGGAGATCCAGGCCCTCTCCTGCAAGCACCTATACTTGACCTTGCATGCTAATAAAGTGGTGTTGCGGACCCATCACACCTTTATGCCGAAGGTACCTTCAGAGTGCCATCTCAACAAACCTTTTGTCCTACCAGTGTTCTACCCTAACCCTGCTACGCCTGCTGAAAGGGCGTTGCATTTGCTGGATGTTGCTTGTGGCACGCACAAAGGATTTTCAGTAGACATTTTAGTTTTTCGTCAGTTTTGGACCTCTGGAACACAGAAAGCTTCCAACCGAGCTGTAGCTTTTACCACAGCGTTCCTATCTGGTGCTCCCTTGCTCGACATCTGAGTGCCTAGTGTAGTAGCAGTGCACAGTATATAACCTCTGCAGGGCTGCTACGTGGAGGTTTGTCCACACCTTCACAAGATTCTACTGCATTGATGGGGATTCCAGGGAGGAGCCCTCTATCGGTCAGGCAGTGCTCCTCAACCTATATGCATATTGGTGAGTGTTCCATAGGTGAGTTCAATTGCTTCTGTAGAGCTATACCGCCTCCCATTGGTTGTGTGTATGTACTGCTGTATAATTGTATTCATGAGCATGTAGATCCAATAAGTTACTTACCTATGACTCCTGTTCTCCAGCTTTGGTATCTTTCATGGATTCACATACGACCCTCCCTTCACCCCTCTAAGGCTCTTCTTGGTTCCTACTGTCACATTACGAGCACTTTCAGATCTGAATATGGCCACCAGGGTTGGAGCTAAGGAGGACCATTGTAATTGACTGGGGCAGTATAACCCAAAGTGACAGCAATAGGCTATATAAGTGACGAGCAGTTTTAAACTTTAAAGCAAAACTGCTTTAATATTACCGAGGATTCCGAGCTTGACAACTGGGAATATTCATGAGCATGCGAGTCCCTGAAAGATACCAATGTTGGAGAACAGATGTTACAGACAAGTAACTTGTTCCTTCGGAACCGAAGAACCAGTCCCACGGGTTTGAACTTGGCGGTGGCCCATAGAGAAGTACAGTGCTCGAGTTGCAAGTTGCCAGAAGCCATCCTGTCCTCCATGCTGCGCTGCAGCACTGAAGAACCGAATGGTGGCCAACTGTAAATTACCAAAACCCAACACCTATTTCTGCCACTGCACCAGTCGCTACCGAAGGACATCAACGAAAACTCGTCCTCACCTCCCAAGCCTTGTCGAGGGCCTAGTGAGTTTCTGCTTTGTGGGACATCCACATCCAGCATAGCAACCCGACCAAGGAGACCACTGCGACAGACCTTCACTGTTGCCTTTCCGACACTGCTTGGTTCCCTTCTCCCGCTCAACAACGACAACCCACTGACAACGTCTTCCAGAGGGGGTCCATTGTCTGGTAAAGCTGAGACTCCTCCACTTCACCTTCCAAGGTACTGAAGTTACTGTGACTAGGAAGAGGGTCCTCCTTCCTCTGGGTCCATCCAGGGGAGTTGGATTCGTCTTGGACCCAGCTCGCCTGTTGCTTCTCAGGTAATATGGGGTGGTGGGACCTGTAGAGAGAAAAGCAGACAGTTGAGGACTGGGCATTAATATGAAAGCAACGTCGAATGTACCTTTTTTTTATTGCAGGTTACCTAGATGGGGAGAGGGATCTTCACACAACTGCATTTTATCCTGAAAAGTATTCTGCCATTGTTCAAGAGTAATCTGCCTGCAAATCTACAGTTGGCGCACTACTACTGAAACTAAGAATAACTGTGGTACCACATAGTATTGTATATATTGTGTTAACTGTTGAAGTATAGTGTCCTGAGTGCAAAGGGAGTCTTGTTTCTGTATATTCACCTAATCCTAATTGTATCTAGTAAATGAACTGTGTTGGCACATAACATAGTGTGTAGACATTCCTTTTATTGGGGCTTGGGGATTCACTGTACCCAAGAACCAGCCTGTATCACCTCGCTTCATTCTCTGCCTTGGTTGCTTGTCCATTGCTACCATTTGGAAGCTTTGGCTGGGGTGCCTCTAACCCATCCATATAGTGGATAGTACCACAGACACCCTGCGCTTGTCTTTACAGGAATCCACTACAGTCTGACTGGCCCCAGTGTCCGTAATGGCAGAGATGTCTACACAATCTACCAGCACACTATCCTTAAAGGAATGTTTGGTATTGTCCGGGATGGAAGCATATATGCTTCAGCAACTCTGTTCCCAGGATCACTCGGCGATCAATGCCACTGTGCAGGAAATTTTAAGAGAAGTATTTCCCTGTGAGTAGCTCTCTTTATAGCGAAGTGCCAGATTAACAAAGTGCACCACCAAGGTCTTACTCTTACATCTGGAGGCCCCCCTTCACATCGTCACTTGCTACACAAGAGCCACCAGGCCTTGGTATTTAGGGAGGCTAATTGAGTCCACATTCTTGCTTGGGATGGTGAGTCCCACTAGCCTCCTCATGATCATGTGTCTTACTCCCTTTATGAAACATTTGGTGGCCTTTCTGGGTAGAGGTTTCATCAGTATGCCCACCCGCCTTCTCTTTCTGCCTCTGCCTCCGCCTCATGCTTACCAGAAGCAAGCTTGTCATTGTTGGAACAGTTTTTCTGATGTCCAACTAAGGGCTTAGCAAAACCATTCAACTGAGGTAGTACAAGACTCCACTCTTAGTATAACGCTGTACCACACAAGCTCAGGGTAGCATAGACCGAGCAGCCAGGCTCATCTTAGGAAGAGAGGGCTGTAGAATCAGTACAAAGAAATTGTATTATACATATGGTCCAAAGAAACATTGACACACTATGTATTGTAGAAATAAAGGGTTTATTTTATATACAAGAAAACCAAGAGATTCTTGAATAAGTACTATCATAAAGCATATAAGCACATTGTTAAAACACTGCTTTTAAATAAACAGATCAAAGCACAGACCTTACTTAGAACACCTAACAGTATTTCTAGGTAAGTCAGACCTTTGTATACACATTCAGTACAGGAAACACCTATTCCTGGGGAGGATAACCATAAGTTACTTTCAGATTACTTTACAGTAAATCAAAAGTAGTAGACCCTATCAGGTATGCAGTGACACTCAACAAGGAAATCACATATTCAACCAACTTGCAAATATACTTTTCTGAATAGTGAACACAGATTCAAGGAACAGTATATACTGTTAGGTAAGAATTGGTGCAGTCTAGCAAATACAAGTATCCAATTAAACAGGTTCACACTTTGTGATCTTGTGTATATTTAAAGCATTGTTTAAAAAGCAGTATTAGCTGTAACATTAATCCCAAAGTAGGATTCAATTCAAACAATGAATAATAAAGCGAGTGAGTAATTCATTCATATGTTACCCATGTTCCAGCACCCAGAGGTGACATCGTTTGAGGTCAGTATAGCATTTCTATAGTATCACCTTTGCGATATTTAGTTCTTCAGGAAGGAAAGGTTAGGGTTAGTTCAGAACAGACTGATAGGTTATCAAAAGAGTTAGATTCTCCCAACGGGATGAAGGTAGTCCATTATCCCAACATTAAAGTGTTCAAAAGACCTTTAAGGGAACAATCCCAGCCAAAGCCAATCGGGTTTAGAAGGAGGCCTTTAGGGAGCCAGGACAGCCAAAGTCAATGGACAAAGTCATGGTTGTGATGCTCTTCGTCTTAGAAAATGTTTTCTTAAATAGTAAGTGTGCAAAAGAGAAATCACAGCAACTCAAGAGGAGTCGCCTTTAGAAAGCACAGGCTGTAATGCCGATGCAGGTTAAACTGAGGTCAACTTGTGTTGGGTTAAAACGCACTCCCAAAGGTAGGAAGTGCCCCAAATGGCAAAAGGATAAAATACCCCAATCGACACAGTACCTTGAAAATGAAGACCGTGTTCCAGCTGGTTGTTTTCATGATGCAATGCAGTAGACCCTGGTTCCTGGTCCTTGGTCATTGTGACAAAAGGGAGGACGTCTGGCGGGCTCCTGCAGCAGCACTCGATAGATGGGGACCAGGCAGCAATGGATTTCCATCTATTCAGCTGCTCTTTGTGGTTTTGGCGCCTTTTTCCCCAACTCCAATGAAGAACGAAAAGCTGGTTAGGATTTCCTTGATCCCTCTGTCTTGCACTCGAAGATCTGGCCGGATTCAGACTTCGGAAGACCATGCACTCACAAGTGGTCTAGGTGCCCCGGGTATTGGGCTTCTGCAGCCTTGGAAAGTCACAGCAAGTCAGGGGTTGCGCCAAAATGGAGTTTGTCTCACGGCTAGTTGATCGCCACCAGCCTAAGGGAGGAAGGTGTCCTTTACGGGTCTTCCCCGTCAATTAAGAAAATGGGGCCCGCACAGCTGCAGGGCTTCACCAGGCATTTCGCGGTCCAGGAGGGTGCTGCTGGGGCCTTCTCTTGTCCTCTGCTTCAGATACTGTTCTCCAGTGGTCGACTCTGCTCTTAGTCCCAAAAACCTTGCTTTTTTATGCAAGTTCCCATTCATTCACAGCCCTGGGCTGTCAATCACACAGCAGGGTGGATGTCCTTGTAGGACAGCCAGCGGCTAATAGGAACTGGTCTCACTTGGGCACACCTAGAGACACAGGACAGAAGGTTCGGGAACCTGCCTCACTTCCTGCCTTTCCAGACACACTGGAGCCTGGGTGGGCATCGGGGCTGAAGCCCGCCAAAGGCAAACTGCACAAAGGGCTCAAACCTGATGCAAACTGTAAAAGCCTAGAAGAAACTGAACAAGAAATGGTGAAAAAAGATGACCAAGGCCATTTTGGGAAAATAGTCACTCTTGAGTGCAGCACTGCAGCTGAGAGGTATCAGCCTGCAGATGCATGTCAGTAGTTGGTAAAAAAAATAAACCACTGCCACCAGCCATTCAAGTGAGTTGGTTTAACAAAATGTTACATGAGGAATGGGTTAAGGGAATTACTATCTAACCCCCCCACCGCCCAGCACTCCACATAGGGTGGTGTTTGCTGCACCCACAAAGTAAAGGCAAGTAAGACAGGGGTCTTACTATTCTTGGGACCAGTAGTTCACCTAATAAAATGTAGTTAAACATTAAGAGAAGTCCAAGGAATTTCTCAGTAGCACTGCACAAAAGGTGCTGTCACAATGCAAAAGCAGATGCGTATGGAGTTTACCGGACTCCATAAAACAGCAAGGCAAATGGAAAATCAAAGTCGGTAAAACACATGAGTGTGTGGAAGAAGAAAAAAAAAAGGTCCCATCACTCAGGAGTAAAATTTAAAAAAGCCCTGAGTCCAGCAAAAGAGCTGGGAGTCTCTAAGGTTAAAGGGTATCAGCACGGAAATGAAAATTCTCCCTAACTACTTTTGTGATAAAAACACAGTTGTACTAGGTGAGTAAGACCTTTTTGGTGTAATATACAATTACAGTTGCTTTTCAGCTCAGTGGAACACAGTCTAAGATAAGCAAGAATGCTTTACATACATTTTCGATGCTCCAGGCAACCCAAGGTCAGCTACACCGAAGGAACACTTTTCAGGAATGGCACACAGCTAACACAAGCTAAGTAAAACCTATATACCTTTTAAAGGGGCTATCAGCAAACCATAGGCAAACTTATTCTGGACAGGTTAACAGCAAGTCGGGGGAAGCAAGACCCAATTGGGGAACTCATAGTAAAGTGAAACCAACCGCATTACTTTTGGGGAAGAGGCACAACCAATTCACAGGTGAGTAACGTAACCTTAAATATACTTTTCAGAATAGTGCAACACACATTCAAGGTAGGTAAGAACTTTCAAACTGTTCACTCTGTTACAGTTACCAAGCAACTACTTTTACAAGTAAGTTACTTTTGAACACGTGTTATTCTTTTCAAGGCAGAACCCTTTTCTTATCCTGTCTTTCCCTTATTCTATAGCATGAGTTCACTCGGAGGCAGTAAAGGGACCCTAGTGGTCTAGGTGCTAGCTGTAGGCCGGGTGAGATGGGGTTCAGTTGCAGGCAAAGTCAGAGTTCCAGAGGAAGACTGTTGAAACGAGTATGTATTTCACTTTAAAGTTAGTAACTGGAGCTCTAGGAGACGTATTTGTGGTGGACTGGGAATTTCTGCTCCTGTACGCCTTTCCTCCAGTCCCTGTCCTTCCTCACATGATCGGGAGGTTGAGAACGTTTGGGAAATGCATGATCCTAATTGCACCAGATTGGACCAGGAGGACGTGGTCCATCTGCCCTCCAATACGTCTTCCACAAAGAGAGGACCTTCTCTTGCAAGAGGATGTTTGGGTTCTCGATCCAGAGGTCAAGACTCTCAGCCTTCACGCATGGTTTCTGAGAGGCTGAGATACAAGGATTAGCACCTCCCAGATGACATAATGGAGATTTTGCTTTCGGCCAGAATGCCAGCAACAAAGTCTTTGTACCGTTGCCGTTGGAACAAATTCTGCAGCTGGTGCAGGGACAAGAATGTGGACCCTTTGTTTTGCAAAACACTGGAGGCATTCTCCTTTCTACCATACCTAGCCAATCTGGGGCTCCAGGTTGGGACCATTAAAGGTTATTTGGCGGCGCTATCCATCTTCAAGCGCTCATCTGAGGAAACCACATATTTTAAGTTACCTTTGGTGATACAATTTCTGAAGGGGCTCACTAATATGTCCCCTCCATCTCCCTTTCAGGTTCCCGTTTGGGACCTCAACTGGTGCTAAAATAGTATTGTGTGCATCTTTTGAACCTCTACATTCATGTCCCTTAAGGTTACTAACTTTCAAGACCATCTTGTTGATAGCACTAACTTCAGTCTGTGGTGGTGAGTTACAGGCATAGCCTCAAAACCTCCATTTACAGTGTTTCACAAGGACAAGGTTGTCCTGAGGGTTAAGCCTTTATTTTTGCCTACGATCATTTCAGACTTTCATTTATGACAAAAAGATTGTTACCCACTTTCTACCCTCCACCTCATCCTGGCAAGGACAAGTTGCACAGGCTCGATCCATGTAGGGCTCTGAGCTTCTACACTTCAAGGTTAACTTTGTCTGGACCACCAACTATTCATTGGTTATATGGGTCATAGACTGGGTCAGGCTGTGACAAAGCAAACCTTATCCAGATGGATTAGTCTAGTGATTTCAGAATGCTACAGGCTGGCGGGCAAGGATCCTCCAGAAGGCAAAAGGGCCCATTCCACTAGGGGCATGGCTAACTCCTCTGCTTTGCAAAGAGGCGTTCTTATTAAAAACATTTGTGAGGAGGCAGCTTCGTGGTCCACGATACACATTACTGCCTTGATTCTACCCTAAGCCAGGATGGAAGGTTTGGAAAAGCTGTTCTCTTCTCCATTCGGTTCATGGAAACCATTAATAACATTCTTACTCCCTCCACCAAAACCAACGCTGCTTTGGTAGTCTATCAAAGATGAGGAATGCGTGGGAGGACACAATCCATTCGAAGAACAAGTTGCCTCTGGTAACAGTCTTTCGACTGAATACTCCTCCCACGTATTCCTCATCGCCCTCCCAGCCTACCCCTCAGTAGAATTTCCCATGCTATTACATCTTTCGCTCCTTCAAAGCCTAATACGGTCAAACCCGTTTTGATGCGGGTAGTTCTACTTGAGAATGAAAAACTGAACTGCAGCCCACAGGCTCTGCGCGTGCTATTTATGCCTTCAATGGCATCATTCTCGAGATGGAGGCCCTCGAGGGATATCGAGTCAACTGCATCGACGCACAGCGCCCTCTGCTTAACAAAAATTCAGAAGCAACTGAACCTGGATATTGAATATCAAAGATGAGGAGTATGTGGGACGAGCATCCAGTTGAAAGAACGATGCCAGGGTTAAGTAACTTTTCTTTCAGAATCCCATTAACTCAGCTGAAAGAAGCCTTCATACACTAGATGTTAGGAGAGCAATGCTATATTACCTCAATAAGACAAAACCACTTCGAAAGACAGATCAATTCTTTGTCTCCATTGCCACTCTCTCTTAAGTCGGCAGTCTCTAAATGGATCGTTAAATTTATCCAGATGTGTGTCAAAGAGAACCTTACCTTTTATGCCTAGAGCACATTTTACTCGAGGCACAGGGGCTACTCCAGCTTTCATTGCAAATATTCCTTTATATTCTATTTGCAAAGCAGCTACCTGGAGCTCTGTTCACATCTTTACATAGCATTACTGCTTAGATAAACATTCTAAGACTGATTCTCAGGTGGGCCAGGTGGTGTTAAGACATCTCTTGGCTGCTGTTCCTTAACACATCCTATTAGGGAGAATTCTCAGAGCTGTGCAAATTCCTCTCTACCTTAGAGACCCCCAGCACTTTTGCTGGACTCTAGGACGTTTTAATTTTTAACCTGGAGATAGTGAGACCTTTTTCCCACTATCTCGTATTTTACTTTGATTTAAACTGTTTCTTTTGGTTATGGAGTCTGACAAACTCCATAGGCATCATCTTTTTACATTGTGACAAAGCACCTTCTGTGTAGTGACACGTGTCAGGACTGGCTGGGTTAGTAACAGGAAGAGTAACAGGATTAACATTGTGCTTTCAGAGCTGGCTGGGTTAGTTGTGCTTTCAGAGCTGGCTGGGTTAATAACAGGAAGAGTTTGTACATAGAATTAACATTGTGCTTGCCCAAGTCAAGATGGAGAGAAACTTAATCTGATTGGTTAAAGGAACAATGATATGTTTGGTTTGCCTGATTGGTGGAAAGGACAATGGGTTTGATTCTTGGAAGGTGAGCAAGATTCTAAACTGCCTTTCAGCCATAGAAATTCAGTGGCTGGTTGTACATTAGTTAAGCTCCTTAAATAAGGCCCTTTCAGAGCTCAGAAAATCTACCAAAGAAGTAAGAATATCGTTAGCTGAACCAGTATGAACAAGAAGACATCAGGTGGGACCGTTCTTTTAAAGATTTTAACATTTTCACAGTGAACTTTCATTTTCTTTTATAAGAAAACTTAAAGAGTTAACAAGTTTCAAAATTATTTGAGAAAAGAGACATTACAGTTAAAGTTATTATAAGGAAAACAAGCTTGAAGATTGTGCGTAGAAGTTTAAAGTTAATTAACTGCGTGTAATGTACTTCAAGACTGTTTAATGTGTGCGCAAGCTCGCGTGTCGTCGTTTACGTGTTTTTGGATGCGCGCGGGTATCAGAGCGATAGAGCGCGTGCCCAAATGAATTGCGCGAGTGAATTTTAGCGCGTGTACATTTTTAATGTGAAAGACGTTTCCTGGGAAAGCGCGTGTTGGGTTGCGATAGAGCGCGAGTCCATTTTGATTAAGCGCGAGTTGTTTTTAACGCGTGAACTATTTTACGTGAATTACGTTTCGTTTCTCCGCGTGTGTTCGGTAGCGATAGAGCGCGAGTCCATTTTAACTAGCGCTTGTTATTTTATCGCGTTTATGTATTTTTTCACACGTGCGTGTTAAGAATCGCGTGTGTATTTTAAACGCGAGGACAATTCTTCACGTCTTCTGATTTCACGTGTTTAACGCACACGCGTATCAAGAAAGAAACTATACGTTTAATGTGTAAATAAGGAAACAATTCACACGCAGAAGGAAAGCAGCATTCCAGAAAGTTAAAGAGTATCTATTTAATGTGATTTATGCAAATGGTATTCAATACTTCAGAGAAAGACTGCATTTTATAAAAGCATTTAAAACTACATAGAGTGAAAAGACTTTAAAGCAAGAAGAATATCTAAGTCTGTAAGGTGTTCGCAAGGGCCATCACTTTAGGATTCTAAAGAGACTTGTGTGGCTTGAACTATATGCACTAAACAAGATAATATTTACAAGATATTCCACACAGATTATTAGCCTCTAAGTCTTTTACTGAGGTTTAAGAGGTAAAGAGTTTAGAGTTTGTTTAGAATAATTTTAGAAAAGAAGTTTATATTATTATATAAGTAACCAGGTGTATTTGTTTACCACAGATACCAGAGCCTACCAGAAGGTTGCAGGGCTGCAGTGTCTCCGTTGTTATTTTCTCCAAATTCCCCTTTCCCTTTCTTGGGGTTTTCAGCTCAGCTCACTGGCGTAACAGGGGCCCCCGCAGCCCCCGCGGTGCGGGGGGGGCCGCGGTGTGGGGGGCCCCACCAGCACATGGCTGGGAGGGGGCCCCAGTTAAAAAAAAAAAAAAAAAAAAAAAAATGAAAATATTTTTTTCTAAAAAAAAAAAAAAAGTTTCTTTTGAAATTCACTCTGCATTCATAAAGAACATTTCTGTAACAGAAATCATTTATTTATGAAGGCAGAGTGACTACAAAAAGAAACTTTCTTTTTGAAGTCTGAGGGCCCCCATACCCCATGACATGGAATACCCTAGGCTGGAGGCCTCCATGTCATGGGGTGGGGGAGGGGGGGGAACCCTATGCCTTCAAAAATAAATTGTTTGTTTTTGAAGCCACTCAGCCATCATAAAGAAATTATTTTGATTATGGTTCGGTCCTTAACTGAAATAATTTCTTAATGAAGTTATAGTGACTTAAAAAAGAAACAATGGGGCTCATTCTGACCATGCCGGTCCGGAAACAACGGTGCTGGTAAGCTTACAGGCACTGTTGTTTCCAGACCGGCATATTACAGGTCTGCCTGGTGGGGCTGCCGTGCCCGACAGGTCTGACCCTGCCAGGCACAGCAGCCACGGTAGGCAGACCTGTCACGGAAGCACCGGCACCGTTAACAATGGTGCAGGTGCTTCTGTGTCCCCATTCCCGTGGAGTCTGGGGTTTAACGAAATTACCGGCACCTGATTTCCCAGCCGCCGGACTTGAAATAGCACGGTGGCACCGGGAAGTCAGGCCATAGTAATTTTTTATGGGTCTGGCGGCAACCCGCCGCTAGCACCGGCACGGTTACCGCTGGACCCGTAATGAGCCCCAATTTCTTTTTTAAGTAATAGGGCCCCCCCTCAACTCCATGAGGTGTGCGTGTATGAGTCTATGGTGAAAGGGTGCACACTCAAATGTATGGGTGGCTGTGTGGGTGTGCCTGCATGGTGAAAGGGTGCACACTTAAATGTATAGGTGGCTACCTGTGTGAGTGTATGGTGAAAGGGTGCACACTTAAATGTGTGGATGACTGGGTGTGTATAAGGTGAATGGTGTGTGTGCTTGTGTACAGGGGCACAAGAAAACCTTCATTTCGGGGGGGCTAACCCTTCAAATGTTGGGAGAGGCGCTAACTTCACATGCGGTGGGGAGGGTGAAACTTATTTGTGTGGGCGCATCCAAATTATTTACGCATTTTAATGAGACTATTCTAGTGCAGATTCAATGTTACAAGCAGTTAACTCTCTCCTATAAGTCTCCTGTTCCCTCTCTACCCTTCCAATCACTCCCCTGGCATGCAAGTACTAAACCCACATCACGATTTCAATCGCCTAAACAATGTGGCATTTGAATGCAGGTACTAACAGTGAAATGCTTTACGTTGGTAATTGCTGGGTTCTTGTTAACAGCAAAAACCAGGTGCCGTTTAAAATCTGTGTCCTGTTCGGTCTGGCAACTGCTCTAAAGGTTAGCCAAGTTGAGTCAATATAGCCCAAAATGTCAGGGGGGGTAGTGCTGAAGCCCAGTCAACTCAATGGTGTTGCGCTACTACTTGTGTTTAATGCCTTGCTTACTCCTAGCCCTATTCTTCCTCGTCCCAGTACTTATATACGAGGCAGTACGTGTGTTTGAGGCACTCTGCCTCATACAAAAGTACTGGGAAGAGGTAGAGGTACATGGAGGTAATGCCTGATTTAGCTACCTGTAATCTTCATCACTCCTAGTCCCACTGTTCCTCATCCCAGTACTTACCTATGAGGCAAGGAGCCTCATACGAAAGCTCTGGGACAAGGAAGAGGGACGCAGAGGTAATTCTGGGCCAAGGAGCTGATTGTGGAGGTTGGGGTTGTGGGTGGGTGGGAGAGTGGATGTGTGGGGGGGCAGGATTGTGTGATAAATCATAATGGTTGTCCATGTCCAGGCTAAGCAGGCATGATATGTGGTATTAGTGGCTAGAGAGGCATTTTGATTTAGCCAGTCTAGTCATTCCTCAGTTTGGTATGACTTTCTTTTAACTGGACATTTCTGATAAAGTAGTCCTGCTAACTTTAATTACCTGGCTAGATTGGCATTTGGTTGCTGCCAGTCTAGCCATTTCTTACTGCGGCATTGTATATTTTTCTGGGCATCTGTGATAAAATGATATGATGTGATTCAAGTCATTTATAACGCGCCTGTACACAAGTGTACACAAGGGAGGGATGATAGAGGGAGGACAAGACAAACGATCTCACTAGGCCTTGTGTCATTGTGAGAACGAGAAGTGCAAGGGAAAAGGGAGCAGGGAAGTGCAAGTGAGAGGGGAGGGGAAAACAGGGCAGCAATGCTCTCAGTAAGTGCAGCCAGGGCAGAGCAGCTATTGGTTGTGCAAGGAGAACAATGGACTGCAGGGTTACAGTTACAGCCCCTAAGTGCATGGTAGGCCCGGAGGCAGTGCAAGGGTGACCAATCAAGAAAGAGCCTGGACTCAGGGAGACTCTGAGGGTAGCCAAGCAGCCAGTCAGTACAGTAGACAGGTAGGTCAGGTAGGTCAGCAGGGGGGGAGAGAGAGCGAAAGCAGCAGAGAAGAGGAAAGCTTTTAGCTGCTTCCGAAACTTCAGGTTGTCCGCCTCAAGTTTGAGAGGGGCAGGGAGGCCATTCCAGTTGGAGGCACCAGCAGAGGAGAGAGGTCTACCCCCACTCTCTGCCTGGAGAAATGTCTAAGCCTTAGAGAGTTGGAGGTAGCTGAGTGAAGGGTTAGAGAAAGAAGACATTTTGGAAGAGAGCATTGGATTTAGTGTTGGCACTGGCCCCAGAAAGCCTTGTGGGCAATGCAAAGGTTCTTGAACTTGATCCTTGCAGCCAGTGGAGAGATTTCAGGGCTGGAGAAATACAATCCCAGGGCTTGAGGCCAAGGCTAAGTCTTGCAGTCCTGTTCTGGATTATTTGCAGATGACGGAGACTAGAGGAAGACAGATTGAGAAAGTGGCTGTTGCAGTAGTCCAGCTTAGAGACAGTGAGCTTCTGGTGGAGAGTGAGAAAGGGAAGAGTCCCTTTGAGGAGGAGCAGCTGGTAGTGGGACTTCTTGGTGATGTCCGAGATGTTAGGAGAGAAAGAGAGTGTGGCGTTGAAGATGACACCAAGGTTTTTTGCCTCGCAGGAAGGCAAAGGAAGAGGGCCCAAGGTGGTCTGCTATAGTGAGAGAGGAAACACAGTGGCAAGGGTCCCAATGAGAAGGATCTCTGTCTTACTGGCATTAAGGCAGAGATTGTTGGAGGCGCACCAATCATGAATCGTGGATAGACAGTCAGGAATGAGCAAGAGAGGAGAGGAGAGGAGAGGAGGATGAGGGGAGCCTGAAGGAAAGCTGAGTCATCCGCACAACACTGAAAGTTAGAGGATAAGGTAGAGATCAGGGAGGCCAAAGTGGCCAAGTAGAGGTTGAAAAACCAGCGTGAGAGGATAGAGCCCTGGGGAATGCCACAGGTAGAGAGAGGTGGCGGAGAGAATGGGACCACGATCGACCTGGGAGTGGAGTGGCGGTCCAAGTGGAAGTAGGTCAGTCACTCTAGGGTCTGATCTGTGATGCCCAGGTTCTCACAGAGTCGATTGATCAGGATGGCAATGTTGACCCTGTCGAAAGCAGAGGAAAGATGAAGGATGAGAATAGAAGGAATGCTGGAATCAAGGTTAGAGAGCAGCACAGGTGTTAAGGAGAGCAGTTGCCATGCCTCTGGCAGCTCTGAAGCCAGACTGATGGTCATGGAGACAACCAACAGATTCAGTGTGGAGAGTAAGCTGGGAGATGGCAAGCTTTTCCAAGAGTTTGCTCAGGAAAGGTGGAGATTGAGCGATAGTTTTCCGGCAGGTAGGATCAGCAGACTGCTTCTTGAGGAGTGGGTGCACAAGGGAGTGCTCAAAGGGAGAGGGGAACATTGCAGTGGCGAAAGAGTGATTACAGAAATCGGCCAAGGCTGGAGCAAGGGTGTCAATATGGGCTTTGATGGTTCTGGAGGAGCAGCGGAGCACCTGTTTGGACGACCCTTTCATAGATCGGACTTGTCTAGAAACCTCGTCAGGTGTTGTCAGAGAGAAAGAGGAAAAAGGAGGAGGAGAGAAGAGATGGCCAAAATGGGCCGAGAGAGGAAGAGGACAGGATGTCCTGAGATTTAGCAGAGAAATGAGAGGCCAGAGCTGTACAGAGGGCATGGGAGGGAACAGAAGAGGTATAGACCACAACAGGATTGGCCAGTTCCTTGCAGATTTTAAAGAGTTTGGCCGTGTTGTTGGAGGCCATTGAGACACATGCTTTATTGTGTGCTCTCTTCTTGATGAGTGTTATTGCTTTGACCGGCATTTTGCTGAAAACAGTCTAGGTATGTCTAAATGTGGCCTGGCATTCTGTACTATAATGTTATTACGTGTTTACACTGGTCTACATTGTGCAGCCAGTTGGAAGCATTAATGTTCCTGTGCACTGTTGGTGACTTGCATGTATTGGATTGTGTTACCCTACAAAACAATTGCAAACACTCTGGCTTTATAGCCAATTTATCTCAGAAAGTGTGCTGTATATTGCATTAAATCACATATTTATATCTTTTTCCTAGTGCAGTGTGGGGCATACCCCTTCAGCAGCACGTTCATGCGTATTGTGCAAGCGTGACAGTCTAGGCCGGCCCAGAGTGTGGCGCAACCCGTGATTTGTTGCCGAGTTGGGGGGCCCCCCTCAGCATGGCTCGCAGGGGGGCCCCCACATTTTGTGTTACGCCACTGGCTCAGCTTATACTTAAGGGTTGAGAGGTGAACTCCTGGTGAGGGTCTGTGGGGCCAGCATCAGCTCCTGTGGAATTCAGTCAAGTCGGACCCTGACAGCACGGAAGTTTTTCAGATTTCCCAGGTTTAAATACCTTCTCTTGGATAAACTATGGTTTCGAAGAACAGTGAAGTGAAATTGACTTTACTTGCATTGTAACTTTCTAGACCTAGCACACACTATCTTACATTAGGGTGCTGGAGGGGTTACCTAGATTCCCCTTTGTCTAGCTTCTCATGTAACATTTCTATGTTACCCTTTCTACAATTAATGGCTGGTAGCAGTGGTTTACTTTTAACTACCATTGGGAGTTTTTATTGCGGGCTGCGTTCGCAGCTGCAGTAAGCACCCTTGGGTGCCCATTCTATCAAAATGGCCCGGTCTTCTTTTATCGCCATTTCTTGTTGGAAAGGTCCTTCTTGAGATTTACTTTGTGCGCCAAACCAGGTTTGTTCCCTTTGTTCATTTTGTTGTTGGCGGGTTTCACAAGTAAAGCCCGCGTCTGGCTCCAGTATGTCTGGCAGGGGCAGGAAGTAAGGGAGGGGCCCAACTCCCTGTGCTTAATCCCCTTGGTCACAGGAATGCACCCAAAGGTGATTGGCCGGCTGGCTGTCCAGCAAGGACAGCCACCCACAGCTAGGCAGCAATGAATGGGAGAAGCCTGCATAAAAGGTGAGGCTTTTTGGCTTGGAAGGCAGAGTCAAACACTGGACGAAGGAATCCTAAGAAGAACTTGGAAGAGACGCCTGCTGCAACTCCTGGGCCATTGGTTTGCCTGGTAAAGCCCTGCTGCTGTGCAGAAGCTCCGAATTCACATCAACTAGAGAAGCCCTGCAAGGACAACTTCTCCCCTTGAGTTGGTGGGACCATCAACTCCCAAAGTGAACTTGTTTGGACATCCTCTTGAAGCTGGCTGTACTTCCACTGCTGCTGGAGCGGAAGTGCCAGGGAGGGGAACACCAAATTGAGTGGATCGCTAAATCTGACCCGAGCGCTAGGAAGATCTTCCGGACTTCCCTGATGCAGGACTGACCAGGTCTGAGCCACCTCAACAGAGTGCTGGACCCAGAAGCAAGGAAAGTCTGAAGTGGTATCCGAGAACCACAGTGTTTCTATTTGCTGTCGGAATGCGAGGAACTGAAACACCGAAGTGCCACTGAATTTAAGTTTGCCCGTTGCTGTCGCCGACCGTCCCCTTGTGTTGCAGGAGTCCCCAGACGTCCCCCTCTTATCCTTACAACTGAGGCACAGGAACAAAAGGATCTGCAGAGACACACAGGAACAGAAGCCAGCTGGCACCATTTCTTCTAACCAAAGGTACTGTACAGTCTAAATGAATTTACCTCTTGTCTTGGAGCCTTAGTTGTTCTCAGTTGAGACTGGTCTTAGTTGCTCCTATAGAGTTGCCTGCATCTTGTACACCTCACAAGCCTCCCAGCTTGTGGCCCTACTTTGATTCTACTTTTTCTACAAAGACTTCTAAAACATTGTGCAAGACTTTTACTTACCTGCAAGAAGTGTTCAGCTCACCTAGACTTTTGCCCAATTGACATTGGATGGCCTGGCTCCCTGAATTACTCGTCTCTCCTCTGATTGTGCATTTATACCTTTCTTTCAGGAAAGTGTTAACTTACTTTGCATTTGGGGAGTTCAAAAGTACTTACCTGCTTCATAATATTTGTGTGATCTCTTGTCTTATTCTAAACCTCTTCTTTGAGATCAACTTCAGTATTGCTCTGAATGTACCAGTGATATATTACTGTCCACAGTGTCCTAACTGTTTAAGTCACCTGAGGGTGTAGGAAGTGTCTGTGCGATCCCAAACGGGTACTTGCTGATTTAGAGAAACTAAGAGTGTGTATTTTGGAGTGGATTTGTGTTATTATATTGCCCCTTCTAAAGAAGGCTTACTCAGACTGACTGTTAAATAAATAAATTAATAATTGTTTAATCAAGAAACCTTGAGTGTAATTGTTTATCTGGATACTCGTCACTGTGAATCTCTGTGTAACCACCCTACTTCTCACATTGACCCCTCTTGAGATAAGCCTGGCTGTTCAGCCACACTACCAACCTGTGTAGTACAGATTTATACCAAAGGTTGGGTTCCTATTGCCAGGAGGTCAAGGTTGTTGTAGTGCACCCAGAGGCTACTGCTCCAAATCTTGCGTAACACATCCCATTATCATCTCCTGGTACTGCTTGCTAGTCTATGCAGAGCATGTGATTCTAAGCAGATTCACAAGCATCAGAATACCTTCGTTACTCACCGTAATCATATTTCTCGTGCTTGTATCTTCTTAGATTCACATGCACCCACCCTTCCTCCCGTCTTGGAGTTGAAGGGACATAGACATCTTCCACCTTTTTTGTTTCTTCTGTACTTACTCCCGCATTCTCTTCAGGCTCTGTCATGGCAGAACAAAAACAACCGAGGGGACCTCGATGCGTGACCGATCACGGGTACACTAAATGTCACAGTAGGGATAGTGTTAGACATGCCCAGGTTGACGTCCCTTTTTCGATTTCCGAAAAAAAGATGCAATACTTTTGCGATTACCACTAGATGTCGGACTATAGGCACAGCATGTGAATCTCAGCAGATAAATGCATGTTACGCTCACCTGGTATCCACGGGGACGCCACCCAGCCCTGGTTGGATGATTTGCACTTTCAAACCCTCTCCCGGTCCCTTGGTAAGGCCTCTAGTTAAAGATGGGTCTGCAGTATAGGAGAACTGGATTCGATACCAGATTGTTTTCCCACCTCTTGGCCTCAACACCTTCCTCCCCCTTGGGCCTTCTCCTCACCTTAATATTGTAAAAGGTGGATTCTCCGTCCTGTTCCTCGTGGCAGGGGCGCGTAGATGTGGGCGGCGAGCAGCGACCAAGTTACTTCACTGGTACAAGCCCCCCTGTGGGAATCCCGGCCTGCTGCGACTCCGTAGGTTTGCTGCTTTACAGTCTTTGTATGCAGTTCTTATATTCTTCTTAGTTTGAATAATAATGTCTTGCTTCTTCCCTTTTAGGTATGGAAAGGTACTTTGGTGTTGTCATGCAGTTTGAAGATGAGCATGGGCCGGGAGGCGAGAGCGCGGTGTGCGCAAGCTGTCCGGTGAGTAATGCGCGATGCGCTGCTCTGTTTCACCTTTTGTATTGCTAACCAGTGTCTTTTCTCTCCTTGCAGGTTGCAATGTTCCTCGCCGAGCACAGTAATGTTCCAGCGATGATGCTGACCAGGAGATGGCTACCCAGGTAAGAATTGTGTGGCTTTCTTCGTTCAGGAGGAAACGTGAGTAAACGCTTACTAATGCTGTCTTTCTTTCACCTCTTTCCAGGTTATGGTATTCCAGGATGCATGCGGTGCCGGATGATGGAGTTCGTCACTTCAGGTGAGTGTAACTGAAGTTGGCGATGGATTGAAGGCAGGATACTGTTCCAGGTAAGTTTCGAAGTGTTCTTTCTCTCTGTGCAGGTCCTTGGTTTCAGGTAAACTGGCATCAAAGAACTGGACACGGTGAGTGTTATGCTGCCCACAGCAGAATAACGCGAAGGATGTTCTGCTGTTTGGGTGCTGTTTAAATAGTCTCAGGTAAAGTAGTCCAGGTAAAATAGTCCCAGGCCTGCCACACCCAAAAGACTAGACCGCATAGCTCAATTCCTTGTAACTGAGCTATGTGTGTGGCTCCATGTTGGCTGAACCACCTCCACTACCCCCCCCCCCCCAAAGTTAAATAGTCCCAAGTAAATAGTCCCATTCTAATGTTGGTCTTCATGATGGTTATGAGCCTGGCGCCAAAGGCTGACTCCAAGAGAGGATGAGGTTTTAAGACTTTTGACCTGGCCCTAACTGGAAGGCTGACTTGCCAGTGAGGGCCAGGGGTAAGGGTCATGACAATGCACCAGAAATATGATTACGTCTAATTGTACTACACCAGTGAACCAAAGACATTATCCTCCACACTATGCACCAATTTGTTAAGATGGATTTTTAGAATCTCGCCTCGTGGACCGATTTTAGGAGCTGTGGCGAGGCAGAAGGAGTCGACACTTGGAAGATATCATTCCATTTATTTTTGCAAGATTTACGTCCATGTATTCTTTGAAATGCTGATTTTCTTTCTCTGTCAGCGCATACATTCTACTACATGGAAATGGAGTCCCAGCCTCTAGTTCTATTTTAGTCGAAAGGGCGGGGCATAGGTGGTTTATTGGCCTCCTGCTCTTTCAAAACATTCTTAAATTCTAGATAAGTCTGTTAAAACCTTCTGTCACTGCTTCTATAGAATATTTCTCCATAACGCCTCCCGCTAAGCACATACCCACTTAAGCTTCTTCTTCAGATGAGTGACTTCCCAGTAGACATCCTGCCTGCCAGAGCTCAGAGTTGAATTCCACAATCCCCCACCCCAATCTATCTGAGGATTATGTAAAGTTAAAGGAATGGTTCGCCCAAAAATTTTTATTTAAAAAATAGATAGGCAACATAAAAAAAAAACGATTGGCGTTTTTTTTTTTTTTTTGAAGTCCCTATGTAAAATTTTGAGCAATTCAAGCTCAAAAATTGAAAAAGCAAGCACATGGGCGCATCCATTTTGTGAAATGGCTGCCCGCCTGTGCTGGCTTTTGCGGCACTAATGAAGAAAAAGCTAGCCCGCTGTAGTAAACAAAAGCTACCACTGGGTGGCTTTTCCTTCATTGGTGCCGGGACTTGGAGGATGCGGACCGGAGACTACAGGCAGAAAAGCTGCAGCTGCATCTCGGTAAGTGCTATTTATTTTTTTTTTAAAATAAGCACTAGCTGCGTTTTTTTTCTACGTTTTCCGGGCTGTAGGAGCTAGGGCTCTTTGGACGCAGTCCTGGCGCCTTAGGCGCCAGGCTCATGTTGGACCCCTGTCCTGGCGCCTTAGGCGCCAGGCTCATAAAACTAGACATGTGTTCAAGTGTTTTAATGTGCACTTACCTGATGCAGACCATGCTGCCACATCAAGGCCCTCTTGAGGCCTGAATGGAACTACTTTACCTGTGGGATTACTTTCCACCCGGGTGTGGTCGGGGAAGGATACATACCTGATCGGAGGAAGGATACACTTTTGGAACTTCTTCCAAAGCTATTTAAACCACACCCGATCAGCAACTCACGCTTCGCGTTGTTCTGCTCCTCGCAGCTGGACGCTCACCGTGTCAGCTCCTGCATCTGGACTTCAGCCACGCCTGTCAGCATCCTGGGTCACCTGCAAAGGGAGACAAGAGACCTTACCAGCTAAATCTGCACCACGGAGACATCACCGACGATCCTGAAAGGGAAGACATTATTTTTAAAAGCATTTCGTTACGATCGCTGCAGCGCTGCATTTCACTCACCTTTCCTGGGTTCCTCCATCTTCAGCAGCGATCATCCGGATACACAGCCACTTCCCAGAGCCTAGAACAAAAGACAAGAATAAGAGGTGAGAGAAGGAAGGGAATAAGACTTACCTGTTGGGTCATTCCCATTTCATTTCGGGTCTTGCCGCTTCCAGGCATTTTCCGGACCCCGGCCCCTATGGGGAAAAAAGACATAAGCATTAGCGCTTACTGCAAAAAGACAATGAACATTATTATTAAGCTTGGACTTTTGAACTTGCAACTGAACTTTTACAGAGCCTTACCTGAATAGTCAAGCTTACCTGAACTCCCATCAATCCTCAATCCAGTGAAGTAACTGGGTTTCAACGCGCCCCTGCATCAGAAGTAGGATGGAGAGCTCATCCTTCCTGACCCTAAGGTGAGACTTCACGGGGAATCGTGGAAGGGTATCGTGGAGGGTTGGAAGAGAGTGGGAGGCTTGAGCATAACTCAGTCAGAAGGTAATACTCCCTTTTCACGCACGGGAATATTCCTGCAAGCCGGAGAAGCCAGAGTAGAGGGCCCTTCTTGTCCATCTTCAGAGTCCTGCGCTTCACCATTGAAGAAGCATCAGCACTCGAAGCCAGACCTGCGCCTCTGTGGGAATCAGGTGAGCGTTTCATTTAAATATTGGTTTTGAATATCCCTCAATTGCTTTTAACTCCCATAGTAGGTAAAACCCTTGTTCCTTGTCTGTATCTTCAGAGTTTTCACTTGCAAGAGAGGGTGGGGGAGTGGAGGATGGTGGCCCTGGCCCCGGTGCCTCCTGCTGCTTCAGCATCCATTGACGCCTCACCAATTCCCCCTCGCCCTCCTGGAATATCCACCACAGCTTGAATATTGCCATGCAGTTTTCTAACATCATTCCCTTAAAAGTGTCCTGTTAGTGTGTCAGTAGTGATTGCTGAACATTCTGTGGCGACGGCATGACCGTTGTACCCTTGGTACTTTTAGTTCATTCTGCACTATCTTTATAAATCTTGTCCTTATCGGGTGGGAGGGTCTTGCGTAGGTGCTGTGGGGGAGTGTCACCCCTGTTTTTCCCTTAATACATTGCTTTTACACTTACTTGACCCTCCCACTGTGAGCGACAGTGCGTACTGTGTTGTGGTGTGCCCTGTCCTTCTGTGCTTTTCAGTACTGCCCCTTCCAGGGCATACTTGGATAACTTTTCCTCATGCATTTCACTATCACAAGCTTTATTTCTGGCCAAGGCTTTGCCTCCATGGCCACTAATTTCTTAAGCGGCTATTGGCACAATATGTTGTAAAATAGTGCTACTGTTTTGTCCCATGGTTCTCGTGTTTCAAGGCACCAAAGCTCTTTAATCGTCTGAATATAGTGTAAGGGGTCTTCATTTTCCCCCATCTTGCATGCCATAATTGCACCAATGTCTGAAGTGTCTGGGTATTGTGTCCTTAGGGCTTGCCATACTGCTGCCCGGAAGTTTGCAAACGGCAAACCATAATGCACTGTGTCCTGAATGGTCACTCCTGTATACCCTGCCCTTCTCCATATGTCATCAACAGCCTTGCCACTAGTAGTCCCTTTACGTCATTCTCAGTATCCCTCCCGGGTCTCCCGCCTTCCCAAAAGTCACCGAGGCTGCATTCAGGATGGGAACCTTTCTTCGGCAGGTTCTTCTTTTCTGGTGTACTTGTCCCCTTCATTACACCCGTCTGTGTCGCAGTCGAGTAAGTGATTTTGACATTGTTGTTGGACTTAGCAGTCCACTAACTGGCGGCCACGCTACAATCGCATACTCGTTTCCTTCCCTCAGTTTCTCTTGCTTCCGGTCTTCCCGTGTAGCGTTTCTATGCTTGCTTCCCTGCGGTCTCGGTAACTGCACGTCCTGGTCCTGTTCAGCTCGCCTCGCACAGCTGACTTGAAACCTCTGGGCTTCTGTCATATTCAGGACTGCTCCTTGATTTATTATGCATTGCTGGGTCCTCCTTGTCAGTCTTTTTTTCCTGTTGTCACTCTCTATTACGCACATGATCTTCTCAGTATTAAACCAATACTGTCTTTCAGATTTACTTTTCAGTATGGCAATAACAAACATCAGCTTGTACTTCTGCTCACCTTTGGGTAAAAGTTGTTCATTGTCAGGCTGAGATCCTGGTGTCTTCGGAAGCTGCTGAACCGCCGACAATCCACCCAAAATGTGGCACTCTGAGCTGATAATATATATAACCTCTCAGTTTACCTCCCTTCCAGGGGAAAGGGGGAAGGGACAAATAAACCAACACCAGGCTGGAAGCTATCAACTCACTGGTTCTTCACCTGTAGTGAAAACATAAACATGTAATACACCTCATTACTCAATGGGTTACTATACTAACCTTAAAACTCTATATCCTTTACCAAAATAGTCAAAAAACCATACCTGGTACTTCTCTTCAGTATGCCCAGAGAAGTAATAAGCAGACAAGACTTCCTTACTTGTTGACCAGAATCTTAAAGATCATTCAGCCTTCTCAGCAGGTCCATGAATGTAATATTTAACTTTGTAGTTAGTCTTCTCAACCTCATCTAAAGTTCTTTAAATAAGTTTTAAGGAAGTTCTTTTTAAGTTCTTGTATTTATTTTTATATTTTCTTTTTTGAGTGACTTTTACTCTGGAACGAATTTAAAACTTGCGATGAAATCTTCACGTGGAAAAATCCAGCACACGCGCTAAAATCCAAACCGCGGGTAGAATGCATACACGCTGAAAATCCAAACCGCGGGATAAAACACACGTGCTTTAATCCAAGTCACGGGAAATACGCACATGCGCTGAAAATCCAAATAGCGGGTAAGACGCACAAGCGCTAAAGTCCAAGACGCGAGTTAAACACACTCGCGCTAAAGTCCAACCCACGAAAAAATACGCATACGCGCAAAAAAGAAATCGCGGGAAAAAAGCACACGCGCTTTTATTTTATCACGTGACACTTCTGAGAGCTCGTGCGGAAGCTCCACATAGATTTTTTCTTGCGCACGCGCAGATACGAAACGCGTAATAAAATACACACGCAAACTCACGTAGCAAAACCCTCGCATATATGAACAGTAAACACGAGTCCAAAGTTCACACACGCGCTTCACTCTCACGCGCAGAGTCACACGCGCAGGCTCAAGGTAACGGGAAAAAAAATCACGCGCTAGTTTGAAATGATACGTAGGAAAGAAAACAAACGTACGCGCTTCAGTTTTTAGATACAGATTTGCGATTTCAATCCTTTTAAATTAATATAACCTTTTTACAAAGTTCATCAAAACATGGAAAGTCACATATCTTGTGATTGAGTCTTGAAAACTTCTCAGAAAATTGGAAATTTCTCACTCCTGTCCTGTGTCTCCACCAAACTCCATACACGACTCCTGTTATATTTTCAAAGATGCCGCTCGACTGCTTGAAACTTGACACCCTTGAACAAGTTAAGCAGGAGCAGCATAGCACACGACCTCTCAGCTGGGCAAAGACGATGAAAGGCAGTTTAGAATGTTCACTGTCCTCCCTATAAACAATCTCCAGCCAATTAGAATTTAGACTGAGAACCTCCATCTTGGCTTGGGGCATTTTCCATAGACTGCAATGAAGGTTAAGGGCAAAATTGGCTGTTTAAAAATATAACCCATACTAACTTCCCAAAACCTTTCTATACTAAATATGTGTCTCCCCTGACCCAATGTAAATGAGTATATGATACCGTATGTAAAAGAATGTCGCTCCAACCTGACAGTACCTGACATTCATGCAGGATAACAGGTGATTTAGGGAGTTCTTCATCTGAACAGGAGTCATTTTCCCCAAGGGGGAGGAGGGTTTCTCCCAGTGAAGTTGTTTGCCTCTACTACTAGAGAGGGTATCATGTTGAGGGCTCACCTCGCTAGCCTCACAGGGAATTGCTCTCCCTTGGGGAGAATTGACTGAATCCTTTGATTCGGAAGTGTGCCTAATAGCATGCCCTGGTTGAATTTAGAAGTGTGTCTATTATCCTCTCTGCGCAAAGTTGAAATTAGAAGTGTGCCTAATAGCGTGCCCTGGTTGAATCTAGAAGTCTGTCCTCTAGAATGGCTGCCCTATAGCTTCGCTGTGGCATAATTGCATTTAGAAAGTCTGCCCTTTAGCATATCTATGGCATAATTGAATTTACAAAGTCCTCCTAAATTGTACTTAAAACTCCACCTCAAAAAATATTGGTGGTGCTGTTTTCATTCGAAATTCTCCCTAATAGCATACCTGGATCCCAGCTTGCTAGATGAAAGTCTACCCAACAGCATAACTGGGCTGTAGTTGCAACTGGATAGCCGCCTAATAGCATATTCTAAGGTCTAACCACACTTCAAAACCGCCTAAAAAGCACATCTGCAGATTAGTTTGCAATTAGTGCAACTAGTACATTAAATCTTAGAATAATTGAATAATATCACCCTGCTTAATTGAATCAAGAAACCGTGAATAAGCTCACCCAGAGGTATAGCTGAACTTAGAAAGTCCAAATATAAAGTGTAATTTGTATCTGAAACTGTACCTAATAGCTAGCAAGTACTGCCGTGGTACTGTTAATCACAGAAAGAGTGAACAATTAACATCCGGTGTTATAGCTAAAGTGGGTCGGTGTGAACGAAACTTTCCAACCTATCTATATCGCAGTAACTAACCATGAGCGCACCCAAGGTCTGCCAGAAACGACCCCCGTGCACAGCCCCGCCCTCCTGTCCCCCCTCCCCAAATCACCCCACCCTCCACCACATCCCTTACCCATCCCCTTTCCAAACACCAAGCCAGAGGGGCACGATGGCGAGCCAACCACCCTAAGACCACTGCTCCTACTAACCACTCCACCTATCAGCCTACTATGATCATACCCGCTCCCCTCACTAGCCTACCAGGCACACCCTGCACAGCAATCGTGCACCTCCCGCTTTTCGCATCAACCCCACCATCACCCCCACGACCACACCCCGTCCCCTCCCTAAAAACTGCACGCCTAGCCCTAGCAAGAACAGAAGCCTCAGCCCTCTCCTCCTCTGAACCCCCTACCCGCTCGCCCACACCAATTGCAACAAAGACACTAAAGAGGAAACGTACCTGGTCCCCCTCAATCGCTCAACACTCATCGCCTCCCCTGTCTCGAACCACCACCCCATCCCCCAATCACCACCCTCCCCACCCTGCCTGAAGCCCCTCTCCCTCGATTTCTCACCGACCACAACTGAAACTCATAACCCACCAAACCCCTCCTTCGAATCCCCCGTGCCAAACCCAATCACCCTAACGCACGCGTCCAGCCACTCCCACCCAAAACCCACCAACTTTTCTGCTCGACCACTCTTCCCATCAACCATCACCCACCCCACCCCCCTCGCTCTCCAGTTTCCACCCTCCCTCACCCCACATCTCTGCAGCTCCAACGCCAACCTCAGCTACCGAACTGAATTGCTTCCTAGTCAATGCCTGATCAGTAGCAAAAAACAGACACAGCATCTTTGACCTCCTCGTCTCTGACAAACCAGACCTGGTCTTCATTACCGAAACCTGGTTCTCTGAAGACTTCGCCCCTATCGCCAATGAAGCCTTCCCCCCTGACTACTCCCTCATCCTACTGACCCGTCGATCTAGAGGAGGAGGAATAGCATTCACCTTCAAGTCTCACTACCACACCTCAATCATCGACAACCAACCTTCCATTCCTTCCTGCGAATCACTCCTTGTTAAACTATCCCTTTCCCCTTCGTTCTCACACAGCTTCCTAATAATCTACAGACTCCCTGGCTACGATAGACAATTTGCAAACAACTTCTGTGACTCTATCGCCACCCTTCAACTAAACCATCCCAACCTCACCCTTCTAGGAGACTTCAACATATGGCACGACATTCCCACCAACCCTATGACACACTCTCTGGTTGACTGCCTAGACACAATTAACCTCAAACCCCACATAAATGGCCCGACTCACTATAAAGGACACTCTTGATGCCATTTTCAGCTCCCACAACCGGATACATCTAACCCCCCCACCCCCATCATCTGGTCTGATCACTTCATGGTTTCTTTCGCCATTCTCTCACTCGACCCGCTTCCCATACCCGAACCTTCAAATCTACACAAATGCTGGAAGAAACTAATAATTCTTCCTGACCTATCCGACGCACTCCTCCAGTCTCCTCCGCCTACCTGCCTACTCAATAATCAACTATCCCCGACGCCTTTGACTCCTGGCTCAACGCCTCACTAATGCCTCTCCCACCCTCTTGCATCAGCCCGCCGCAGCCTTTTTCCTAGATGGTTCACACCTGAATTGAAGACCAGTAAACAACTATATAAATACCTAGAACGCAAATAACGGAAAGACAAAACTCCCCTGAGCAGATCCACCTTGTCATGGCACCTTCATCAGTACAAAGCCAAAATCCGGAAAGCTAAAAAAGCCCATTACAACTCCCAAATCCTAAACTGTAAAAACCCCAGCAAAGAACTTCCCAAAATAATCACCAAATTCACCAAACCATCATGCACCACCACTGTCCCGACCCCCTCACAATCGCTGTGGGACTCACTCTATCTCCACTTTTACACCACAACTCTCGAAAGAACAAAGGCCCTAACCAACAAACTAGCTCTCCTACACCCACCAGGCAACCCACATCCCATACCGCCCAACCCACCGCCTGCGACCACTACCCAACCGACGTTTGACTCCTTTAGTCCAATATCACCCGACCAATTCCACAAACTTCTCTCTGCCCGCAAACCGTCCGGCTCTCCGCTGGACCCTTGCACGGCCACAACCCTCAAAGAAATGTTTGCTTCTACCTGCGCGGGAGAACATGCAAGATCCATCATAAATGACTCCCTTTCCTCAGGAATTTTTCCAGACGCATTCAAAACGGTTCATGTCAAAACCTCTAATAAAAAAAATGTTCTTTAGACCCTCTTGAGCCCAAAAAACTACCATCCCATCTCAAACACCAGGTTCCTTGCCAAACTCATCGACCGAACCGCCTACTCCCAACTAAATGCCTTTGTCGAAGCCAACAATCTCCTAAACCCCGCGCAATCAGGTTTCAGAGCCCGACACGGAACTGAAACCACCCTAACCTCAATCTGGGATGACCTTAAAAACACAGCAGACTCTGCGGGATGCACCGCATTCATCCTTCTTGACCTATCTGCCGCCTTCAACCTAATCAATCACTTAATCCTCCTTGACCGCCTCCACTCGCTAGTAATTCGTGGAACCGCTCTCAAATGGATAGCATCCTTCCTCAAAAATAGGAACTAAATAACCCTACTCTCCACCTATTCCTCCCAAGCCCGACCAGTCGACACAGGAGTTCCACAAGGAGCATGCCTATCAGCCCTCCTGTTCAATCTCTACATGGCCACCCTCCCATGAATAATTCGCTCACACAACATCCTGTGTTACAACTACGCTGATAACCCTCAACTAATACTAAAACTCCTGAACTCAAAACCCAACTGTCGACCTGACCTTGCTTCCTGCCTCCTCGACATAGAGCTCTGGATGTCCACAAATCGCCTCCTGTTAAACCCCTCCAAAACCGAAAATCATGGTAGGTGGCAACTCCGAACTTCTTTCACACCCACTACCCTGGCCATCTGCCATGGGCAACTCACCGACTCCCTCTAATTCAGTTAAAAACCTTGGATGCACCCTAGACTCTGACCTAACACTCTTGCGCTAAGTCCACAACATCTCAAAGTCCTGCCACTACCATCTTAAAACACTTAGGCGCATTTTTCCATACCTCTCCTTTCCCAACAGACTCTGCACAGTCCAATCAATTGTTATATCAAGACTGGACTACGCTAACCCCATCTACCTCGGTGTCCACGCATACCAACTGACTAAACTACAAAGAGCACAAAACGCTGCAGCCAAACTGCTACTAGCGCTCGGCCCGAGAGACCACATCTCCCAGCCCTCAAAATCTTGCACTGGCTCCCGGTTGCCCAAAGGGTGACCTTCAAAACCTTATGCATTTCTCACCGAGCACTGCATAAAACCGGTCCTCAATATCTTCAAGACAAACTAAAACCATATCACCTGCCACGTACTCTAAGATCAAGCTCATCCGGCCTCCTAGTCGTACCTAAAACAAACTCAGTCAGGTTAGGCGGATCATCATTCTCAGCCTTGGCCCCCACGCTGTGGAACGCACTCCCACCCCACATCCGACTCACTGAAGACTGCATGTCTTTGCGCAAATTACTGAAAACTTGGCTCTTCCCCTAAAGGAGCTCTTTCCCTCCTCCACTGAAGACCTCATGTCGTTACGCAAAATTACGGAAAACTTGGCTCTTCCCCTAAAACCGACCCGAACTCCTAACTAACCCAAAGTGGATAACAGCATCTCAATGACTTTACCAAATACTAGATCATAAATAGCAAGGCAGCATCATGATCAAAGCGAGAAGTCTAAAACTAATTAACCACTATTTGTTAGCTAAAAAGGACAAACAAAATAGATAGCGAAGTAGATATAAAGAATGCGTTGTACGAGAGCGGTAAAGTGAGTGAAATTAAGGAAATGGAGAAAGTAAATGTAATGACAAGTGGATCAATGTGGACGTGAAGACTAAAGTGGATAACAACAATTCAACTAACCCAAAGATCATAAATAACAATAAAACAAATAACAATACAACATCAAGATCCAAGCGAGAAATCGACAAATAACCTCTAATGTAAACCAAAAGGACAATCAGAATAGAATGAGTAAAGTAGATCAAAGCATTGATGTGGATAAAAAGAATAAGTGTTACGAAAACAGTAAAGCGAATGAAATTAAATGGATGTAATGATCACAATGTACGAAAGGAACAAAATGGGTAAAATGAAGAGTTGGAAAGATGAATACAAGAGACGGATGAGTACACAGACAACAGACAGATGGCATTGAGTGCATGGTGTAAATGGAAAGTACAGAATAGACGATTTGAGTAACGAAACGGGTAGTGCATGGGACAGATGGAGAGCACGGAACGGATCGAGTGCGTGCAACATGGGCTGAAACCGATAATGCAGGATGAATGAACGAAGTGAGTGGAGCGGTTGAAGTCGGTAGATAGGATGAATGCACAGAGCAGATGAATGCACAGAGCAGGTGAATGCACAGAGCAGGTGAGTGTGACATGGGCTGAACAGATAATGCAGGATGAATGAACGAAGTGAGTGGAGCGGTTGAAGTCGGTAGAGCGGCTGAAGCGCGTAGGAGCGGCTGAGTGCGTTGGAGCGGGTGAGTGCGTAGGAGCAGTTGTGAGCGCAAAACGAATTGATGGCATGGAGCGTATGAGAGCGTGGAACAGATGAGAGCGGATGTAGGTTGCGATGTGGATGTAGAATGTGTGAGTGGATAATAGTGGAGCGGATGTAGGGCGATGAGCAGCTTTAGGATGTGGAGAGGATGCAGAGCGTGATGATGTTGAGCAGATGTAGAGTGCGGTGATGTTGAGCCAATGTAGGGTGATGATCGGTTGCAGAGTTAGGCGCGGAACGGGTGTAGTGTGCGGATGAACGGGGTGGAACGGATGAACGGGGTGGAACGGATGAACGGGGTGGAACTGGGTGGAACGGGTGAACTGGGTGGAACGGGTGAACTGGGTGAAATATGTGGACGGAAAGGGTGTAGTACGTAGATTGAAAAGCGGAAGTATGTGGATGGAACGGGTGGGGGAAGTATGTGGATGGAACGGGTGGGGGAAGTATGTGGATGGAACGGGGGGGGAGTATGTGGATGAAACGGCGGAGGGGGGGATGTGGAAGGACCGGGTGAAATGGGTGGATTGAACGGGGGGGGAGAGTATGTGGATGGAACGGGGGGGGAGTATGTGGATGGAAGGGGGGTGGGGAGTATGTGGATGGAACGGGAGGGAAGTATGTGGATGGACCGGGGGGAGGGATGGGGAGAGTATGTGGATGGAACGAGGGGGGGGGGTATGTGGAAGGAACGGGTGAAGTATGTGGATGGAACGGATCAACTGATGTAGAATGGGTGAAGCGGGTGAAACGGGCGAAATTATAGAACGGATAAAGTGTTTGGAACCGGTGAAGTGGGTGGAACTAGTGAAGTGGGTGGAACGGATGAAGTGGAACAAGTTAAGTGGATGAATCCTATGAAGATGACGTATGTGGATGGAAGATGCATGGAGTAAGGATAACATGGATGGAACGTATGAAACTAGCAGTGCGTAAAATAATAGTTGGAGTGCATGGAACGGATTGGAGTGCATGGAATGACGTGACATACATGGAATGGTTTGGAGGGCATGGAACGTCTGAAAGAGCATTGAAAGGAACGGGCGGATTGCTTGATACGGTCGTAATGCACGGAACAGTCGGAGTACATAGAACGGATGGAGTACATGGAACCATTGAAGTGGGCTCGATCTCAAGCACCTAAGGTAAACCACCATATTCACATCTCCACGCTTACTCTCTTCTTTATACCACCACTCAAATAGAACACAGCGATACTATGACACCACATATCATATCATCATCTGCCTCATGCTCCCCATCACCCTATCTAAACACTGCTGGTAACACACCCCCAGCCTAGGAGTTCTCCTCAGGCCTAACGCAGCCAGAATCAGTCTAGATTACAACCTGCCAGAACGAACACATACTCCTGATCTCTCAACCACCACACCTACCGCTAAGAAGCAGCTATCACACGAATGCCACACCAGCTGCACACACATCCGGTGCTCACACGCACCTTTTTGTACTCTCTCTACTGACTTGAACATTTGGTTCCCGAGGGCGTTAAACCTACCAGCGCTTTGAGACTATACCAATGGTACATAAGGCGCTATATAAATGCAAAGTAACATAACATCACTAGCCCGCAGAGGCAGAAGCTTTCTCGGGCAAGTGCATGACCTTTTATAAGGAATCTCTTGGCCTGGCAAGGCAGGAAGAAGGCCAAACAACAATATGGCCAAAGAAGCAAGTGGAAAATCTTGTGGCACTGCCATTTTCAGGGCACTAGCCATGTTTATTAGCCAAACGCGAATGTGCACACTAAAAAGAATGTAAAATGGTACCTGCAGCCATCAGCTTGTCTTTAGCTACATATCCACGTAACCAAAATCCCAAGTGTAAGAAGCTAGGGTGATGCAAAAGTAGCCCATTGCACTGCACTGTAAGGTGCTGTGTCAATGTTAAAAGGTACAAGAATTCAAAAGAGGAAACTAAGTTTCCCAGTACTGATAGTCTGGAGGACTAATCAGTTCCCCGATAAAAAGTGAGCAAGTGCAGCTACAAAAAGAATGGCTGTCCTTAGGAACTATGGACGAGAAAGTTGCAAAAAGAGAAGTCTTTACGAACAGATGGGGCCGAGATCTTTACCTGCAATGCTACAAGCTGGATCAAATGCACAGAAAATCTGAGCCAAAGAACAAGACGTTTAAGTATTTTCCTAAAAGCAAATTTGAACAAGAAGTTCCCTGAATCCACATAACATTTGCAATAAAACACTACCCTCCAATTCACATACATGAGGGAAATCTAGCCACTGATCAAGTATCGTAAACTCTGGAACACGTTAAGTAGGAAAGGAGAACACAATATTCAAATCTAATCAAAGGGGGAACTGGAAGAGCACTACAACCATAAGGACCAACAAACAGCTCAATGAGTCACCCAACTGAAGGAAGATAATATGAAGGAGGGAAATACTCCTAAATATAAATATGATTAGATTAAAGGGGGCACATGAACTAAAATGTGTACTATGGCACACCAGCACTTATCTGCATTTATCTGCTTCCTAATTGTGGCATTTATTGTTGATTTTGTACATTAATTTATGTTGAACAGGAATTGATATCACAATAATGGTTTAACTGCACACCATTAACCTGTACAACACCTCTACTTTTCTTGACGTTGTGTGCTTTTAGGTGCTGTTTAACAATCTGTAAACCTGTGATTCATGAAACTATACAATATACACATATTTTTGGCTGGTAGCTTTCACGACCACTTGGGTCTCTTTCTCGGGTACTTGTTTATTCCACCTGTTCCCCTAAGACATCCAATTTATTTTTGACGATGTTTGGCTTACCCTTATTACTTATTTTTCCCAAAGAACTTTAAACCAGTGGCTTTCTGGCTTAATCCCAATTTGGTGTAAAATACCCATTAATTCAGTGCCCATCCCGGAAATGGGTGAGGGGCGTTTTTCTTGTTCAGAATTCCAAATTCGCAACATAGCATGCATTTCGCAAACAAGACTGTACTCGACAATGAACGTTCCAAGAATATCTACCATTTAACTTGCTCAAAGCTTCCATACTGGCACCAAAAAGCTTGTGATCAATTAGAAATGAGAACGTTCTGCATCTCCAAAGGTTTACAAATGGTCAACCGGCAGATTTATTGTGCAGATTAAAATGTTTTTATAAATGTCAAAATAGCATTTTATCAATTGGCCCATTAATACTTAACACGTTTTTTTTTTTTTGCTAGGTGGCGGTGGAAGGATGAAGACCTACAGCAAGAGGACATGACAAATATAATTAAGATTCACAATCAAAACAATGAGCAGGCCTGGCATGAAATTTTGAAGTGGGAAGCCCTTCATGCAAAGTAAGATTTATTTATTTGTTTGCTTCTTGATTGCTCTTTATATATATTCTCTCTTTTTTGCATTGTGAAGATTGATACAGATGGGGACAAAGGGGACTTGGAAGTGGTGGGTGTTGGAAAGGGCTGCGGCATATCTTGTTAGTGCGGATTGAAGGCAAATTTAAAGAGTTTTTTATTTTTTTTATTTTTATAAACGGGTGAAAATAGCATAAGGGCGAGCTGCAATGTGCAATGCGGGACAATTCTAATTTCTGTGCAAATTCCCTTCAACCTTGGACACCCCATCTCCTTTGCAGGACTTTAGGAATTTTAATTTTTATCCTGGAGTGAGTGAGACCTCTCATGTATTTTTGATCTGATTTGGACTTTGGAGTCTGACAAACTCCATAGGCATCTACTTTTGTATGGTGGCACATAGCACCCTCAGGGCAGTGTCACAGGGAAGTCCTTGGCATTTCTCATAAGGTTTAAATACCTTCTCGGGTGAGCTACTGTTCCCAAGAGTAGTAAAGTGAAATTGACTTTACTTACCTGTTTTTCCTATGTAGGTCCAGTACACCCCATCTTATGTGGAAGTGCTGAGGGGTTACTTAGTAGCCCCTTTTCCTACTTACTCATGTAACATTTTCTATGTTGCCCTCACAACTTTAAATGGCTGGTGGCAGTGGTTTAATGTTTCCTACCAATGTGCTTTTCTACTGCAGGCTGAGCCGTCGGCTGCAGTAGTGCACCCATGGGTGACCATTTTGTCAAAATGGCCCCTGACTTCTTTTTTTTTTGCCATTTTCTGTTTGTGAGGCCTTTGTTGGGTTTTACTCTGTGCGTCAAAACATATTCGAGCCCTTTGTTTGTCTTGCCTTTGGCGGGCTTCAGCCCTGAAGCCTGCCTATGGCTCCAGTGTCTGGAAGGACAGGATGTGAGGGATGGTCCCGAAACTCCCTTGTCCTTTGTCTCTAGCAATGCCTGAATGCGACCAGTCCTGGTTGGCTGGCTGACTGTCCTTTCATTGCAGCCACCCTGCTGTGTGATTGACAGCCTAGGCTGTGCAGGAAGGAGAGAAAATGCTTAACAGGTGAGGATTTTGGGAATGGAGGCAGAGTCGACCACTGGGAGAAATGCCTTACGAAGAAACCGTGAACAAAGCTTGCTGCATCCTCCTGGACCTTTGAATTGCCCAGTGAAGCCCTATTGCTGTGCTTAAACTGTTTTTTTCAATTTGACAGAGAAGCTCCGAAAGGGACGAATTCTCCCATTGGGTTAATGGGACCAATTAACCCTGAGACAAACTCCACTGGACCATCTTCCCTGACTGGCTGTACTACTTCACTGCTGCAAGAACCAAGTGCCAGGGGTCGAGTATTTTGTAGTAGAGTGAAATGTCTGAAATACGGTTAGAAGCTTCAGCAGTCTTCGAAGGACCCTTCAGAAGCAGGACGACCAGAGCTTGAGTCCCCTCACCAGAGTGCAGGACCCAAGGAGTGAAGGAAGCCCAAGCGGTATCCAAGATCTGCGACGGTGCTGTTTGCTAAGCGCTGAAACCGCAAAGTGCCACTGAACCGTAAAGAGTCAATAGCTGCCTACTACCTCCCAATTACTGCTGCAGGAGCCCTCCAGACGTCCTTCCTCTTGTCCTCAAGACCAAGGCTCAGGAGCACAGGGTCTGCATCGCTGTAGCAGGACAGAATCCAGCTGGGCCACTCTTCTTCAAACCAGAGGTACTGTTTAGACTTGGGGTAACTCGTCTCACTGTCTTTTAGCTATGCTTTTCTCATTTGAGATTTGCAGTAACTTCCTTTTAGAGTTGATTCCAACTCTGCTTCCACAGTCTTAACGGCTTCTGGCCCTACAAGTGATTTTCTAACAAACGGTCTAACTTTGTGCAAGACTTTGATTCTAAGAAGTGCCTCAGCTCCATAGACTGTTTCAGATTGACTTTGGCTGTCCTGGCTCCCGGCAGACTCTTCTAGCCCATTGACTTTGATATTGTTTGTCCGTCATAGGTGGTAACGTGTTTTAGACTGTGTGACAATGTGTGCATGTCTTATTACGACAACTGTTTTACTTTTATGTATAAAACGGGACCATAAAAGCCTTACTGACATGGAAATAATGGAGCAGGAAGTAAATCATGTAGGACCTTTCCTCTAAGCCTGTTTTTGGTTTCCTAGGAGACGGGAGCTGAGGAGGAGAATGTCGTGGAGCCCAACGGTCTCAGCTGGGCTTACTAATGAGGGGCGAAAAGAAACGAGAAAAGAAAACAGCTGATCGGCGCAGCCGAGAAGAAATAAAAAAAATGAGTCGTTAGAGGAACGTGAGAGGGAGAGGGAGAGTCGCGATCACAGGAAGACCCGCATGGCGAGGCCCAGCTGATTGGGAGAAAGTCGTTGTTGTGACAGCCGGAACAACGTTACAATACGGAGAAACAACGCCGGAGGCTCCAGCGGAAGGCCTGCATGTCGAGGCTCAGCTGAATAGCGGTAAGCCGTAATTGGGGAAAGAAAGTGCAACGCTGCTCTACAAAGCGAAGATCGGCAGGACGAGGCGAATAAAGTTGCTGTTTATTGTTGAAAAGAAAGCGCCGTTGCGCTATACCTTAGTTAAGCTGACGTTACAAGTTTTTCAGGGAGCGGCGTTGCGCCAAGGGTATTAATTAAAGCGCTATCTTGCCATAAGTTGTTAACGAAACAACCGCATGGTAACTATTTGAAAAGCGCCGTAGCGCTATGAACTGGGTACAAAGCGCCAAGGCGCACGTTGAGAAGTGCTGAATCCAGACAGAAAGAGTGAAGAGAGTAAAGAAGGGGAAAAGGAAGAAAACAAGACACAGAGAAATTCTAAAGAGCTCCTGATCAGTGAGTAGTGAATGGAAAGAACAATTTAAGGAAACCGTGACCTGATAAAGGGAAACCTTAAGTTGAAAGGGTGTGTAAAGACAATTGAATTGTATGAACACAGTTACAAGGCAAACAACAGAGGAAAAGGAATAATCCCTCAAGATCAGAAAACCAAGAGCCAAGAAAATGAAAAAGTCACTTCTATGAGAGAAAAGAACGGAGAAGAGAGGCAAAGACATAATTAAAGACAAAGAGAAACAAATAAGTCCAAGAAGAGACTTTCAGATATAACTTACCTTTTAAATTCCTTGCTGGTGAAACAAGACGACTCTCTCCCTAAAGAATGGCGGAACAACGGAGAAGACGTATCCTTTTCCTTTTTTCTTTTTCTGAAAAGAAAAGAATTTGATTAATAAAGAATTGGGCTCTCTTTCAGTCCAAAGAAAACTACTTTTGGTTGAAGTCTCATATTTCTTACTATTGTGTATATCATTTCCACTAGTATCGTCACAGACTGTTACTGCTGGAAAAGGCTGTTTAGATTTCATTGGAAGATTTAGTTGTCCTCACATATACTGAGAACCTGTTTAACCTTTTTTCTTCCTTAAACCTTTCATTTCTGCAACTACAGAATCTGCAAAGTATAATGTTAGGCAGAATTGCAGGTAGTACCCTCCGGGATCACCACACACAATTAGGACTACATGTGTAAGCAAAAACCAACCTTTGGTATAAGTCTGTACCACAAACCTTTGGTAGCAAGCTGAGCAGCCAGGCCTACCTCAAGAGGGAATGTGAGCAGTAGAATAAGTTACACAGAAATATCACAATCACAGTGGTTCAACATTTATTTAGTCATTTAGAAAACCTTCACTAGTAGAAATCAACTCCATATTAAACACCAATATACTACAGTATCAAACTCTTAAGTTTTATAAAGACAGTTTGAGCTCCCCTGAAAAAGGAGCCAAATGGCACTTCAGTACTTTTTAAAATAGGAATAAAAAGCATAGGTTTGTACAAAGGGTTAGAAAACAATTCTTTTAGATAATGCAAAGGTTCAATGTACCAGGAGGGTCAGTGCAATTCAATAGGCCAGGCCAAAGTCAGTAGTCTAGTGTTCTTGGATAGGACAGCACAGTTCTGGCACAAATGGAGAGGTCTTTGTAAACGTTTTTAGAAGTAGTTCAGATGATAAAGAAAGATATGCTGGGTCACAAGCTGATTAGGACTGCGAGTTGGGAAAGTTTCACAAACTTTAACTGTGAGAGTTAGGATCTCTCAACCGGATGGCACAGTACCTTTTAAAGTGGAGCAAAAAGATGTAGCTGAAGACGTTGGTTTCTGGCTGGTCCTGCAGGTCTCGTCGTCCCCGAGCCTCAGTCGTGGGGTCAAGAGGGAGGACGTTAGTCGTTGGAGCAAACAAAATGGCTTCACTTCAGCTCAAGTAGCTGTGGCTTTCAAACACAAACTGGTGTCCTTCCCCCTGGTTAACCTTAACTAGCTCAGAGAATGGTATCCAGGCAGTTGCTGAGATTGTCCCCACCAACTCAAAGGAAGAAGCCGTCCTTGAAGGAGCTTCTGTCGATTGGCGGTCTGGCAATTTGAGGTTGCAGCAGGGCTTCACCGGGCAAACCAACGGTCCAGTGGTTGCAGCAGCCGTTCTCTTCCAGCTCGTCTTCGGTTCTTTCATTCCAGTGGTCGACTCTGCCTTCCAGTCCTAGAGACTCGTCTTTTTAAACCGTTTTTTCCCATTCATTCCAGCCTAGCTGTCACTCACCCAACAGGGTGGCTGTCCTTGCAGGACAGTTAGCCAGCCAATCACGCCAGAGTGCATTTGGGTCTCCTAGGAGACCAAGCACGGGGAGTTTCGGGCACCTCCCTCACTTCCTGCCCACCCCAGACACTAGACGCCATGAAGCCTGCCAAAGGCTCACAAACAAAGGGACCAAACCTGGTTTGGCGCGCAGTTAAACACCAGAAAGACCTTTCCACAAACAAATGGCGAAAAAAGATGACCGGAGTCTGTTTTTACAGAGGGGTCTTGGGCACCATATTGAAAAACATGGCGGCCCCGATTTTTAGCTACCGGTGTCGGGAAAAATCATGGTAGTTTGTTATAAAACCACTAGCACCAGCCATTTCAAAAGGAAAGGGTAGCTTTTGACCGCTACAAGATTGTTTAGACATAGGGGATACTAAGTAACCCCTCCAGCACTCTATAGGAAGATAGTTTGTGCTGGGTCTATGAATTTAAAAAAACTAGTAAAGTCAATTTAACTTTACATTCTCTGGGGAACAGTAGTTCATCCCAGAGAAGGTATTTAAAACTTGGGGCCCAAAGGACACCCCTGTGTCACTGCACTAAAGGTGCTGTGTGGCACAACAATAATAAGATGCCTATGGGGTTATCTAAAACTCCATAACCAAAGAACACACGCGTAAAACGCACATCAAAATACCTGAGAGAGTGGGAAAAAGGCTCACACCTCTCCAGAGGAAAAAAACCAAGTCCTCAAAATCCAGCAAAGTTGCTGGGGGTCTCTAAGGTGAAGGTAAAGGAGCACATTTCTGAGAATTCTCCCTATCATGACCTATAACTAGTGTGATCTATAAATGCCATTACCGTCCTTGTGATTGAAGTCCCCTCTGTGTGTAGGAATTGTGTAAGAAGCATATCCAAAGATTATCTACTAACTTGTTTTGATTCTGAAAAGTAATTTTTAAATATATTTACTTTGTTACATGAATTTCATTGTTAACCCTTTAAGTGCCATGCCCCCCCCTCCCCACCCCCCAAGTGCCAAGGCCTTTTTTGGTGATTTCGCTATGTCGCCATTCAATGCCTTGTAACATTTTTGTTACATGAGATATCTTACCCTTTTTTCCCCACATATAGGCGGTTGTAACAAATGGTTTGCTGTGCTGAATTCCCCAATTTCCTGACTTTCAAGAACAGGTTGAGTGGAAACGAAAAAATATTGATGTGGTTATCAACCGTTTTGTGAGAGGAAGGCAATTTTGGCCATTTTGGCAATTTTTGCCAATTGGACATGCATGGACGGAATGGAAGAAAAGGTGTTAGGCAGAATCCTGTGCAGTTCCCCTGGGGAACACTGCAAAAAGATTAAGACTACAGGAGTAAGGCATAAACCCAATTGGTAGCAGTCTGCACCACCCAGATTTACCTGGTAGCTGTGGCTGAGCAGTCGGACTTCTCTCAAGAGTAGGGTAGTATATGGAGTATACACAATAGGGCTAAAAACACAGTAGAGCAAACGAACACTGACCAGAGCTTTGTATAAAAAGTATATAATTATTTATTTAAAACACACTTTAGGCAATATACTAGCACTCTAAATCAAAAGCAAGTTAAAACACAGTCAGGTAAAGTATACACACCTCCCTTGATAACTATCAGAGTTAAAACACCACGATTTGTTAAAACCGATGTGAGTGCGTAACCTGATGGAACTCCAATAGTTCCGTTAAAGGGAGAGAAAAAGGCAGAGCATAGAAATAAAACAGGTCCCAACACTTTCTCAGCAAGGGAATAAAGGCAGTATATACTGTAGAGCCAAAGTTCATAGGCCAGGCCCACTTTAAATGGAGCAAAGCGAAATGTTCCCAGGATCACACTGTTTAAAATGCACTCAAAGTCTTTGCAGAATGTTCAAAAGAGGTTGATTCAAGAAGGTAAAGTTAGGTCTGGGGCCAACCCAGTTGGAAAGCCAAGGATTTAAGGGTCACCTTGGGCAAACCGAAGAATGGGAGGCCAGGCAGAACACAGTACCTTAAAGAGAGAGGAAGCTCCAGCAGTGGCAGTTGTTCCTGGCAGTGGTTGCAGTTCGTTGTTCCGACCAGGGGAAGAGAGGATCTCGTCGAGGAGGGAACGTGGAGTCGTTGCACTGCATAGGGATGAAACCAGCCGCGGAGTTCGTCGATAAAAAGTGCGTTCCTTTTATTCTCGGTCAAAGTGGTGAAGCTTGGCTATACGGCCGCCGGGGTGCTTGGCACAGGCGATTCGACCAAGAGATGTCTTTGTAAGGTGAAAGGTGTGAACTGGTTGGTCCCACCAGCTCAGAGGAAGAAGACTCGTCCAGCAGAAGATCTTCTCTTGTCGTCGGGAAAGTGGTGAGGTAGTTGCAGCAGGGCTTCACTGGTGGCTTCGTCGTTGCAGATGGTTCAGCTTCTTCCCTCTTCGGATTCTTAGGTCCTGTGGCGACTTCTGAAGTTCCAGTCCCAAAAGCCCTGCTTTTATGCAGAAAAACCCCCATTCAACAGCCTAGCTGTCACTCAAACATGTTAAGTGGTGAGCCGGGCGGCTCACCACAGGGCCATCACAATAGAGTGTGACTTGGGTTGCTAAGGCAACGCAGTCCAGGGTGCCAATTCCCCTCCCCGCCCATCCTGTAGGACCCAGACAGAGTGGCACCATTTGGAGGGCTTCTGTGGAGAAGCCTGCCAAAAAGTGGAACAAAGGGCTCGACCTTGGTCAGAGTTACAGAGACGGACACAAATGCCACTTTAGAAAAGAGTTCTGTGACAAAGACCCAACCGTTGATTTAATATTAAATAAATAAACCGGCGATATCTTTAACATTGCACCAAAAAGTGGTGCGTTTAAAATCAATGGGAAAATCCCATAGAGAATATTCCAGTGGAATTGTTTGCGTGGTAACCACTGCCACCAGCCATAAACTCGACAAGGGGGACTGGAGTCTGTTTGGGGGTCACTATGACACCCCTGTGTTACTGCACTGAGGGTGCTGAGTAACACACACATAAGAAATAGATGATACCCTATGGAGTAAAAAGAAAACCCCATAGCCCATAAGCACACAAAGAGTCAGACATACCTTAAATAATGCCTAAGAGTGGAAGGAAAAGAGTCTCACTCTTGGCAGGAGAAAAAAACAAACCCCAAAAATCCAGCAAAGCCGCTGGGGGACTCACTAGGTTTGGGAAATTAGCCTTATAAGATAATTCTCCCTAACAAAAGGGTAGGAAAGCCGAATTGGAGGACAGAAAGGCATACATTTCTGAAAAGTAGAAAAAATTCCAAGTTTAGAAAGGGGTGATTTATGCAGGTCGGGCAACAACTAGGTAGGGGAAAATGCCATAGTTTGGGGAAAAAGCACGAAAATTACCAAAAAAAAGGTATGTGGTGGACACGGTTGGCTTGGTACAGCAATGGCTTCCATGAATTTTGAGAGTTGGGAAAGCACACATTTTTTGTAGTGTTTCACAAAACGAGCATTACCACAAGCCACTGAGCCATGGTACAAAGGAGTTTTATGCTTACGGCCTGAACAGATGTACTTGGCATGTGTAAATCAGGAAAACCAATGTGGTGAGGAACAACGAGCATATATTTTTTTGAAAGAGCACAGACATTCCTTTTCAATGGTAGGTGACTTGTGCAGGTTACAAAAGTGTATGATGCCTAAAGCAGCGACTAAATGTAGGGCACATTTGGGAAATGAAAGGGGCGTTTGACAAAGGGCACCAGCAAATGGGTCGAAACGTTATGAAAACCACAGACACAACAAATGTCATACCTTCTTGAGTTCCCACACATGTCCCGATGAAAACGGTACCTCACGTGTGGGTGCACCTACCTGGGCGCCAACATGAAAGCCTAAAACACCCCCAACCCCAAGTCTTTCCCGACAGCTGAATTTCACGATTCCTTTTCCTTTTGCGCCCCAGGTAGGTGCACCCACACATGTGCGGTACTGTTTTCAACGGGACACGTGTGGTGACGCGGGAAGGTAGGCCATGTGTTGTTGGCAGTGTGTTTCGGTAGGTGGCCAGAGCAAAATGTCTGAGAATTGTCTTTATTTCCAGCCAATTTCAGAGACATTGCCCTCTGTCCACTCACCGAAACACGTCGCCAACAACAGATGTCATACCTTCCCGCGTTCCCACAGGTCTCCCGAACAAAACAGTACCTCACATGTGCGGGTGCACCCACCGAGGCGCAAAAGAAAAAGGGTAACCCCAAGCCTTTTGGCACAGCACATTTTGTTTGTGTGGGCAACCTGTAGGCCTAGGGTGTCGAAGCCAGCAAGGAAAACTGGGAACCCCATGCATTTCTGAAAAGAAGACACCCGTGGGAACGCAAAGATGTCTGACTTGCGCAAATCTCCCCAGAATGTATTACCCACAAATCCTGCCAAAGACACACATGGGAGAAGGGTGCCCAAGGCCTGGGATATTACCGCCGACTTTGCTGGAGCTCTGGCTGGCCTGCGTTACAGCTTCTCCCCACCAGGGAGTCCCGGCAGTGTGCCAATACCTCCCCGAAGGGAAAAGCTGTAATGCAGCCCAGCCACAACTCCAGGGCGGTTGGAAGTGATATCCCTAGCCTTGGACATCCATGTACCATGTGGGTGCACAGTCCCCTAAGCACAGCAGCAGCTCCAGGGACCCCCGGCAGGATCCCCATTCCTCCCCGGAGGTGACATCTGTAACATAGCACAGTCAGAGGTGGAGCATGGGCTTGCAGACGGACAACCCATATGGGAGGCATCCACTCCGAGGGAAACACCAATGTTCTGCTGGCGTGGGGGGCAATTTGTGGTCTGCCCCTGCAATTGTGTCCCAGCCCACCAAAATATCTGCCCAGGCCGCCCTTTCCCACCCACACCACCAACAATCCAGCCCCAGTCTCGCCCACCCCACTGACAGTGGGCCCTAACCAAAGAATAATAAAAAACAGTACTCGCATAACGTTGCAGCTACTCGCGTAGAAAAAGCTGTAAACAAAAAAACATGTTACCTACGGTCACACCAGCAAAAACAAATCGATACTTTTCAAGCATGCCCCCACCCCCTTTCAAGCCATCCCTGATGGTCTACTGAACCTCACCCCCCCAGTGAAAAACCATTTGCCCCTTCCTATGGGCAGATATCTGCCCCCAGGGAGGGCTGCATGAGGTGCCCCCCCACACTCCATTTGGGGTGGCGGAAGAAGCCCACCCCAAAACATCAGACAGGCCCCCAATGGATGGGGAAGTAGGGTTTGGGCACCCTGGGGCCAGATTAGCAGACCAATACCAAAAGGTGGGTTACCTAATACCATGCAGATAAGTGTTGTGTATTCTGACACACTGGAACTACACCAATTCTTATCTAACACCAGCGCAAAATAAAATATCTGCACTCTCAAAATAGCGGGAGTACACTACCAGTTCAAGGGGCTTCCCTTAGGCATAGCCTCGGCTCCAAAGGTATTCAAGGTACTAGCAGTGGTAGCAGCACAACTATGCAGAGGGTCAATCCCAGTGTACCCTTATATAGATGACTAGCTGATAACAGGGGAGTCTCCTCAAATTTGCAGACACACCCAAAGAACAATCAACCTTCTGTTCCATTTGGGATTCTCTATCAACGAAAAATAATCAAGCCTCATATCCAGTCAAATAAAACAATTCCTTCGGGGGCGATCATTAAAACAAGACAGGAGTTAGTCTTCCCCTCAAACAGGGTACAAAACATTCTGTTACAAGTACCTCACTATCTAGCCGGCTGCCAGTCAACAGTATGCAAGGCAATGCATCTGCTTGGTATAAGGGCCTCATGCAATTACCAGGTCCCATCTGCGCATGCGCCCGATGCAATAATGGTTAGCAAAACAATAGTCTCAGGCAAGTGGTCAGTGAGACGATCTAGTGATTGTTTCGCTTACCCTGGTACAGGCTCTTTGCGGATGGTCCAAGGACAATGTATTAAAAGGAAAACCCTTTCATAATCCACCAGTCCAAGCGATATGAACTACAAACGACCCAACCTCTGGTTGGGTAGCCCACTACCTTCACCACACAGCTCATTGCCAGTGGTCACAAACCACAACCCAAAACCACATCAACCTCCTGGAGTGGTTCTCAAAGCTCTGCAAGCTTTTCAGCAGCAACTGGCAGGTCAAATGGTGCAATTCCTCACAGACAGCACCCCTGAAATGTTTTACATAAACAAGCAGGTAGTTACACTCTCCAAATCTGTCCAAGCTATCCCAGAGGATTCGGAAGTGGGCACTCAAGCGAAACATGTTCTTAGTCTCTCAACATGTTCCAGGGGAACTCGGCATACTCTCTGAGCAGAAATCCTCTTCCCGAGTGGCAAATCAACGAAGATATTTTACACAATCTTCTCCCTGTGGGGGTCATCCTCATATAGGGGGGACGCCCTATGGATGAGTTGGTCATGGAAATTTGCTTACGCTTTTTCCCCCCGACACCTCGCCTCAGTAGGATAGTGCACTAGGAACAAGTCACGCTAATCCTGATCGCTCCAACGTGGGCAAGATGGCCATGGTTTCCACACCTCTCAAGCTAGTGACATGCAAACCAATCAAACATCTGCACCCATTCAACGTGCTGTTCCAGCACCAGGGGACAACACTCCATCCACATCCTCAATCTATGAACTTGGCAGTTTGGCTCCTGAAGTCAGAGTTTGGGCACCTAAACCTTCCTCAAAGGTGTATGTGCATCCTTAGAGGCATGTAAACCTAACACCAGACACTGTTACTTCAGCAAGTGGAAAAGGTCTGTCATCTGGCACAGAACACAATCCTTAAACCCAATTGAATGCTCAGCTTCAAATATTCTACATTACATGCTTTGCTTTATCTACTAGACTCTGGCCTCATATTGAACTCTATTACAGTGAACCTGGTGGCACTGTTCCGCATAACCACCTCCCAAAACAAGGTATCTTGGTGGAAATTCCCTGTTATCAAAGCTGTCATGGAGGGAGTAAAGAGACTATCCCCTCCCATCGCCAACCTTCCACCAGGTTAGGACCTTTAATGTTGTACTTTCAAAGCTCATGGGTCCTCCCTTCGAGCCTGTGCACAAGGCCAGCCTAAAACACTTAACCTACAAGACTGCCTTTCTAGTAGCTATCACTGCCTTAGGACGAGTAAGTGAGCTACAACCTTGTCTGTACAAGACCCATTCATTGTAATTCACAATGACAAGGTGGTCCTCAGGACACATCCTAGGTTCGCACCAAAATTCATATTCAAGTTCCATGTCAACCAGTCCATTGAACTTCCTACCTTTTTCCAAGCTCTATCTAACGCAGCTGAAAAAAGCCTCCATACCATAAATGTAAGGAGGGCAGTTGTACACTACATAAACAAGAAATAAAACGCTTAGGAAAACAGACCAGCTTTTAAATCAAAAGTTTTTTTGTTTTTTTTTTAATTAGTTTTAACTGATGCATAGGTAGCAACATAAACGGCACTGTTCTGGGCAGTGTCAACATCTATCACTTTATAACGTACCATAAACCCTTCTCCAACCTACCCTCCCCTCACCTCTCTTCCCTCTCAACTGCCTTCCCCCACGCCTTGCCTGATGCACAGTTGTACCATCAACTCACACATCTTGCATAATTTGGAACACCTCACAGTTATTAGACTCAATCCACCTCCCTTGCCTCTGTAACTTCCTCAGCAAACAGGGTTTGCAACAAGACCTCCCATTCTGCAATGCCCGCCGTGGCCTCCCCCTGGCTACCCCATACCATCCCTCTTCCTTGCCACAGTTTCCGCCATCGCCCACCGTTTCTGGTCCCGCCACCATGCCTCCACTGCAGGGCCTCAGTGGGATTTCCATGCCATGGCTATTCTACATTTGGCAAGGATGTATGCCAAATCCTCCATTTTATGGACCTGTTTGGGCCCTTGGGACATGAAAAGCGGCCCAGCAGGCATGCAACCGGGGAAAGCACATCTAGTATCAACCTCCTTCTGTGTATTCTACTCGCTACCCCCTGCCAGTATAGCCCCAACACTGGGCATGCCCAGAACATATGCAACAGTCCAGATTCAGTTGCCTTATACCTAGGACACACCTGTGCTGCCGCGCCGTGAGATCTTCTGAGGAGTCATATATGCTCTGTATTTCACCAGCAGTTCTATAAGCTGCAGTCTTGCATTTCGAGACACGCTCTTATGGTATCCAACACCTGCGCCCATTGTGCGTCTGTGAATTCTACCCCCAAATCTTCCTCCCATTTGCAACGCTAGAGGGGAAGGAGGTGCATTAGACAACAAGAGATCGTATATCCGCCATATGGTGTTCCCCCCCCTTCAGCTATGACATATAGGACATCTACTACCGAGAGTTTCTCCATTAGTTTGCTATATGTGGGCCATCTACGCCTGATCTCTCTCTTGATTCTGCTATGTAGCAGATATTGGCCTTTATGCATTCCTGTGTCCCCTGCCAGCTCTATGACGGGTATAAAAGTAATGTCCTGCAGTAAGTCCCTTATTGAGGCCACCCCGCAGGTTTTCCATTTTGTGCGTATTCCCATCCTACCCTGTGCTGAAAGTGCTACCACTGAAACCAAAGGAATCTGCACAAAGATTGGGTCTGTGAGCCCCATTGTTGCCAAAGCTCTATCCCACATTTTCACCCCTAGGAACACATGGTGCGACAGACACCAGTGCTTTCAGGTAATCGCGCGACCCCGTGGGGTGCAACATCAATGTGTCCGGGGTCGGGTGGGGTCATCTGCCAACCAATCTACTACAGAAAGTACCTGCCCTGTGCTATAGTTCAAAATGCGGGACCCTAATGCAACCCTCTGCATATGGCCTGTGCAGCAACTATAACTCTATTAGATTCCACCCATTTTGCCACAGGAATCCTCTACAAATACTATCCAAAACTTTAGAGAAAGATCTTGGGATGTAGAACGAGACATTCACAAAGAAGTGTAGCAGCATAGGCAGCACCACCATTTTCAGCAGGGCTGCTCAAAGGGGCAGTCTGGCCCAGACCTTCATAGAACTAATGCCCTCTGCGTGTTATGTAGGTGTTCCTCCGCTGGATCATGGTATACGTTGACTCCCAGAAATGTGGGCACCTTTGAATGTAAGGCAAGAACAGGCAACGCCCCTGGGAACAAAGCTGATTTGTCGATGCTGATTGTAATACCCGACAATTTTGCGAAGAGCACCATAGCTTCTAGTAACAGTTATCTTCAGGGTTTTGAATATATAACAGTGTCATCTGCATACAGGGATATCCGATGTCTGGTCCAATCTATTTCAATGCCCGCCCCTTTGTATTCCGCTCTGAGATACTGAGCGATAGGGTCCATGGCTAGGATGTAAAGCAGCGACGATAATGGGCAACCCTATCTTGTCCCTTTCTCTAATTCCCCTGCTTCGAAATGTGTCTTCCCGTTTTAACCCTAGCAATCGGTGTAGTATGCACTAGCTGAACCCACTTCATATGTCTGCCCAAACCTACGCAGGGTTCCATAAAGCCAGTCCCATCTTACTGAAACAAACGCCGAGACTGCGTCTAGTGTGGATATGGCGCAGTGTTTCCAGGATGCTATGCTATCTATCCCGTGATACAACCGTCTCAGATTCCAGGACATACTGTCAGGCTGAGAGGTCCTGTATCCGCGGAAGCTGCTGAACCCCCGACAATCCCCCTGAGATGTATTTCCCAGAACTAGTTTTCAATACAGCTCTGTAAACTACACCCCAAAGGGAAAGGGGGAATGGGACAACAAAACAACACCAGGCAGACTGCGTCAAGGCTAATCAGTGCTGAACCTGCAGAGGATAAAGAATAACATATACACTTCCTTAATTCACTTACTTAACCTTATGAATGGGAAGTCATTAATCCTTAACTAATAATTGAGAATCCTACCTGGTTCTTCTCTTGAAATTTCTTAGAGAAGCGGATAAGAAGCTGAAAATCTCTTACTTGCGATACTTGAAATTCCCAGCAACTTCTTACATTAGGCAAAACTGGAAGTCTTAGTTCTTTGTTTGTCTTTTTTCCAACATGCACAGGTAGTTCAATTAGATTGTCTTTAAAATGTTCTTTCTTGTCATTTCAAAACTTTTCAAACTATTTATAATTATCTTGAGTCTTTGAATCCTTGAAGAAAGAGGAAACACGTGCTAACTGCACACGCAGGTTATTTCCATTAAAATTATCGATGAACTTCACATAGAAATCTTCCTGGTTGAAGAACACGCGCAAACGGATGAAGACGCGCGATCAAAATAATCCACACGCGCAAAAAATCCACACGCGCAATAATTTACACGCGCAATAGTCCACACGCGCAATAATGTTCTCCTGCGAGACACGCGAAATAAGAACACCCGCGCTATTGAGTTCAAACGCAACGAAGTGATTCTCACGCGCAAAATCACTCGCGATGGAAAAAACACACGCGCACTCTCATGGCACGCGACGAACAGATTCTCGCGCTTTGTACCCCCGCGCTAAAAATCACACGCGCTTTGTATTTCACACGCGCTTTGTACTTCACACGCGCTTTGTACACTCGCGCTAAAAATCACACGCGCTTTGTATTTCACACGCGCTTTGTATTTCACACGCGCTTTGTACACTCGCGCTAAAAATCACACGCGCTTTGTATTTCACACGCGCTTTATTTTTCACACGCGCTTTGTAATTCTCACGCAGCGTATAGCTTTTCGCGCAAAGGATCACCCGCGCAATAAAACACACGCGCGTTTAAAATGGCACGAGACCAACCTCTACTCGCGCTCGGAATACACACGCTAGAAAGCACGCACACTCACTTGAATACGCACGCGACAGTCAAAATCTCGCGCTAAGGAACACCGCACTGGAAACACAAGCGCACTCCGATAGTTCAATAGTTTTAGTAGAAACACTACTTTTAACGAATTTTCAAGGAGACTGTTATTAAGATGAACAGATTTACAGTAGAAATAAAGTCACTTATCTCCTGAGCGAATTCACAAAGATTTCCTGCTTTTCCTATCTTCAAAACGAATTCCTGCCAGCTGAAGACTTCTCCTGAACCCCCAAGAAAGTAGCCGCTCAACTGCTGAGATCTGAAGGATAAAATCCACCAGGCCTAATACTAAAGCAGGAGCAGCCACTGAACACGTCCTCTCAGATGGGGTTTTGATGATGAAAGGCACAGAGTGACAGTTTAGAATGTTCATTGTTGTTCAGCATTGTCTTCCAGCCAATCAGAGCTGTCACTGTGAGGCTCCATCTTGCCTTGGGTCAGAACCAGGATTCTGAATCAACAAGTTAAGGCCTAACCAACTATAATGGAAAACTTCCCACCCATACAAAGCTAATCTGAAAAGGATAATAATAAAAAGGAAACTTGAATAAGAGAAGGAAACCTGACACATACTTCGTCCTGGTATATAGCTCGTTTGATCTGGCTGCACCTGCTTGTGCATCACTTTTTTCATCCTATTTGCTTGTATGGATGCAAGTATCTTGTTTTCCTGGCTCATCATCGAGAGGGACCTATAAGAGGTGCACTCCTCTGGGGGCTTGTGGGGTTTGAAAAGTTGTATAATGATGGATTCTCTTAAACTCAGTGGGAGAATACCCTCCTCAGGAATCATTGAAAGTGCCAAGCAAATGAGGGGCCAAATCATGGGCATATTCCTATTAAAATTCACTAGGCAGCCTGTCTGACCTGTTGTCTTCACCATCGGTAGGGCTACAATCTTGCTTTGCATTTCTTCCAGGGAGATGGGCGCTTCTAGGTTCTCTCACCTCCTGACTCCACACTGAGAGTACGATCTCATCCAACAACTCCCCTAGATGAACACATGGCCTACCTTCCCGCATTCCCACAGGTGTCCCGACGAAAACGGTACCTCACATGGTGGGTGCAACTACCTGGGGGCAAAGGGGAGAGCAGCCAAAAACGCAGCTAACCCCAAGTCTTTTCCGACAGCAGAATTTGATGAATTTCGTGGAAGTGCACACCATACAGATTTGGGCCTAGGATGTCCAAGCCACCAAGGAAAACTGGGAACCCCATGCATTTCCGAAAAGCGGACACCCGTGGGAATCCGCAGAGGTCTGACTGGATTACAGTTTTGAGCGATCCCTGCTTTGCAGGGATCGCTCAAAAGAAGATGCCAAAAAGGACGAGCTATCTCGTCCTTGGCACTACGGAGGTAATGTCAAGGATGAGATATCTCATCCTTGGCACTTAAGGGATTAATGCAATCTCGGAATAGGGGGGGATCTTTCAACAGCTCGCTTCTAAGCCGCCACGTAGGTATGGGTGCTCAAGGGGGCACATATAAGACCCTACCTTTGTACTGCGCATGCACAATGAGCTAGTTCACGCCCTATGAATAAGTAATCTATCCTTATATGTACTGCGTGTGGTGCTGAGTAGTGCGAGTAGTGTCTGGTGTCCAGATGGCGAGTTCTCCAAGTATCCTCTAGGGCAAGCTTCTGCAGCGTCTTGGCAGGCGGAGCTGGTTTTGTGTATTTAGTGTCTGATCCATCCAGTAGTCTAAGTCGCCTCCCTTTATTATGTTACTATTCCTGAAGGGGCCCGACCTGCGGTATAGGGTTTGAAAGAACATAGCTGCCCCATGGTTGGGGGCGTAGGTGTTGACCAAACGTGTCCAACTGTTCAAGGAGGCCCTACCACCATTCTGCCCTCGTCTGTTTTATGTGGGTGACCTTGAAGGGTACTGAGGGTGCTATCCATATCAGGACTCCCCGAGCATAGGGCGAGGTATGTGGAACCAAATACCTGACGAGCCCCCATTTATTTGCCAGCCATGTTTATTTTTCAGATGTGAGGGGTTTCATGCAGCATGTCTATGTCCACTTTGCATCTCTTGAGGTATGAATAAACCCTATTCTTGTTCACATAGTCGTTCAAGCCCCTCTCATTCCAAGTAAGGACATTTGCAGTTCCAGCTATTGACTTCTATCCCGTTCCAATGGGCTGGTCCGCCCTGGCTTAGTGCCCATCTCTACCTTCTCCCCGTGAGGTGATCTAAACCAAGATGTGGTGCAACTATACGCTTTACATACGTGCAGGCAAACTGTGGTAGATTTTGTCTTATTGGGGTAAATTCGGGATTTGGCGGTATTTTCCTTACCCTACTATTTTGGTGGTAAATTGGCAGTAAACTGGCCTTACATTTAGAGTGGGTTTGGTATTACTCTATTTTGGTGATTATATATTGTTAGCTTGTGTTGGTGGTAATTTTAGTGGTATTGTAGTGATAAACAGTACCCGCACCTCCCTGGGATCCAGCCCTTTGTGCAAAGTAAATCACTCCTAATTACCTTCCCACACAAATAAGGTTTAAGAAGCACGATGAACTCAGTCTGGAAAAAAGCCAATCACACAGAATATGATGCTTGCATTTATTATCTACAATGACTAATGAAAACTAAGCAGCAATTTATAATAATGTGGAAATAGAGAGTGCAAGCTATATAATGCCAATTATCAATCACAGATGAATATGCAATTATTTGGTCTTACGCTCCTAATGAAATGTAGATGAAGATACGATCTGATCACATCCAGGACCCTCGCCGCTATCTGGTGCCCGGCACTCCTCAGCAGAGGAGGGGAGGACTGGCCAAGCCCCCACAGTCCTACACCAGAGCAGGGATGTGATGTTAGGAGCCTCGGCCCTGATAGCGCACAGCTGGTCGTCCAGGCACTGTCCTTGATACGCACGTCTTTCCAACAGTCCAGGATGAGTCCCCCCTCCCTGGTCCAAGTATAGTTCTCTTATTAGGAGCTGCACGTCAATCATCATGACGTGTCAGCTCTTCGAGAAGCTTCTAGGCTCTTCCCTCCTGGCAGTAAACATGTTTTTTGCTTGGAAAGTTACAAGACTGGAAACAGCCAGTCTTGGCTCCCAGGCTTCGGGCACTGTTTCTTTGCATTCTTGTCTTATCAGTGCACCTGACTCGCAGAGCGAAGACGGGCAAAGCAATGCCTGGCTCCCACGAACTGCATGGAGCCTCTTGCTAAAGCACGATGTTTTATGTCTTCAAAAAAGGCCTTTGCAATTAACCCCTTGCAAGCATGCAGGCTCACCCAGTTTGAGAGTCCTGGTTGATGTCAGCATTTTCCTCCACGCTTCGAATAGGCTCTAATACACACAAGATAGCTCAGTGGGTTAGTGCAAATGCAGGTTACTGCAAGCGCCTAGCAGCTTATCACTACACAGGGCATATTCAGCTTCAATAGTTTAGTCAATGGTTGAGTGATTTCAGCATCATTTTCAATACATTTCCTGTTATATCCCGTCATTCCTAATAAACTTTTTAAACCTTTCATATTTCTAGGATCTTTCACTTTCTCTATAGCCTCCACCTTTTTCTTTTGTGGACTTAACCCGTGTTAGGTTACTTCATTGCCTTGGAAATTCACTTTTTTCTTGTACCACTGGGCTTTCTGTAAAGATACTTTGGCACCCGCCTTTTGCAATTGGTCAAGTACATGTCTAATGTCATCAAAATGACTTTTTAAGTTTTCATTTTTTATCAGGACATCATCTACATAGACTATGGTCCCTCTTTCCGCTGCATCTGCCATAGCTTTTCTCAAAAATATGCCACATTCGCTCCCTTTATTGACATGCCCAAATGGTGCTCTGGACCAAGCATATTGCATTTTATCAAATGAAAATGCAAATAAATTCTGAATATCTTCTGCCAAAGGCACACACCAGTACCCAGATGTGAGATCTAATGTGATAAATACCTTTGACCCATGCACTTGAGCAAGGCCTTAATCAATGAATGGCAGCGGCCATCTAGACACTGGCAATATTTTATTTAATTCCCTCAGGTCTGCACACAGATGCCATTGACCATTTGGCTTTAATGCACCCAAAATGGGAGTGTTGGAGGTACTATGAATGGGTCTGATAATTCCCCTAGACTCCAAGTTTTTAATTATCTCTGCCAATGACTGCCAGTGACAATCGATATTGGAGCACAAATACTGGATTTCTACCACACCCCTCTGGTAATGTGTAAATCAGTTAGACTGCAATCATATGCATCTTTGGCAAAACTTCCGTAAATTCCATATTTTTATCAATTAATTCTTATCCTCTTCGCTATCACAGGCATCTGCTAATAGAATCTGCTCCTCTACTATTTTTGAAAATTCTGGGAAATCCTCCAATGGAGGAAGCTCTGTGCTTTCTTCCAACTGTGTGGCTGTATCTCTCTGCAAAGCTGCCACTTTTAAATATTTTGGCATATCAGCCTCCATTTCAATGTGCTGATTTCCTGTTTCATCTTCATTTAAGTCAAATACTATACAATTCTCCTGGTGACAGCACACTGTCTCATTGGAATCATAAGGGTACACAGATTGAATTTTGAACATCCCTTTGGGTTAAGAATCCAGGTATTCTGGCAACGCACCCTGTGCATCCACATATCTCTCAGGGATATTTCCAATCACCATATTGAAATCTGCAGTATAATGTGATTTTTGTATGGCCATTCCTAGCACGAAATTCTCTTCTAAATGAACGTCTTGATATCCTTTATTATCCACCATAATTTTGACGGACCCCTCCCCATCGTCTATCAATGGGGTATATTCATAATCCAGCCCTTGCTGTTTCATGGATTCATTCAAGCACACAAATGCATCAGAATCCTTAATTGGCTGTCCATTCTTGCGCTTTTATGTTTATAGCAACCTGCTTGGTGAATGCAGGAACAGTAATATCCTTCTTCACCTGTGGTTCAATTGCATATGGCACCAATTGTGCACAATGATGAGCCTTTCTTTTGTCTTGAAATTCGGGTGCAGGCCCGCCTAGCCGGGACCATATTCTTTGGGTAGGGTAATCTCTCATTACCCAGATAAAAATCATTTTGTGTTCCACTCACTATCCACACATTGTGGTAAATGGTTTTTTGTCCAACATTAATCTTGAGCATGCACCTTCCTGCAATTTGATTTTCAAAATCTGGATTGTCCACACCAGAGATGTATTGGTTTTTAATTCTAAATTTCGGGATCTCCTCCCTTTCCATTATTCTCTGCAGTAGTTTCTCATTAATGAAACTCCTTTCCTGTTCAAGCGCCAAAGTGTCTTTTTTTTATTTTTAGAATGGCCTGCTTTAGGGATGGTGTTCTGTTTGCACTTCTTCTCTTTTAAATAGAAGTGCAATGTGTGTTCATCTATCTGTTTGCCATTTCTTCCTAGGGTCCAAATAAATCTGCACAGATTGTTTTTCTTTTTCACTTCGCATTTTGTCCTGACACAGCAAAATAACAGTGACACTAGGCACACAGATATTCTGGAAGTACTCCTCCACTGCATAATTTAATTTGGCAACAATATGGCATTCATTTATGCTGCTGTTTTGTGACTTTATTTTCTTAGACCTTAATGGTTTTTTGGTTAAAGACCACAGAACCTCATTTACCCCATCAATGAGAGGGGACAATCTTTTCAGGCAATCTGTTCCCATCAAGAATGGAATTTCACAAATAGATGTGATCAATACTTCCTGTTTCATTATGTGTTTTCCTATCTTTGTCAGCTTCAGTGGCAACCTCGATAGGCACCTCCTCACCGTTAAAGTTATGTACCGGGCCTTCACTCTGTCTCACTTCGATTTGATTCTGTGAAGATCTCCCTTCATTGATACTTTTTACCTATTCTTTGGACATAATTGTGGCATTTGCACCTGTGTCCATCATTGCAAATGTATTGCACTTCCACAGTAATGGGAGCATAATATCTGTCTCCAACTTCTTCGAATATACACAAAGTGCAGATTTTTATTGGTTTCAGGATTCACTTTTCTCAGACCCATCTCGCTGGCTAAGCACATCGGTAAATGAAAGGACATCCTGCCCTCCTTTCTGTCCATTACTTACTCATCTCCCCATGTTCAGTGGTCATTTGGAGTGTGGGCACTGTTCGCCCTTCCATCCGGTGACCATCGGAGTTCACACTGCAATTCTCCAACTGAACATTCGTATAAACACCTCCTGATAAGTTGTCATTTTCTAATTCTGGGCATTTATGGACATTTGGTATGATGCCAGTCTTTTTAATTTCTTAAAAATCTGTGGCTCAAAGAACTCTTCAGGTGACTGATCTGTACCCTCCTTTTTAGTACCTTTTCTTCCTGCCTGTATTTTATGTTTGTTTATTGAATTTTGTAAGCAACTTCAATTCAACACTACAGCTAAATCAATGCCTAGTCTGGGATGCTGATGGAAGCCCTTATTGATATATTTTTATGTCCAGTTCGTTTACTCTGGATGACAACCCTTATATACACCCCTCTCTTAGAATCCCCCTGACCCCACTGAGCAAAGAAGTAGGTTTGTTTTGCAAATTAAAAGGTTTATTTGAAAATTAAACAATATATATCTATCACACTTTTATAGTAAATTAATATTTGATATCACACTTGAGAATATGATGTTGATCAACAATGGATAATGTTATAGTGGTACTATTTTTAATGGCTTAGAAGTTGATATAGAGAGGATAAAGTAGCTGAGAATGCTTTTATGGCGTCAAGGGCAATGCAATGATGAATGAAACTGCAGTACAGAAAATAAACTTGATATGATTTCAACCAAAACAATGCAATCACTTTTCCCCCTGGTAGCAATTCACCCCCCCCCTTATGCAATGTAAAGAAAAGCACACAGTTCTCATGAATGCAATCAAATATAATTCAGTTCCCCCCCTAGCAAGTTTAGAGCAACAGGGATGATTTTAAACACAGGCAGAGTACTTTAAATGTGGTATGCAAAGAAGTGAAAAATATGCTAAAATGATTTTAATTCCCTCTAGAGGTTCAGGGTGGGTGACAGCTACTTTGTATTAGTTCAGGATCACTTTAGCAATGCTCTATAAATGATTGTCAGGTTGCAAACGAATTTTAGCAAAGGAAAGCAAGGACAAATATTTTTACACGTGGCTGAAATTAAGCAAAATGTCAAATCGCGACAAATTTAGTCGCGTGCGTCGAGCGCAATTACGGAGGCACTATAAGTAGCAAGTCGTTTTTAGGTTCGTTGGAAAGCTTAGAATCTTAGCTTTAAGATGACAGTTAAAACTCGCTCCTGGCACAAACGGTCCCGGAGATACGGCCGATTTAGTAAAGGTAGTTTTTCGGAGTTGAAATTTTAAAGCTCAGAATGACAGATGACAGTTTTCAGTTTTAAAGATGACAGAATGACACGATTCTAGGAGGCAGTTCTAATAGGCTAACATAGTTTGGATTAGATTATTTTAAACTAAGATTGGTTTTGGCACAGTGCTAGCTGGGTACTCGCACTAGATTTTGGAGAGGAATGCGACTTTGTCACGGATCGGGTCAGGATTGGACTGCGGTTCCCTCGCCACGGACGGTCTCTGCCTGGTTCTGCTCACTGGATCTGGGTCAGCTCTGCTAGCGGCACTGCACAGCGATCTGGTCTGGGTCTGGTCGCTCCGGATAATTCTGCCTTCTGGGTCTCTGGTTCTGACAGAAGTTCTTGGCAAAAATTCAAACAGCTCGAATAGTTTGGTTGGTTTTGAGGCCTGCTGAAGAGAACTCAGCTTGTGGGTTAGGCCTTTGCTTTGAGTTCTGGAGTCAGAGTTCTAAATTCTGGTTTCTGTCTTGCTGGAGTCAGTCTAGGTCTCTGGAGTTCAGGATGTGAATTCGTCCGTCAGCGTGCTCCGCAGAAAATGGTAATTGAGTGTCTCTACCTGTCCCAGCAGTCTCTTTTTATGTGTTTAGAAAGTGGGTGGGTCGGCTAATTCTGCATGCCCAACCCTCTCAACTTATCATTGGCCAGTTCCTCCTCTCTTCCTTGATTGGGGAGCTGGGCTTTGTGTCCTCTTTATGGCTTACAGAAAGACACTCCCCTTGTCAATGTGCACCCAAATCTATTTCTGATCCAAATACATATTTCCCAGATACACAATTTGTTGAAATTACATGTACATATTACAGATTCCTTATGGTCCATGCTTGTCCGACTCTGATCTTCCTGGGGGCTTGCATTAAAAAATGACAACTTCATTTCGTTTTTAATTGGTTTATCAATGTTAAATCTGTATCAAAAATTACACCAATGTACACCCTCCTTCTACACACATTCCAGTAATTTACCAGGTTTCTAGCATAAACCCGGTGTCTGTAATATCAATAAATAGCGGGGTTTCGCCTCAGAACATGGTACAAAGTTGAATCAAGTCTTGAATTGTGGGTACATTTCTTGGATTAAGGTTCTCCAAATTGCACATTTTTGTGAGCTTAATACAATATTTTAGAAGCATTTAACTTAAACATATATTTGCTGCAATAGGAATCCACACTCCAGTCTGGCCCGCCCCTCGAAGCTGGGTGGGTCAGCTCACATGTCCCTGCTCCCAGGCAGAGCTCTGTTTACAGTCCACATCCAAAATTAACATACTCCATTCAAGGGAAAGAGTCTATTGTGTGGTGTCCGGCAGGCTGAAGGGAAACCCCCCCCTTCCCAATCACCAGGGTCATGTGATATCCTGGGCTGTTGTGTGGGTCTCTGGGGTGAGAAGGTTTCCCAGCCTCTTGGCCTGTTAATTGAATCAGATTGTCTCTGGGAACAGCAGGTGGTTAAGAATTTTAATTAACCAACAGGCTTTGAAGTCCCAGTTAGGCTGGATCCTCTTGCACTCCTGAGATACAGTCCTACTGTCAGAGTTTAGACCGCTAGCGCCGGTTTGTGGACAAAGCTGGTACTGCACCCATTTTTGGGATCTGTCTTAAATTAATGCATTTCAATAGAGTGGTCTTTTGCTTGATAGTATAGGATCCTTGCTTAACATTGTTTTGATGGCATCCTTACAGTAGAGTGGTGATGTGGAACCCCCCACAAGAAGGTTGTATCTTTAGAGTGGTCTTGTGCCCATGATTTTAGCAACTTTTTGACATCAATAAAAACGGATTTTGAACAGAACCACCTTTCTTTGCACTGGTGGGTGGCAGATTAGGTGACCTTTTTGGTGTGCGCAAACTGCGCAGTTCTCCTGGATTCTGGCGTGAATGTGGGCGGCGACAGCTCATCCCCACATCTACCCAGTCTATTGATTTAGTTTGTTCTGGGATAGAATAATGGGCGGCGACAGCTCATCCCCACATCTACCCAGTCTATTGATTCAACATGGGTCAAAACCCTTGACAATTTATATATAGTGCTTTAAGTCAAAGATATTAGCATCTTGATTGTCTAGGGAGGGTGTTCTAACATTCACATCTACTCCCTCATCAATTATTTTATCCGTGCATGAGTTGACTTTCTTAAACCTGTCTTTGTTCCTTTGGAATTTCATGTTCTTCTTGTTTTCCTTGCTCATTTGTACACTTTTCCAAAGTTTTATTGAACGCCAGGTTAAACCAAACCTCTCTTTTAGAAATGGCTCAGAGTCATTATGCAAAGCCGGATCAGGGAAATCTGTCTTTTTATCATGAATATTTAGTCACTTATCAGAAGCCACCCGGTCACTTCTATAACCTTCTACCCCTTCATTTGATGACTGTTTGTGATCTGTAAAGACGTTTCCTATCTGTTAAGCCAACATTTTTACTTGGGCCTCGACATGCTGGAATCTTTCCATTTCTCTAGAATCTTCTCTTTGCGGCCTATGCCGATATTGGTTGCTCTCCCCCTGGTTAAATCTATTCTGGTGTCTGTTAGGGAGAATTCTCTTATAAGGCTTATTTCCCAAACCTAATGAGTCCCCCAGCAGCTTTGCTGGAATGTTGGGTTTTGTTTTGTTCTCCTGCTAAGAGTGAGACTCTTTTCCTCCCACTCTTAGAGTCAAAGACACTCAAATCATGCCTGTGTGTGCTTATGGGCTATGGGGTTTTCTTTCTACTCCATAGGGGATCATCTATTTTTTGTGTGTGTTACACAGCACCCTCAGTGCAGTAACACAGGGGTGTCATAGAGACCCCCACAAACATAGACTCCATACCCTGGGACTGACTACTGTCTCCCAGGGCATGTAAAGTCACCATTGACTTTACTAGTCCTAAATTGTGAACAGAACCAGTGCAAACCATCATATTGTGAAAGTAATGGAAGGGGTTAATTATATTGCCCCTGGGTCTGTTTTCAAGGGGACACTGTCCAGCCCCCCTTGCCGAGTTTCTGGCTGGTGGCAGTGGTTATTCAAATTAACTATGCCAGACATTAGTCCTGGTTACAAGAGACTTACCCAGAGTCTTTAGCTCACTATCTTTCACAGAGAAGAAATATCCCAAACATATCAGTCTTTGTCCTGCCCTGGGGCAGTCCAGCACCGAAATGCCAGGCAATTCTCCTCTGAACAAGAGTACCAACAGAAACCCCAGACACGTGTTTCGGTCTGGTTGGACCTCATCAGTTGGGTGGATCTGTGCCTCTCTAAGAATAGTGAGCAAGGGGTCCACGTCTGGATTCCCCTAGTAACTTAGGGTGAGACCCAAAGTTACTTAAATATGCAAATTAACAAGGGGGGTCCTGGGAGTCCCTCTGCCAGACATTAGTCCTGGTTACAAGAGACTTACCCAGAGTCTTTGGTGGCAGTGGTTACCACGCGAAATATTCCACCGGAATATTCTCTATGGGATTTTCCCATTGATTATAAACACACCACTTTTTGGTGAAAGCTAGGCTGATGAATGGGTTTTTTCTGCATAAAAGAAGGGCCTTTGGGACTGGAACTTCAGAAGTCGCCACAGGACCTAAGAATCCGAAGAGGGAAGAAGCTGAGCCATCTGCAACGACGACACCACCGGTGAAGCCCTACTGCAACTACCTCACCACTTTCCCAACGACAAGAGAAGATCTTCTGCTGGACGAGTCTTCTTCCTCTGAGCTGGTGGGACCAACCAGTTCGCCCTTTTTGCCTTCCAAAGACGTCTCTTGGTCGAATCGCCCGTGCCAAGCACCCCGGCGGCCGGATAGCCAAGCTTCACCACTTAGACCGCGAATAAAAGGAACGCTCCTTTTATTGACGAACTCCGCGGCTGGTTTCATCCCTGTGCAGTGCAACGACTCCACTTTTCCTCCTCGACGAGATCCTCTCTTCCCCTGTTCGGAACAACAAACTGCAACCACTGCCAGGAACAACTGCCACCGCTGGAGCTTCCTCTCTGTTTAAGGTGCTGTGTCCTACCTGGCCTCCCTTTCTTCGGTTTGTCCAAGGTGACCCTTAAATCCTTGGCTTGCCAACTGGGCTGGCCCCAGACCTCCTAACTTTACCTGTTTGAATCGCCCCAACCTCTTTTGAACATTCTGCAAAGACTATTAGTGCATTTCTAAACCGTGTGATCCTGGGCACATGTTGCTTTGCTCCCTTTTAAGTGGGCATGGCCTATGAACTTTGGCTCTACAGTCTATATTGCCTTTATTCCTTGCTGAGAATTCCTAAAAGTGTTGGGACCTGTTTTATTTCTATGTTCTGCCTTTTTCTCTCCCTTTAACTGAACTATTGGAGTACCATCAGGTTATGCGCTCACCTCTGTTTAACAAATTGTGGTGTTTTAATTCTGACTTGTCTAATAGTTATTAAGGGAGGTGTGTATACTTTACCTGACTGTGTTTTAACTTGTTTTTGATTTAGAGTGCTAGTATATTGCCTAAAGTGTGTTTTAAATAAATAATTATATACTTTTTATACAAAGCTCTGGTCAGTGTTTGTTTGCTCTACTGTGTTTTTAGCCCTATTGTGTATACTCTATATACTGCCCTACTCTTCTTGAGAGAAGTCTGACTGCTCAGCCACAGCTACCAGGTAAATCTGGGTGGTGCAGGCTGCTACCAATTGGGTTTACTGCTTACTCCTGTAGTCTTAAATTTTTTGCAGTGTTCCCCAAGGGAACTGCACAGGATTCTGCCTAACGGTATCTCTCAGGAGAGTGATTCCTATTTGAATTGTTTCTGAACTCTTGAGGGGCGGGGAGCAGGATGTACCCATTCTTTGGATGTAATCCCCTGGTGGCACTGATTGTTTGTATTGACGCAGAGCATAGTTCATATTCTGTCTCGTGTCCTGGCTCTCATTTTGGGAGTACTGTCCCCTATGCTGATTCCCATTTTCAGTAAATCGATCCACATACCGTGGTCTGTCCTGGTTACCATAGATCATGGTGTTGGGGTCAAATCTGCTCTGCGTACCCAATGTCTGGTAGGGTCTATTACTACTTTGATCTTGATTTTGTCTGATTATTGTTCATGCCTGACATGTCGGATCGATATCCTGCCCGGGGCCTGTCTCCTAAGTACCTAGGGCTAATGTAGCTCTCCCTATTACTAGGATCATGTGACTGAAACATCAGTGCCAAGGGCGGCAACCTCTGTGGAGTACCCTTCAGTTCGGGTGTCCTATTATTTTTGCCTGGATTTTGAGCGGACTCAAGTGAAATTTTAGCCGACCTGATCTCCATTACTGTTGCAGAGGATTCTTTAGATTTTGATCTTGTTTCTTTCATTTTATCAGCCTCTCTACCCTGACAGTAGAGCACTTCATACAGTTTTGTACTTTGGTGCACAATCCATTCAAGGGAATTCTCACGATCAAATTTGCGGACTAACTGTAATATAATGTCTTTCTGCAAACCATAAAAATAGGCAGTTTTAAACTCATTGGAATTGGAATCAGAAGATACTTCAAAATGAGAAAAATCTGTTTTTAAGTCTTGAAGAAATTGGCGAGGGGACGTATTTGGCCCAGCTGTAATCGTGTATGCAACTTTCTTTGCCTCTTGAAATGACTGGAATGGAGAAAAATGATGCCTAATCTTTTTCAAATTCTGCCCATGACATGTTCTGCTGTTCATTTAATCCCCTGATGATGCTTGCTGTGGGGGCATCCAGAGTTAAGTGAAAGTATTCTCTGTATTGTTCCTTAGGTATGTGTAGGGCTTTAAATATGTCATGCACCAAAGTGGTCCTCTATACAGCACTCCCCTCCTTTTTTGAACGATTTGATCAGGGCCATGATGAAATTCATTATATTGATAGGACTACTTGGCACTATATTTGGGATTGCACTACTTTGTGGTTCAACCCTTGTCTCAGGTGTATGGGATTGGTGGCAACCCCCAATGGGTGTGTCAAATCCCCCAAAGGTGCTGCAACCAATCTCAGACACCGGCACAGAAAATGGGACTCTCTCCCCGTGTAGAGATGGAATTCACCTCAATCTCATTGATTGTTGCGCCCTGTCGTTTGTCCTGGGACCTGACGGTGCATATCTGCTGTTCCAAATCCTTGCATTTTTTAAGGATTCGATATGCCTCTTTACGCAAGTAATTGTTTTCACCACCCATCTTATTAATCACATGTTGCATATCTCTCAGTTGCATTTGACATTCGTTAAACTTTGTCTCGCTTGTCTCTTTCTTGAATCATTTTAGCTATCTCTTGTTCAATAGTCTGAAGCGCACCTTCTTTCTCTAAATTCTCTTTTTGTAAAACTTGTATTTCTAAAATAGCCTCGTCTTTACCTTATCTAATGTGACCTACCAATCCTTTCAAGTGTTTTAATTCTTGCTCACTGTCCTCAAACTGTTTTCTCCTTTGATACAATTGAGTGTCAAATTATTTGCACTTTGATTGCATGTCCTTATAACATACCTCCAGTTCTGCTCTTAACTTTTTCTCCTGTTCACTAGTTCCATCTAATTCGACTTTTAGTCTGCTAATTAACTTGGCATCATTTTCTTGCCTTTAGAATAAACCATGTTTTGGCACATAGCCGTATCAGACAATCTTTCTCTGCAGGTTTGTCAGCAGCATTTAATAATCTGAGAAGACAATCTTGAGTTATGCTACCCTCTTCAAAAATGTTTTCCAATGGTTCTTTCTGAACTTCCCCATAGATACGGTCTTGCCACTCTGTGGCATCATTTGATGACCATGTTCCATGTGCATATTATTTTGCCTCCAAATATTTCACCAACTCTGGAAATGTGGCATCAATTTGAGACATTCTAAAAATCGCTTTGTGTCACACTGTTCTCACAAACGAATTCCCTTTAATGCACGTGTGGTAGTGTGGAACACACTTGCCACGCCCAGTAGATGCTCTACAGTCTGTTTCCCGGCCAACTCCCCATTTCTGTGGGAGATTTTGTCTTATTGGGGTAAATTCGGGATTTGGCGGTATTTTCCTTACCCTACTATTTTGGTGGTAAACTGGCCTTACATTTAGAGTGGGTTTGGTATTACTCTATTTTGGTGATTATATATTGTTAGCTTGTGTTGGTGGTAATTTTAGTGGTATTTTACTTTGTGGTATTTTCAGAATTACCTTTTTTGTTTGTGGTATAGTGGTGAGCATGTTTTTTTATGCTACAACCTCATCATAAAACAAAGCTTTCCTTTCTATTAGAATGTAGAGAGCCCCTAGACTTATGACACTTCAGAGAACCCAATGAGTTTATTCAGAACGCCACCTATGGTTTGTGGCTGGTATTACTGGCTTATGTACATCCAGTAATCTATGTGTCTAATCTGACACTCCTTCTTTTCAGCATGCAAAGAAGGAATCACTCACGACACTTACACACCTTCCTACCTCGCAGATATTTATTCACTTTCCCTTGCTTGCTATTTTACATACAGTGGTAAATTGGCAAATGCGCTACCGCTCTGGTATAAGCATCACCTATGTGATTCCCCTGTGCCAAAAAACCCAGTGCCAAAAAAAACTCACATAAACTGAGTGTGCATCTCTTCATGAAAAAATGAATTTCAAACTGTGCACGTAAAACATAGAATGCATTTCATTGTGCCCCAAAAACTGCATTATAATGTTATGGGTTGAAATTAAGTCTATTAGTAATGGAGTTAGTTCAAGGTTAATCAGTTATGTATTTCTAATGGAGTTGCACACATGAAAACATCCAATTTATAAAACTGTGCACCTCCTTTATTTTGAAATGGCAGCACACTGTGCTAAAACGTGTTTTTTTTTTTTTTAGTTTTTTTTTTCAATTTTATCTTTTTTGTGTTCTGACAACTTTGCCTGCTGGCTGTTACTGAAATAATGTCTGCAATTTGAAAAACTGGGCCTGGCTTCGTTTCCATGCCGTATGTTGCATGCTGGCAATAAAACCCCATATATATCCTTACAAAATCCCTCCCCAACAAAACATCCCCAACTATTTTTTTTATTTATTTTTGAAGCTTATATAGCGCACCGAGCCCAGATGCATCTGGGCGCTTACTTACAGTGAGTAGGAGTTACAATTGTTGCACATAAAAAGCAGACAGATACAGCAAATAGCAGTTAACAATAGGACAGGGAGTGACAATAAACCTACACGGTATACGATAACAAGTTGTACGATAACAAAGACGGGAGATGGAAAGGCTAAACTAGATGTGTGGCATGTTTTCTTAGATTTTTGGTGAAGAGGTGAGTTTTAAGTGGTTTCCTGAGTCCAGAAAGAGTCTTGACCTCTGAGAGGTAGAGGTTGCTGGCAAACGTGGGGAAACTGCTACTGCCAGCCTTTTGGAGCTTAAATCTGGATGTGGCAAGGTGGTGCTGATGGGTTATTCGGGTGGGTCTGGCGCATTGTCAGCGTGAAAATGTTGGACAGGTAGGCGGGTGTGCCATCTGGTGGAGACATTTGGGTGAATGATTTGAACATGATGCGTTCCTGTACTGGTAGCCAATGTTGCTGTTGTCTAATGGCTTAGGGAATAGGAGGTGAAATTGTCCTTGGATGATAATTATAAAGCCTCTTCCTGCGTGTTGAGTGTTTTTATTGCTTTTAATGTGACTATGCCCTACGGGCTTGTGTTTAAATACTGCTACCTGACTAACTTGACTATTTGCACGTTTGGAAAGCATAACTTTGTTCACTTGGACATTGCTGTTGCGGCTGAGTCCACTTTATATCTCCTAGTGGGCGTGTCCTGCCATGAAGAGCATGATTGGTGCTTTGGAAGAATCACTTAGAAGAAAGTGGGACCTTTGTCTGCCATGTCTTCTATTTACCTACAGAGAAGTTCCTCAAGCTAGAGTGGGCCCCTTTGAATTACTTTATCGTCATCCAGTCAGAGGCCCTTTGGCCCTGATTAAGTCTGGAGAGTGCTCCTTCCCCCACGCCAGTACGAATGACTGACTATGTGGTTGGCCTCAGACAGAGGATAGCACTGATGGCAGACTAGTGAGAATTTGAAAGCTGGTTAAGCAATGGTTCTCATAATGGCCCCAGTAAAACAGAGGGTCTTACAGGACAAATGGACTGGACCCTTCAAAGTTGACAACTTGGAGAGGTCAATTATTTGGTAGACTTGGGCAACCCCAAGGAGGCCCCTAGGGTCTTTCATGCCAACCGTCTGAAGGCTTATGTACCAGACCAGGGATAGGAGCTATGCTCTTAGCTTCTGATCAATAAGATGAGGAGAGTGAGCCTCTCCCAGATCTTCAGATGGGTCAGTAGAAAGGGTGAAACTCTCTACTAATCTGGCAATGCAGCAACCGGGGTGTGCAGAGCTTTGTTCACTCGCGTTGCCCCTCTGTTCTCACTCGCACCAGGCTTGACCCCTTGGATGCCAGCATGACATTGACACTGGTGATGGTGTACCTATAAAAAGAAGGGGCTACAGGATTGTCAGATAATGTGAGGAATCACATAAAAGAAGAGGTCAATAAGATGCTTGACCTTGGAGTGATTGAAAATTCCACAAGTCCATGTGCGAGGCCAGTTGTGCTGGTACCAAAGGCAGGAACTAAGAAACTTTGATTCTATGTGGACTATAGGGAATAAAAGGCAGTGACCAAGACTGAAGAACACCCGTTAGGCAGAATTGCATGCAGTACCCTCTGGGACCACTACGCTCAATTAGGAGGACTACAGGTGTTCGCTTAACCAACCTTTGGTATAAGTCTGTACCACAGTTTTTGGTAGCGAGCTGAGCAGCCAGGCTTATCTCAAGAGTGAATGCGAGCAGTACAGGTAATTACGGAGTGTTAGCCGAGTGTTAGCTGTGCTGGTGGAGTGACTGGAGTAACTCTACTACCCTTACTACTGGAGGCGGAGTTCTTCTGTGCTGTGCTGTGCCTTGGCCATAAAGACTCACTCCTGATGCGGAGCATTCGCCGAGGAGTGAGTATGGAATCAAACATACCCATGACTGTACCACGCACGAGGAGTCGAGTCAAAACATCAGTAAACATGGAGGCTTTGGATCCCAATACAAACATAGAAGATGTGGCTGAGGGTATCAAACGCCACCATCCAATTGTGGATGACTCAGTACTGGCACAATCAGTGCCTCGCACACGGCAAACAACTACAAAATCAAAGGCATCAGTAACACCGGTCGGAGCACAGGACGACGAGCTGGCAAACAATAGAGCAGCAGATCCATCAAAATAAGTTGCTGCTGCCGCGTCTTGTGCGCCCGCTGTTAATATTAAATTAAGTTGATGTCTGCTGCCTGAGTATGACACTTCCCTCCCTCCACCCCCCAAACCCACGGACCCTTTCCTTGTTGGCTTCCCCGCAGGCTGGGCAGTCGCCGTTCCCGAGGCGAGTGAGGCGCGAGCGGCAGGGGATGTGGGGGTGGACGTGGTGCATGCGCACAGCGCAATGGCAGCTGGGGGTGGGGGAGCTGATGACTCGCTGTGCGAGGGCGAGAGGGAAAAGGGGGCTTGGGGAAACTCAGTGAGGTCTCTGTGCTGGCCAGTTGGGAACAGAATGATGAGGTCTTCTGTGTCCCTTTGGAAGAGGGTGTATTTGTCCTCAATAAAAAAAGATCTGAAATGGCTGTGGAAGTTGCAATAGGAACGATGCCGGCAAGAGTTGTAGACCTACCAATTGACTCTCCTCTATATTTAGACGCAGTGGAAGAACCCCCAATGAGTGGAGAAAGAAACAACTCCTCACAAAATGTTTCTATGCCTAATAGCCGTAAACTGAATAAAGACAGACAAGTGCAATACGTGGAAAATTAGGTCATCGTGCCCGGGGTCATGGGCAATACAAAACAAAAGAAGGACTGTAATGCAAGTAAAGTGCTTGAGACGAAGCAAATGGTACAAAAAAGAAAAACGATGGAATCACAAAAAAAAATCAAACGATCAGAAGGTGAAAATAAATTCTAAATCCATGACAGAAAATAGATCAATAAAATGGCATTTCAAAGTGAAAGAGCCAGTGATACTACAATATAGGAAAGAGCAAACCATGCAAAACATGGATAAGCAGGAGTATGACAAAATACACAAGAAATAACTGATCAAGAACTGCTGTTAGTATCGACCCAATGTACTCCACTCCATGATGCTCGGAAAGCAGATCTTGGAATAACACCAGCTGATAATGAAGAAAATGAGCGGAAAAAATTACAAGGAGAAAATGGAGCGAAGCAAGGGCAAAAAGTGACAACGCCTACAATAAAGCAAAATGCAATGCGAAAACAAATCATCTCAACAACAGGATACCCTGAAGGTCTATCAAATCAGGAAGTATGTATTCTGGATGAGATCTACAGGAATGAGGATTATGCATTCATCAAAACCTCGACTCCCCACATCAGAGAAACAAAACGTGCAATAACAGAAGTAAACACCAATAAATCTACATAAGAAATGGCCCCTGAAAAAAAGGCTAAACCGAATTCGTGCAAGGAAAAAGCATGTCAAACGTCCATGGTCTATGTCCATAAAGGAGGGATAGACAAAGAATTACAAACAGAGATACAAAAACAAGATAAAGAAATGCAAACGCACGAAACAAGACTACTTGAAAATGATAAGGAGTGCGAACTTGACCTTCCCAATAATAAATTGGGACAAAAAAAGTATTGTGGAAATAAACAAAACACGATTGAAAGTAGAAGTCCCATTACACAGGAGCATTTTGAAGCCTTCACAGAAAAATGCGCTAACTTACAAACATCAATTGGATCCATGGTTACTATCACACTTGCTCCTTTTCTCAAATTATATGAAGCACTGTATGATAATTACAGCGATCAAACCACATTGATGTCTCTTATGCAATCAAAACTAATATACGTGGAATCTTATATAGAGGCTACAAAAGAAAGGAAGGCAAGAGAAAAGGACTCTGAAAACGTGATCCTCAAAACCTTGATAGACTCACTGGAGGTTGCTCGTGAGGACAAGAGAGCATTTTTAAACTGTCTGAGAGACTTTGAAACCTAGGAAAATGGATCAATCAAAAAAAGACAACATTGACAAAGAGAGACAGAGCGGAAAAGAGAGCAACCTAGAGTCAAATAAAAGCTGGGAAGTAATAGAAAATGAAACTAAAATAGATGAGTGCATTAAGGGGAGAAACACGACATTGGCAAAAGATACGCTAAAAAGAATCAATGGTCAAAGAAAAGAAATCGCTCGAGTAGAAAACAGAGAATCTACGAAAGAAATACAAAGTATAACCATTGATCCACAAACGGGTCATGTATTAGGGTCATTTCCAACCAAACCAAGCAGCTGTTTGCAATATTCGATCAGGAAAATGAAAAAAAGGAGAATGGGAAAGAGGAAAAAAGGAAAATCTTTGAAAAACAAAACAAAGACAAAAATCGGGTAAAACAAAGTGACGACTAATGGTGGAACAAGAAATTTTATAAGAAATATAAAGCCATTTGAAGATCCAATCATGAATAAGCCACAAAATACCGGTTTAGAAGTGAAAAAGCCAAATGAAGATCTGGCACAAATACCACAAAAATAGACCTTTCTATGCATACAACCGGAGCTAGAGTCTGAACAGACAGATGTGGAGCAAGGAGATGAAGCTGCACTCCTGCTATTATCAGTCCATGATGATGAAAGCGAACAAGAACTGGAAACTGATCACGAGAGTGATGAGAATGTGATGGAGTTGCAAGTAACCGTAAATAAAATGACTCAAAAAATGATGGCTTTCTAACATTGGAAGAAAAAAGACAGGCAATTGAAAAATATAATAAACAATCAAATGCAAAAAAATAATTATTTAAAACAATGATCGACCAATCGAAAAAAGGAAAGTTTCATACAGAAAAAAAAACAAAATAAGAATCAAGAGGTAATGCGACAAAGGCAAAAAGGAGTACAGAAAGAACATAAAATCTCGAAACGGTCTGAATCAATAAGTGAAAAAACAGTTCATAAATGAATACTGGAAAGAGTCATTAAGACCAAAGATGGCCTAATTCTAAATCGGGCAAACCTCATGAGACTCTTACATAGTGCACCACAATTACGGGTAATTGATCCAAGAGATATAAAGATTGTAGCCTTTCCAAAAGAAGCGGAAACAGATAATATCAGTATCCACTTAACTTCTAAGTCAGCAATGCAGCTAATATTAGCGGCGACGGATGAATTGAGATGCATGGGATTTGACCTATCACATCACTGAGGCAAATCCATGGATCAGACGCAAAGGGACAAGGGACCAAATATACAGAAGTCCTTTAAAAAAAAAAACTAGGGGAGAGTACAAGGAAGATGAGATAAACAGCAAGCCTATTAGATTCTCACTGACGGTCTTAAAAGGCCCCAAGGTATTACGCATGAAGATAGAGTGCCGAATGTCCAAATTCAAGAGTGGAAGCGAAAGAAATAACAAGCAAATGGTCATGGCTTGCAGAAACACTAGGACGGCGGGAACAGTACTAGACCGGAAGCTAGGTAGAAAAGTGTGGCCTCCACATGTCCTCCTGGAACACTCGAGGATTTAACCACCTGTTTCAAAACATCAACGCAGAGGTGATCAATGCAGACATTATATGTCTACAGGAATGTTGGTTAATGGAGGCGCCGGTTCTAGATGGCTTCACCAGTTACTTAAACAAAGCCCAAAAAGGACAAAAAGGGAGACCGTCGGCAGACCTATTGACCCCAATCAAAAATGATTGGAGGGGCAAAATTGTGAGTGTACTAATACCATCACCACTAATACAAATAATTATACTCCAAGATGACCCACAAGAAACGGAAATCAACAAAACCCGAATAATCTTGAACTTATATTGGAATATTAAAGCTAAAGACGGGGAAACATTTCTGGAGCTAGTTACAACGAACATTGACAAACTAAGAGCAAAATACTCCATGCCGCAGATATTATGCGGGGACCTAAATAGACTGTTGCACTAAGGTAGGAAGAGCTGATATACCACAACATAAGAAACAACAAATGAATAGAGCTAAAAGTTGGCTGACAGTGATGAGAGCTAGAGATCTACATATGGTAAATGGAGCTGCTACAGGCAATTTGGAAGGACCCAAAACATGGGCTTCACATAATGCCACAGCAATGCTGGATTACTGTTTTGTGGATCGAGAAACATTTAGGACAATTGTGTCGTTAAAGATAGTGCCATCAGTAAAGAGCGACCACAGCATCCTACTCCTTAAATGCAGAGAACTGAATATGAAAAAACAAAGACCCAATAATGCAACAAAATGGGTTCACCAAGTCACCACTAATAAAGGATTGAATTGGCTTAAACTGACTGTGCAAAAATCAGCAGCTAAATTGGAGAGCGAGATAACTAAATGGCAGCTGATTTCAAACAATCAAGTAGATTACGAAAGCTGTCTGGCAGCCTTTCAGAGTATCAGGCCAAAAGACGGTCTTAAACAAAGTGACAAGACTGCACAATTATAATTAAGAGCTGGCCAAAAGAAAGCGAAAACTTGCGAAAGATCCAAGGACAATCGGGCGACTGAAATCACCAGACGCAGCAAACAAGAGAAAAGAATTAAAAAGAAATTACCAACATTGGGTAAAATCACATCGGGCAATCCTTTACCAAAAGGACTCGGAGTACATGCTTATGGCACTGAATAATAAAAACTCAAGGTTCTTTTGTTCAATAATAAACCAGAAAACAAACCCACAAGGAGTGGAACAAATAAATCCTATACATGAAGCACAGTGGCTGGAGTACTTTAACATAATATATGGACAGCCAAAAAATGAGTCAGAAGAGGTTGAAGGAGAAAGGAAAAGCGCATTCTGGAAGATCCCCTTTGAAAAACAAGAAATCTTGGACCTGATTAATAAGGCGAGTAATTCCAGAGCCCCGGGCCCTGATGGCCTGACGAATTCAATGTTAAAGGAAACACCTGAATTGTGGGCCGATATGTGCTTCTCATTATTCACAAGAATAAATAACACCATGCAGGTCCCAGACTTCTGGAAAAGGGTGTTAATTCCGATCTTGAAGAGAGGCGACAGAACGAACCCAGAAAATGATCGCCCTATATCACTGTTGGATTTCCTGGGCAAACTCTATGCAGGTATGTTACTAAGGAGACTTAGAGTGGTTAAAAGAGACCGGAAATATTGACTGCAGACAAGCAGGTTTTGTCGAGAAAGTAGACTGTGGATTGAACTTGTTAATAATAAATCTAATAAAACCAAAGACTGTGAGAGGAAACGATAAACTCCATCTAGCGTGCATAGATATGGCAGCAGCATTCAATCGAGTTGATCGAAACATCCAATGGTCTAAACTGCAGGAGAAGGGATGTCCATCAGATCTGATAGCAGCCATAAAAGCACTGTATACGGGAACGAGTATGCAGGTGCGTTTAGAAAAAGTGGCACCCTTACCGAACCATTGAACACGTTTAAAGGTTTGAAACAAGGGTGTCCCTTAGCAGCCATACTATACAATTTTTACATACTAGATATGAGAGACAACTTGGAGCCAGCAAGATCATGTTCACCAAGATTAACAGGAAATGCCATCAGACACTTGCTCTATGCGGAAGATCTAATCCTGCTGGACCTGACGGCAATAGGTCTACAAAAAAAACTTGACGAACTAGAAAAATATGTTAACATCAACAAGCAAAAAAATCAATGCTGAAAAATCGGAAATCCTAGTAATGAAAAAACCACAAATAAAGGTAAAAAAACCTTTCAAATGGTGCCTAGGAAATATCACAATCCAAACTATAGAAAGCACCACATACCTGGGAGCGATAATCTGCACAGATTGGGGTGATAAACCTTGGATAGAGCATCTCCAAGTAAAAATGGACCAATTGATTGCCCAAGCTCTTCTAATGAAGAACTGCTCTAAATTTATGGTAAAACCATTGGTGGAATTCTATAAGGCCAAAGTAACGCCATCAATAATGTATGTGGGAGAAACTGGTCGAAGAATTCCATGAGTAACCTGGGACAGGCTTGAGGCAAGATTCTGGCGGAGAACCTTGAATTTACCGAATTCATTGCCAATAAGTATAATCAGTCATGAGCTGGGTCTTTTCTCGCTACAGGTCCATGTGACATGGAAAGCCTTATCAACGCTCGGGAAAATAGAGCATTCTGATTGCCCATCGCAATACAACATTTTGAAGACTGAGATGGGGGGAAAACAACCTGCTGGCCTTTAGAAGAATGGCAAAATAAATGTCAGGAAATCCTGCTTAATATAGGGACCACCAAAATTAGCCTCTGTGAAAACCCAAAGAGAGTAAAAAATCTGTTATTCTCAGTGGATTGGTCGTAGACGGAAGCGGCTCGTGCATCATCTCAAAGCCACAATCCGACAAAGAAATTAACAAACTGTCCTGGAATCCTGAATAAAAATGCTAATCCGCGTCCCAGAGATCTGATCTTGAGCTTTAAATTGAACATTGTGCGTACAAAGGAAGTCCTGGTAAGACACGGGATGATCAATGACAACATCTGTCGCCTATGCCAGGGAGAAGTTGAAACCCTGTGTCACTTAACTTTATTCTGTAAAGAATTATTAGTTGAAAGAACGCAGTTACTTCATGAAGTGTTAGAACCAGACAGCGGCCTAGATGCCAAAGCTTGGTGGGAAGCTCTCCATAATAACCCAAATCAGAAGATATCCCGAAGATTGGGCGTCTTCTTGGAACAAATGGTAAAAAAAAAAAAATGGAAGGCTCCTAGGGACACATCAAAGGAAATGTGAACTACGACATAACTGAAAGTTATATAACAGCCAAGCTAAAGATTTACAAAGGAAGGGAATAACCATCGGAGGAAGTTGGCCTGGCTGCTAATGGAGGGTATCATTGTGTTTTTATAGCAAAAGTTTGTATGTTTTATACACTGTACGCTAAATAATTTTTTTTTTTAAAACAAGTAATTGCACAGAGGACTTTCAATCACAGTGGTTCAAGTAGACACTTACTCAAGGTTTCTTGGTAAAACACTTATTAATTTCTTACACATTCATTTAGAAACCATGTCACTAGAAGGAGGCAACTTAATATTATATTCCAATACACTTCAATACAAAAGATTGAGACAGTTTGACCTCTCCTGAAATAGGAGCCAAATGGCAGTTCGGTTATTTAGAAGTGAGCAAAAGGAACAAGGTAAGTAGAATAGATCACATATACTTGTTAGACCGTGCAAATAGATTCAGTTCACCAGAAGAGTTCAATTCAAGTCAATAGGCCAGGCCAAAGTCAATGGGCTAGTGTTCTGGATAGGAAAGAGCGGTTCTGGTATCAAACGGTAAAGTCTTTGCAAAGGTTCTCAGAAGTAGTTTAGGCGAAAAAGAATCATATGTCGGGTCACAAGCTGATTAGGCCTGCAAGTTGGGAAAGTTTCACAAACTTTCCCCACGAGATTGGCGTTCTCTCAATCGAGTTGGCACAGTTCCTTAGCATGAAGAAACAAATGCAGCTGAAGTCGTTGGTTCCTGGCAGTCCTTGCAGATCTCACTGTTCCTGAGCCTCAGTCGTGGAACAAGAGGGAGGACGTCGGGTGACTCCTGCACTGCACGGGGCTGTCAAAGAAGAAAACGAGATGGAGTCACTTCAGTTCCAGTAGCTGTAGATTCAAGTGCACAAGCTGGTATCCCTCTCCCTGGTTAATCCTAACCAGCCTTGAGAATGGTATCCAGGTGGCTTACGAGTTGATTGGTCCCACCAACTCAAAGGGAGAAATTGCCCTTGAAGCGGCTTCTCTGTCGAGGTGAACTTGGTCATTCGAACCTGCAGCGGGCTTCACCGGGCAAACCAACAGTCCAGGAGTTGCAGCAGCCGTCCTCTTCTTCGGTTCTTTCATTCCAGTGGTCGACTCTGCTTTCCAGTCCAAGAGACTCGCCTTTTAAAGAGTTCTCTCCCTTTCATTCCAGCTTAGCTGTCACTCGCCCAGCAGGGTGGCTGTCCTTGCCAGACAGTCAGCCAGCCAATCACGCCAGAGTCCAATTGGGTCTCTTAGGAGACTAAGCACAGGGAGTTTTGGGCACCTCCCTCACTTCCTGCCCACCCCAGACACTCAGACACCAGAGGCGGTCTTCAGTCCTGAAGCCTGCCAAAGGCATACGAACAAAGGGAGCAAACCTGGTTTGACGCGCAAAGACAAACTCTAGAAGGACCTTTCCTAAAAGAAACAGCGAAAAAAGAAGACCGGGACCTATTTAAACAAAGGGGCTTAAGGCGCCATCTTGAAAAACATAGCTCCTGGGGTTTTTAGCTACCGGTGTTCGCGGTCGGCAAAAATCAAGGTAGTTTGTTGTTGTCATGCTGATAACCTGGTATCTGCAGAAGCTGCTGAACCCCCGACAATCCACCCAAAATGTGGCACTCTGAGCTGACATATATATATATATAACTGCTCAGTTTACCACACTTTCAGGGGAAAGGGGGAAGGGACAAAGAAACAAACACCAGGCTGGAAGCTATCAACTCGCTGGTTCTTCACCTGTAGTTAAAACATAAACATGCAATATACCTCATTACTCATGGGTTACTATACTAACCTTAAACTCTAAAGCCTTTACCAAAATAGTTTAAAAACCATACCTGGTACTTCTCTTCAGAATGCCCAGAGAAGTGATAAGCAGACAAGACTTCCTTACTTGTGGACCAGAATCTTATAGATCTTTCAGCCTTCTCAGTAGGCCCAAGAATGTAATTTAACTTTGTAGTTAGTCTGCTCAACCCTAAGATTCTTGAACAAGGTCTTCAAGTAAGTTTAAAGAAGTTCTTTTAAGTTCTTGTATTTGTTTTTAATATTTTCTTTGTAGAGTGTCTTTTTCTCAGGAACGAATTTAACTTGCGATGGAATCTTCACGTGGAAAGCCAGCAGACGCGCTAAAATCCAAAACCGCGGGAAAAAAAATCACACGCGCTTTTCTCCAAGTCGCGGGAAATTCGCACAGGCGCTGACAATTCAAATTGCGGGAAAAAACACACGCGCTTTTCTCCAAGTCGCGGGAAATACGCACACGCGCTGACAATCCAATTCGCGGGTAAAACGCACTCGCGCTAAAGTCCAAGACGCGATTAAAATTACACGCGCTAAAGTCCAACTCACGAATAAATACGCACACGCGCAAAAAACCAAAACGCGAGAAAAATCACACGCGCTTATTTATCACGCAGAAAAAACCTTCGCGTAAACGTAAGTCCAAAGTTCACGCTCGCGCTTCACTCTCACGCGCAGAGACACACGCGCAGGCTCAAAGTAACGGGAAAAAACTCACGCGCTAGTTTGAATTGACACGTAGCGATAAAAACAAACGTACGCGCTTCAATCTTTTTAGTTACAGATTTGCGATTTCAATCCCTTAGATAAATATAACCTTTTAACAAAGTTCAACAAAACTGGAAAGTCACTTATCTTGTGAATGAGACTTGGAAAACTTCTTTTCTCAGAAAATTGGTAGATTTCTGACTCCTGTCCTGTGTCTCCACCAAAATCCAAACACGACTCCTGTTGTACTTTCAGATCTTCCGCTCAACTGCTAGAAACTTGTCACCCTTGACAAAGTAAGCAGGAGCTACAAGGCACACGACCTCTCAGCTGGGCAAGGACGATGAAAGGCAGTTTAGAATGTTCATTGTCCTCCCTATAAACAATCTCCAGCCAATCAGAATTTAGACTGAGAACCTCCATCTTGGCTTGGGGCAATCTCCATAGACTGCAAAGAAGGTTAAGGGCAAAATTGGCTGTTTAAAAATATAACCCATAATAACTTCCTAAAACCTTTCTATACTAAATATGTGTCTCCCCTGACCCAATGTAAATGAGTATATGATACTGTATGTAAAGAATATGTCACTCCAACCTGACAGTACCTGACAGTTGTAAAACAACTGCCACCAACCTTTTCAATAGGAAAGAGTAGCATTTGACTCCTACATGAGTATTTAGATCCTGGGGATACTATGTAACCCCTCCAGCAGTCCATTGTAAGTTGGTGTGTGCTGGGTCTAGGAATTTGGAAAGGACTTGTAAAGTCAATTTCACTTTACATTCTCTGGGAAACAGTAGTTTATCCCAGAGAAGGTATTTAAACCTTTTGGGAAGTTTAAAATACATCCCTGTGTCACTGCACTGAGGGTGCTGTGTAACACAAATGAAAAGATGAGTTATCTAAAACTCCATAATCAAAGAACACAAGTGTAAAAAGCACATCAAAATATATGAAAGAGTGGGAAAAAATGCTCACGCTCCCAGGTCCTCAAAATCCAGCAAAGTTGCTGCGGGTCTCTAAGGTGAAGGGAATTAGCACATTTATGAGAATTCTCCCTAACACCACCCATCTCCTAGGACATATGAACTAGTGGATAAGCTGGGCTCAGCAAAGTTCCTCAGTACCTTCGACCTGACAAGTGGTTATTGGCAGATTCCCATGACTGACCAGTCCAAGGTGAAGACCGCATTCTCAACTCCAGAAGGCGTGTACCAGTTTAAGGTCAGTCGCTTCGGCTTAAAGAATGCAGCTTCCATATTCCAGAGAATGGTTAAACATGTTCTGAATGGGTTAGAGAACTTAATGGCGTACTTGTATGACCTAGCAGTGTTGAGCCCCACCTGGGAAGAAAATCTTGACCACCTGGGACGTGTGTTACAGGCCCTTCCACAGGCCAATCTGACCATCAAAGCAAGTAAATGCCAAGTTGGTCAGAGTAACGTGGTCTACCTTGGTCATGAGGTAGGAGGTAGGGAGACAAAGCCCTTAACCAGCAAAGTGCAGGCTGTACAATACTGGGCCACTCCAACTACTCAAACTCAAGTAAGAGCCTTCTTAGGACTTATTGGTTATTACAGGAACTTCATTGAGAACTACGGGACCATAACTTCTCCTCAGAATACCATATCCTCTCCCAAGTATCCTAAAAAGGTCAAGTGAAATGAGGACTGTGACAAAGCCTTCCAGGGGCTGAAAGATGCCCTCTGTAAAGCTCCAGTGCTGAGAGCTCCAGATTACACTCGGGCCTTCCTAGACCAAACTGATGCTTCCAACACAGAGATAGGAGCAGTCCTGAGTCAATTTGATAGCAAAGGCAGGGAGCACCCCATCTGCATTATTAGTAGAAAATGAAAAGATGGGGAAACAAGGTGGGCAACCATTGAACGTGAATGTTTTTCAATTGTGTGGGCCCTGAAGAAATTCAGACCATACTTCTACGGAACTACTTTCAAGATTCAAACTGACCACCAACCCTTAAGGTGGCTGATGCAGATGAAAGGAAAACACCACAAATTGCTCAGGTGGTCCGTAAGCCTACAAAGCTTTGACTTAACTATTGAGCACAGGTCAGGTACCCACATAGGAATGCTGATGGTCTCTCCAGAAAGTATGACCGACTGGATCAAGAGCCATCCAGTAGTGGATTAGATCCTCCTGTCCCTAGTCTGGGGGGACGAGCGTTAGGGAGATTTATCATTATTGTGCTTCATCCCCCTCTCCTAGTGAGATCCCCAGCACTTTTTTCTCGACTTGTGGACCTTTTTCTTTTAATCCTGAATGAGTGAAGCCTTTTTCCACTCGTTCATTCTTATGGGCTCTGTCTTTTGGAACTCTATTCTTTGTGTTCAACCTGTACTATGGAGTCTAGGCATCTGTGATTTACTACTGCAGCACATAGCTCCTTATGGGCAGTGTTGCTGAGGACCCTTAAGGTCCTCCTTTAAGGTTCTTTTTAATAAATCCTTTAAGTTAATTCCTGTTCTCAAGGATAGAGGGCTACTTAGTGTCTCTCCCAAAACTCTGAGCGATTGGCACACACCACCTTCAGTGGAGTGCCAAAGGGATAACTCGTATCGCCCTTCTCTCTGCTCCTGTGACTTTTTAGTCACATGGACAATTACCTAGTTATAGCTGGTGGCAGTGGACGTGTTCTACCAACTATTGTGTATTTTCTATACCACAGGCTATGTCCATAGCCTCGGTAGTACACAACGGGGACACCCAAGTACCAACTTGGTGCCTCCCTTCTTTTTTCACCATTACTAGCGTGGTTGTTCTTTGTTAGCCCGTCTACCATTCTGGGAGGGAAGGTCCGTATGTGTGTTTTGCCTTTGGCAGGAACCAGTAGGTATCCCCGCCTAGGCTCCAGTGTATGGGCAGGCACCCCCCTGTCCTTTGTCTGCCGAATGCCTGAATAGGACCAGCTCCTACAGGGGGGTCTGGCTGTCCTGATTTGAACAGCCAAATGCCCCTTTCTGTAAAATGCTGAGAGAGATTGCAAAGAGTGTGTGCTGGAACTGTATAAAATGTGAGGCTTCTGGAGTATAAAGCAAGACGACCACAGGAAACGAAGTAATCGAAGAAGAAGGTGACCTTAGATGCCTGCAGACCCTTGGCAAGACTGTGAAGTGACCACTGCTGTCCTGACCCAGTTTGTATGCGACAGAGGAGCTCCGAAGAGGACGGCTCTTCGTAGCTCCTCCCCTTCCCTTTGGCTGGTGGGAACAACCATTCCCAAGACGAACTTTGAAACGAGCCATCTCCCGAGGCCCTATGAGTTTCCAGAGCTGCAGAACGCATCATCGTGGAAAGGCCATATCCGTCCAAATATGTGCTGAGCCCATTAGGACACCCCAGAGATCCGATACAACTCACCCAGACCCCCTCGCCAGAGTGTCGGACTGCAGGAAGCGAATAAGATTGACCAGGCGATCAGTGTCCTTTATTGGTGCTGCTGAAAAGTATTCCAAAACCGCAGAGTGAGCCAAGAAGTTGCTGAAACTCGTGCCACAGGTGCCCCCTCGAGACTGCTGCTGGAAGACACCATCCATTGTCCTGCCTTTCGTCACCAGACCAAGGAATCCGGAGGTTGGGTCCAGAGCTGCCACATCGCGGAGGAGCCAACACAAACACTTTCTTCAAGGTACTTCGGGGAAAAAGGTATTGCTTACCTAATTCCACGTAGTCGCCACAGAGCGTTGGAGTGCACGTAGAAGTGTACAAGGCAATCCCCCCCCCTTACCTCTCTGACCCAAGCTGCTGCTTGTGTCCCCTTGTTCAAGTCCGTTTCATATATCTCCTTTGTTAGCTGCTAACTTGCTGCTTTAATTACTTTATAAACTGGAAGAAATCTGCAGGCACTTTTCAGTATTCGCTATTTGCCAAGACTTCAAGACTGTCATGCTGAGAACCTGGTGTCTGCAGAAGCTGCTGAACCCCCGACAATTCACCCAAAATGTGGCACTCTGAGCTGACATAAATATAACTGCTCAGTTTACCTCACTTTCAGGGGAAAGGGGGAAGGGACAAAGAAACAAACACCAGGCTGGAAGCTATCAACTCGCTGGTTCTTCACCTGTAGTTAAAACATAAACATGCAATATACCTCATTACTCATGGGTTACTATACTAACCTTAAACTCTAAATCCTTTACAAAAATAGTTTAAAAACCATACCTGGTTCTTCTCTTCAGAATGCCCAGAGAAGTGAAAAGCAGTCAAGACTTCCTTACTTGTGGACCAGAATCTTGTAGATAATTCAGCCTTCTCAGTAGGTCCATGAATGTAATTTAACTTTGTAGTTAGTCTGCTCAACTCGAAGATTCTTGAACAAGGTCTTCAAGTAAGATTTAGGAAGTTCTTTTAAGTTCTTGTATTTGTTTTTAATATTTTCTTTGTAGAGAGTCTTTTTCTCAGGACCAAATTTTACTTGCGATGGAATCTTCACGTGGAAAGCCAGAAACCGCGGGAAGAAAAAAAAATCACGCGCTTTTTCTCCAAATCGCGGGAAATACGCACACGCGTTAACAATCAAGTTCACGGGGAAAAAAACACACTCGCGCTAAAGTCCAAGACGCGATAAAAATTACACGCGCTTTTCTCCAAGTCACGGGAAATACTCACACGCGCTGACAATTCAATTCACGGGTAAAACGCACTCGCGCTAAAGTCCAAGACGCGATAAAAATTACACGCGCTTTCCTCCAAGTCGCGGGAAATACACACACGCGCTGACAATTCAATTCGCGGGTAAAACGCACTCGCGCTAAAGTCCAAGACGCGATAAAAATTACACGCGCTTTCCTCAAAGTCGCGGGAAAAACGCACACGCGCAAAATACAAACGCGCTTATTTTATCACGCAGAAAAAACCCTTGCATAAACGAACAGTAAACGCGAGTCCAAAGTACACGCGCGCGCTTCACTCTCCCGTGCAGAGACACACGCGCGGGCGCAAAGTAACGGACAAAAAACTCACGCGCTAGTTTGATTTGACATGTAGCGATAAAACAAACGTACGCGCTTCAATCTTTTTAGATACAGCTTTGCGATTTCAATCCCTTAGATAAATATAACCTTTTTACAAAGTTCAACAAAACTGGAAAGTCACTTATCTTGTGAATAAGACTAGAAAACTTCTTTTCTCAGAAAAAATAGAAGTTTCTGACTCCTGTCCTGTGTCTCCACCAAACTCCAAACACGACTCATGTTATACTTTCAGATCTTCCGCTCAACTGCTAGAAACTTGTCACCCTTGACAAAGTTAAGCAGGAGCAACAAGGCACACAACCTCTCAGCTGGGCAAGGACGATGAAAGGCAGTTTAGAATGTTCATTGTCCTCCCTATAAACAATCTCCAGCCAATCAGAATTCAGACTGAGAACCTCCATCTTGGCTTGGGGCAATCTCCATAGACGGCAATGAAGGTTAAGGGCAAAATTGGCTGTTTAAAAATATAACCCATAATAACTTCCTAAAACCTTTCTATACTAAAATGTGTCTCCCCTGACCCAATGTAAATGAGTATATGATACTGTATGTAAAGAATATGTCACTCCAACCTGACAGTACCTGACAAAGCCCTCTCCGAACTGCCTTTAGCTAGGGTTGCGCTTTTGCAGTCTTTTCCCTTTCTAACGTTGTAACCGCAAACCAACACAAGCGTATTATACAGTATTCCTAAATGTTCTACTGTTACGGTCTGAAGTATCCTAAAGTGATTCTGGTGTAATTAGAATAAATATATATCTTTTATATAAATCTACGCATAAGTGCTTCTTTGTTGTGCCCGTCTAAGATTCAGAATATTTACCTGCAGCTTCACATCTTCCTCTTAATATAAGCCTGGCTGCTCTGCCTCTCTACTAAGGTCCTGAGCTAGTAGAGACTGATACTAAGTGTTGGGGGTTCTACAAAACACTGGAATAGCTTATTAAAGTCTTACAGCCAGTAGGACTTTAGGAAAACTCCCCTAACAGCATGTCATGGGATTACTTGAAGGCTATTTTGCCTGTATATGGATTTGGCCCAGCCTTCACTAGATTGATTATGGCAAATTTACATATTCCAGCTACCAGAATTAAGGTTAATGCTCTCAGGTCACCATTAATACCCCTGGCCAGGGGCACGAGACAAGGTTGCCTCCTGTCCCTCTTAGTCTTTGCTTTAGCAAAAGAACCTCTGGCACAGATGATGGTCATCCTCGCATCTCCGGGCCAACTTATTGGGGAAACGCACATAAAGTGGCTTTATGCATGGCGATATCACATGATGTCACCAAAATCCTCTAGTTCCCTTCCGGCACTTCTTGAACTGCTGGAGAGATTTGCATTGATATTAGGCTTTTGCATCAACCACAGGAAGTCAGCGGGGCTTGCAATAACCGAACCCCCTGAGGTCCAACATGCCCTGCAAACTGCTTTGCCATTTAGATGGGCAGATGGAGAAATTACGCATCTGGGGGTTCGCATCAACAGGCCTTGCCAATCCGTATCCCAGATCATGACTTACTGGAAATACAAAAGGCAGTGGGGTTCATTTGACAGGGCAAACTCCCCACGAATTCCTCATGAACTACTCCTTAGATCTAAAGAGCTGGGAGGGCTTGGGGTCCCATCGATTCAATGTTATTTTTGGGCAGCACTGGTTGCCCCAAAGTTGGATTGAGCATCAGAAGAGAGGTAGCCAAAATGGAAAGCATTGGAACAGGTTGGCTTACCTTTTCCCTTGGCCCACCTACTGTTCCTCCCTAAATCTGAGCGGGTCATCCAACAGGGCTCTTAGAATCCACTAGCTCTACCCTGTGCCACTGGGAAAAAGCTTGCTCTCGACTGTGTTTTAAATCTGGATGGGGTCCCCTTTACCCAGTGTGCAAAACCCAGCGTTCTCCCCGGGCTTCGAAAGCAGGGCACCCGCACAATGGGAATCCCTAGGAGTTTTACGGTTGAGAGACCTGTATAAGGAGGGAACACCACTTGCGCTTATAGAATGTAAAGAAAAGTTCAACTTACCTGAGACCGAGTGATTCAGATATTTTCAACACCTACACCGAGTATTAAATAACCAGGTTATGGATCCAAGATGGCCGCCGGGACAGTGAGACGCGTTTAGGTCTCTCTCCACCTGGGCCGCGGCAAGAACCACAATAAAGAAGACATAAACGAGTAATTTCGCTTCCAAAAACTCACCCGCTTCACGAGCCCGACGCCTGACACTCCCGACAAGCGTGAGCCGAACCAGCAGCTGCTGCGTGCGAGATAATCCGAGGATCCGAAGGAAGGAGACGCGCCCACCCCTCCCCCTTCGGAGTACACCGCGGGTGATTGCGGAAGAAAAGGAACCAGCAGGAGGACGCCGGAGACCGTGACAGCCCCCCACGGCATAGCGGAGCTCCAGGGCTCCAGGGGCAGCACCCCCGTGGGGCCAAGAGCCTTCGTTCCGCGCAGCGGTGCGCGCCTCCCCAAAAGGCCGGCCCACAGGATAGACGGACGGCCAAGGGGCGGGGGTATCGAAGATTCCGAGCGAGGCCCGGCGTCGAAGAGAGCGTAGCGCCGGGGCCAGACTGCGCACGCCATCAACCACCCGGAGGCGTTAAGGTGAGCGCCCACCCCCCGAGATTGAAATTTTGGAGCCCCACACAGTCCTTCTGAGCCGCGGGGAGAGAGGAGGGGGCAGAAGGGGATTGAGGAGTGCCCCCCCCCCCGTTAAGCCATCGGCGGGGCGGAGGGGGTGACAGGCGACAACCACCTGGACCTCACATTGCCGGGGGGCAATACAGCTGGCACCCCCTCCCACAGCAAAGCATCTACCACCCCCCCGATCTAGGGGGTGGTCTACAGGGGCAACAACCAGAAGAAGCACCTCCGCCCCCCCGCCACTCCCTTCCTAGTGGAGAAGCAACCCCAGGGAAGACATGTCTAAAACAAAGGGGAAGGGGGGCAATGCAATTTCGAACCTACAATCGGCTAAGCAAGACGCAAACCTGGTCCAATTGTGGTCAGCAGAACCCCAGGTTCATACCAGAGGAAGGGTACAGGAAGACCCCCCCTGGAGGTCGCAACCACCCTAACTCATCCCAATCCCCTCCCTCAAGAGATGATATGCACTCATGGTTCGTGGAGTTACAGGAGAAATTCATGACCACGGTCCAGGACCAATTCACCACAATGAGAAACGAAATGAAGCAGGTGGTCCAAGAAATAAGGTTGGATGTGGCCAAATTAGAAGAGAGGACAGACACGATAGAGAGAACCGTCCAAAACCTAGAAGATGAAACACGGCAATACAGCGAGACCCAGGAACACCTGGTGCGGTTGACCCACAACCTGGAGATCCAATGCTAAGACCTAGAAAATAGGTCCCGTAGATCAAACATTCGAATAAAGAATATGGCGGAGTCGGTACTCGATAAGGACCTCAAAAGTGCGGCCCAGGAAGTATTCTGTGACCTCTTGGAGGAACAAGAAGTAGCTGTCATAGGGATCGACAGGGTTCACAGAGTGGGCCCGAAAAGAACTGGGGCGCCAGGGGAAAGACCAAGAGATGTTCTAGCAGCCCTTTCCTCATAGCCACAAAAGGAACAGATCTTAAAGAGGGCCAGACAATTGGACCACATTAGGATGAATGGGGTTGAAATCCAACTCTACCAAGACCTGGCTGCAGTGACTTTACAGAAAAGAGATATGGCACAGTTAATCAAGGAACTGGTGGCGAAGGAAATTCAATACAAGTGGACCTTCCTGTTTGGCCTCCTGTTCTCCTGGGAAGGAAAACAAAGAAGAGTAACCACATGCGAGGTAGGCCTTCACATAATGGACATACATACAGAAGGGGCGGAAGGACAGGCCAACAAGTCAAATGGAGGATACCACAAAAGACCGAGAGGCTGGGAGGACGTACGACAAAAAAAGAAGCAAAACGGGTAGAGAAACTCTTATACAAGAATACTCGCGGATTCAACAAATCGGCGGCCCGGCAAGGAGTCCGGGGATCTGACACTCGGAGTAAGCTAAGGAAATGCGGGGTTTATGAACCCCCGCAATGGTTATACCGAGTTCGAGGGCCGGGAGCGATAGGCTCAACGCCCTAGCAACCCTAGATACCCGGGCCCTCCCCGGGATGTTATTTGTTTCAAGGTTTAAAGTTGGGTGGGAAGTTGAGGGGACAGGGGTGGAGGGGGGGAGGGGATACTCCGGAAGAAGAAAGGAGCGCATTTCCCTGGGAAACAGAATAACCCAATACAAGTCACTTCAAAATGGGGAAACTTAGAATCTTAACATATAACATAAGGGGCCTGAACCTCCCCGGTGAAGAGGAAGAAGGTGGAGACCTTGCTGAGGAGGGAAAAGGCGAACATTCTCCTACTCCAAGAAACTCCTATAAAGGCTCAAGACAAACAGAAGGTACACCTCAGGGGGTATAAGATATGGGCGCAAGCAAATGCCATTGATAAAAGGGCAGGGGTACTGATAGCAATAAAAGAGGGAACGGACGTAGCCCTAATAGATAGGCTAACGGATAGGGAGGGGAGGCTCTCATATATTAACGTCAAACTTGAGGGGTACCGCCTAACTCTAGCTACAATATATGCCCCCAACACAGGGCAAGATGGCTTCCCTTGAGACGCATTGGAGAAGCTCGAGGGCTTTGCAAAGGGCGAAGTGATTTTAGGGGGAGACCTAAACTTGGCATGGCATCCGCAAACAGATAGGAGCACGGGGGGTCCCATAACCCATGGTGCACCCTCCAAACATCTCAAGCATAAAATGGCCCAGCTGGCACTTTGTGATGTATGGAAGGAACTAAAGGGTCAACAGAGGGGCTACACTTACTTCTCGCATGTATATAACTCAATGTCTAGAATCGACTATTTCTGGGTATCGGTGGGCCTCATGGGCAAAATACAAGGAATGGAAGTAGGAGCAATTTCATTGTCAGATCATGCCTCGCTGTGGCTAGACTTGACGACGCCAGGGAAGGGGGGTGGGATATGGCGCTGGAAGCTCCCTCAGGATATTATTACAGACCCGATAATGGGGGAAGTGATAAGCGAGAAAATTACACAATACTTCGCACAAGATGACACGGAAGATGTCTCATTGGGCACCGTCTGGGAGGCTTTTAAATTAGTAATCCGTGAATATCTCATTGCACTGAAGGCCACCAAAGAAACCCAGAGACGCTCCTGGGAAAAAGAACTCGAAACAAAAATAACGGACACAAAAGAATATCCCACCCTTCCAGAAGCCTCAAGAAGGCCCTAAGACACGTCCAAGGGCAATTGGAAATGCTTTGCACCAAAGAAGCAGAGAAATCTCTCCAATAACTGAAACAACGTCTCTCCATAAAAGCCAACAAGGCGGACAGATATCTAGCGAGACAGCTCCGAGAAAAACAAAAAGCGACGACCATCACGAACATTCGAGATGCACAAGGTGAATCCCAAACACGAACCCAGGACATTGGGAAGGCCTTTCGAGAATTCTATCAAAACCTATATGCAACAGAGCACCCAAACGAAAACGACCAAGACTCATACCTACAAGCTCTCCCCATCCCTAAAATCCCAGAAGAAGACAGGAAAGCATTAGAGAACCCGATAAGCGAAGAAGTAAAAAAGGCGATAGCTGAACTTCCAAACAACAGAGCACCCGGCCCAGACAGCTTCACCGCCCCATTCTACAAAAAATATGCAGACCTACTCATCCCAGTCATGACGAGACTCTTAAACTCCTTCAGAGAAAGCGGAAATGTGACCCAGTCAATGAATGAAGCAAAAGTGCTGGTAGCATCGAAAGACCCATCCCTCCCCAGCTCCTACCGCCCCATAGCTTTGATTAACTTGGACGCCAAGATATATACTAAAATTCTGGCAAGTAGGCTTTCCCCACTACTGCCCAACTTAATAAACACTGACCAGTCAGGTTTTATCCCTGGGAGACAAACACACGATAATTTGAGAAGAATACTACGTTTAGTGGAAAAAACAGGGATTACAGACTCCCCGGCAGCCCTCCTTTCATTAGATGCCGAAAAGGCTTTTGACAGGGTAGAATGGTCAATACTTTTCAAAACACTAAAGTACATGGGATTTGGGGAACAGTATATTAATATGATAAAGGCTAATTGCAACTCCCCAACAATCAGAATAGCCATTAATGGCGAGGTCACCGACTCAGTGAAAATAACAAGGGGTACCAAGCAGGGTTGCCCGCTCTCCCCCCTACTCTATGCCATTTTTCTAGAACCACTCCTAATCAGAATTCGGGAGTTAGTCTGCATTATGGGGATAGATATGGCTGGCACACAACACAAAGTAATAGCGTACGCAGACGATATGCTACTGCCCTAGCCGACCCGGGGCGGTCACTAAGCATAGCAATTAGAGAATTGGTGACATTCGGGGCGATCTCGGGCCTCAAAATAAATAGGAAAAAATCAGAGATCTTATTCTTGGCAGGTGAAAGAATGGAAAATGAAAGAATAGCAGCAACACTAGATCTAAAAATAGCGGAAAAAGGAATTAGATATCGGGGCATTACCTGACACAGAAGATAGATGCACTATACACGATGAATTTTCCCCCAATCCTGGAGCTGGTCAAGAGGGATGTAGAGCGATGGAATCCCCTGACGGTATCATGGTGGGGCAGAATCCAGGCAGTAAAAATGAACCTCCTCCCCAGAATTCTATACTTCTTTCAGGCACTTCCAATTAAAGTCCCCAAGTCCTTCTTCAAGGCACTATCCAAAGCGGTCACATCCTATATATGGAACAAAAAAACCCCAAGGATTGCTAGAGTGACCCTCACGGCTCCGACAAGGGCAGGGGGTATGTCCCTTCCACACTTCTGCAACTACTACCAGGCCGCTCAATTGTGGGTCCTGCGGGAATGGCTGGGAGATGACCAACAAACAGTTTGGGTGACACAGGATCGGGCGCTAGCCAGATCCCCCTTGGAGGAAACCCTATGGAAATCAAATCAGCACAGGCATCCTAATCTCTGCATCAGTGAAATCATGAAAACCACCCTGGAAGCCTGGGATGAACAAACACGGAGGGGCACCATGACCACGGTGCCAGGCTCATTTACGCCTATCTGTCGGAACCCCCAATTCCCTCCGGCAATGGAACAAGGATCCTATGAGAAATGGGAAGCCGCAGGGTGCACAAAAATAGGGGAAATGTTTCAAGATGAAGAATTAACAACATTCAATGAGTGTAAAACACTATTAAATCTAAAAGCATCAGACAGGTTCAAATATGAACAGCTCAGGCATTGGCTAGTGACTCCAGACGTCAAAGTGGCGGCCACAAGAGACCTCGCCCCATTCGAAAAATATCTAATCTCCAACTCGGGGTCAAGAAAACTAGTGTCCTCTCTATATAGCTTCATCAATACCCAAGAAGAAGAAGTCAAATGGGCCTACGTGGTCAAGTGGACGAAGACATTGGGGGAGGATATCCATAAACGGCAATGGGCGGATCTCTGGCACACCATTCCAAAAATGACCCGATCAGTCCAAAAAAGAGAAATGTGGCTAAAGGTTATCACCCAGTGGCACTACACGCCGGAGAGGTTACACTCCATGTACCCTCGAACAACAAACACATGCTGGAGAGGATGCAAAGAGGTGGGCACATGGAAGCACATCTGGTGGGACTGCCGGGGATCAAAGGCTTCTGGTCAGAGGTAAAGTCAGAAATGACGAAGATCTTCCCAGACGTGGATCTACTGGGGGAAAGGGTATGGCTTTGCGGAATGAAAGATCAGACGGCTAAGAAATTCAAAAAAGCACAATGGAGAAGCTTCATGGGCCTACTCATAGCTGCATGGGCGACCATAGCTCAAAACTGTAAGAAACAAGAACCACCACTGCTATATGCTTGGTTACAAAAGGTATAGTCACAATTGACCATGGAAAAGCTCACACACACCATACAGGGATCAAAAGAGGCTTTTACAAAAGAATGGGGAGAGGTTTTGGACTACCTGCATTCTGACTACATGGAGCAATGGTGTCCGCACAACATTAGAATTTCGGACATCTTCAGATCATAGACATTCCCAGGGAAAAACAGAGACACTCGGAAGAGCTTCCGGGGAGGGGGGGGGGGGCGAGGGAAGTGGGGGAATGTTATCAGTTGTTTTTCTGTACTTGAAAATAATAAAAAATATATTTTAAAAAAAAAACAAAACAGGTTAAACCAACCGCCTAAAGGAATTGAACTTAGGGTGTTGAAGGATCAAGAGGCACGTAACTATCTACCTGTGCTACCGACTGCTAGAAAATGCTTCTCTGGTAGATAGATTGGCATATATGGCATGCAGGGAGAGGGAATTGTGGATTGAAATTTCAGAGGGATACTGGCAGATTAGGTTTCCAGCCCATAGGAACTATCGCTGCACTGTCATGAAGGAAGGGACCATTAAATTATGCTTTCGTTTGTATATAACCCCTACGCCCCAAGTTTGCATGCAATCCGCCCTGACTACTCTGATAGTTGCTGGCATGGGTGTTGACAATTGGAGACCTTGCACACATGTGGTGGCACTGTCCAATTATGCAAACATATTGGCAGGTGATTCACTCCAGGATACAGGATTTACAGGTGCCCATAGACCTTGCTTTTAGGGGATGTCCCCAAGTGTGGCACTTTCCTGTTAATAGGAGCTAGGGTGAATCTAATATCACATTTATTGATGGTGGCGAGGATAAGCCGTGCACGCCTTTGGAAGACTGCAGAGGGCCCCTGCATTTCATACTGGTGGGAGATTCTAGCAATGGAAAAGCTTACTGCACACTTATCAGATCGTATGGGCAGATTCTCCTGCACCTGGGCCTTCTTCCTGGATTTTGTCCAAGAGAAGGAACACCTGTTTTTTCGGCCGCAAATCTTGAACCATCTAGACAGTGTAGCTAAAGAGCCTGATAGGTTGCAGAGGGGGGCTGGAAATCACTTTCGTGGGAGGGGAAGGAAAGTGGGCGTGTATGGATGGGCCACCAGACTTTCTTTATGGGGAGTTCACAAGGCTGACTTTGTTTATTCGTGGGACTATTTTATTTGTATGCATTAATTTCTTCCTTTAGTTTGGGGGGGGGGCTTCAATTACAAAATGTCAAAATGGAATTTCGATGTTTCCTCAATTTTGTTGTCACTGACACTTTTTCTTCATCGAGATTTCAATAAAAAGACAAATTGGGGGTGTGGGGGGGTATTGGGAAGTAACCTAAAAGCCATTGTATAACAACGTATCCGAAATGTACTTGACTGTAAGGTGATGTGTGCAATTGTAACAATGCAAGAATTTACAAAGGGTGACATAGTCTCTCAGTACTGATAGACTTGGGGACTGGTCACGTTGCTCATACGGATGAGCAAAACCGGCTTTATCTGCCTCCAAAAAGTCAAAACTGTGTTTAAAACACGCAAAAAGTGTGTCTCATAGAAATCTATGGGAGGAAAAGTTGCAAAAAGAGAATGTTTCCAAACAGTCACAATGAAATACACGTTTAGAGGAGGATGAAATCTTACTCTACTGGTTGAACGTTTGTAATGTAATTGAAATTGTAGATTATGTGTAACTCCTTGCTAGAAGATATTTTCATTGTTTGTGATGCTGTAAAGAGAACATCAAGTTTTCTTCAGGAAACGCATGGCATGCCAACATGATTCTTTACACCTGTATCCATATTTAGCAGTGTTGCACCAATTGAAAGCTTCTATTGTGTCTTGAAGGATGGCAAGAGACTTTTTATGACAAGTGAGGGATCTCATTAGTGAAGTCTTGTGTGTTGTCGTACATAATGTCACATTTTGCCATTGATGTCATTAGCCGCGTATTTGATGTCGTAAGTGAACTTCATCAGTGATGTCATTCATTTTCTCTAGTTTCCAGTGTTGTCATCGATGTCATAAGTAATGTTATGTGATGTCATACATGGGCTGCGCAGTAGGTGGGCTCTTGAGTTCAGTTGGTATAGCTTCCAATACTTGTCCATTTTTTAGGGTTTGTGTTAAACTGGCACCTTTTTAATAATCTTATTGGCACTTCAACTATTTTTTCACCATTTGCTTACCTGTGTAGTTTACCTCCTTTGATGCAAGTGTGTGTTTATTAAATAAGTCAATTTCCGTAGTACTTACCTTTTTAAGGGCAACTCATTTGGGCAATTATGTATTGTACACCAATCCTCACACTCTGCCATGTAAGCCCTCCTGCTCAGCCACACTACCAAATAAGTGTTTGATTAAATGTTGTCGTGTCACCATCTGGTACACTAAGGTTGGCTTACCAGAACCCCACATGAGTTTTGGCTCTGAAAAACTCTCCAAACAGAATGTTTGATGCATCAAAAAGCAGACTGATATGTTCCTTTCTGCCATCAAGGTTTCTTGCTGCTATTGTAGACTGTGTACATATGCCATGTGAGTTTTGAGAAGTGTATAAATTCAAATGTAGTTTTAATTTTGAATATTTCTTTTAATAAACTACCATAGGGAATGTCCATTGGGGCCAACATTGGTGCGATTCGGAGGTAAAGCAAAGGAATATTCACCACGAGCTAGGATTCGCTCTTGGATGGGGTAATTTATATAATTTACATTTTTTTTAAAGTATTGTAGCTATGGATTAGTCCGTACCATAAGTAATGTGCTCTGCAAAAGTCTCTGAGACACATATCCAATTACATAACAAGAAATTATTTGTAATCACAATTTTATGTATGATTGTTTCAATGCCAGATTTCAATTTGTGTAGAAGGTGTTTGTAACTGGGTAGTGAAGGGATAAGTAGGGGTATTAGATTTGTAGTGGACGATGCACTGAGAGGACTGGATATGAAAACGTGTCAAGTGAGTACAGTCAGAAACTGTTAACATCTATTAGTCTCTTTCCTTCTGCTTGTTAACCATTTGGGAATCCTGATGCTTTTCATCTGAAAAGGTAATCCTTGCAGTCACTTGGACCGGAGTCTGGCCTCTCAAGGCTTCACTAATGAGCTGTTCTTTGGGTCGGTTGTTTATTTTGTTGGTTTTTGAAAAATAATGTAATTTCACCAAGACCTCGGCAGCGGGACCCACCGCACTGGACCAGCTGGAATGGACCCTGAACTGACCGCAACCAGACGCTTAAGGACTTCGTCCCAGATTGTACAAGCGAGGACCAGTCCCTGTGCCGACACACATTGCCCTCGGGCGTCAAGCCATTGACACTGGCCCCCTCTACCTTCACATATTCTGAACTGAAACTATAGAGTATGCCCCACTTCGATGGGTGCATTGATGTTGAAGATCTGGTAAATCTTCGATGATGAAGGTGACTCTATCCCCTGGAGAGGTGAGGGACTAATTGGGTGGGTTTTATGGTCAGCAGGACGGACTGTTGGACCTGGCCTCCGACCTACAGAAGGCCAGTGGCCTGGATATATCCTCAGAGTTGGGCATTCTGCCGGTGTAAACCGGAGAAGCCTCAGGCCTCTTACCAACAACTGATAGCCAAAGTGGTAGAGACATTGGGTTGTCAGCCCCTCTAAGGCTGAAAGTTCAATTTTAACATACAGACATCCTTGATGAAGGTCCTCAAAAGGAGATCTTACTGCCCTTCAACCCGGCAGTTGAGACTCTGGTATTAGAAGCTTGGGAAAAGCCTGCCTCCATCTCAGCAGTTGACAGACTTGACTAAGAAACACTGGTAGGCCCCTTTAGACTGGCCTTTCTTTCCACCCACTGCTCCCCTCAAAGCCTGGTGGTTCAGCCTACGACTGCCAACCTAGATACATGGGGGAGGGAAGGGAGGTGAATTCCTTAGCCACTGACCTCTCATCATATTTTGCAGTCAGGCTGGACACAGCAGACTGGTGTGGGGACCTCGACGTGCAGTTGAAGCTCCTGGATATGTCATTTAAAAAAAAAAATCTGTTTATTAGGGTTTTCAAAACATTAACAAACCAAACACTATACCCCGTCCCCAATACATAATCCCTTGCCCCCCAACCCCTGTTCCATCCTGGCCAGACAGTGATTTACACCCATCTGATCACCAGTGCTCTGCCTGCGGGTCGCACCATACCCGACCACATCCTCCCCCTGCCAGTCTTTCCATGTCCACCAGTGACCGGTTCTACCTGGCACTCAAGGAGCTAGATCTGGAGAGATGTGCAAATCAGCTTATCTGCATTGTTCTAGTGCTATGTAGAAAAGCTGAACCTAAGTGTGTTTTTAGTACCTGTGCATGCTAGTGCCATGCAGAAAAGCTGAACTTGAGTATAGTGTGCTTCTTACATCTGTGCACCCTCCATTTTGCGCTGTGTTTAGTCATTTTTGGGTAATTCGAACTTAGGTGTGCTTTTACATTTGTGCAGTGATTGTCTTCTATTGCACACCTCCTCCTTCTGTGCCCTCCTGGCTGCTAGGCCACTTGTGAGCTCCTGTGCACTGCTGATCTCTCCCCCACTACTCCCATGGCACTGTCTATCCCTCTGATCTATTCTAACTGCTATTCTATTTCCTACCTCGCTCAGTCTGGAAGAAAAAAGCTGAAAAAAGCTCTCTTGGATTCTAATCCAGGCATACCTATTGTTGACACTTGCGTCAATGCCACTTCCAGGCAGACTATTACAGACATTCTCTTCAAATGGATTGTGTCCTTCCACGTATTCCTCATCTTTTGATCTATACATATTCAGCTCTAGCTGCTTCAGAAAAAGAATTCAGCAAGGGGCGCTGCGTGTCTATGGTGGTTGACTCGATGTTCCTGAGAGGGCCTCCATTCCGATGCCACCAATGGTACATATAATGCGTGCAGCGACCGTTGGCTGCAGTTTCGTTTTTCTGCAAGAGCTATAGTTTCGGAAGATCGGCGCACTTCGGTTCCTTCGAGAAACCTATACGAGTAAACTATGGCATCTTCGTCAGCATCGTCGACTCCAAGATCTGCATTTCAAAGATTGCCACGATTGCGGGGCGAAGATGTCCCTTTCAGACCCTGATTAAGTGTGTCTGAGATGTTTGGGATCCGATCATAAGACATCAGAGTGTGGATCCTGCCTTTCGATGACGGTGAAATCCCTGAAAGAGCATAGAGGGAAGTTGGCTACAGGTAGGACACATAAATCTCCTTCGACGACTGTCGAAAAAAGCGATCCTCTGGCGAGTTGAGGGGGCGACTCTCCTCATTGGAAGAAAGCTAAAGATCTCGATCTAGGAGTGGGTCTCACCACTCGTCTTCGTCTTCACGACGAATGAAGAAAAGCAGTCACTGGTCGCTGTCCTCTTAAGCGTTCCTCCCTGGAACGGGTAACTTGCCTGACGAAATCGGCTTCACCGACTGAATGGCTGTTAGGAAGAATTCTCATAAATGTGCCAATTCCCTTCACCTTAGAGACCCTCAGCAACTTTGCTGGATTTTGAGGACTTGATTTGTTTACCTGGAGAGAGTGTGAGCCTTTTTTTCCCACTCTCTCGTATATTTTGATGTGTGTTTTACTCTTGTGTTCTTTGATTATGGAGTTTTAGACCACTCCATAGGCATCATCTTTTCATGTGTCGCACAGCACCCTCAGTGCAGTGGCACAGGGAAGCCTTTCACGCTCTCCCAAGGTTTAAATGCATTCTCTGGAATAAACTACTGTTTCCCAGAGAAAGTAAAGTGAAATTGACTTTACTAGTCTTTTCAAATTCCTAGACCCAGCACACCCTATCTTACAATAGAGTGCTGGAGGGGTTACTTAGTATCCCCTGCGTCTAGAAACTCATGTAGCAGTCAAATGCTACCCTTTCCTCTGGAAATGGCTGGTGGGAGTAGTTTTACAACAACTACCATGCTTTTTCACGACCGCGAACACCAATAGCGTTAAATCGCGGGAGCCATGTTTTTCAAGATGGCATCTGAGCCCCCTTTGTTTAAACAGGTCGCCATTTCTTTTTGGGAAGGTCCTTCTAGAGTTTGTCTCTGTGCACCAAACCAGGTTTGGTCCCTTTGTTCCTACGCTTTTGGCAGGCTTCAGGACTGAAAACCGCTTCTGGCACCCGAGTGTTTGGGGTGGACAGGAAGTGAGGGAGGTGCCCGAAACTCCCTGTGCTTAGTCTCCTAGGAGACCCAAATGCACTCTGGCGTGATTGGTTGGCTGACTGTCCGGCAAGGACAGTCACCCTGCTGGGTGAGTGGCAGCTAGGCTGGAATGAATGGGAGGAAACTGGATAAAAGGCAAGTCTCTTGGCTTGGAAGGCATAGTCGACCACTGGAACGAAAGAATTGAAGAAGAGCTGGAAGAGGACGGCTGCTGCAACTCCTGGACCGTTGGTTTGCCCGGTGAAGCCCTGCTGCAGGTCCGAATCGCAAGTTCATCTCGACAGAGAAGCCCTGCAAGGACGACTTCTCCCTTTGCATTAGTGGGACCAATCAACTCGTAAGCCACCTGGATACCATTCTCAGAGCTGGTTGTATTTTCCTCCGAGTGCTGCAGGAAACCGAATAACCAGGGAGAGGGAAACCAGTTTGCTTATCTACAGCTACCGGAATCGAAGAATTGCCATTTGCCAGCTTTTGGATCAGTCGGCGTGCAGTGCAGGAGTCTCCCGACGTCCTCCCTCTTGTCCCACGACTGAGGCTCAGGAACAGCGAGCTCTGCAGGAACTGTCAGGAACAGAAGTCTTCAGCTGCATCTTTTTCTGCATTGAAAAACCGACCGAGAGAACTTTCCTCTCACTGCGAAAGTGCTTGAAACTTTGGCAACTTGCAGGCCCAGCCAGCTTGTGACCCAACATATGATTCTTTCTTTTATGAACTACTTCAAAGAACTTTGGCAAAGACTTTTCCGTTAACTACCAGAACTGCTTTATCCTATACAATATATTGCATTTAAACAACTCCTCTGGTGAACTCAAACTATTTGCACTGTCTAAGAATACTTCTAAGCCTCTTTTTATGAACCTATGCCTTTTTGCTCCTACTTCAAATTCTCTGAATGCCGTTTTGCTCCTCCTTCAAAGTAGTTTAAATTCCTCAGAACTGATCGTGTAAAGTACTGAAGTATATTTTTGTTTGATATAGATTGCCTCCTTCTAGTGAATGTTTTATAACTGACTGTGAAATAAATTGTTTTACCAAGACACCTTGAGTGTAAGAGTTTATTTCAATACTTGTGATTGTAGACCTCTGTGTACCATCATTACAGCTCACATTCCCTCTTGAGATAAGCCTGGCTGCTCAGCTCTGCTACCAAAAACTGTGTAGTACAGACTTCTACCAAAGGTTAGTTTTGCTTACACATGTAGTCATAGTTGTGTGTAGTGGTCCCAAAGGGTACTGCATGCAAACTCTGCCTAACAATGGCAGAGATTCAGACAAGAAATGCTCCAAGTATTCGAGAATGCGTCCTGACCCCCTCTAAACAGAAAAGTAGGAGCCATGCCCCTGTCAAGAAAAATCCTGACAAGGTAAAGGACAAATCCTGTGCGCCCTCCAGCCTGGGGCCATGAAAAAAATGAACCTGCTCTGTCGAAGCCAAAATCTTCTACCCCTTCAACAACTAAGGGATGGACATCCCTATCGGGTAAAACTTCAACGCCATTGTTGTCGAAGCGCTCCATGTCGATGGCGCCTAAAACTTTGATGCCATCATCGACAAAAAAGCTGATATTGTCGAAGGAGGTCGAAGTCTAAAGAACCCTTCACTCCACAACCAGGGCAAGACTTTTTAAGTCCCCTTTTGGCAATTTGGGGAGCATGAGCCATCAGATGATTAACATCGACTTTTTGGGTTGGAGTATGGAACACAAGGCGTTCCAGAGGCTCTAATATCAGAAGAGTCTGTATGAGGATGAAGGATCTGTATGAGACATTACAGACAGCAAGTGGGATAGACACTTCCCCAGAGATTCAGTTTGGCAGACTAGACCCCTCAGATCACGTAGCAGGGTCATATAGACAACTAATGGCTAAAGCCGTTGAATACTTGGGGTGGGGCAGTCCATATTTTTGGAAATGGAATAAAAATACCTGTGCACTGGGTGAAGTGGGAGTCACAACACGTGGTGATGGCAGAGGAATAGATCCACTGCTTTGATCTGTTTGTTTTTTTGTTTTGTTGATAAAAGCAATGTTTGTTAATTTGTATTGAACTAGTAAAAGTTCAAAAACCAAAACATGTAATCTGGTGAAAGTGATAGTGTGAGGCATTTAAATAAATACATGCCGGAAGGGCAAAAGGTTGCCAGTCAAGTACCTATGCTAAATGTTGAGCACAAAAACCATGTCAAAAGGCAAAAGATACCAATAAATGAGAAAGAATGGTTAAAAGCAGTGTTCCGTAGACGTGTAGGTGTCATTGAATGAATTATAAGCAATTCAAAATAATAAGATAGTGTTGGGCATACTTTTGTGAAAATGATGTGTAAATGAACCTTCTGTACCCAACATATTGGGTTTTCCCTTTTGTAAAGCTGTTGGCAGAGTCTGTATGCAGTACCCTTGGGGACCACTACACACAACTAAGACTACAGGTATAAGCAAACCAACCTTTGGTATAGGTCTGTATGACATTTTTTGGTAGCAGAGCTGAACAGCAGACTTATCTCAAGAGGGGAATGTGAGCTGTAATGATGTTACACAGAGGTCTACAATCACAGGTGTTCAAATAAACTTTTACACTCAAGGTGTCTTGTTAAAATACTTATGAATTTATTTCACAGTCAGTTATAAAACATTCATTAGAAGGAGGCAATATATATCACACACAAATATACTTCAGTACTGTACACAAAGCTTCTGAGGCATTCAGAATACTTTGAAGGAGGAGCAAAAAGGCATAGGTTATTTAGAACATGAAAGGTTACAAGTTATTCTTAGGCAGTGCAAATATTTAGAGTTCACCAGAAGAGTCCATTCAAATCAATACACTAGGCCAAAGTCAATGGGCTAAAGTCTTGGATAGGATAAAGCAGTTCTGGTAGTTAAACGGAAAAGTCTTTGCACGTGTTCTTAGGAGTAGTTTGTAGCAAGAAGAATTATATGCTGGGTCACAAGCTGGTTAGGCCTGTGAGTTGGGAACGTTTCAAGCACTTTCACTGCGAGAGATAAGTACTCTGTCAGGTTTTACAGTACCTTATAATTGAAGAAAGAGGTATCTGATGACTTCTGTTCCTAGCAGTTCCTGCAGATCTCGCTGTTCCTGGGCCTCAGTCGTGAGGACAAGAGGGAGAAAGTTGTGGGACTCCTGCACTGCATTTGAACAGTCAAAAAAGCTTGGCAAATTTTCAGTTCTGGTAGCTGCAAGTCAAGCACACAAACTGGTGTCTCCCTCCCTGTTTCTACGGTTTCCTGCAGCACGCTTAGGAAAGTCAACCAGCTCTGAGGTGAGTATCCAGGTGGCTTACTGTGGAGTTGATTGGTCCCACCAACTCAAAGGGAGAAGTTGTCCTTGCAGGGGCTTCTCTGTCGAGGTGAACTTGGGGATTCGGACATGCAGCAGGGCTTCATCGGGCAATCCAACGGTCCAGGAGTTGCAGCAGCCGTCATCTTCAAGCTCGTCTTCGGTTATTTTGTTCCAGTGGTCGACTCTGCCTTCCAAGCCAAGATACTTGCCTTTTATTCAATTCTCTCCCATTCATTCCAGCATAGCTGTCACTCACCCAGCAGGGTGGCTGTCCTTGCCGGACAGTCAGGCAGCCAATCGCGCCAGAGTGCAGTCGGGTTTCCTAGGGGACTCAGTAACGGGAGTTTCGGGCACCTACCTCACTTCCTGCCCACCCCAGACACTCGGGCGCCAGAGGCGGTCTTCACTCCTCAAGCCGCCCAAAGGCGAAGGAACAAAGGGACCAAACTTGGTTTGGCGCGAGAAGACAAACTCTAGAAGGACCTTTCCAAAAAGAAATGGTGAAAAAAGAAGACTGGGACCTTTTTAAACCAAGGCAGCTGAGACGCCATCTTGAAAAACATGGCTCCCGCGATTTAACGCTACCGGAACTATTTGAAGTTCACGGTCGGGAAAAATCATGGTAGTTTGTTGTAAAACCACTGCCACCAGCCATTCTGAGAGGAAAGGGTAGAATTTGACTGCTACATGAGTATCTAGACTCGAGGGATACTAAGTAACCCCTCCAGCACTCTACTTGTCTTTTAAATTCCTAGACCCAGCACACCCTATCTTGACTTGCTCTGGGAAACAGTAGTTTATCCCAGAGAAGGTATTTAAACCTTGGGAAAGCCTGGAAAGGCTTCCCTGTGCCACTGCACTGAAGGTGCTGTGTGACACAAATGAAAAGATGATGCCTATGGAATTGTCTAAAACTCCATAACCAAATAACAAAAACACAGAAAACCCGTTGAATTGAAAAGTTCAAAGTCCCAAAGTTTAGCAAAAGAGCTGGAGGGCTCTAAGGTAGAGGGAATTGGCACATTCATGAGAATTCTCCCTAACAAAAGCTGCACCACCTTATGAGCAGGATGACCTGGCAGACATTTTGGACAAGGGACCCAAAGAGGATCCTATTCTTCCCTTCCATATAGCCTTGCAAAGGCAGATCAGTGCAAACTGGACTACGCCAGAGGTGATAAATACATAATTGACCAGTAAACACAGGACCTTTAGTAGCGATCCTTATCTGTCGAAACATCCAACTCCAGAAAGCCTGTTGGTACAGGCCACCACATAGACTTCAAAACAAACTGCCTACCCAACGATTCCCCCAGACAGGGATGACAACATTATGCCTTGACAAGAAAAGTCTTCTCGGCTGGGAGTGTGGCCCTTAAGTCGGCAAACGCCACATGCACACTTGCTAAATTCACATGTACGCTATGGGACTGTATAGCGATGGCAGCTGATCATATTTCCAAAGGGGAAGAACGAGATGGGTTTTTGAACATTAAAGATGGGAAGGAGGCTATGTGCGAGTCCCATCAAACTGGTCTTGACTCTGCACACAGTATCTGCAAAGCAATGGCGGCTAGCACAGTGATACGCAGATTTGCATGGTTAAGAAAATCTGGGTTCGCTTCGGATGTGCAATCAAGACTTCTTAACATGCCCTTTGACGGCACACACTTATTTGGCAGCAAGGCTGACGAGAGCCTGGAGAAGCTGCAGACCTCCAAAGCAGCAGCCAAATCCCTTGGTGCATCAATCGGACAACCGCAAACTCGCCCGAGTGGAACATCTTGGAGGGGCAGGGCCTTTCATTTTTTTTTTCCTCCGATGGAAGAGCGAGACGACTGGCGAGTCGGAGGTCAGAGAAGATTCCCCTGTGGTGGACAGGGAAAGGTGCCAAGACCACCCAGCAACGGCTATGTTATGAAGAATTCTCAGAAATGTGCTAATTCCTTTCTACCTTGGAGCCCCCCAGCTGTTTTTGCTGGACTCTTGCACTTTTAATTCCTAACCTGGAGAGTGAGAGACCTTTTTCCCACTCTCGAGTATTTTTCTGTAATTTGGACTGTTTCTTTCAGACTTTGGAGTCTGACAAACTCCATAGGCATCATCTTTACATTGTGACACAATGCACCTTCAGTGCAGTGGCGCAGGGAAGCCTCTTAGATATCCTAAAGGTTTAAATACCTTCTCTTGGTGCAACAACTGTTTCCAAGAGCAGTGCAGTGAAATTGACTTTACTTATATTTTGTAACTTTGTAGAACCAGCACACGCTATCGTACAATAGGGTGATGGAGGTGTTATTTAGTATCCCTCCGGTTTCTCGTGTAAACATTTTTATGTTAACCTTTCTACAATTAATGGCTGGTGGCAGTGGTTTACTTTTTACTACCGTTGTGTGTTTCTACTGCGCGCTGCAGTAAAGCACCCATGGGTGCCCATTTTGTCAAAATGGCCCGGTCTTCTTTTTTTTGCCATTTCTTGTTGGTAAGGTCCTTCTTGAGATTTACTCTGTGCACCAAACCAGGTGTGGTCCCTTTGTTCATTTTGTCTTTGGCTGGATTCACTGGTGAAGCCCGCCTCTGGCTCCAGCGTGTCTGGCAGGGCAGGAAGCAACAGAGGTGCCCAAAACTCCCTGTGCTTAATCACCTTGGTTACAGGAATGCACCCAAAGGTAATTGGCTGGCTGGCTGGCTGTCGTTGGAGGACAGCCACCCTGCTGTGAGTTACAGCGAAGCTGCGAATGAATGGGAGAAACCTGCATAAAGGACGAGGCTTTTGGCTTGGAAGGCAGAATCGACCACTGGACGTACGAATCCAAAGAAGAACTTGGAAAAGACTGGACCGTTGGTTTGCCCGGTGAAGCCCTGCTGCATTGCTAATCTCCAAATTCGCCTCAACTAGAGAAGCCCTGCAATGGACAGCTTCTCCCCTTGGGTTGGTGGGACCAATCAACCCCAAAGCCAACTCGTATGGGCATCCTTCTCGGAGCTGGCTGTACTTCCATTGCTGCTGCAGGAACCGATTGCCAGGGAGAGGAACACCAGAATTGAGTCTCGTTTTTAAGTCGGACCTGAGCGACAGGAAGATCCTCCAGACTCCCATGAAGCAGGACTGACCGAGCCAGAGCCACCTCAACAGAGTGCTGGACCCCAGATGCCAGAAAGGCCATAAAGGTATCTGAGAACCACGGTGGTGCTATTTGCAAGAGCCGCGAGAAGCTGAAACCGCGAAGTGCACTGATCTGAGGTTAGCCCATTGCTGACCTTCGGTTCGTAGTGCAGGAGTCCCTAGACGTCCTCCCTCTTGTCCCCACGACTGAGGCCCAGGAACAACAGGTTCTGAAGACCTACACTGGAACAGAAGCCAGCTGGAACGAACTTCTTCAAACCAAAGGTACTGTAAAACTAAGGGGACTTACCTCTTGTTGTGTAGCCTTGCTAGCTCTCAGTTGAGACTTGTCTTGGTTGCTTTTGCAGAGTTGCTTGCAGCTTTGCCCCTCACAAGCCTCCTAGCTTGTGGCCCTACAGTGATTTCATTTTCTACAAAGACTTCTAAAACATTGTGCAAGACTTTTTACTTGCCTGCAAGAAGTGCTTAAGCTCACCGAGACATTTGTTCAATTAACATTGGCTGTCCTTGCTCGCTGAAAAACTCTTCTTAACTCTAACTTGGTGCTTTACCTTTCCCCAGGAAATTGTTAAATTACTTTGCATTGGAGGGTTAAAAAAGTACTTACCTGCTTAAGAATATTTGTTAACCATTGTTTAATTCCCTCATCTTTTCCTTTTGACACTAACCTCAGTATTGCTCTAAATGTGCCAGTGATTTATCAATATCCACAGTGCCCTAGTTATTTGTCACCTCAGGGTGTAGGAAGTGTCTGTGTGCCATCCCCAATGGGTATTTACTGATTTATTGAAACTGAGTATGTATTCCTGAAGTGTATTATTGTGTTGCATATACTGCTCCCTTTCAAAGAAGGCTTATTCAACTGATGTTTAAATTAATAAATACTTGTTTAATCAAGAAACCTTGAGTGGAAGTGATTATTTGGATACGTATCACTGTGAATCTCTGTGATAAGCCTACAGCTCACATTGACCCCTCTTGAGATACGCCTGGCTGCTCAGTCACTCTACCAACTTATGTAGTACATGCTTATACCAAAGGTTGTGTTAACTATTGCCAAGAGGACAAGGCTGGTGCAGCCTCCCACATGTACTGCATACAATCTTGCTTAACAGGCTACTTTACCCTCAGCCGCTGCATCAGCCGCCTCAAAAACTGAGGCCTCAGTCCACAAAACCCTGATGGGAGGCAGACTCTCACAGCATCTGCAAGAATGGCGGGGTATTACTTCAGATGCATGGGCTTTGAAACAGCAGGCCACGGTTACTGCCTTTCCTTTCTAAAAAAGGCCTTGGATCATCCACCGGGGAGTAACTCTTTCAAAGGTCCAGATCCGCTCCTTGTGCAGGACATTTTGACCCTGCTGGAGAAAGGGTCTATAGAACCTGTAGTGGAGAGGAACCAGGGTTGGTACTCCCCTTACTTCCTAATCCCCAAGAAAGACGGAGGATTGAGACCCACCTTGGACTTAAGAGACTTGAACAAAATAAACAGTTAAAAAAATAAAATAAAAAAAAAGAGACTTTAGCAAGTTCTTCAGGCAGAATAAGTTCAAGATGGTTACCCTTCCTCCGATCCTTCAGGCACTCCAGCTTCAGGACTGGATTGTATCATTGAATCTTCAGGATGCTTACTTACATGTACCAATTCATCACAATCGTAGAAGGTACCTGAGGTTCACCATTGGCTGTTCTCATTATCACTTTCAAGTTCTGCCTTTGGGCTGACCTCAAGGGTTTTCACCAAGTTGATGGTGGTTGTGGCAGCGAGTCTCAGGAGAGGGGAATTCACGTCTACCCCTACCTGGACGATTGCCTGATCAGGCCCTGGAACATCTCTTTGTAACCTGCCACTCTGGACTTCTCCCTCAATTACAATAAGTCCCACATGATACCATCTCAAAAGCTCCAATTAAACGGAGCAGTCCTGGATGCATCCTACAAAAAGCATTGCCATCCGAGGTGAGGGCTCAACACATTCTGCAGATGTTCACCAAATTCCAGAGTGTCCAGTGTCTCCTGGCCTTCGATATTTTGAGGTTGCTCGGCCTCATAGCATCCTGCATTTTTCTGGTGCCAGAGGCACACCTGAGACAGGACAGTGTGTTCCCATTTCTCGGCAGAATATCAGACCATCTTCAGGTTCAAAGCAGAGTAGCACAGGATCTTATGTGGTGGGCCTGCAAGGAAAACATTCTTAGTGGATACCCTTTTTTGCAACCATGGCCGGAGATGACGGTAGTTACTGGTGCCTCACTCACTGGGTGAGGAGCACAAACCAACAATCGGCAGTTGTTGGTCTCCATCCGAGTCCAAACTACACATCAATCTTTTGGAGCTGAGGCCAAGGCCACTAGCGCTGAAAGCCTTTTTGCTCTTTATACGGGAAAAAAATGTCCTGATAATGACTGACAGCACAGTGGACATGTACTACCTCAACAAGAGAGGTGTAGTACGGTCACTACCGCTGTGCAGAGAAGCAATGTAGTTCTGGGCAATTCAAGAGGGACTCTCTCTATCTGCAGTTCACTGCCAACTCGCTCAGTCACTTCTCCAAGCAACGAGTTGGTGGTAGATCTTTCTTCGGCTGGGGCCTCCCTCTGGAACAGCCTTCCTGAAACTTGAGGAGAACCATCTCCGGCACCTCAAGACCTTCCTCTTTGCTTCTGGCTTCTCTCCGCCTCTCCCCTGCTGATACCCTATCTGTGGTGGACTGGGAGTTTCCACTCCTACACGTTTCCTCCAGTCCCCGTCATTCCTCATGTGATCAGGGGTTTGAAAACGTTTGGGAAATCCATGATCCTGATTAGTCCGGATTGGGCCAGGAGAACGTGGTACCCGGAACTTCTGCCCTCCAATAAGTCTTCCGCAAATAGAGGATCTTCTTACTCGGAAGGAAGGTCGGGTTCTCCATTCCAGAGGTCAAGACACTCAACCTTCACGCATGGTTTCTAAGAGGTTGAGATATAAGGATTACGGATGGCGCAATGGACTTTACTTTCAGCCAGAAGGCCAGCAACAAAATCCTTGTACCACTGCCGTTGGAATAAGTTGTGCAGCTGGTGCAGGGACAAAAATGTGGACCCTTTTATGTGCAGTACACCTATGGTGCTCTCGTTCTTGTTACATCAGGCTAATCTGGGGCTCTAGGTTGGCACAATAAAAGGATATCTGACGGCGCTGTCAATTATTGTTAAGCGCTTGTCTGAAGAGGTATCTTTCTTCAAAATGCCACTAGTGATACAATTTCTGAAGGGACTAATGTGTTCCCTTCGATCCCTTTTCAGGTTCCAATTTCTCATGTGTACTCCCTTCGAACCAATTCATTCTTGTCCTTTACGGTTGTTAGGCAAGATTGTATGCACTACAACAACCCTGACCTCCTGGCAATAGGAACCCAACCTTTGGTATAAGTCTGTACTACACAGATTGGAAGCGTGTTGAGCAGCCATGCTTATCTCAAGAGGGGTCAATATGAGATGTCGGGGAGTTGCACAGAGATTCACAGTGACCGTATTCAAATAAACTCTTACAAACAAGGTTTCTTGTTTAAACAATTATTAATGTATTTATCAGTCAGAATAACACTTCTTCAGAAGAGGCAATAGAACAATAAAATTCAAATACACTTCAAATATACACACTCTTAATATTTCCAAATCAGCAAGTACCCGTTTGGGATGGCCCACAGACAGTACTTACACCCTCAGGTGACTTCAATAGAGTTAGGGTGCTGGGGATATTAATATATCACTGTTGCATTTAGAACCAGATTCAGGAATGTCAAAGGAAAAAGGTTATTAGAACGAATCAAGAGATCGCACACATATTCTGAAGCAGGTAAGTACTTTTGGTAACCCCAAATGCAAAATTAGTTACCCTTACTGGAAGGAAGCCACAACACATAAGCAGAGGAGAGAAGTCATTCAGGGAGCCAGGCAAGCCAATGTTAAGTTGGCAAAAGTCAGGGTGAACTGAAGTACTTCTTGCAGGTAAGTAAACGTCTTTGTAGAATAAAGGTTGGGCCACAAGCTGATTAGGCTTGTGAGGTAAAGAAGCGGTTAGCAACTCTACAGGGGCAACCAAGACAGGTCTGCAATGAGGACAAGCAAGGTGGCACAACAAGAGGTAAGTTCTCTCAGACTTTAAGTACCTTTTTAGGTTGAAGAAAAGTGCAGCAGATTTATTTTATTTTGGACTTGTAGAGCACACTACAGCCCACAGGCATCGAGGCGATATAAAGGATACTTAAAAGGCTTGCTTGAGGGTTACAATAAGCGGCCCTAGAATAAATGCTTAGAGACAGTTTGTTAGGTTACAGTTGCTCACATAGTTACATTACATAGTCCCGTATAGTGCATAGCAAAGTGTGTCAAATACATCCAAGTGTAGTCAATGTGTGATGAGAAGTAACATATGCAATACAGAACTCGTAAGGATAAGCCCAGATGACTTCTGTTCCTGTGCAGCTCTGCAGATCCTGGTGTTCCTGGGCCTCAGTCGTGGGGACGAGAGGGAGGACTTCTGGGGACTCCTGCACTGCAATGGGATGGTCACCGCCGACATTCTTCAAACAAGTGGCACTTGGGTGTTTCGGCTCCTCGCGTCTACCGCAAATGGCAACACTGCGGTCCTGACTGTCGAGATGGACTTTCCTTGCACCTGGGGTCCCGCAATCTGAGGGGGCTCGGTCAGTCCTGCTTCCTGGGAGTCCGGAGGATCTTCCTGGAGCTCTTGGCCAGCTTAAAAGCAACGCACACGATCTGGTGTTCCTCTTCTTGGCTATTCAGTTCCAGCAGCAACTGCAGTGGAATTTTAACCAGCTCTGAGAGGAGGTCCAGGTGGCTTATTTTGGAATTGTTTGGTCCCACCAACTGAAAGGGAGAAGTCGTCCTTGCAGGGGCTTCTGTCGATACGAATTTGGAGTTTCAGCACAGCAGCAGGGCTTCACCAGGCAAACTAACGCTCCAGGAGTTGCAGCAGGTGTCCTCTTCAAGTTCATCTTCGGATTCATTCGTCCAGTGGTCGACTCTGCATTCCAAGCCAAAAAGCCTCGCCTTTTTATGCAGGTTTCTCCCATTCATTCCAGCCTAGCTGTCAGTCACCCAGCAGGGTGGCTGTCCTTGCCGGACAGCCAGCCGGCCAATTACCTAAGAGTGCAATCTGGTCTCCTAGGAGACTAAGCAAAGTGAGTTTCGGGGACCTCCCTCGCTTCCTGCCCCTGCCAGACACCCTGGAGCCATAGGTTGGGGGCTTCACTCGTGAATCCCACCAAAGGCAAAATGAACAAAGGGACCAAACCTGGTTTGGCGCGCAGAGTAAATGTCAAGAAGGACCTTTCCACAAAGAAATAGCGAAACAAGAAGAACGGGGCCATGTTGACAAAAATGGCATCCTTGGGTGCTTTACTACAGCTACGACCGCAGCCCGTTGTAAATGCACACCACGGTAGTTAATATTAAACCACTGCCACCAGCCATTCATCGAGGAAAGGGTAACATAAAAATGTTACATGAGAAGCTAGACAAAGGGTATACTAAGTAACCCCTCCAGCACCCTGTTTTAAGATGGTGTGTGCTGGGTCTAGAAAGTTACAAATGTATGCTCTTGGAAGCAGTAGTTCATCCAAGAGAAGGTATTTAAACCTTGGGAAATCAAAAAGACTTCCCTGTGCCACTGCACTGAAGGTGCTGTGTGACACAATGTAAAAAGGTGATGGCTATGGAGTTTGTCAGACTCCACAACCCAAAGAAACAGAGTTCAAAATCACATTCAAATACATGAGTGAGTGGGGAAAAAGGGTCTCCCTCTCTCCAGGTTAAAAATTCAAGTCCTCAAAATCCAGCAAAGTTGCTGGGGGTCTCTAAGGTGGAGAAGAATTGGCATATTTCTGAAAAGTCTCCCTAACAAGGGTTGTCGTGCAAGCCTCCTGTGGGATCTATTGACCCACTCCAATATGCGATGCAGCATCACCCTGCCAGTTATGAGGAAAGAAACAGCAACAATGGCGGCAAAACCTTTGTGCGCACCAAAAACCTACCAAAACCGGATGCACAACCTGCCACCTATGGTGCATGTGCGGGAGAATGGAGCACACCCTGCAGAAAAGGTGCCAGTGGGCCTCATGACCAGCAAACCGAGTGCAGACAGAAAAAAACACTGCAAGTGAAACACCAAAATGTGCCTACAAATATCATTTGCTTTGTTGCTAAAAACTCCAAAATGCCTATAACACAACACTTATCAACATTTAAACTGACAGCATCTATGCCAAAATCTGGGTGCAGTACTCTGGGCCGCCTGAATGACAGCTGTCAGAGGAGTTGCTAATGAAACTTTAAAAGTGAGCTAAAACTCAAAAGCCTGCTGGATTAGCAAACAGAAAAAGGATTGTTGCCAAAAGGAATACAGATCTTAGTTGTATTTTTTTTTCCCCGCGGATTTTAAGGCTAAGAAAATAATGTACTTATGTTTGATGCAACAAAGTTGGTTTTGCTGGATTTAAAAGTTAATTAGCCTGGCTGGGGCTGCCAGAACTGGAAAAGCAGGTTTCTCTCCTAGAAGGAGGGCCTTCCTCTCAGCAGAAACTCACGGGGAGGTGTTAATTGCAGCGTGGAACAGCATCTTGTCTACAGAAAGCTGAGGAACAATGGACATCCTCCAACCCAGGATATGGAAGGTGTGAAAGGCTGTAAAACTGCTGCATCCCAGGAAACTCCTGGCTGACAGAAGCAAATTCCAAAGGAGGGAGCCACCACATGCTTCAAGGAGTGACACATACTGACCGTTTGGTGTTAACAGGATATGTAATGGACATTTTTAAAAGGTGTATAACTTATTATCAAAAGGGGTGCAAAATCTGAAAATGGCAGATTAATTAACCTGATTTTTAGCACTACCTTTGAAAACTTAGTACAACCTTGTAGCTTATTCTGAACAGGAATGGCAATAACTGCGGGTTTATGGGGTCTGTATTTCTGCTAGAATTGTGAAACTTTATACACTCATTCCCATGTTAAACACACACATTTGTGGAAAGTTGCATGAAATTTGGAAACTGTGTGCCTAGCGAAAAGGACAAAATTCTGTAGAAAGTTAAAACAAGATCCTACAGCTGTCAGATTTTGATGAAATGATGCTACATAAAATATGGCATTTTCTGTGTAATTTGTATAAAAGTGACTAATGTAGAAATGTGTGTTTAGTGTAAAATCCGATTTTGAGACCAGTGGCTAAAGGAAGGTCTCTGAGGACTGTAAAGCAAATCATAAAATGTGACATCAGCCGGCCTTGATCCAATCACCCCAAATGCAAGGTGGAGATGAAGTGTTGACCCTATCCCAGCTCAAAGGGGCAAGTTTAGCTAAGCTGGCCCAGACACCCACTTTGTGATGTAATTTTTAAAGGATAAATAGAGACAGCTGAAAGCACTTATACAGACAGATCCACTCACTCTCCTGACTGCTGACGGAGCGCCCTGCTGCTGAAATCTACATCTTCCTTGTTCCAGACTCCAGAAACTTGGCAAAGCAAAGGCCTATTGCATAGCTGAACCATTCTCAGATAGGCCTCAAATTCTAGAACAGAACCCCCAAAAGCCTAGGGGAAGCATCATAATACAGGCGGGCGGCCTGTTAATGCTTGCTTGCTGAATTGAAATATCTTCAGAACCAAGAAGAGCAGATCCCGTGCTGTGACCAGAGCGCCTTGCTGACCCTGTCCAGTCCGATGTGCCCAGCTGTCAGTCCCTGATAGATCCGATTCAATGGTCCAGAATCCTGACGGTCCAAAACCTTAAATCCATTTTGTTTTGTGAGTAATAACAGGAAGCTAGAAACTGTTGGTACCTGTGCATTATCTTGTCCCCTCCTAACCTCTGAACTATCCTTACTTCCATAATCAGTAATATTGTTTGAATCCGTAGTGAAATCTTATTCTGTCTATCTGTAAAAGCACCCTTTTCCCAGTCATTTGTCAACTTTGATATATTAATTTCATTCGAGTGACCAGCCTAGCGCTCCACGGTGGACAGCGAGGAACCAGGATTGAGTCGCGAATCACTCCTGACTCTTACCTTGTGCCATCCTGGTAGTTTAGCTTGGATGCTCTAGTCCATAGTCAATATTTTTCTGATTTTAAAACTGAAGCCTCTTTCCATTTTCGTGCCTATCTCGCAAAAATGACCTTTACTAAAACCTCCAACTCCCTCAGTTTTTGTGATAGAAACAAAATTTCAACTCCTGCTTGTACAACATCCATAGCTATCCATAGAACCCAGTGCGATTCTCCCGTTATCACGAATATCGCACACGGAAATGTTTGATGCAAATTTTCATTTTGAGAAATCTTTACACGTGGGAAATAGCTTCCATTTGTTTCCGACTTGGATTTTAAGATTGCAAATGTTTTCTGCTGACTAAATCATTGTTATGCGTGTGTTTATCTGTTCAAAGCGGCTCCCATAGGAATTTCTAATAATTTAAGCATTTTTCCACACATTTGGAGTTCTTGCTCAGCCACTTTAAAAGTAATTCTGACAGTTGAAAAGCCCACTTCATTTTTCTCTTTCTGTGTAAGGGGGGGGAAGGGGCAAGACACTGTTTGATCTGTACTATTCCTGAATACCTGCTATCTCCTCACGTTTATTTAAATGTGCTTATTGGTGGGTGGAGGTGTGTTGCAGGGGGAATGTCTAACCATAGTGCTATCTGATCTGAAACCAACACAAGTATTATTTTCTGTGCTGCATTTGTTTTGCTCTTTATTTATTTCTAGTGTATGAAAGAGATTATTCTGTGATCTGTCACCCCATTGGTGATTGTGGTTTACCTATTAATATATATATTGTGATTTTGATCTTAAATAATGGTTGTATACGAATTGTTCGTATTACAACTGTTCGAATGACAATTGACCCTTTCACAATTGACCGAATTGTGAAGGTCAATTGTAACATATATGCGGGGGGAAACCCCCCGCAACCCACCACCCAACCCAAACCCACCCAAAACCCCTTATATATATATATATATATATATATATATATTACCAAAGCGATCTATATATATATATATACAGTCAATTGTGAAAAGGTCAATTGTGACCCTTTCAATTCGGTCAATTGTTCATTCGAACAATTGTAAACGAACAATTTGGGTAATACCTTTTACAAACCAGCCTGGTCCAGCGTGACCCGGGGTATTTTAAGTAAGGGGTGTGATGAGAGTGGTACAGCTTTCAAATAATTGAATCTATATATCAAAAGTTTTTCCATTGCGCTGTACACTAGGCTGAGAGCAGAGTGTATCGCCTGATTGAAATCCTTAATACTCCTTATACAATTTTTCTCAGTGGTCTTTAAAGTTAAACCCACATTTTTGCCCAAAATTGTGTCCATTTTCATTGAACACAGAACATTTTACTACAATCTTTTTATCCACCTCCTCATCCTGGAAGGGAGGAGAGATTACACAGGCTTGACACTAGGTGAGCACTTAGTTTTTATATTTCTAGAATGTAGGAATTGCGACAGGATGATTAACTGTTCGCTGGTTATACAAGCCATAAATTGGGGATGGCACTGACAAAACAAACTTTATCTAGGTGGATTATCTTGGGCATTTCTGAGTGCTACAAACTAGCTGGAAAAGACCATCCTGAGGGCTCATTCGACCTGGGGCATGGCAGTACCAATCCAAGATATTTGTGCGGTGACCACATGGTCCTCCGCTCATACTTTTACAAAGCATTGTTGTCTGGACTCTTCCTCAGGCCAGGAAGGAGGATTTGGGAAGGTGGTGTTCCATTCGGTTTATACAAACCCATAAGGAACTCCTACATTCTTACTCTCTCCTCAAATACATAACACTGCTTTGTGAGTTTATCAAAAGATGAGGAATACGTGGGAGGACACAATCCATTTGAAGAACAAGTTACTTACCCATGCTAATTTTCTTTCGATTGGATGTTCCTCCCACGTATTCCTCATCACCCCTTATTGGGGATAATTCTAATTTCTGTGCTAATTTCCTTCTGCCTAAGAGACCCCCAGCTCTTTTGCTGGATTTAGGACTTTTTAATTTTAACCCTGGAGTAAGTGAGACCTTTTTCTCTCACTAAATCGTGTTTTTATCTGGTTTGGATTCTGTGTTTTCACTGTTTGTGGAGTCTGACAAACTCTGTAGGCATCTACTTTTTGTATAGTCGCACCGTGCACCTTCAGTGCAGTGTCACTGAGGTTCTTTGGATTTCTCTTAAGGTTTAAATACCTTTTTTATCTTGGGCGAACTACAGTACCCAAGAATAGTAAAGTGAAAATGACTTTACTTACCTTTTCTATTTGTAGGTCCAGCACACCCCATTTTATATGGAGTGAGCTGGGGGGGGGGGGTTACTTAGCAGCCCCTAACTACTTTAAATGGCTGGTGGTATTGGTTTAATTTTTCCTACCATTGTGCTTTTCTACTGCAAGCTGAACCCTCAGCTGCAGTACAGCACCCTTGGGTGACCATTTTGTCAAAATGGCCTCTGTCTTCTTTTCACCATTTTCTGTTTGTGAGGTGTTTCTTGGGTTTTACTCTGTGCGTTGAGACAGATTTGAGCCCTTTGTTTGTCTTGCCTTTGGCGGCCTTCTGCCCTGAAGCCCGCCTCTGGCTCCAGTGTGTCTGGAAGGACAGGATGTGAGGGAGGGTCCCCGAAACTCCCCTGTCCTTTGTCTCTAGGAATGCCTGAATGCAACCAGTCCTGATAGGCTGGCTGGCTGTCCTCACAGGACAGCCACCCTGCTGTTGACAGCCTAGGCTGTGCATGCAACCTGCTTAAAAGGCAAGGATTTTGGAACTAGAGAAGTCGATCACTGGGAGAAACACCCGACGAAGAAACCGTGTATGTAGCTTGCTGAAACCTCCTGTACCTTTGAATTGCCCGGTGAAGACCTGCTGCTGTGCTGACACTCCCTTTTCAATTCAACAGAGAAGCTCCAGAAGAAACAACTTCTCCACTTGTTAGTGGGACCAACTATCCCGAGACTAACTCCACTGGACCAGCCTCCCCTACTTTGTGCCTCTGTTGCTTCAGAAGCCCAATGCCAGGGGTCGAGTCTGTAGTCTAGTGAAACGTTTGAAGCAATAACTAATCCGGCTAGAAGCTCAGGAGTCTCCTAAGAACCCCCCAGAAACAGGACAACCAGAGCCGGAGTCCCCTCACCAGAATGCAGGACCCAAGGAGTGAAGGAAGCCCAACTGATATCCACAATCTGCGTCAGTGCTGTTTGCTAAGTGCTGAAACCACAAAGTGCTGCTGAACAGAAAAGAGCCCGTAGCTGCTGACAAACTCCAAAGTACCGCAGCAGGAGCCCTTCAGACGTCCTCCCTCTTGTCCCCACGACTGAGGCTCAGGAACAAGGGTCTGCACCGCTGTAGCAAGACAGAATCCAGCTGGACCACTCTTCTTCAAACCAGAGGTACTGTTTAGACTTGGGGTACTGCCTTTTTAGATGCGCTTTTCTCAATTGGGAATTGCATTGGCTTACTTTTCAGAGTTGATCTCCCATCTCTTTCCACAAGCTTAACAGCTTGTGACCCTACAAGTGATTTTTCTACTAACTCTCTAACTTTGTGCAAGACTTTGATTTAAGAAGTGCCTCAGATCCGTAGACGGTGTTCCAATTGACTTTGGCTGTCCTGGCTCCCTGAAGACTCTTCTAGTCCATTGACTTTGATACTGTTTTTCCCCTCATAGGTGGTAGCTTGTTGTAAACTGTTACTGCTGGGAAAGGCTTATCTAGATTTCATTGGAAAAATGTAGTTGTCCTCACACATACTGAGAAACTGTTTTAACCTTTTCCTTCCTTAAACCTTTTCTTTCTGCAACCTCCATTACTGACCTTGTGATTGAAGTCACCTCAGAGTGTTGGAATTGTGTAGGAAGCATATCCAAAGTTTATCCACTAACTTGTTCTGATTCTGAAAAGTAATTTTAAAGTATATTTACATTGTTACATGAGTTGCCTTTTTAACCCCTTAACTGCCATGGGTTTCCCCAAGGCCTTTTTTGGTGATTTTCGGTATGTCGCTGCCTTGTAACTTTTTTGTTGCATGAGATATTTTGGCCAAATTTGGCCCCTTTTTTTCCCTCATGTGGTCGTAACGTCACCAAGGAATCCTAGTTTGCTGTAGTAGGGTGAGAGAAAATAACCAAAAAGGGAGAACATTTTGGATTTTTTCAGAAAATGCCAATAAAATAATGTACAAAGAAGCCTTTGTTTTTTTCCTTGTGAGCGATAGGAACAATGGTTTGCTTTGCTGAATTCCCCATTTTCCAGGCTTTCAGGAACAGGTTGAGTGGAAACCAAAAAAAAACATTTTGATATGGTTACCAACTGTTTTTTGAGAGGTAGGCAATTTTGGCCTTTTTTCCAATAGGACATGCGTGGACAGAATGGAAGAAGAGGATAGGAAAGCTGAATGGGAGGACAGCAAGGTATACATTTCTGAAAAGTAGACAAAATTCCAAGCTTAGGAAGGGGTTATTTGCGCAGGTCAGACAACCACTATGTAGGGGAAAATGCCATAGTTCGGGGAAAAATTGGGGACATGACAGAAAAAAGGTATGTGATGGAAATGGTTGACCTGGTAAGGCAATGGCTTCTGTGAATTGAGAAAGGCAATGCTCCACTACATTCCCCTGACTCTTCCAGTTTAGGAAATCACACATTTTTTGTAATGTTTCACAAAACAACCAATACCACAGGCCAAAAACTCAGCCATTGTACACAGCCTGGCCAAAAACTCAGCCATTGTACACAGCCTTTTAACGCTTATGGCCTGAACAGACATACTTAGCATGTGTAAGTAAAGAAAACAAATGTGGTGAGGAGGGGCACGCATACATTTTTTGAAAGAGGCCAGGGAGACCTTTTGAAGGGTAGGGACTTGTGCAGGTTACAAAAGTGTATAGTGCCTAAAGCAGGTCACATTTGGGAAATGAAAGGGTTGTGTGACAAACTGCAGCAGCAAATGGTCATGCAAACACAATGTCCTACCTTCCCGCATTCCCACAGGTGTCCCAACGAAAACGGTACCTCACATGTGTGGGTGCACCTACCTGGGTACAAAGGGTAAAGGCTAAACCACTGGTAACCCCCATAGGGTTTGGGGAGACAACCTACAGATTTGGCCCTAGGGTGTCGAAGCCACCAAGGAAAACCGGGAGCCCCATGAACATCCGAAAAGAAGACACCCGTGGGCACCCCACTTTCCACTAAAAACATCCATGGTGGTTTAGTGCCCCCTGTTCCCCCACACCCACCCACCCACAACAAGTTATGATTTATTTATTTTTTTGCCCCTTTCCTAGGGGCAGATGGGCACATTTCCAGGGTGAGGATAACGTACTGCCCCATGCATTGGTGGGCCATTGCAATGTTTTCTGGTGACACTCGAGTACCCCCCCACCACCCCAAATGGATGGGGGTGCATCTCATGTACTCCTTCCTAGGGGCAGCTTGCAGTAGCAATCTTCCCCCAGGGAGGGCTACATGAGATGCCCCCCATCCATTTGGAGTGAGGGGGAGAGGGACACCCCCCTTTACACTAAAAACATCCATGGTGGTTTAGTGCCCCTCACCCAAAACAAGTTATAATTTTGGTTTACTTTTCTTTTCTTTTTTTGCCCCTTTCCTGGGGGCAGATGGGCACATTAGTGTGCCCATTTGCCACCAGGGTGGGGAAAACGTACTGCCCCAGGCTTTGGTGGGGGAGAGAGAGCCTGTGGCAAGATTTCTGGTGGCCCTCTTCCCCCCCACCTTAAATGGATGGGTGGGCATCTCATGTAGCCCTCTCTGGGGGCAGATGGGGCAGAAATCTACCCCCAGGGAGGGCTACATGAGGTGCCCCCATCCACTTAGTGTGGGGGGGAGAGGGCCACCCCCCTTTCATTTGGCAACACATTCTTGGTGGCTAGTAGTGGCCCCCACCCAAAAGTGTGTGTGTGTGTGTGTCTTTTTTATTTTGTTTTTTTGCCACTTTCCCTAGCCCATCTGGCCCCAGGGGGGGTGCGGGGGGCAAAACATACTGCCCCAGGCTTGGGGGTGGGGGGCAGCTCTGCCACTTTTTCCAGTGGCCTCTCCGCCCCCCACCCCAAATGGATGGGGGGCATCTCAGGGAGGGCTACATGAGTTTCCCCGCCATCCACTTCTTCTGATTACTTCATCCAGTGGTGGACTCTGCCTTCCTTGCAAAAGACCTCGCCTTTTATGCAAGTCTCTCCCATTCATTAGCAGCCTAGCTGTCACTCACACAGCAGGGTGGCTCTCCTCCAAGCAGCTAGCCGGCCAATCACCTTTGGGTGCATTCCTGCAACCATGGAGACTAAGCACAGGGAGTGTTGTGCACCTCCCTTGCTTCCTGCCCTGCCAGACCCAGAGATATTCTTCAACAGTGAACCCTGCCAAAGATAAAACAAACAAAGGGACCAGACCTGGTTTGGCATGCAGAGTAAATCTCAAGAAGGACCTTTACAAGAAATGGCAAAAAAAAAACCAGGGCCATTTTGACCAATTAGGCAGCCATAGTTGCTATACTGCAGCGACGAACGCAGCCTGTGGTAAAACACACAATGGTAGGAAAAAGTAAACCACTTCCACCAGCCATCAAATGTAGAAAGGGTAACATAAAAATGTAAAATGAGAAAGTAGACAAAGGGGATACTATGTAACCCCTACAGCACTCTATTTAAGATGGTGTGTGCTGGATCTACAAAGTTACAAAAGGTAAGGAAATTCAATTACACTTTACTGCTCTTGGAAACAGTAGTTTAACCTAGAGAAGGTATTTAAACATTTGGGAAATCTGAAAGACTTCCCTGTGCCACTGCACTGAAGGTGCTGTGTGTCGCAATGTAAAAAGATGCCTATGGAGTTTCAGACTCCTAAACCAAAAGAAACAGTGTTGAAATCAAATACATGAGAGAGTGGGGAAAAAAGGTCTCACTCTCTCCAGGATAGAAATTAAAAGTCCTAAAGTCCAGCAAGGTATCTGGGGGTCGCTAAGGTAGAAGGGAATTAGCAAATTTCTGAGAATTCTCCCTAACAAACGCTTATTTAAAAATGTATTTTAAATAAATAACTACTTATAACAAACTAGTATACTGTTACTTGGATACTTGTATTTACAGATTTCATTTGTACAGCTCCAACTCACATTTACTCCTCTTGAGATAGGCCTGGCTGCTCAGTCACACTACCAACTTGTGTAGTACAGACCTATATCAAAAGGTGGGTTACCGTATACCAAGCAGACAAGTGGTGTGCAGTCTCACAGTGTGATTGCATCAATTCTTACCTAATACCCCTCCCAACCTACCCCGCAGTAGAATTTCTGTATTGTTGCACTTTACGTTCTTTCAAGGCAGATTAGTGTCTTACGCAAAGTAACACCATAAAGTATGTAGCAAATGCATCGAAATGGAACTGAAGTTAACTGTCTCTGAGCACGCTATATGTACCAGTGGTGACATCGGCATCGGGACGGAGGCCCTCGAGGAATATTGAGTCGATTGGCATCGACGCGCAGCGCCCCCTGCTGAAAATGTTTTCTGAAGCAGCTAAAGCTGAATATGGATATATCAAAAGATGAGGAAGACGTGGGAGGAACATCCAATCGAAAATCTTGGGTAAGTAACTTGTTCTTCTCTGTCTCTTCTCCTGACCAATGGACTCCCCACTTGGTCTCCACCCTTTCCTCGCCTCACCCATTAATAGAGGCACTGGGTGGGAAGTAATCCTGGCGTACTTCTCATCTCTAGGTGCATCATTAATGTCTATCAAAATGGCACTATCATGGCCCAAGGTTCTAAACCTACTCTTCTCCTTCTTGACCGGTGCCTGTCCTCCCTCATAAACTTCCTCCTCTCCACCACCGGCAGGAGTACCAGCGCCATCGCACACAAGCAACCAACCTAACATCAGAAGTTAAGGAAGACGCTCCACAACATACTGAATGACTAACTGAGAGATAGCCATGATAGGAGGACACTAAAGACTACATACACAGGCAGACCAAGTCGCAAGTACTAGGACGATTCATCAATGGCACCCTGTCCCCGAACCACACCCATGCTACAACAGACCCATGTCACGATAGATAGCAAGAGAATAGGGAGCACCGAACCTCAGCTCCTACACTAGAGGGAGAGAAATAGACATACCCAATCACATCATATAATGCTCATTAAACGCAAATGGAAGAAGTGGTATTTGAACCAGGACACAGACCCCACTAACCCAACTTTCAAATCTCTGCATACCAAACCCAGCCAAAACATCACACAACCATCTCTTGCCCAGCAAACTGCATGCACTTTACCACACTGCATCAGCAACAGACAAACAACACTTAAACAGCACCTACAGCACTCAAGGTCTCGCCCGGTCGATACTCTCACCAAAAGCTCAGCGCACTTTGTATAATGAACTGAAGCCGCCAACAGCACACCACTTCTCCCACTCTCCTGCTCCCACTCCATGCGACTAACCATACCGGCCCTCCTTGTTTACAGATCCGCCAGAGCGCCTGCGGACCAAGGCCGTTGGTGACGGTGCGCTATATACATACCTATCATTTGGTTGCCCCTCTTCCCAAAAGTAATGCTGTTGGTTTCACTTCACTATTCCTGTTAGGGTAAATGTATGAGTGTCCCCAACTGGGTCTTGTTCGCCCTGACTTGCTGTTAACCTGTCCATAATTAGTCGGTCATAGGTTTTACCTACGTAGAATAACTTTGAGTCATTCTTAAACGGTAACACTGGGTTTTGCTTTCCCGGGTCTGTTGTATATGGACACAAAAATCAGGTTTATACCTGCCTTTAAGTTGCTTATAGCACCTGTAAAAAGTGTTAAAATAAGTAGTTATTGCTTCCCTTAGTCTGTGATCTGAAATCAACTGTTATTGAATATTACACCCGAAGGTCAAACTCCCCTAGAATAACTGTTCTCCTGAATAGAGTTATAGGTTAATATTTTTCCTAGATCTGTGTTTAACTAGATCAGAAAAGTATATTGTCCAGTTGATATTACTATGCGATTTCTTGCTGAGCGTCACAGTACAACTGATGGGGTCTACTGCCCTGGTTCTACTGAAAGTAATATAAAATTAACTATTGGTTTTAAATTTCCTAGCACTACTTTTAGGTGTTCCAAATATGATTATATTCTTTGATCTGTGTACCTTCAAGCATAGCGTTTTTCCATAATGTGTTTATATAATCTGTGATGGTACTCATTTCCCCCCAAGATTTATCTGGGCCTACTTGTATTTAAATAAACAATTTATTTTTTGCAATACATATTGTTTCAGTGTTTCTTAGAACCATTTGTATTACAATTTCATTGTACTGATTTTACAGCCCTCTCTCCCTCCGAAGGTGAGCCTTGCTGCTCTGCCTACGCATAACTCGGGTGGTACAGCCTTCTACTAAGAGTGGAGTCTTGTACTGCCTCAGTTGAATGGTTTTGCTAAGCCCTTAGTTGGACGTAAGAAAAACTGTCCAGCCTGTCGCTGCTCTTGACACTCACCTCCCTGAGGGCTACAAAGTATTTTCCAAACCCAGACCCAAAATACCTTGAGGTGGAGTGGCCCTGATCTTCCCTGAGTGGGTCCCTGCTTCTATCATACCTACTCAATCTTACTCCTCTTTTGAATGCCTTGTCTGCAAACCTGGGATCGCACTTTCTCTCTCCCTTTCCACTATCTACAGGCCCCATCTCTCTCTTCTTGTCTGAATGGGCCGACCTCGCCACCTGCCTATCAACCTCTCCTACCAAACTCCTCATCCTTGGTTACTTCAACATCCATCTCCCAGTTCTGTATCCTCTGAAATTCCCTCGCTCCCTATTCTCCCCTCCGGCCCGACCCACTGTGCCGGTCACATCCTGGATGCCTTCATTTCTAGCGACATCTCCATCTCCAATCTGGTCAACACCTCCCGCTCTTGGTCTGATCAATCTCGCCTCTCCACCCACCTGGGTCCCCTTGGTCCTCTATCTGAGCCACCTCCATCACTGCCAGCCACCTTCACCACCACCCGACCGATGAAGCGAGTGTCAGTCGCTGCTGTCGCCTCCCCTTCATCCCAACCCCACCTCTGACTCTGTCCTTGCTAGCCTTCACCTCTCCAAGAATAGGAGTGTCATGTCGAGCCTTTGATCCATTGCAGGAGCTGCTGAGCCCCCGGAGTCCACCCAAGATGTAGCGCACTCAACTAACTAAAAACCAGGTGAGCCCGTGACAACCCAGGTGGAAAGAGGAAGTGGATAAAACAACAAACTCGGACACCTGAACTTCGAACTTCTTCTGGCATCTGCATGGATGAAAAATGTGTTCAAGGTTAATAACTCTAATTTCCCAAACAGAAATAATGTTTCTCAAAATAAAACACCATAAGTAATTACCTGATATCTCCTCTGAAACTGCTTAGAGGATTAATGTCCTTGTGTTACTCCTAACTTCATGACACTCAAGATTCTCAGTTTAATCCAAAATAGAACTTGAGATACTGAAACTCCCAAATTGCCTTTAGACTCTTGAATTTTAGTGTTAACGTTTAAATTTCCAGATAGGTAAGTCATTCTACTACCATATAAATCCCTTCTGGGGAAATAATACCTCATGCGTAAACAATGAATAACTTAAGACTGTGTTCAGGTTAAAAGTTTCAGTTCCTTAGAATTCTTGAATTGGCATTCAAGAATGAGTTTGTCTCAAAGGGCACAGATGAATTAGTCTCTTCACTGGTAATTAGTGTTCATGTTGGGCAGTTACTTTTATACGTTAAGTTCAACATCTGCCTCTGAAGAAAAGAGTTGTCTTTTACATATACCCAATCATATGAAACCACTGGCACTGGGAAAAAGAGTGTCCATCGCATTTAACGTATGAATCTGCTTTTACCATTTTGTTCTGCAAACGTTGAAGACTTCCTGCGGTTCATTCACGTTACCGCGCATACAGCCCCATTAAATAAGTAAAATGGGAAATGGTTGCAAGGAAATGAACCGCTACAGGATGCAGTTCGCTCCACTCAGTCACTGTGCATACTGCGCTCGGTAAAAGAAGAAACAATAACCTCAAACAGGATTCAAAATGTTAATATTCTGTGTGTGTGTCACAGTGCAGCCGGAAAGCAAGAAATACATGTCCGACTACAAGTGTCAGAAAAAAAAACGCAACGCTGATCTCTTTGAGGAAAGGAAACCCAGAAGAAGTTTCCCATCCTCACCTGAAGACGCCCGTAGCAGGAGACAAAGGCACTGACTGAAATCCTTTTCTTTTCTGGTCTCTGCGAAACACGACTCAATGCAGCTCTCCACGTATAACCGACGCAGCTAGGAACAGACGGAAGCCGCGGAGAGGTAAGCAAAATCAGATTAGAGAGTTCCGGTGAGATTCTCTCACATTAAACGGCTTGCGCTCACCCGCGCACAGTCCTGTCAACCATTAACCCCTGAAGAACTAAAATGCCCAACTGTATAAAAGTTATCAGATGCTAGCTTTCAATTATTTGATCTTTGGAAGTTCTATAGAGTTTTACTTGGCTTTTGAAGGGAAAGCTTCTTTATTTCAATTTAATTCTTCCTTTCTTCCCGAAGATCTTTCTTCTCCTGATGAAACTTGACTGGTTTCTTGAAGATTCAAAGTTTGCAATATTTCTCCTGAGGTCCTAGGCCCAAACGCATGAAGAGCAACCAAAAGCATGACCTGCTTACATGAAAAACTAAATGAAAGGCAGTTTAGAATGTTCATCCTAGTCCCTTGTTCTCCCATCCACCAATCATGACTCCTGCTCATTTCCTCCCATTTGGCTCGGGCTCTCACTAGCATTCTGTAAACCAAGGTTGAGGGCCAAACCAACTCCTGAAAACTTCACTGATTAACAAAAAATAAAATAATGAAACTCAGTAAAGAGAAAGTGAAACACAGAGCAGGTAATTGTGAATGAGGACTAAATGTTAAACTGTCTAAATTCAACTGGTTATTTACCCAGTGACCTGACAGTGTGTTAGTGTAAGAATATGGTAAAGTTACCGTTTCCCCATGTAATTTATAAAATTAAGCAAACTAAAGCAAAACCTACAGTATTCTGCACAGTGTTCGATTGTTGTGATGAGCAGAATCTTAAAATTTAAATCGCATTGCAGTTGAAAAAATATATACACAATCCTAAATAAATCCTTGCGTAGGGAGGTACAGTACTATTCACAGTACAATAACTAAGTCAAAGAAACCATTTCAGCAGTCAGTGATTCTAAAGCTTGCAGTGAACCAATCCAACCAAGTCCAACACAGGTGGCTTTGCTTCAATGGTCAAATTTGGTGCTTATGGTGAGCTAAAAAACTAAATAGACCAAGTCAAGTAGGTTCACTTCAGGGGTCGACGTCACAAAAAGGGCAGTCCTTGCGAGGTAGCCCACCCACTATTATGTTGGGTGTGAAGATGTTTCGGCAAGCTGGCAATTCTTCCTTGCCTTTAATTTGTCAGTGAACCATGTGGAGACGTGGTGTCTGTGTTTAAAACAACCTTCAAAATGCTTCCTTACAAGGGGCTAGAGCTTCATAAATCATTTCTTAGGATCACTAACCTTGGGCTGTGTCACGTGAAGTCCACCTGTAGTATCAGATATTTGGTGCCGATTGTACTAACTTCTCGGTGGTGTCGAGGAGGGGAAATAGACAGGTTCCTAATTGTTTAGAATAGACCTGCAATACAGGAATGTGTCCAGTTGGTACTAATGTAGGACCTCCTTTTAATATGGAGCATGTACATGTCTGTTCTCTTACCCACCTAGAGATTCATTCGAGGATCCAGAATTAGAGTGGAAGTTGGTTCTGGAGAAATCTAGTGCAGCACTGTTAATTGTGTTCACCGCATGGAATGGAACCTGTGTATCAAACTGATGTGGTTGTAATAAATGTTATTGTTCTTAATAGACTTCCATAATATGTAAATGTAGTCGCCGGGGGGAGGAGGGGCGGCGGTAGACATCTTACCCGGACTGTGCGGGGCTGCTGAGAAGGAAATGAAGGATGGGGTTTGTTAGGCAAAGTTTGAATGCAGTGCCCTCTGGGAACACTACAAACAACTATGACTACAGGTATAGGCAACCCAACCTTTGGTATAAGCTTGTACTACACCATGTTGGTAGTGTGTGAACCAGCCAGGCTCATCTCAAAAGGGAAAATGTGAGCTGTAGTGGAGTTAAACAAGGATTCACAGTTACGGGTATTCAAATAAACTCTTACACTAAAGGTTTCTTGATAAACAATTAATAATTTATCAGTCAGTTATAAAGCCTTCTTCAGAAGGGAACAATGGAATAGTAACACACAAATATACTTCAATACTGTACACTTTGAGTTTCTGAATCAGACAAGGCCCTTTTGGGATGGCCCACAGCCATAGGTAACTTAAGTAACAAGGATGCTGGGGACATTAATACCTTACTGTTGGCATTCAGAATACACTTTAAAAGTTGGTAAAAGGCAAAGGTTATTAGAACACAAGAGACCACAAATATTCTTAAGCAGTGCAGATACTTTTAGAGTTCACTTGAAGAGTCATTCAATTAAATAGGCTAAGCCAAAGTCCATGGGAAAAAGTCTTGGATAGGATAAAGCACTTCTGGTAAGTAATGGAAAAGGCTTTGTATAAGTTCTTAGGTGTCTTTGATGAAAAGAAGAATCAAATGTAGGGCCACAGGCTGATTAGACTTGCGAGTTGTGAAAGCACTTCTACAGTAAGAGGTAAGTTCTTAGACTTATTTTACAGTACCTTGGTAAAGAAGAAAAGATGCAGCTGATGACTTCTGGTCCTGTGCAGCTCTGCAGATCTCACTGTTCCTGGGCCTCAGTCGTGGGGACAAGAGGGAGGATGCCGGGGGACTCCTGCACTGTACTGGCACCGTCAAAAACTGCCAACCGGCAACTTTACCTTCAGTAGCTTTCACGTTTCAGCTCCTTATGGTACAGCAAATGGCAATAAGCGTGGTTCCTGGCTGTCAAGGTGGACTTTCCTTACTTCTGTGGTCCTGGACTCTGCTGAGGGGGCTCAGGCTTGGTCAGTCCTGCTTCGTGTGAGTCCGGAGGATCTTCCAAAAGCTTTAGGCCAGCTTAGAAGTAACGCACACAATCTGGTGTCCCTCTCCCTGGCTGTTTGGTTCCTGCAGCAACTCTGAGGAAATTCAACAAGCTCTGAGATGGGTGTCCAGGTGGCTTACTTTGGAGTTGATTGGTCCCACCAACTCAAAGGGAGAAGTCGTCCTTGCAGGGGCTTCTCTGTCGATGCAAACTTGGCAAGTAGTCACTGCAGCAGGGCTTCACCGAGCAAACCAACGGTCCAGGAGTTGCAGCAGGCATCCTCTTCAAGCTTTTCTTCGGTTCCTTCATCCAGTGGTCGACTCTGCCTTCCAAGCCAAGACTCGCCTTTTATTCAGTTCTCTCACATTCATTCCAGCCTAGCTGTCACTCACCCATCAGGGTGGCTGTCCTTGCCAGACAGTCATCCAGCCAATCCCCACAGAGTGCATTTGGGTCTCCTAGGAGACTTAAGCACAGGGAGTTTCGGGCACCTCCCTCACTTCCTGCCTACCCCAGACACCCTTGAGCCAGAGGCAGGTTTCACTCCTGAAGCCCGCCAAAGGCGAATTAATAAAGAAACCAAACCTGGTTTGGCACGCAGAGAATAGCTAGAAGGACCTTTCCACAAAGACCTGGCAAAAAACAAAGACCGTGGACCTTTTTAGCAAGGATGGCTGGATGCCATTTTGAAAAAGATGGCTCCCGCGGTTACGTTACTGGGTCCGCGAACGGTTGTGATAAATGCAGACCTTGGTAAGTTCAAAATGAAACCACTGCCACCAGCCAGTCAATTGAGGAAAGGGTAACACAAAAAAATGTTACATGTGCATTTAGACACAGGGGATACTAAGTAACCCCTCCAGCACTCTATTGTAAGATAGGGTTTGCTGGGTCTAGTAAGTACAATGCTAAGTAAAGCCAATTTCACTTTACTGCTCTGGGAAACAGTAGTTTATTCCAGAGAAGGTATTTAATCCTTGGGAAATCTAAAAAGACGTCTCTGTGCCACTGCACTGAGGGTGCTGTGTGACACAATATTAAACAATGATGCCTATGGAGTTTGTTAGACTCCATAACATAAAAGAAACAAACAAAGAAAACAATTAGAACTAAAAGTACAAAGTCCCAAAGTTCAGCAAAAGAGTGCTGCGTTCTTGTGTGGTTCTACATCGAAATAAATGAGAAGGTTGGGTAATATGGTACCAGTCTTAGTGTGGGCGAGTGCATGGGCACTGGTTGGGGAACGTGATCTTAATCCCACATAATCGGATGGAGTAGCAGGGTAAAGCTTACCTCTGATTCATTTTTGCGTTTGCTCACTGAGAATGCTGTGGGGCGAGCCTGTCTCTCTGGTTACTGTTTGAAGTAACCATGGCACCCAAAGAGTGGTTACCAGACGCGTTGCTGCGTGTGTGGCCGCGTCCGGTATTTCTACGACACCCATGGTCTTCACCACGCTGCTGGCTGTGGTCGTTGCTTGCCTCAGGAAGGAACACCTTCATGTCTTTCCCTACCTGGATGTGTGGCTTGTCTGAACTCACTCCCCTGACGAGCCGTCGGCACACTTGCACATGCACACATGCATTCTGTTGCACAGCTTGGGCTTCTCCCTGAACTTCACGAAGTTGTACGTTTCAGTATCTCAGTCCCGTTGATTGATTGGTCCGGCCTTGGCCACTCGCTTGGGCATCGAGTGACGAGCATCTTCTGGATAGTGCAAATCCTCCAATCCCAGGAGCAAGTTCCTACCTCCGCCTTCGTGCGCTTGTTGGGTCTCATGGCTTCCTGCATTCTATTGATTCCCTGAGACCTGATTTTGCATGAGGTTTCTTCATTGACTCTTCTATTCCCAGTTGTCTCAGTTTCAAAGGAAAATGTCAGACCTTTTGCAGGTCTCTAGCAGTTTCTTGAGACCTCATATGGTGGTCCTTGTGAGACAACTTGTTGAAGGGGTGTTTCTTCGGCAGCCCTGGTCTTCGCCAACAGTGGTTGCAAATGCATCCTTCAAAGGTGTGACACTTGCCTGTCGGATCTGACAGTGAGCTGACTGTGGTTTCCCCTTGAAGCCTCCGGTACACATCAAATTTCTGGATTTGAGGGCGATCAGGCTAGCTCTGGTTGCCTTCCTACCCTCTGAAGGCCAATTGTGTATTAGTACTTGTTAGGCTTGGCTCCTATGCTTGCATGTGTGCTGTGCCAGGATTGATGATATCAGAATGTAGGCTGTGAGTGTGGAGTGTGAGGTTGGAATGTTTAGAGTTGAATTGGTTCTAACCCAGGCAGTTACGATATGTGAGCCTGGGTGGTGGGAGCCAGTGGGCTCAATATCCCTGATCCTCTTGATATCTCAATGACTTGATGACATCTGATCCTGTAACTATGAAGCTAATAAAGTAACCACTAAGAGTACCTGTCCTGAGTGTCCTTGATGAGTGAACCCTATGGCTAAGGAGAGGTCATAACAATGGCGACAAGGATTGTCCAAGGTATGGTGAAGGAGGACCTTGGAGTGGACCTCAAGGAAAGCGAAGAGAAGCAGGTACCTGTGTGATGTCGTGTGAGTGAAGAGAGAAGAAGAGACTGCTGCGGAGAGTGCAGGCAAGAGAACAAAGTGACTGTTGAGGGAAAGCCCACTGCCCCCCATGGACTGTTAGCGCCCACCACCCAGGGCTGTTTGAGACTAAGCAGGGTCAGAGGAGGCTGCCTGGAAAGGACATATGGACATGTGAGGAGACGTGTCCAGGCTCGTAAAAGGGGTGTCTGGGAGACAGGAAGGATTGGTGCACTCTGGACTGCTTTAAAGCTTGCGGTTTCAGAGCATGGAGTTTGCCTGAGGGCAGAAGGCAGCGGGGGAGCTCCACAGCTGGAGTGATGAGGGGCCCCCGTACCAATAGAGAATATGTATGTCCGGAAAAAAAAAGGGAAAGTACGTTGCTTTCATCTGCAGGCGTCATTGGAGGTGCTTTGTGACTGTGATTCCTGGGCACGGCTCTTTGGCCATGTCCGAGGTCACTCAGAGCGGTGAAGGAATTTGCCGCCGTTGGGCCTGGAAAGATCCTTTACGCGCTGATGTCAGCAAGTGACTGGTGACGTCACTGCCTCTGCAGGAGGTGATTGCGTGGATCGTCCCTGTATTCGTGCTGAGAATGGTGTGCTGGGTTGGCGTGCCGGCGGTCGTAATACGCAGCATGAAGAAGCGGTTGTTAGAGCCTAGAGTAAAGGACCTTATCGAATGTAACAACGTGCCCAGGAAGTCATCTTCTCGTGTCAAAGAGCTTTTTGGTTTATCTGAGGGATGTGGTCTTCGCAGGACAAGTGTAGCCTGCATCTGTGTTTCATAAGGACTAGAAGTGCATTGCCGCCAAGTAGGCTTTGGGCGGTAGGATTATGCCGCGAGCAGGCTGGATGTTGCGAGTGCCATGCAGCTCATCAGAGCCGTGGCTTGAATAATGCTGTTGACATCGATTGGCATCCCTGTGCAGAGATTGGGTGAGGCAATCGGTCTACCCACTGAGAGCTGTGCAGAAGGGCAATGGAGAATGCAATATTGGTATCGTTGGCAGAGCATTTATATATGTATGCCATTGTTTAATCATTTTATGGAGTGCAACAATGTGTTTATAGCATGTACTGATTTGAGGTTAAGGTAATTTGGAGGGTGACTTAGATGAGAGATGACTAACTACTGGCGCATTTATGGATATGTACTTGTGATCTTGTAGAATGAAAAGTGAGCTACACGTTAGAACTGGGGTGGTGTGTTTAAGTGATGTTGGAATAATCAATGTAAGGCATTTTGGGTTTTAGTGTTTGCCTTAGTGCCAACATGGACTTTTAGGCTCTAATTGGACTTTTAGGCCTGAACTAAGGTTTGTTGTATCAGAGCTAATTTTTGCTTGTGGGTGTTCAGTGAGATGAGTGATTTTATGCACAATTGGAGGGATGAGATAGCATTAACGTTTTGAGGCATTTCAGCAGTTAGAGTTGTCTGTGCTTTGGCAACATGGACTTTTAGGCAATGAGATCTGCAATTTATAATGTGATTATACATATGTCAATGCAATGCTTAGTATAATCAGTTTTGAAGCATTGTAGGTGTGATGTTTTGCTTGTGCGTGAATGGATGTGCAACCCATGATGACTGCTAGAGCGACTGCAGCGCTGCTTAGCAGTTAACATTCTATGTGGGGGTTGTGTGTATCTTGGGTATCTTGTGTCTGATGCATGTTTTGGAGTAGTATGTGAGTGTTTTGTGTCGGTTTTGTGCATGACCAAGGAGTGGTCAAAGAACTCTGAGGTGGGGTGTGTGTGTGTGTGTGTGTGTGTGTGTGTGTGTGTGTGTGTGTGTGTGTGTGTGTGTGTGTGTGTGTGTGTGTGTGTGTGTGTGTGTGTGTGTGTGTGTGTGTGTGTGTGTGTGTGTGTGTGTGTGTGTGTGTGTGTGTGTGTGTGTGTGTGTGTGTGTGTGTGTGTGTGTGTGTGTGTGTGTGTGTGTGTGTGTTAGTAGGGGCCGGCTAGTACCAGAAGCTTTGATGTTGTTGTGGGTCTGCGGAGCCCAGAGGCAATCTAGCAGGGGACTAGTGCCTGAAGCTGTGTGAAGCTTTGTCGTTTTTGGTGACCTTATGTAGTTGTTAGGGTCTAGGGATTTCGCTTGAAATTCTGAAGATGCAGGTGACATTGCATCTTGTGTTTTCTCTACTTGAACTTTTAGGTGCTTTCTGGAGTTTTCCCTTGATCAATTTCAGAAGCCTGACAACGTTTCATCTGCAGCTGTGTTCACTTTGGTTTGTGTTTTGTTTAGAAGGGCTCAAGTGTCTGGCCAACATTTGTAGCTAGGGCTAGTTGTGGTTGTTTTAGTGACAGCTTGTTGCCTTTATTTATTGGTGTGATTAGGTGAGTGATTGGTGAACTGGTGTGTCTTTGCTTGCATTTCTTAATGGATTTAACAGTGGTATGAGTTGAGACTGTGGTTCCTTTTTGACCCAGGTAGATTGTTGGGTTGTTAGTGTCTTGCGTTGTTACGATAGTACCAGCTTTTTTCCCGGCTTTGGGAGTTAGTGCTCAGAAGTGGCAGTCCGAGGTTCCTTTGTGGCAGGGGGGGAACGGAAGGTGAATTGTGGTGGTTTGATGGGTTAGGAGTGTTCGTTGTGGCGGCTGGGTCTGTCGTAGGATGTTAGTTACTCCTGTTGGCACAATTTCCCGGGTGCTAGTGGAACATGGTTGAGAGTGAGGAGTGTTCTGATGTTTGAAAGTGTTTGGTAGTGGGTTGTTTTTATGCAAGAGGAGGAGGTGTTGGGGTTGCTTCCTCCAGGTGAGCTGGAGGTGTGTTTGTTGTAGGAAAGGAGGTGCTGGGGTTGGCTCTTATGCTTGCATGTGCGCTGTGCCAGGATTGATGTCGTCATAAGAATGTAGGCTGTGAGTGTGAGGTTAGAATGTTTGGAGTTGAATTGGTTCTAACCCAGGCAGTTACAATATGTGAGGGGTGGGAGCCAGTGGGCTCAATATACCTGATCCTCTTGATATCTCAATGACTTGATGACATCTGATCCTGTAACTAAGAAGCTAATAAAGTAACCACTAAGAGTACCTGTCCTGAGTATCCTGAGTGTTCTTGATGAGTGAACCCTATGACTAAGGAGAGGTCATAACCGTACTGAATAACAACACAGTAGCCATGCCTTTTCTCTGCATGTGAGGTGGTGTGGGGGTCTGTGCAGAAAAGCAATGTGACTCTGGATCTGGGCACTAGAGAGCCAAGTGTCTCCAGTGGATCAACTTACCAGAACAGAGAATGTCATAACGGTGGGAGCTCTGCCAGGAGGTTTTGGGGGCTATCTTTGCCCTCTGGGGGACTCGTCAGGTGGACCTCATCACTTCACTGTAAACGATGTAAAAGTTCTGCTACAGGGTATTTCCTTGGCAGGGGGCTCTTGGGGACACTAACTAGTGACTGGACGTTCAACCTCCACTATGCATTCCCAACAATCCTGGTCATTCCTCTGGTTCTTGGGGGGGGGGGGGCGAGGGGTACTATGTTGATTGCCACGGACTGGGTTCAGAGGGCGTGGTACCCAGATTTGCTGGCTATTCATTTGCCATCCTTAGCGGTCTGGAGCCGGAACCTTCATGCATTACTGCATGGGGTAATTTGTTTGCTTGGAGCTGGGAGATTGATCTGGAACCCTTTACTTGTCTCATATTCACTGTGATTTCGTTTTCTATAATAGCGAGCCTGCATATTGCCACTGTGAATGGATCCCTGACTGCTGTATTGGTTTTCTAGAGAACCCCTGAGCAAGTCTTTCTTCACGATTCCCAAGGTTGTGTAATTTTTGCGGGGATTGTGCAATCCGTTTCTACCGCATCAGTTTATGGGATTTAAATTTAGTGTTCACATTCCTTATGGATGGTTCATTTGAGTCATTGCATTTTTGGGGTCTCGGACAGCTCGCCCTTATAGTGATTTTCTTTGTTGCAATCATTTCCACGAGAAGGGTGAGAGAGCACCAGGTGTTCTGTTAAATCCCTTATTTGGTTTTCTCCAGAGAACGTGATGTTAAGGGAAGACCTTCCATGCTCCCAAAGGTGGTCTCAGACTTCCACCTCTCAAAAGATCCATCTTCCTTTCCTCCACTGCATCTTTCCAAAGCAGAGGAACGATATCCATTGACTGGACCTGGTGCAGGTTCTCAGCTACTTTTCTTGGACAAGGCACATCAGGAAAGATGACAAGCTTTTAGTTTGTTCTCCCGGTGCCCTTGCTGCTAGGGCTGTGACCAAACGGACCCTGTCAAAGTGAATCATTTTCTGCATCTCAGAATGCTAAGATCTGGTGGGAGAAAGAAATGTCTGAAGGCCTCAAGGTTCACTTTACCAGAGGTTTGGTTGCCACCTCTTCCCTACAGAGGCTATTGGGGGGGGGGGGCTCCTCTGTCTTGGACATTTGCCAAGTGTTTATGTGGGCTTCTTTGCACACAAATACTAAACATTACTGCTTGGATTCCCTTTCGGCGGAGAAGTCCCCCAGAGTTTATTTTAAAATGTATTTTATTTTATAACCACACAGTGCAACAGAACATAAATAGAACACATCAAGCCACAACAAAGGCCAAACCACAGATATGAAAAAGAAAAGAAAGAAAAAACAGAACAGAATTAACTTAACAATCCCCTTCCCTCCCCCCTATGAGCCTGTAGGGTGTCCACCATCATTATCCGTTCCGTGTGGTGGGGTTCCGTCGCTCTCAGATCCAGCCGAGGTCGACCCCGTACTAAACAGTTCAGCCAATAGCACCTTCCATGCCGTGAGGGAGCTCACCTCTTCCTCCCCTCCCACCCTGCTGGCCTCCCACCATGCTGTCGTCTCGGCAGCAGCCCATTTCTGGAGGTCACGCCACCATACCTCCACCCGTGGCCTCTGGCAATTCTTCCATCCCATGGCTATTCTGCGTTTGGCAAGTGTATAAGCCAAATCTTTAAGCTTCTCCACGTGCCGAAGCTTGCGCGCCCTGGGGTACCCCCCAAGCAAACAGGCCCAGGCCGAATCTATCTTAAGTACAATGCCCCTCCCTGCCAGCTTCTGCGCCACTTCACTCCAGTAGGTTGCAATCACTGGGCAGGCCCAGAACATGTGAATCATATCAGCGTTCTCTGTGTTACACTTGGGACACGCCTGGCGCCCAGCGTCTCGAAATCTGGAAATTCTCAGGGGGGTCATGTATGCCCTATGCGTGATATATAGTTGTATCTGTTTAAACCTGGCATTCCTCGATACTTTTTTGTGGTACCCCAGGGCGCGCTCCCACTGCCCATCCGCCATCGGGGCCCCCATCTCTGTTTCCCATTCCAACCTCAGGTACCCCAAATCCTTCCCAACCTTTGCCATCAGCATCTCGTACAGCCTGGAGACCTCGTGCCCGCCCTCGGATGCGTCATACATAATCTCCAGCGTCGCATCCGGCTCGTCAGCCAATACGGTCTCGGGCCAAGTGCTCCGGACCTCCCTGACCACTCTATGGAACGTCATGTGTTGCCCCGCATGCAGCCCCGCCCCCGCCTCCAGATCTGCGAACTCCGCCAAGGCCCCATCCTGCCAAATGTCCCCCAAAGTGACCAGCCCCACTGCCTCCCAGTATGTTCGCAGGATGGCCCTAAGCTGTCCGTCTTCCCCTGCCAAGGCCACCAGCGGCAGCTGCGGCATGCACGGCAGGGGATCCCCCATCATCCGGCAGGCTCTTCGCCACATGTTCCTGCCCAACGCTAGCATCTTAGGACGCCCCCTCATCCATGTGCTGGATACCCAAATAATCTCTCGCAGGTAGAAGGGGGAGCAGTCCTTTCCCAACAGTCTATGTTCCGGGGTTTCGTCGTCCGAAAGCCACTTGGCCACGTACTGCAGCTGCGCTGCCACGTAGTAGGCCTCAAAGTTCGGCAGCCTCACGCCGCCTTTCTCATAAGCCTTCTGCAATTTCCACAATGCGACCCTGTTACGCGTGCCCTGCCATAAGAAATCTCTACATGCCCCATGTAGTCTAGCAAAAAACCCCTTGGGTATCATGTGTGGAATGTTATTGAAATAATGCAGCAGCCTAGGTAGCACGACCATCTTAAGCATAGCACCCCGGCCCATCATCGCTAAGGGTAGTTTCTCCCAAAACCTCATGCACTTCTCGATCCTCCCCACTGCCAATTCAGTATTGTGCCTGTGTTCCTCCCCGGTCGTGTGATATACGTCTATGCCAAGGTACCGAAAGGTGCTTGTCGCCCATGGGATTCGCAATACTGGCAACCTCTCGGCCGGTATCCCCACATAGCCGCCCAGCGGGAACAGGGTGGATTTCCGAGGGTTGACCGCTATACCAGAAAGCCAAGCAAACCTCTCCATCACCTCCAAGACATATTGCAGGTTCTCTTCAGGGTATTGGAGGTACAACAGCATGTCGTCGGCATACAGGGATATCAGATGGCTCTCCCCTCCCACCTCTATGCCCACCGGGTCATACTGTTGCCGGAGGTAAATTGCCAAGGGCTCAAGGGCCAGGATGTACAACATTGGGGACCAAGGACATCCCTGCCTGGTGCCTCTACCTAACTGCCACCTATCCGACACTACTGCCCCCGTACGAACTCTGGCTAGAGGCGCGCTATATAATAATTCGGCCCACCTCCTGTACCCTGGCCCCATTCCGAAGTGATCCAGTGCCGCCAACAGCCACGGCCAACGAACAGAGTCGAACGCCTTGACCGCATCCAGCGCCACTATCGCCATTTCGCCGTCTTTGCTACATCCCCATTCGACCACTCTGTGTAGGCGTCTATGGTTGTGGGTAATGTTCCTGTCCGGGACATAGCCCGTCTGGTCAGGGTGAATCAGCTTGCCTATCACTCTCCTCATTCTAGCCGCCAAGACAGCTGTTAGGATCTTGCTGTCCTGGTTCAGCATTGACAAGGGTCGATAGGAGCCGCAACCGTGTCCCGGTGTATTGTGCTTGGGGAGTGGCACTATGACCGCTTCCCTGAGTGATTCTGGTAGCTGTCCCAGCTCAAACGCCTCATTAAACATGTCCAGCATGGGTGGGAGTACCTCCTCCCCATACGCCTTATAAAACTCGCTGGGGAACCCGTCCGCCCCCGGGGCCTTGCAAGTGGGCAGCTGTCGCACTATTTCTCTGAGCTCTTCCAGAGTGATCGGAGCATCCATCTCCTCTCGCTCTTCATCGCTGATTCTGGGCAGGCCTATATCCCCGAGTACTTCCTCTATCTCCTCTCGGCTCCCCCCTTCCCGATCTTCATACAATGTTTGGTAGTATTCTGCGAATGCCCCATTTACCCCTTCTTGCGTATCGATCTCCGCACCCCCTTCAGTGATGACCGATCGGATCGGAGCCCTAGGGTTTTCGCTCTTATATAGCCAAGCGAGGAGCCTGCCTGTCTTGTCCCCACCCGCATGCAACCTCTCAATGTACTTCGTATAATTCAGGTTACAAAGTCTGTCCCAATGCCCAGTGCACCGCTGCTGCAGCTCAGTAACTACTTCCACATCGGTCCCACCCTTCTCCAATTCTTTTTCCAGCTCGATCTCGGCCTCTCGCAGGTCGGTCAGGATTCCGCCCATTAATCCCTTGGACTTCGCGATAGCAACTCCCCTCATCACCACCTTAAAAGCCTCCCACAAAGTACCAGCCGATTTGACACTCCCTGTGTTCGACTCAAAGTACGCAACTATCTCCTCCCTCATGTCCTCCTTGAATACCGGATCCCGTAGCGCTTCCGCCCGAAGGCGCCATGTTGGAATCCGTGCACGTGGGGGGCGCAGCCGCCAATGCATGATTAGGGGCGAGTGGTCTGAGAGGACCCTCGCCCTGTAGTCAATCTGTTCACACTCCGTAAGAATGTCTGGAGTGGCAAAAAAGTAGTCGAGCCTCGTGTGCAGTTGGTGCGGAGCCGAATAGTGCGAATACTGCCTCCCACCCGGGTGTCTCGCTCTCCACACGTCTACCAGGCCTAGATCCGCTAGCAGCGACTGCAACACCTTGGCCGCTGGGCTGGGCCTAACCATTTTGTCATCCGACCTGTCCTCCCGGGGTTAAGCACACAATTAAAGTCTCCACCCCAAATTACTGTGCTCCCCATCCCTTCACCGAGTCTCGCGCACAGTGTCTTGAAGTAAGTCGCTGTGTCCTGGTTGGGCGCATAAGTGTTTATGATACAGACAACTCTACCTTCCACAATCCCCCGAACCATAGCCAGCCGCCCGTCCGACTCCACAACCTCCCCCAAGAGCTTGAACGGGACATGTGGTGCAACCCAAACCAGCACACCCCTGGCATACGCAGAGAATGTGGATCCAACCACTGTCCCCCTCCATTTTCTCCGCACCATTTCAAGTTTATCCCGTGTCAAATGCGTCTCCTGTAACAAGGCCACGTCTATCCTCTGCCTCTTCAAATACAACATGACCTTATTACGCTTCAGGTAGCTATTCAACCCTCTAACATTCCATGTCAATACCTTAAGGTCTCCCATGATTTATCCGTAGCTCCCACTTCCCCCTCTGGTCTGATCGCCTCCCCCCAGTCCCGACTACATCCCTTCTCAGTTTCTTCCCCAGGCTCACATAACAACTAACACCCCCCACCCCCCTAACCCAACCAACCGCCCAGCTCCATCCCTGGATCTCAGGCATCCCCGTGTTCGGTTCTCCACGGAAGCCCCCGTAGAGAACCCGACAGGGTGTCACACCCCACACAGTGACTAACCTAACCACACACTGGGGTACGAATAAAACGGCCCTCGGATGCCCCCTACACATTTATATCCGCGCTCGCGGACCATGTTCGCAACAGTTAAAAAATGCATCCCCATCACAAAGTGGCAAAGACTATATTCCAGTCCAAATGTTCAAAGTCCGCCAGGCCCACTGTTTCACTTAACTCTCCCTGCTCCGTCCGCCATCTGCTCATCAGGCTCCTGAGGGCAGTTCTGCGCATCGAGCCATTCCATGGCCTCCTCAGGGGTGTCGAAAAACAGCGTCTTAGCCTTGGAGAAGACCTTAAGTTTGGCTGGGTAGAGTAACATATACTTGAAACCGGCCGTCCGCAGGCGCCTTTTGACCGCCCCAAAGTTCATCCGACTGCGCTGCACTTGTAGAGTGTAGTCGGGGTAAGCAGAGATGGTTGCCTCCCCTCGCCGTATGGTGCCCCCTTTACGAAAATGTTCCAGAATCTTCTCCCGGTCTTTGTAGTTGAGGATCTTGGCGATCACGGGCCTGGGCGGATTACCCGGCGGTGGCCTTCTGATCAGGGCCCTGTGTGCCCTCTCCACTGCAAATCCCTGCGTTAGGGCACCTCCGGTGATCTCCTGCAGCAGCAAAGTCTCAATAAAATCTGTGGGATTCTGGCCCTCAGCTCCCTCCGGTAGGCCCACAATCCGGATGTTGTTTCTGCGGGCCCGACCTTCTGCCTCTTCAGCCCTGCTTTCCAGGTTGCCTACCCTCTGCACCAGGGCATGGATCTCGTTTGTCCGCGGTGCATTCCGCCACAGTCGGGCCCATCTCCTTCTCCAGGGTCTCTGTGCGCTCGGCCAGGGTTCGCACATCTTGCCTCAGGAGGTTCACGTCTTCCTGTAACGCCCCGACCTGAAGTTCCATCGCAGTTTTCAGTTCGGCCACCGCAAGTTGGAGTTTGGTCTCCCATGTCGCCTTCAGATCTGCGATCGCTGCCAGGACCTCCTGGTTCGTTCCTCCTGCGGCCATCTCCTTGGGCTGGGCCTTTTCTTTGCTCCTGGTCCCCTCGGTGCCAGGCGATGTCTTGGCAAATTCGTCGAGCGTGGGCTGTTTATTCTTCGCCCTCAGGAGCTTGCTCGTCATATCTTCGATCAGGAGCGTCCCTTCGATCTCGCTTAGGCCCCAGGCCTGGGGGCACTATGTCCCCCCGTCGCCACACAGTTTCGGCTACCTCCAGTCAAGCTTGCTTTCGCTGGATCGCGCTGAACGTGAACTGAGGGAATCGCCTCCAGAATCCGGTCCCCGATCCTTTGTCCCAACATCAAGCGACGGCAGCCATTTTGTCTGCCGGCGAAGCTCCGGCCCAAAAACTTCACGCGGCTCCTGAGTACACAAGCGCTGCACAATCCCGTATGAGAATGCATCCACATGTGCAGCCGAGCTTCGCATTTACAGTCATCACAGTCTATGCCACATCGTAGCGGCCGTTGCGCGGATTCAGCCGGATAATGTTCGGATCAGCGGGAGCTCCCGTTCAGGCACGTCCTTTCACATGGCGTCCAAGCCACTCCCCAAGTCCCCCAGAGTTGTCTGGGTTAGGTAGTGTCCTCCTGCTCTCATCCCTCCTCCAGATCCACATGCTGCTATGGGAGTCTAACGTAGATGAAACCACTAGAAGAACCTTGAAACACTTGTGTATAGGCACGTTATAAATGCCATATCATATCATATAACGCATTACTTGCCTCTCAGTAATTACTTTTCTGATGGATTTTTCTCCCATGGATCCTCATCCCCCTCCCAACCGGCCCCTATTGGCAGATCGCTAGCCAACGCGCTTGATTTCTGTGGCCCCTCGGCAACAGAGGGCCAGTCGGAACTGAGGTCATGGGGCGCACGGCCTTGACATATACTGGTCCCTGATGTCCTGTCCTGCGTGTAGAGGCATCTGACAGAGCTGATGCTGAGCCGCGCTGTGCCCCTTGGTGGCGGAAAAGTTTAGTTGAAAAAATCTGCTGACCTGGAGATGGAATATCGTAGATGAGGAATCTGTGGGATGAAAGAACATTACCTAGAGGTAAGTAATGTGTTTGGTTCTTGAAGAAAAAATTATGGGCGCGTGTCCCATATTCACTCCATCGAAGTTGGATTGTGCTACGCTGTAAAAATAAAGGTGAAAAAAAAGGGAGATGCTCATAATCCCTTCCGACATACTGTACGGGCGTCCCTTCCTAGGGACGGGAGACAGAACCTTTTTCACCAGAAAAACCTTCTTCCCCTTTAAATTTAGAGGTGTGCAGGGGTGAGCCCTGGGAGCATGCGCTACCCTCACTCCTCCCACCAGTGCTACTCATCGTCGAAGCGGAAAAGGGGACTGGGAACAGGCCGATTTCAACAGCACTCCTGGGTTTGGCTTTGCCATGTAATTCCAAGCGCTCTTCCTCGGATCCTTCTCTTACCTTTGTCTTTGTCATCTAGGTACTTGGACCTCCGGCGTCACCTTCCTCCCTAGTGCATGTCGACTTGAGCAGATTTCAGCAGGTGTACAGCCTGCGAGGGACTCTTTCCCACGTCGGACCCCCACGCTCTTTGCCTCCGCTGCCTTTGCCCTGACCACGGCTGGGAAGGTTGCACTGCATGCGACTCTGACTCCACACACACTGAAGAACAGGCTAGCTAGGCGGAGAGAACTCTTTGAAGCACCCCTTCGAGAGGACTTAAAGTTTGTCCAGCAGAGATCGAGGCCCAAGGGAGGGCCGTTATTTTCCATCGCACCCCATAAGAGCGACTCCTTACCGAGGAAACGCCCAAGCGGGAGGAACCTCTCGAGTTCTGTTACCAGCACACGCACCGAGGCTAACCCAGCTACCGGCCTTACGGCCAAAGGGTCTTCTTGACCGCAAGGTTCTTCTGCCGGGTCTACACCCGAGGGGTTTCGCTCCAGTACCAGCACCATGTCGAAGGGGGCGCCTGCATGCATCACTACCGGTGACCATGCCGAGGGCGTTACGCCTTCCAGGCCTAGACCTGAGGTGCGGGTTGGGCCTCATGCTCCAACACCAAGAGTCTTGGGCGAGGCTGTGTCCGGAGGGCCATGCACCACGACTTTGGCACGCAGCCCGACGAAATGGACATTGCGCCAGACAACATGGCTGCTCGTCCAATGCCACTCCTAGGAACCAAGCAGGCGGGTGAACGAGTTTCAAGATGGGACTGGTGTCAACCAGGTATGTGGCCTAGTGTCCATCAGTAGCGCAGGGCAGGTTCCCCCTGCAACCCAAACTGGATGTGCTCCGGCCCCAGCAGCCCCCAGCCACTCAGTCAGTATCCCCTACCTCCTATTCAGCCTCCGAGGACAGATCGTCGAAAGGTTTTTGGGGCTCATGCGAACCCCCAGATGGGTGCCATCCTAAGGGATGAAGTCAGGGACTTGCTTCCTCCGGTGCCTACAGTCATTCCTCCCATGGCTCCAGCACCACAGGCCCCAGCGCAGCCCCCGCTGCCGGCTACTTCGATTCAGCCCCCAGTGCAGCCAGTTCTGAGCCAACCTCCGCAGCAGCCTCCGGCTGTGGTCTCCACACCGCAGCTCATGGCACCCAGCACTCCTCCTCCCGCGGCGGACAAGCGGGACACCCAGGCAGATACGGAGGAGGAGGACCCTGACACGCCATCGTTATTGAAGGCCTTTCCCGATAGGCTTGCAGGTGTGGCAGAAAATCTGGGCCTTCCTCATCCCAGGGTAGAGCAGCCTGAGGAGCTGCTCTTGGCAGAGGTCCTCTCCCAAAGACCCCCTACCAAGACTGGTGTCCCTATGCAGAAGGATGTCGTCGCTCTGGCCAGGAAGGGTTGGCTCAAGCCACACTCGGCCCAACCTGTTAATCGGCGCCTCAATGCCAAATATAGACAGATGGAAGGGAATACACTCTTGCTATCAACGCACCCCCAGCCACACACGTCGGTGATCGCTGCAGCATCACTCTACTCTAAGCCTCAGTCTTCGGCCACCTTGTCGCTGCTAGGCAAGGAGGAGATCTTGGAGGTATACGGGAAAAAGCTGTACTCCAACGCCTCCCTGCACCTGCGTCAAGCCATGCTTGCAGTGGCTGACCAGAGGTTGTGGCAGGAAATATCAGAGTTCCTTCTGGAACTCCCAGCGCAGAGCCAGGCACGCTTTAAGGTGGGTCTGGGAGAAGGCAAGCTGGTAGCGCAAGACATCATGGAGTCCACAGTTGCCCACATCGATACCTCTTGCCGGGCCATCTGCATCGCCACGGTCATGAGAAGGTTGGCCTGGCTTCGGGCTACAAAGTTCAACCCCGACTTCCAGGATTGCATATTGAACCTTCCTTTCGAGGGTATTGGCCTCTTCCACTCTACCACTGACAAGGAGTTGGATAAGAACAGCACACAAACCGCAAAGTCTTTATCAATTCTTTCAAAAACCACGCCCAAAGCGTACACCCAGTCGCATCAACGCTCCGATAAGGGGTGGGCGTTTGGTGGGTTCCGGGGATTCCAGGAACGGAGGTCAAAACAACCTGACTGCTCGCCGAGTCAGCACCGGTGCAAGCAACAAAGGGGGGGGGGCTTTCTTCCAGTCCCCCTCAGCAACAGCCTCGGAGACCAAAAAGGCATGATGCGTCCCTCCAGGCCCGCGTGTCTCCAGTGGGTGGCAGGCTAGCCTCTAATGTGCATTTTTGGCACCAGAACTTTGTAGACCCTTGGATCCTCTCAGTTGTATCCATGGGTTACCACCTACTTATACCTCTCCCTCTCCTCCTGCCTCCCCTCTGCTCCCACAGATTGGGACAGCAACTCTGTTGGCGAAGATCCGGTCGCTTGTCGGGAGCCAGGCAGTGGAAGAAGTACCAATCTCCCAGAGAGGATTAGGCTTCTATTCCAGGATTTTCGCCATACAAAAAAAGAACCAGGCTGGCCTGAGAGTTGTGATGGACCTCTCCACCCTCAACCTCTCCCTCCCTCTTCAAAAATGAGATGGTTATGCCAGCCCTAATTGCAGAGAAACTAGACCAGGGAGATTGGATGTGCTCCCTGGATATGAAGGCTGCCTACCTACACGTCCCTATTTGGCAGCCTCATCGCTTCTTCCTACGTTTCAGGATCATGGGTGTCATTTCCAGTACGAGGTGCTACCCTTTGGCCTCAACTCAGCCCCCGGAGTGTTCACATGAATGCAGTGGCAGCCCTCCTCAGGGCCCAGGGCCACCATGTCTACCCGTACCTGGATGACTGGCTCGTCAGGGTGAGATACCCGGAGCGGGTTGTCCACACTTCCTCCGCACTGAGTACACTCCACCTGGGGTTTACCATCAACCTCAAGAAGTCTCCGCTGCAGCCCACGCAGAGCTTCGCCTTCCTGGGCCTCATCTGAGATATGAGTTCCGAGAAGGTATTTCCATCGGAGGACAACATTACGGCCATCAAGAGGGCCACTTCGCACTTCCTCACTAGACGATTGACTTCGGCTTGGTGGTACCAGCACTTACTGGGTATCATGGCAGCGGTCCTCTTGACCGCACCACACACAAGGCTCCGAATAAGGAGAGTGCAGCTGCACTTCGCAGCCTCATGGAATCAGGAGAAGGTCTCCCAAGCCAAGCTGGTCAGCATACCGCCTTCTCTCCACTCGGACCTCACGTGGTGGTCCCAGGACTGCAATCTGCGGCCTGGCAGGCCATTCCGGCAGCCGACTCCGCAGGTCACCATTACCGCGGACTCCTCCCTAGGGGGCTGGGGAGCCACTCTGGACAGGCTCAGCGTCCATTGATTCACATATCAACTGGCTGGAGCTCAGAGCCATTTGGCTAGCCCTCAGGGCCTTGCTTCTGCTCATCAGGGGCAGAACCGTCCTTATCCAGAACGACCACTCCACCAGCATGTGCTATGTCAACAATCGGGGGGGGGTTTGGGGGGAGCGGGGGGGTGGTACCAGGTCCCCTCCGCTGTGCAACCTAGCAGTCAGCATGTGGGAATGGGCCCTCGAAAACATCTACCTCTGGGCAGTCCACCTCCTGGAGGAGGCCAACTTGGAAGGGGACAGATTCAGCAGGCTGGGAGCAGACAATTACGAGTGGCAATTGAACTACCAGGTGCTGCATGTGGTCTTTAACACATGGGGCAAGACTCAGTGGATCTATTTGCCTCCTGGAGGAACAGGAAGTGCCATTAGTTCGCGTCTAGGCAGGGACTAGGCCCCGGCTCCCTGGGCGATGCCATGCAGATTCAATGGGAGGGCATGACAGCCTATGCTTTTCCACCCACTCCCCTGATCCCCAGGGTACTCCGCAAGATAAAGGAGGCTTGTCACCTCAGCATCATAGTGATAGTGCCGTGGTGGCTGGCGAGACCCTGGTTCTCCGAATTGCTCAGCCTCTTGGACCGACCTCCCATTCACCTTCTGTTGGGCCCAGCACCTCTCCTATCCCAGCAGAGGGGCAGGCTTCTCAACCCCGCACCTCAGAAGCCAGCCCTTGCAGCGTGGTTCCTGAGCAGATCACCCTCTGGCACATGAACCTCTCTCGGGCTAACCTGGAGATCATCCAGGGCGCTAGGAGCAAGGCTACTAGGACCCAATACAGGAGTAAATGGAGCAGGTTCTGTCACTGGGCAGATGCCAAGGGGGGGGATCAACCCCCTGGCGTGCACACTGGACGATGTGCTCTCTTTCTCGGCACACCTTGCCCACTCAGGAGTACAGGTGGACACATGTCTCACCTATCTAGCAACCATAGGGGCCTAAAGAAATTCGGAGGAGGAGGTCTTCTCCTCTTCCAACCCGATAGTCGAACATCTGGTTTGTCCAGGCTTTTCCCGCCCATCAAGAAGCCACACCAGTGTGGGACCTCAGTGGTGGTGTTGGGCGCCTTGCCGCAAACCCTTCGAGCTAATGGGGTCCGCGGACATCGGACTGGTCACCATCAAGACAGCTCTACTAGTATGTGTCGCCTTCGCTCGCAGAGTCAGGGAGATCCAGACTCTGGTGGCTTCAGAACCCTATACCACTTCCCCTCGGACTTACCCGGCATTCCTACCTAAGGTACCCACCACGTTCCATCTAAACGAGGAAATAATCCTACCCACATTCTTCGCTGACCCGAAGTACGAGGCTCAGAGTCTTGCACTGTCAGGATGTCAGATGCTCTCTAAAATTCTATCTGGATAGGACCATGGGCTTCCGCAAGTAGGACGCAAACCTTTAGGGTCTCCAGACCCGGTTATCAGGCATCCATGGCTTCCATCGCGAGGTGGATGGTTGCGGCCATCAAAGAGGCCTATGATGGGCAGCGCAAGCCGCTGCAGGCCAACATGCACGCCCATGCTGTCAGAGCCAAGGCCACGGCCATCGCATTCCAGCGGCAGGTTCCGTGGCAAGTCATAAGCAGGGCAGCCACCTGGGCCACCCCTGCAGCTTTTTGTAAGCGTTACTGTTTGGATGCCGGCTCCAAATCAGACACAGCCTTCGGACAGGCGGTTCTAAGGAACTTGTTTTCTTAAGGAGAGTCTCCTGCACCCTGGGGCTACATTCAGTTGTAATCGCCCATTCAGTATGGAGGAAAGGGGACAGGGCGTAAGTGTAGAATTACAAGTTACTCACTGTAGTGATTAACGTACACTTAGTCCCCTTTAGTCCATACATCCCACCATCCTCCCCGCTAATAATACTGGTGTCATTAGTCAATAATAAATTTTGTCCACGCGTCAATGGGGACTGAGTGGCGCCGGTGAGGGGAGTCAGGGTAGCGTATGCTCCCATTGCCGCACCTCCAGCGCGCCTCTAAATTTAAAGGGGAAGAAGGTTTTTCTGGTGAAAAAGGTTCCGTCCCTAGGAAGGGACGCCCGTACAGTATGGAGGAAAGGGGACTAAGAGTATGTTGGTCACTACGGTGAGTAACTTGTAATTTCCATGGACTGGTAGCCAGCCATAGGGACTGAGCAGTGCACCTTAACAAGAGAAGCAGATGAGCGAGGCAAAATTGCTCACCCAAAAAATTATTTGGAATCCAGAATGAAAACTGATATGCTGGAGTACTTCGTTGTTCATAAAGGAAGTTTTCAAAAACATTTCTGGAAGAGAGGAAGAGGGAGAACAAGTGAGAGAGACATGCAGTAGGTCTATTTCTCCAACTTTTCCTGATGTGAATACAAAATACCACAAGCAAAGCTTTCCATGGGGGAAATCTTGAAAAGAGAAAACGTGTACATTTTCTCTATAGAATGCAACAAAAAACAGCAGGAAAACGTAATGAAGGGTGCAGTGGCAGCAGACTGACAAACAAAAGGCTGCCTTCTCTGCTGCATTCCTTTGCTTTCTCTCATATAGCTTTTAATTTTGGCTCCTTTTAGGTGGTCATCAATGAGCCAACATATAAGCCTTATTGTCCATATCGGACTTGTTGTTTATGGAATTTCTTATTCTTGTTCATCCTATACCGATAGGTGTTAATTTGCCCCATTTCTGCCTCTGATTTGCCCAATATTGAAATGAAAAATAGTTTTTGTGCATTTTTTAAAAAAAGTCGTGTATTCTTGGTGCATACTGCAGCATTGTCTCTAAATGGATTTATTTTGCTGTTGATCAAATACTTGAAGCATTGGGGTGAAAAGTTTACCGCTATTTTGAAAATGTTTGTTTTCTATTTCCTCTTAGATATGAACTTCCTTTTGACAGACATGATTGGATTGTTAATCGTTGTGGGACAGAAGTCCGATACGTTATTGACTATTATGATGGAGGTGAAGTAGATCAGAACTACAAATTTACCATCTTGGATGTTCGCCCTGCTTTTGATTCTATGACTGCAGTATGGGACAGAATGAAAGTTGCCTGGTGGCGCTGGACATCATGAACTTTTTCCTTGTAACAACAATGTTATGCAAGATCCTGGAAAGAAAATAGTTATTCAATAATTATATTTATTTGATTTCTTGATGTGTATTTTGAACTTGCAATAAAGTTATTTGTTTAATCAGTGAACTCTTTGCAAAATATTTGTTTCTGACACTGTTTAACCATTAGTCTTCTGAATTCAGGGACCTAATTATTTTGTGTTCAATGCTGGAGTGTTGGATTAAGATAATTGTATTGACAATAGTGGAAAACTTACTAGTGTTCAAAGTCAATGAAGCCAAAGGCATCAGTGTCCCAAACATCCACCCAGTTCTCTATGTACTCATCACTTTCTTTTGACCATTTGACTGGATGCATGCAATGGAACTTTCATTATTGTAGTTGACATCTTTTACGTTTTTCTTACCGGCGGGTTGGATTTGGGGTTTTGTACACAACTCACTCCTAGCATCCGAGGTTTTGCTGCTGTAGCTAGATTCACCAATATCCACAAAACCGGTCTTTAAAGTGCTTGTTCTGAATGACTTCAAATTGTTGTCTGTCCTTCGTGCTCTAGCCTGCGCATGTGCGTCAGCGAACTACATTATCCACCCTTCACTGTATGTTTGTGGAAATATAGTTCAGACCAGCAGTACAATCCTTAACTTGATCCCATGTGCACATTTAGAACTTCATTTATAATAGATACATCCATGCCACATATTGTTCATCTTTTAAAACCTCCTCCTTTCGCAGTCAGCTCTAGAAAGGTTTACATAGCTACCAGGTGGCACCGTACGGCTCAGCATTCAGCCTATCACGTCTACTCTGTGCCATCTTGTGCCAGAAGTGTTGTCATATCCATGGCCGGGAGGGTCATTTTCCCCTCTGTTCCCTTTTTTTCTGCAACAATGCTCAAGAGCATAGAAACATTTCCCCCTGCTCCCAAAATCCGTCTTCAAGTCCTGCCGGGTTTGTCACTGGCTCATGTTAGTCACTGATCTCACACTTCTCATCTTTTTCGTTTTTGAAAAGACCATGAAGCAGGGACTTGTAGATCCTCACAGACCATGACACTAAAGGTAGTTGGAGAATACACAGCAGGGGGTACGGGTTCTGCAGCAAGGTGGCTGCTTTGGTAGAACACTGTGCAGCTCCACCAGCCTAATCTTGTGGTATCTAGTTTTATGTAAACCTCCATTTAAGAGCTACTTTTGCACCAGTGGCACCCTGTGACTGCGGGAAGACCAGGGTGTGATTGTAGCCAGTCACCTTTTTACCAGGAGCCTGTTGGGGCAGGTAGTGAGCCTGCAGCTGAAGGTCCTTGCGAGATCCTGCCCTACAGTTAAGAGAGGGCACTAGATGAGAGCGCCGCAGCTCGGGCATTGAGCCGGCCTAGGCTGGAGATGTGCTGCCAAAGGGGAGCACACCTCCGGTCTAGGATCCTGGGCCATCAAAATCCAGAGCTGTGCCTTCTGATTAGGCAAGATTTGGAGCAGTACCCTTTGGGTGCACTACAACAACCTTAACCCACCTGGCAATAGGATCCCAACCTTTGGTATAAGCTGTACTACACAGGTTGGTAGTGTGGCTGAGCAGCCAGGCTTATCTCAAGTGGGGTCAACGTGAGCAGTAGGGGAGTTACACAGAGATACAGTGACAAGTAACCAAATAAACACTTGCACTCAAGGTTTCTTGATTAAACAATTATTAATTTATTTAACAATTTATTTAACAGTCAGTTTGAGTAAGCCTTCTTCAGAAAGGGCAATATAATAGTAACACACACACACTCCAAAATACACACTCTTAGTTTCTCTAAATCAGTACCCATTTGGGATGGCACACACACTTCCTACACCCTCAGGTGACTTAAATAGTTAGAACACTGTGGACATTAATATATCACTGGTACATTTAGAGCAATACTGAAGTGGGTGTCAAAGAAAAGAGGTTTCAGAATAAGACAAGAGAGCACACAAATATTCTGAAACAGTTAAGTACCTTTGAACCCCCAATGCAAAGTAAGTTAACCCTTTCCTGGAAGGAAGGTAAAAAAACAGAGGAGAGCGATTCAGGGAGCCAGGCCAGCCAATGTCAATTGGGCAAAAGTCTAGGTGAGCTGAAGCACTTCTTGCAGGTAAGTAAAAGTCTTGCACAATGTTTTAGGAGTCTTTGTAGAAAAAGTAGAATCAAAGTAAGGTCACAAGCTGTGAGGCTTGTGAGGTGTACAAGATGTAAGTAACTCTACAGGAGCAACCAAGACCAGTCTCAACTGAGAACAAGTAAGGCTACAAGACAAGAGGTAAGTTATTTTAGACTGTACTGGTTAGAAGAAATGGTTTCTGCTGGCTTTTGTTCCTGTGGCTCTGCAGATCCTTTTGTTCCTGGGCCTCAGTCATGGGGACAAGAGGGGGACGTCTGGGGACTCCTGCAACGGGACGGTCGGCGACAGCAAAGGGCAAACTTCAATTAAGTGGCACTTTAGCATTTCAGCTCCTCGTGTCTGACAGCAAATAGCAACACTGCCGTTCTTAGATACCACTTCAGACTTTCCTTGCTTATGGGGTCCAGCACTCTGTTGAGGTGGCTCAGGCTTGGTCAGTCCTGCATCAGGTAAGTTTGGAGGATCTTCCTAGAGCTCGGGTCTGACTTAAAAGCGATCCGCTCGCTTTGGTGTTCCTCTCCCTGGCACTTTGTTTCCAGCAGCAGCAGTGGAAGTACAGCCAGCTTCGAGAGGATGTCCAAACGAGATCACTTTGAAGTTGATTGGTCCCACCAACTCAAGGGGAGAAGTCGTCCTTGCAGGGCTTCTCTAGTTGAGGCGAATTCGGAGCTTCAGCACAGCAGCAGGGCTTCACCGGGCAAACCAACGGTCCAGTAGTTGCAGCAGGTGTCTCTTCCAAGTTCTTCTTAGGATTCCTTTGTCCAGGGGTCGACTCTGCCTTCCAAGCCAAAAAGCCTTGCCTTTTATGCAGGTTTCTCCCATTCATTCCAGCCTAGCTGTCCGAACAGCCAGCCGGCCAATCGCCTTCGGGTGCGTTCATGTAACCATGGGGATTAAGCACAGGAAGTTTTGGGCACCTGCCCCTGCCAGACATACTGGGAGACAAAACAAAGGGACCAAACCTGATTTGGCGCGCAGAGTAAATCCCAAGAAGGACCTTTCCAGCAAGAAATGGTGAAAAAAGACCAGGGCCATTTTGACAAAATGGGCACCCGTGGGTGCTTTACTGCAGCTACGAACACAGCCCGCGGTAAAAACTCCCAATGATAGTTAAAAGCAAACCACTTACACCAGCCATTAATCGTGGAAAGGGTAACATAAAAATGTTACATGAGAAGCTAGACAAAGGGGAAACTAAGTAACCCTCCAGCACCTGTCACGACCCTCGCCCAAAACCCCCTCTGGCAAACCCATTGGCCAGGTGGAGTCAGGACTCGGGCCTCTAGAGCCTGGCATCCTCTTCAAAAGCCCTCATGGGGCCAGTCCTGGCGCCTATGGTGCCAGCCTCATACACCATGAAAAACGATGTGCTTGGGAACTACTTTATTGTACTGTCAGCCAACATGGAAGCATCCACATAGCTTGGTTCCTAAGAACCAAGCTATGCGGTCTAGTGTTTTGGGTGTGGTAGCCTAGGGACTACTTTACCTGGACTATTTTGTTGGCACTATTTAAACCACACCCGAGCAAGACAACACACTTCGCGTTACTTTGCAGCTTGCAACATGACGCTCGCCATGTCCAGCTATTCCGCCCGAACCTCGGAGAAGCAGAACCTGCAAGGAGACAAAAGGAACATCATTAGCAGCAGCATCTTACCTGCAGTCTTCATCTTTAGCCACTCGCAGCTCCTGAGAACAGCTTCCTCGAATCTGCACGCCTCCCGGACAGAACGACCTGAAAGAGGAAGATGGAGGCAACATGAAAGAAAGCAGTAGACACATTTGCAAATTACAAACTGCTCAAAAGGCTTACCTGGCTGGTCTCCTCTCGGCTGGCACCACTCCGGACATTCCACTCGCGCTGAAGAACACTGCGACCTACAAGGAAGGAAAACGCAGGTTAGCAAAGGCAAGACTTTGCAGCGCTGCGCATAGCGCTTACTTACCGCATCATAGCGCTCTTAATGTGCCATCATTTACCAGCGGGGGCTCAACCAAGCCAGTTCGCCACGCTGAAGCTCTGCATACCTAAGGGAAAAAGAGACATTTTAAACAAAGAAAGGCATGCAGGATAGCAACAATACTAAAGAACAGCAATAAGACCTACCTGAACAATATCAAACGGGCCGGCGTCAGTGAAGTAACTGGATCGCACACGCCCACGAAAGACAACGCACCCCTGCAAAGAAGGCAGGACGGAGAGCACGCCTAACTCTACCACAAGGCGAGGAGAGGGCCCCGGAGGGGCTGAAATCATACGGGGGTGGAGGGAGGATACTTACCCCGGTCGGTCAGCCTTGAACACAGTCTTCCTGTATTTTCAGGCAGAACCTTCCCCGCAGACCACATCTGGGCAAAGCTGAGAAGTATACCAGCGAGTAACCCGGCTGGGTGGCGTCCCTGTGGATACCAGGTGAGTGTAACAGCACCCTATTGTAAGATAGTGTGTGCTGGGTCTATAAAGTTACAATTTAAATAAAGTCAATTTCACTTCACTGCTCTTGGAAACAATAGTTTATCCAAGAGAAGGTATTTAAACCTTTGGGAAATCTGAAAGACTTCCCTGTGTCACTGCACTGAAGGTGCTATTTCACAATGTAAAATGATGATGCCTATGGAGTTTGTCAGACTCCATAACCAAAAGAAACACAGTTTAAATCACAGTAAAATACATGGGCGAGTGGGAAAAGGGTCTCACTCTCTCCAGGTTGAAAAGTCCTAGAGTCCAGCAAAAGTGCTCGGGATCTCTAAGGTAGAGAGGAATTGGCACATTTCTGAGAATTCTCCCTAACGATGATCTTGCCAAAGTTGTGGATGCTGGGTGCTGCATGGTACATGGCAATACATTTTGAGGGAGGGACAATGCTCTGTCCAGGGACACATTCTAGGTGGGTCCACCAGCCTTATTGTTTGCCCCAGCCTGCAGAGGGCTTGGCTCTGTCTAGGTGGTGAGCACAAGGACGTATGCTTGCGTCCCCATGCAGTGAGTCTGTACGTTTTGAGGGCTCTCGGTGCATCCACCGGTTGCTTTGTGGCTTCCTCTGGGGCTGGGTTTCTCCTCTTCGGCCCAGATGATGGGAGCAGGGAAGATTAATAGGTGGGTTTGGGCCACCTTCGCACATTAGTTTTCCCCTGCTATATGAGGGTTGCATGGTCATAGTCCCACTGGCACGCAGGAGGTTACTCACTGGGGTTATAATCCACATCATCAAGATTATGGCTGAATCAATATAAATGTAACTTGGCTGCTGCTCTCGCCTTAATTATGGCCACATCTTTTGCTCGAAATTGCTGATTTAAGATACTAAATGCATTTAATCCTTCCTCTTCCATCAAGCAGGGTGTTCAGTCGGGTGAAGTGGGTAGAGCATGAGATATTGGCAGTTAATAATCTTGTCTATGGGGAAGACGCAGATCCAGTGGAAGCTTTCTTTTGGGGGCTCTGAGAAAACTAAACTGGGAACCCTAGGGGACTACTTTGGAGATGGCATGTTTATACCTTTTGTGTTGGTTCTTTTCTTATCTTCTAACTCAAGGCCATAATGGTAGAACTCTGTCCTCTCCAAGAAGAGGGTCCATATCCAAGCCTGTGTCTCCGCTGCCTCAAACAACCTGGCCGACCTCTTTAAAATCTGCAAGGAGGTTGTGAAACTCCACAAATCTATCTTTGGCCTAGCCCTGCGTGGGCAACATTTGTTGAAATGCAACTATCTACCCCAGGGGGAGGTGGACCAATCTGGCCCCCCTGCAAAGATATCTCCACTAATCTATCTCAGGGCAGTGTTCACTGTGCGCTGTTACTACAAAATATGTGACGTACACGACAAACCAAAACACTAAGAAATTACACGAAATGAAATCACAATAACATGAGGCAAAGAAAACACAGGAATCGATTCAACAATAAAAACAATTTTATTCATGCACAGCAGTGTGCAGGAATAAACAGTACTACCAAAGCATGGGTGCAATCTACTGGCTTCTATGCAAGGAATCTAATAAGAAGTATCCAGTCCTGCTGGATCTGCAATGCTAATAACAATGCATGCCTAGTAACAACAAATACGGCCTAGTAACAATTTGCAAGCGTCAGCATTTCTCTCTCTCTCGTCACCACACATCGGCTCTCTCTCATGAAACTGCGTGCGTGCGTGTGTGCGTGTGTGCGTGCGTGCGTGCGTGTGTGTGTGTGTGTGTGTGTGTGTGTGTGTGTGTGTGTGTGTGTGTGTGTGTGACTATCCTTGTGGGGACTTGGGTGTGTAAACATGCACACGCTGTGGGGACTTGATTTCACTGTGGGGACCTAAACCCAAGTCCCCACATGGTAATGCCTTCCAAATGACTTAAAACAACTTAAAAGACATCTGTGCCAATTTTTAGAACTTTTAAAAAAATGGCTTTGTGGGGACCTGTGTTTATTTTGGTGTGTTGATTTTTTACTCAGCTCTGCCCCCGCAGGCTGGGTGTGGTATTGCAGTCATCAACACACGGACAGGAATTTAAACACACTTGATAAATCAGATGCCCTACATGCTTAGGCAGCAGATTCATGGGAACCATTTATACACAAATTCAATTGTGTGTTAAATGGCCTGAACTCTGCGTTTAAATGTAAAAGAATGAAATTAAGCTGTTTTTTGTGTAGTTTGTATGTTTACAGAATTTAATATAATTGATACGCAATATAAGTCTTCCCTCATTGCACAACACACTTCCAGATTCATTTTAAGCATTGGCTACTTTGTAACAAACCAATCACAATGTGACTTACTTTAGTTCCTTATTTTTCTGTGATTTTGTTGAAGTCCCCATAGGGGTGGTGTGTGATGATATTGAATTCCACACTGTGAAGACAACACATTATGTGCACTGATGTCATCTTGCCTATAGTCTAATATGTGAATTAATTGAATGTTGGCATCACATTTTGTCTGATTACACAAACATATTCACAGGATTAATGTTTAATTGATACTAATTTGGTTTCATTACAAGTTCATCTCTAAGGGTCAAAGTGGCTGCAGTGGAATTGCCGCCACTTTGATCAGTCTGCTGATATACGGGTTATTGAAAATGGACGCTAATTCCTCTGGTGGAATTAACCCTGAAGAAATTAGCACTGGAGGAATAAGCAATGAAAACCAGTGATAATTCCCCCGGGGATACATCCTCCAGTGGAATTAGAGCTGGAAATAAAAATGCTAATTCCATCCCATCTTCAGGTTAAAATACTGAACGAAACACAGCCAAAAATAGTGGCCGATTTTAACCAAAAATACCCAAAAGGCGAAGGAAAATGCATTCAGGTGATGCAAATGAAGCCACAGATGCACCCAATTGGCCATACAAGGGTATGTGAATACGAATAGTATGGCATGATGCTGAAGTCCCCATAGAGCTGATATGATGGTACTGAGTCCACCAAAAGGATGGTGCGTGGTCATGTTCAGGTCCCCACTGGGATGTTGTTTGATGACAAAGAGGTCCTCACAGGGATGGTGTGTCATGGCATATTAGGCCCCATAAGAATAGTTTGAAATTATGCTCAAGGTCCCATAGAGATGGAATGCAATGATATTGAATCCTCCAACTGGATGGTGTGAGCTGATGTTGAGGTCCCCACAGGGTTGATATGTGATCATATTTAAGTCCTCAAATGGATGGTGTGTGCTAATGTTGAGGTTCCCACAGGGTTGATATGTGATGATATTGAAGTCCTCACATGGATGGTGTGTGCTGATGGTGAGGTCCCCACAGGGTTGATATGTGATGATATTGAAGTCCTCACATGGATGGTGTGTGCTGATGGTGAGGTCCCCACAGGGATGATATGTGATGATATTTAAGTCCTCACGTGGATGGTGTGTGCTGATGTTGAGGTCCCCACAGGGATGATATGTGATGATATTGAAGTCCTCACGTGGATGGTGTGTGCTGATGTTGAGGTCCCCACAGGGTTGATATGTGATGATATTGAAGTCCTCACATGGATAGTGTGTGATGATGTTGAAGTCTCCTTAATGAAGATGTATAATGATATTAAAGTTTTCATACGTGGGCTCTTTGACATTACATGCCTTACAGATATATTATGCTTCAAGGAAGAAAAAGAGAGATTTTGTGAAGATGTTGAATAATTTAAGAAAGTATTTATAGGCCCGAGTGTGTTTTATGTTAATTTGAACTCATGTAATGGTAACGTTACATCAAGCTCTGCTTAGTACATGACCAAATCAGCAATCAAACGAAATCTCACCTGACAATGGGGGTCATTACGAGTTGGGCGGTATTCTGTCTGTAAATCCACTGGACTTTCGGTTACTTCCACTTGGTCTGGCAGATTTACCGCTGGATTACACGTGGTGGTGTCGGAGTATGTTTCCATTTTTTCACATTGGACTCTATGGGGCATTTTTGGCAGAATTACTGCAGAAGTAATTCTGCCGCAGTAATTTCACTGAAAATGGGTAGAAAGTCATCAGAGTTAGCTCCAGTTCATAGCTGGAGGTGAATCCTTTACATTTCTGCCAAACTTCTGCCACATTTCACCTACTTCACTGTGCCCATTTATTTAACATGAAATTCACGACTGTCCTTCTTTACCGGCGAAGGAAAAGGCATTCAGGTGATGCAAATGAAGCCACAGATGCACCCAATTGGCCATACATGGGTATGTGAATACGAATAGTATGGCATGAAGCTGAAGTCTCCATAGAGCTGATATGATGGTACTGAGTTCACCAAAAGGATGGTGCGTGGTCATGTTCAGGTCCCCACTGGGATGTTGTTTGATGACATAGAGGTCCTCACAGGGATGGTGTGTCACGGCAAAGAAGGCCCCATAAGAATTGAATAAGAATTTGCATGGCATGGCAAAGAAGAATTGGCATATTCATAAGAATTGAATAAGAATTTGTATTGTCATGGCAAAGAAGGCCCCATAAGAATCTTTGCAGAGCTGAGCGGGTGTGAGCGGTCGCCGCTAGCCCAGACTGCCGTTTCCAGCCCAGCACGGGCCCCGGGCCTCCAGTGAGTGTTTTTTGACTATTTATTTATTTTTATATATTTTTTCAAGGCTTGCGCTCTTAGCGCGTTGTTTCTCCACCCTCCCTCCCCCCTGCAGCCACTTACTGGTCCTCCCTCCCTCCCGCCTACCGGCCCGCCCCCCCCCACTCTGATTGATGGCTTGTTGTGTCCCTCCTGGACTAGTCGACGGCTGCTCTCCCCGCTAGCTTCTTTGCAGAGCTGAGCAGGTGTGAGCGGTTGCCGCTAGCCCAGACTGCTGTTTCCAGCCCAGCACGGGCCCCGGGCCTCCAGTGAGTGTTTTTTGACTATTTATTTATTTTTATATATTTTTTCAAGGCCCGCGCTATGAGCGCACTGTCTCTCGACCCCCCCCTCCCCCCTGCACCCACTTCCTGGTCCTCCCTCCCTCCCTCCCGCCTACCTGCCCGCCCACCCCCCCTCCCCTCCCTCCCCTCCTATTGGGTGCTTCTCTGGTTTAAACTGTCCCTCCTGGGCAGCCCCCCTGCCTGACAGCCCCCTTGACTAAGGGCCCCTTAGGCAAAGGGCAGCTCCCTGACAGGCGGCTCCTGGTGGTGTCTGCAGGTGTCCGCAGGGGACGCCTGTTGCCTGTTGTCACCCTGCTCATTGGTCTGGTGCCCCCTGTCCACTGTGTCCACCTGGTTTGACCAACTAACTCAGCTGTGCTCTCACTGTTTCAACTATGCACTGTCACCGTATTTAAAGTTGCTCTGTGAAACCTAGGCCTTTTTCTCCCTCTTTAGGATTCTCAAATTTAGGTCTGTCTTCTTTCCTGTCTTAGAATGTCCTGTGCCTCTCTTGCGCTCGCCGCGTAAGTACCGTCGTCCTGTGCCACTCTCCTGCTCACTTGCCTCTCGCTGTCTTGTCTGCCTACCCCTTGGACCCCCTCCTCTCCCACCTACTCTATGGTGCTCTCTGTCTCCCCCATCTTTTCAAACTGTTTCACTATTGACTATCCTGCTCTTTTCACTAAGTCTGGTAGGAAAAAGTTTAAAAAGGACATCCTGGTCTCCAACCCAGGCCTCCCTATCGCTGACACCTACATCAGTGCCTCCTCCAAGGAAACTCTCACTGACATCCTCTTTGTCGTTCCTTCTCCAGATCTATGGACCCCACATATGGTCTCTGTTCTCTCGCCTTTCTCCTCTTCTCCCATTAATGGTGGTACTCGTTGGGATGCCCTCCTGGCCTCCTTCCTTTCCTCTAAGGTCATCATTAATGTCTACTCTAATGGAACCATCTTGGTCCAAGGCCCTCAGGCCAACCTTCATCTCTTTGATAGACGCTTTCCGCGCCTCATCAACTTCCTTTCTTCTCCTGCTGTCCCCTCCCCCCTTTCCTTGGCTACCTTGCCTTCCCCCTCTCTCTCTGCCCCCTCTCGGGAGCTTTCTACACCTCCGCAGGGCGTACCTCTGATCTGTACCCCTCCCCGGAAGTCCTTCAAGGAGGGCAACCTTCTCCACATTGCCACTCTTAACTCCTGCTCCGCTGTCAAACACTCCTCTGATATCTGCCGCCTTCTTGAAGAACTTGACCTCGATGTCCTCGGTCTCATTGAGACATGGTTTACGGCCAGCTCTGTCACTAGCTTTGACACGCTCCTACCTGATGGCTACAAGATCCTCTCCGCGCCCAGGCCCAACCGATCTGGTGGGGGCGTAGCCCTTATCTTCCCTGAGTGGATTCCTGCCTCTATCATTCCTACGCAGGCCTACTCCTCTTTTGAATGCCTCGTCTGTAGGCTCTCTCTCTCGCCTAGCCATTCCCTTACTGTGGCTACTATCTATCGGCCATCTGGTCAGGTTTCTTCCTTCCTCTCTGAGTGGGCAGACCTCTCCTCCTCACTCCTGGCCTCAACCACTCAACTCCTCCTTCTCGGAGACTTCAACATCCACCTGGATGCCTCCTGTCCCCCTTCTGAACTCTTTCGTGACCTCTGCGACTCTCACTCACTATTCTCCCCTCTGGCCCGACTCACTCTGCAGGGCACACTCTCGATGTTCTGATCTCTTCAGACCTTCCCCTCTCCATCCCTCTCTCCACTCCTCTCTCCTGGAGTGACCACTTTCTCCTATCCTCCCACCTCACCCTCCCTACCCCGCAGGCCAAGCCACCTCCGTCACTGCCACCCACCTTCTCGGTCACCCGACCCATGAATCGCGTGTCAGTTGAGGCTTTCGCTGCCACCTTCTCACCTCCTCCTCCCCCCCTGGCTGACTCTCACCCTGACACAGCCCTCTCCACTCTGCTATATCTGATACTCTTGACATCCTTGCCCCTGTCATGAGAATCCGCCTGAAGCCCAAAGCCAAGTGCAACTCCTGGTATGACTCAGACCTCATCAGCCTAAAACGCAAGTGCAGGGTTGCCGAGAGGAAATGCTGTGCTTCAAGTTCATCCTCTGACAAACTGGCCTGCCGCCTGCTGCAAAGGCAATACCGGCTCTCCGTCCTCATCAAGAAGAGAGCTCATATCCAAGCCTGCGTCTCTGCGGCATCTAACAACTCGCCTGAACTCTTTAAAATCTGCAAGGAACTGGCCAATCCTGCCGCAGTCTCTACCTCTCCTGTCCCTTCCCAGGCCCTCTGCACGGCATTGGCCTCACTTCATTTCTAAAACTCAGGACATCCTGTCCTCACTCTCCTCCTCTCATCCCCCTCCCGCTATTCCCTGCTCTTCCTCTGGCCCTTCTGCTGCCACCCTCTTCCCTCCTTCTCTACCTTTCCCCTTTTCTCTCCAGACAAGGTTTCTAGACAAGTCCGATCTATGAAAGTCTCGTCGAAACAGGTTCACCCCTGTTCCTCCAAAACTATCAAGGATCACATTGACTCCCTGGCTCCTGCCCTGGCGGATTTCTGCAATCACTCCTCCGCCACTGGAGTCTTCCCTTCCCCCCTGAAGCACTCCCTTGTGCACCCTCTTCTTAAGAAACCCTCTGCCGACCCCTCCTGCCCGGCTAACTATCGCCCAATCTCCATAACTCCCTTCCTGGGCAAGCTTCTGGAGAAACTGGCCATCTCACAACTGAATCTCCACACTGAATCTGTTAGTTGTCTTCATGACCATCAGTCTGGCCTCAGAGCTGCCAGAAGCACAGAAACTGCTCTCCTGAACATCCGTGAAGACCGGCTCTCCAACCTCGACTCTAACACCCCTTTCATTCTTATCCTGCTTGATCTCTCTTCTGCCTTTGACACTGTCAACCATGCCATCCTGCTCAACCGTCTCCGTGACAACCTGGGTATCACTGGTCAGGCTCTGGCGTGGCTGACTTCTTTCCTCTCCGACCGACTCTGCCCGGTCAAACTTGGGTCCTTCCTCTCCGACATCTTTTTCTCTACCTGTGGTGTCCCCCAGGGATCTAACCTCTCTCCCTGGCTGTTCAACCAATACCTGGCACTCCTTGCATACCGCATCACCGCTCTCTGTCCCAACTTTCAGTGCTATGCGGATGATACCCAGCTCATTTTCAGGCTACCCTCGGCCTCCTCCTCTCCTTCCCTCATCTCCGACTGTCTGTCTGCCATCCAGGATTGGTGTGCCGCCAACGACCTCTGCCTTAATGCCAGTAAGACTGAGATTCTACTCATCGGCACACCCACTCCCTCCTTCCCTGCAGCTCTCTGGCCGGCCTCTCTTGGCCCTCCTCCCTCTCCCACCTGCAAGGCAAAAAACCTTGGGGTCATCTTCGACTCTGCACTCTCCTTCTCCCCTCACATCTCTGACGTTTCTAAGAGGTCACACTACCAGCTGCACCTCCTTAGAGGTATTCTTCCTTTGCTATCCTGCCCCCAGAAGCTCACTGTCTCCAGAGCCCTGGTCCTCTCCAAGCTGGACTACTGTAACAGCCTCTATCTAAATCTTCCTGCCTCCACTCTCCGCCCTCTGCAACTTATCCAGAACAGGACTGCGAGACTTGTCCTTGGCCTCAAGCCCAGGGATCGTATCTCTCCAGGACTGAAATCTCTGCACTGGCTCCCAGTGGCTGCGAGGATTAAATTCAAAACCCTCTGCATTGTACACAAGGCCTTCTGGGGTCTGGGGCCGCAATACCTTCAACTCTCTCTTCCTAAATATCTTCCTTCTCGAACTCTTCGCTCATCTGCCTCCAACTCCTTCAGGGTCAGTCGCTTCTCCAAGCAACGAGTTGGTGGCAGATCACTCTCTTCGGCAGGGGCCTCTCTGGAACAGCCTTCCTGCCTCCCTGAAACTCGAGGAGAACCACCTCCGGTTCCGGAAACACCTCAAAACCTTCCTCTTTGCTTCTGCTTTCTCTCCTCCCCTCCCTTGCTGAATTCCTGACTGAAATTGCACTGGTTACCTGGCCACCCTTTCTGATCTCTGGCCCAGGCCCTGTCAACTGCCCACCTGAACTGCCTCCCTGGCAACCTCTGCACGTGGGGACCGTTTTCTGTATCCCTTCAGTCCCCTTTCCAGCACTTTGTCCGCACTTCCTTGCACTTGCCTGTTTTATGTGTTTTATTTATCTTATTTATTCCACTTCCCATGTACTGCACTTATCCCTCTCCCTTCCTCCCTCGCACTTTTCCTTTCCCCCCTTCCCATGCACGTGCGCGATCTGAATGACACCTGGCCTAGTAGGATCGCTGTCTGTCCTCCCTTTGTTCCCCCCCCCTTGCCTCGTTGCGCCTTGAAACACTTGTGTATAGGCGCGTTATAAATGCCATATCATATCAATAGTATGTAATTATGCTCAAGGTCCCATAGAGAAGGAATGCAATGATATTGAATCCTCCAACTGGATGGCGTGTGCTGATGTTGAGGTCTCCACAGGGTTGATATGTGATGATATTGAAGTCCTCACATGGATGGTGTGTGCTGATGGTGAGGTCCCCACAGGGATGATATGTGATGACATTGAAGTCCTCACATGGATGGTGTGTGCTGATGGTGAGGTCCCCACAGGGATGATATGTGATGATATTGAAGTCCTCACATGGATGGTGTGTGCTGATGGTGAGGTCCCCACAGGGATGATATGTGATGATATTGAAGTCCTCACATGGATGGTGTGTGCTGATGGTGAGGTCCCCACAGGGATGATATGTGATGATATTGAAGTCCTCAACTGGATGGTGTATGCTGATGGTGAGGTCCCCACAGGGATGATATGTGATGATATTGAAGTCCTCACATGGGTGGTGTGTGCTGATGGTGAGGTCCCCAGGGGGATGATATGTGATGATATTGAAGTCCTCACATGGATGGTGTATGCTGATGGTGAGGTCCCTAATGGGATGATATGGGATGATATTGAAGTCCTCACATGGATAGTGTGTATTGATGTTGAAGTCTCCTTAATGAAGATGTATAATGATATTAACATTTTCATATGTGGGCTCTTTGACATTACATGTCTTACAGATATATAATGCTTCAAGGAAGTAAAAGAGAATTTTTGTGAAGATGTTGAAATAATTTAAGAAAGTATTTATAGGCCCGAGTGTGTTTTATGTTAACTTGAACTCATGTAATGGTAACGTTACATCAAGCTCTGCTTAGTACATGACCAAATCAGAAATCGAACGAAATCTCACCTGACAATGGGGGTCATTACGAGTTGGGTGGTATTCTGTCTGTAAATCCATTGGACTTACCATTACTGCCACTTGGTCTGACAGATTTACCGCTGGATTACACGTGGTGGTGGCAGAGTATGTTCCCATTTTTTCAGAGTTCATTGGAATCTATGGGGCATTTTTGGCAGAATTACTGCAGCAGTAACTCTGCTGCAGTAGTTTTGTGGAAAATGGGTAGAAAGTCAGCAGATTTTCCTCCAGTTCATAGCTGGAGGTGAATCCTTTACATTTCTGCCCAACGTCTGTCACATTTCACCTACTTCACCGTGCCCATTTATTTGGCATGAAATTAACAACTGTCCTTCTTTACCCGCATGTTGAAGCTGTCCCTTACCTCTCCATTTAGGAGATTTCTTGTTGCTTCAGAGACCACAGCCCAAAATTCAAAAGATAACTTGGCCAAGGTGCAGGATGCATTTAGTGCTTTCAGAGGAAGGATGCCCGTAGTTAATATCTTGTTCCCGTAAGCATCCAGTCCCTTGCTCCCCCTGTCAGGAGACAAAAGGGGGAAAATTTGGTTTGGAAGCTAGCCATCATGACCTTCACCACCAAACATTATGGGGATGCATGGGTGGAGCGCGGCAAGACCAACCCACTTACATTTCTTGGAGGCACTGCTGAGCTCACCTCTGGTGTGCCTATACCTATCCTACCCTACCTACTGACCTAGCCATGCATACCTTTTCTCTTCTCGGGGTTAGTGTACATATTTCTAGTGTAAGTCCTCACATGGATGGTGTGTGCTGATGGTGAGGTCCGCACAGGGATGATATGTGATGATATTGAATTCCTCACATGGATAGTGTGTGATGATGTTGAATTCTCCTTAATGAAGATGTATAATTATATTAAAGTTTTCATATGTGGACTCTTTGACATTACATGCCTTACAGATATATAATGCTTCAAGGAAGTAAAAGAGAGGTTTTGTGAAGTTGTTGAAATAATTTAAAAAAATATTTATATGCCCGAGTGTGTTTTATGTTAACTTGAACTCATGTAATGGTAACGTTACATCAAAAAAAAGTCAAACTTCCTACTGCACCTCCTCAGAGGTACTTTGCCTTTCCTCTCCTTCCCTCAGAAGCTCACTGTCTCTCAAGCTCTGGTTCTCTCTTAGTTGGACTTTTGTAACAGCCTCTTTCTAAATCTACCTGCCTCTACTCTCCGCCCTCTGCAACTTATCCAGAACAGGACTGCGAGACTTGTCCTTGGCCTCAAGCCCTGGGATCGTATCTCTCCAGCTCTGAAATCTCTCCATTGGCTCCCGGTGGATGCAAGGATTAAATTCAAAACCCTCTGCATTGTCCACAATGCTTTCGGGGGCCTGGGTCTAAAATATCTTCAGCTATCCCTCCGCAAATACCTCCCCTCTCAAGCTCTTTGCTCCTCTACCTCTACCTCTAACTCCCTCCGGGTTAATCGTTTTTCACAGAAACAAGCTGGGGGTAGATCTCTATCTTCGGCTTGGGCCTCCCTCTGGAAAAGCCTCCCTGCCACTCTAAAACTTGAGGAGAACCATCTCCGGTTCCGGAAGCACCTAAAGACCTACCTCTTTGTTTCTGCCTTCTCTCCCCCTCTCCCCTGCTCACCCGCTCTCTCTTGGCACTGTGCACCTGGCCATCCTCTTTCCTCTGGGTCCAGGTACCACCCTCCTGCACTGCCTCCCGGCCACCCCTTGCACTGGATGGACTGTATCTGTACCCATACAGCCCCCCACCCCATTTTCTTCTTTTCTGCACTTATCAGACTTACCCAGTCTTTCGCCATAAACACAGCACTTGCCACATGCTGGCTCACTGTTTATTGCCTCCTTTCTATTTTTTTTAAATTATTTATTTATCTACTCTCCTCTGCTGTGCACTTTCTACTCCCCCCCCCCCCTTCCATGCACTTTCTCCCTTTTCCCCATCCCATGCACTTGCGCGTTCTCAATGTCACTGGGCCTCGTAAGATCGTTGTTGTTTTTGTGTTCTCCCTTGTTTCCCGTCCCTTGCCTAGTCGCGCTCTGAAACACCTGTGTAAGAGCGCGATACAAATAAAATATATCATATCAAGCTCTGCTTAGTACATGACCAAATCAGAAATCGAACGAAATCTCACCTGACAATGGGGGTCATTACGAGTTGGGCGGTATTCTGTCTGTAAATCCACTGGACTTACCGTTACTGCCACTTGGTCTGGCAGATTTACCACTGGATTACAAGTGGAGTTGGCGGAGTATGTTCCCATTTTTTCAGAGTCCATTGGACTCTATGGGGCATTTTTGGCAGAATTACTGCATCAGTAATTCCGCCGCAGTAATTTCACTGAAAATGGGTAGAAAGTCAGCAGATTTACCTCCAGTTGTTAGCTAGAGGTGAATCCTTTACATTTCTGCCAAACTTCTGCCACATTTCACCTACTTCTTGTGCCCATATATTTAGCATGAAATTCACGACTGTCCTTTACCGGCTGTTGAAGCTGTCCTTCAACTCTCCATTTAGGAGATTTGTTGTTGCTTCAGAGACTACAGCCTAAAATTCAAAATATAACTTGGCCAAGGTGCAGGATGCATTTAGTGCTTTCAGGGCAAGGATGCCCGTAGTTAATATCTTGTGCCCCTAAGCATCCAGTCCCTTGCTCCCCCTATCAGGAGACAAAGGGGGAAAATTTGGTTTGGAAGCTAGCCATTATGACCTTCACCACCAAACCTTATGGGGATACATGGGTGGAGCGCGGCAAGATCACCCCCCTTACATTTCTTGGAGGCACTGCTGAGGTCACCTCTTAGTGTACATATTTCTAGTGTACGTTTCCATTTTTCTTTCGTGCATATAGTTTTTTTGTGCACATTTGTGGATAGGGGTTTGTTTATATTGTTGTAATAATTGTGATTCGCCACCACAGCAGGTAGACAGGCACTATCTTCAGAAATCAGGTTCCACTAGCCAGCTGGGCTGAGCGTGAGGGGTTTAAGACTGACCATTAATTCATTATAGGTGATGTCGCATGCAGCACACCCCTACAACAGGTGCTCAAAATTGCGGTGTCCCTAGAGTCCCTTGAGTCCCTCACAGGCTAGGTCAAGTGCCTGGGTAAAGACCTTGGCCTAGCAGGGACCAGCATCCTGGTCTGCCATGGCCCTAAGAAAGTTGACCCTGAGACATTGCCCCTTACCATCCACAGGTGTGACTCAATAGTGTCCTATCCTCTTTGGGCATTAAACATCTGGCCAGTGTTAAAGGCTAGCCTATCATCCACACCAGCTATGCCTAGCTCAAGCCCTGCCCTGCCTTGACCAACACTGCATGCATTCACCCTGCAGTGACCACTGTAGGTGCCATCATAGCTGCACCCACAAGCAACCCTAGAACACCTGGGTGTAGCATGCACCAGTTCTACACCAGAGGAAAGAGGCACTATACTGAACGCTTCCTCCATGGCGAATGTTTTCAAGCATATGTTGAATGAGGTTATCATGATGCCAGCAGAACATGGACACTATATCTGCCTGAGACCCTTCTCAGGTGAGAAACCGACCCCGAGATGTGAAGAGGAATATCGGTTAAGGGTGAACCAGATCAACCAGATGATCCATGACTGGTGAGCTCCTGACAGGGAGACAAGGCATTGCACTCTTGAGAGTCTCTGATGTCTTGCCACACACCCAAACCCCACATCAAAGGACATTTTACATGCTGGATGGAGTCTTTGGAGCCACTGAGTCCGATGCAGAGCTGACATTTAAGTATTATACCAACCACCTCCAACACAGTGAGAGTCTTTCAGAATATCTGTCCAGAACTGAACCGATTCTGCGGCTGGCTTTCAAGCAGAAGGAGGTTGAGCCAAACAACCTGAAACTGGTCAGGCTGCAACACGTAATGTGTGTAGCAAGATCAGTGCTGCTGCTGCTTCTGCAGCTACGACTCTGAGAACGGATCCCGAAACCACCTTTCTTTGATGAACTGGCCCGGAAGGAGAGATCAAGGACACAGTGTATAGTCTACCTAGTCAACTAGTGTCTCCTTACACAGCCCCAGGATATGACCGGAGACATCAAGTGGTGAAATTGCATCAGACCCTCTTGGTGATGCAGCTGCAGAGGGCACCAGCCAGGATACTGCCTTTAGGGTCACCCATGCTACCAGAGCTTGGAAGAGACTCTACACTATCCTCCCAGGAGAGGAAATGCCAGCTCTTCAAGCTTAAGAGCCACGGCTGCCCCAAAAGTACCAACAGTGAACAGCACCGCTGCAGTCCGGGCAGTTCTGCCAAAGGTGTGGACAGCAGAGCAGCACTGTATGTGCACAAACCCACCAGATCACATCCGAGTTGCAGAGAAGTTCCAAGCCTTGAACATTCCAACATGTGCAATGGTGGGAAACACCAGTGAAGACCAGAAGGGGGAGCAGCTGAATCCTCACAATTATTATGCACTGACAGTGTAAAGACAGATAACTGTAAGTCTGTGCCACCAGACAGGTCCAAAGCTGCAGTGGCACCACTGGTGGGCAGGTCATCTGAGAACCAGCATCCACCCAGACTGGCTAGCCCACCTGAGAGGTAGATCACCTGTAATCTAACTACCATCAAAAGCAGCACTGGAACACTTTGGGGAGTACCTAAAGGGCTCACATGACCACCAGCCACTGTGACAGTTACCATTGATGGCTAGCAGGCACAAACGCTACTGCAAAGTGGCTCACATATGACCATTGTGTATGAATGGTTCTATAGAAAACCCCTAACTGATATCCCATTGGATCCCTTGACTGGACTGATCCTCCTCTGCAAGAGAGACCACCCCTGCAAATATCTGGCGAACCTCTGATGCAGGCTGAAATGTCCATGCAATGTAGCTGGAGTCAGCACCTCCATCATCTCCATGGTTTTGTTGTACAGCAACCAGAATGAGGAACCCACTCACTGGTGCTGATTAGAACCAATTCCTCGATGTTCAATGCATTGGCTGCACTATGCCGGGAGATGGCTGAACCACGACATGTCAGCACATTGTCCATGCACCCTATGTGCCAGTAGGCATGCTTGCAGATAGATATTCAGTCTAGAACTCTACCTGATGGACCCGTTGGAGATGTTGGCAACAACTGGTTCGGGTAGATCACAATCCTGGCACACATCACAGTGTGGGGTTCCTGCCAGAGTGTGACTCAGCGGGAAGAAACGCCCAAGATGTCGGCTGATGGAGGCACTGGAATGTGGGGAGATCCCAGTGGGTTTACTAGTACAGGAGACCCTGGTGACAATGGATAGCATGGACCTGTAGACCATCAAGGTATTGGTCATTAATGTGGCCAATAGGACCATTTGATTACCAGGGTGCACCATCATCATACAGTTACACCTGACCCCTTCCGTAGCCCCAGCAGGTGTTGCTACCAGCCCATCTGACACGGTACTGGATTTGAATACCTTGGACTTTAGATACTCCCTGATCTCAGAAAAGGACCAGAACCACCTGAGAGAACAGCTTGCCATGAGCTTCAAGGCTTTCTCCACCAGGGACATCGGCAAGGTCCAAACAGTGGAACACCGGATGAGTGTGAGCGACGAGACACCGTTCAGGGAGCGATCGTGATGCCTGGCACCAGGAGATGTGGAGGATGTACCACATCACCTGGACGATCGTCTGAAGGCAGGGATCATCCCACAAGTAGAGCACAGTATTATAATACAAAAGACAAGAGTGTAGATACAGAGCATGGAGATAGCATTTCAATTGGGGTTTTGCCGGTTCTGGGTCTGAGTCAGGTTTGGAAATATTTAGCCTTTTGGCTACAATCCTTTTTTGGAGGGTGTCTATTTTGTTTGACAGAGCATTTTGAATGTCGGTGCACCATATTTTATCTTTGGTACAAGGATCTTCAGTGGCTATGGGGTATTCCAGTTCCCTTAGGTTCGTGAAAAGATCCTTGGTGTTGAAACTGGCTTTGCTGGTCCGGTTGTTGTTAGTTTCTCTTTTAGTTTGAAAGATTTCAGTTTTGTATTTACTTGCTGATTCGTTTAAATTGAGTTTATTTTCTTTGGATGGGAGATTTCTCCATAAAACTTCGAGTTTTCTTTTTTCTGTGTGTATGATTTTTAACTGGGGGGTGGACCAGGTGTTGAGATGGGGTTTGGGTTTGCTTTTTCGCAGTTTGAGAGGCGCGATGGCATCTAGCGCAGAGGTCATGGTGGCGTTGTACATTTCAACTAGTTCGGCTGGGTCTGCTGATTCTGAAGTATCCTTCACTTCTTTTATTTTATTTATTTAATTTATTGCATTTGTTGTATGCCCAAACCCTAGGGTATCATGGCGTAGTTACAGACATCTTTCAGTTGATTCGGAGGCATTCGCAGTACATGCATAAACAAGGTAATGAAGCAGAAGATTACATAATGTTGAATATTGGTATTAGTTACTTAAGTCATATCTACTTATTTACATGGTTATCGTTAAAACAGGACATATTTACTTATTTATATCAAAGGGTAATGGTCTTCATTACGTTGGCATCTATATAGAGGGGAGGCTGGAGGAATTGTGTTGGCTACGTATCCGCAGGCTAATATTGGTTAAATAGCCACGTTTTTAGTGACTTTTTGAAACACTGCAAGTAATCTTCATTTTTAATGTATGACGGGAGTGTGTTCGAGTGTTTAGGGGCCATAACTGGGAAGCTGCTTCCCACTGCTCTGGAGCTTTTGAAACACGGGACCTGAAGGCCGAGTTTTGGTTGGATCTAAGCGTTCTATTAGATTCTTTAACTGTTGAATTATTGATGTATATGGGTGCTTTGTTTGCAAGGCATTTATGTGTAACACACAGTGCTTTGAAAATGATTCTAGCCTTGATGCGTAGCCAGTGGTTCTCTCTCCTGATGTTGGAAATGTGGTCTGACTTGTTTAGTCCTAAAGCTGCACGGAATGTTTTGTTTTGCATTAGTTGCAGTTTGGCCAGTTTGGAGTTGGAGGTACCTAGTAAAGGCACATTACAGTAATCTAGCCTGGAAAATATCAGTGCCCTGGCTAAGGTAGTGCAGTTTGTGGGCGTGAGGAACTGGAGACTTAGTGCAATTAGTTTGGAGGTGTATGAGGTCGCTGAGGATAAGGCACTTACATGTTTCATCATAGTTAGACTGGTGTCTAAACACCTGGGGTTTTTACCTGTTTAAGTACTGGAATAGAAGTACCATCAATGTTGATTGATGTGTAATCCGAGTGGAGGGTGTTCATTTTGGTTGGGGAGCCCACGATGAGGATCTCAGTTTTCCCATCGCTGAGGCATAGGCTGTTTATAGCCATCCAATTTTGTATTATTGCATACATTTTATTGATGAATAAGGTGTCCTGGTCATAGTTTCCTGAGATCGGGATGAGGCTCTGGGTGCCAACCGCAAAGTTAGTGTAGATGACACCCATGCCATCTAGTGCTGCAAATAGGAGCTTGGTATAAGCATTGTAGAGGGTAGGCGAGAGACCAGACCGGTGAGGTACCCCTGTAGGGACTGAAATGGGGTCTGCGGTCCGCTTACCAATGGATACTCTGGAGGGGCGCTCAGCTAAGAAGGATTTCACCGAGAGGGTGGCTTCCCTTGAGAATCTGAAATCATTCACTAGTGTAGCACAGAGTTTGTCATGATCCACTAAATCGAATGTGGCAAATAGATCAAGTCAAGGAGTGCTGTTTCGGTACTGTGGTTGGGCCAAAAACCCGATTGTCTAGCTCCCAGGAGCTGGTTTTGTTTGAGATGGTACTGAATTTGGGTGTAGGCTATTTTGTCTATAATCTTCAGTAAGAATGGGACCGTTGTTATAGGTCGGTAGTTTGTAGGTACTGTCGCGTCCAGGGATGTTTTTTTTTAGAAGTGGGGTCACCCAAGCTTTTTTTTATACTGACTGGGACCGTATTTGTGTTGAATGAGACATTAACAAAGTAAGTAAAGTTAGTAATGATGGGAGTGAGTGTGGGGGCACATCATTTAACTAGGTGTGCTGGGAAATTGTCACCTTTGCAATTAGAGGCAATTGGAGGCTTTTAGTTTTGCTATGGTGGCTAACACTAGATCTTGGGTCACCGGAGTAAAATGGAATAGCACTTTGGTAATGTCGTTGGTTGTGTTGAAGGTGGAGGATGGAGTGTTTTTGTCAGCTAATATCTTTCTTTTTGTGATAATCATTTTTGTAATAGTTCAATTTTGGAGGCTAGCGTGTTTTGGATGGTGGAACACCATGCTTTACTAGAATTAGTCGGAGTGGATGCTGGGATTGGATTTTCCAATTCTCTAAGAATGGTAAAGAGCTCCTTGGAGTTCGAAGCGGCGTTGCTAATGTGAGAGTCAAATGCTTTTGCTTATTGAGGTATGATGGCTGCTTTGTAAATTTTGTTGGCAGCTATGAATGCATTGGCTAAGTCTATTGTAAGGGTTTTCTTGTGGATATTTTTAAGGGATCTTTTAGTACGTCTGAGTGATACTAATTCTTCGCTGTAACCAGAAACTCGTACGTTTGTCAGCATGTCATGTTTTATTTATGATGGGTACAACAGAGTCAATAGAAGTTGTGAGACACTTATGGTAGACATCTGCGAGGTAACTGGGGTTGTGTGTTGGTTGAGAGGGCTTCACTTAGGATGGGGGAGAGGTTGTCTGCTGTTAGCTTCCGGATGTTTCTTGCTTCATATGTGTCCACTATCTTAGGCATAGGAGGGCATTTCTCATTGCTGATTAGTGTAAAATTGACAACGTGGTGATCAAATATTCTACACTTATTGTGGGTGGGGGCATTCACTAGTTGTGTGAAGTTCATATCTTTAAGTGCAGCATGGAGGGCGTCTGTTTTATGATATAGTTTATCATTGAATCCTAAATTAATGTCACCAATGATAATGAATCTGGTGTTAGGTTTGATGTAGGGGGTTAGTAGGAGAGGGATATCTAGATCCGGGTGGGTGTTATTATTGGGTGACCAAAATGTTGGTGGTAGTTTTTAGGTTGGATGAGATTTTGGCTATAAGAAGTTTGTATCCTTCTATTTCTTCGAGGGGGCAAGACCTAATTTGCACGTTGGTTTTGGCTATTATAGCCACGCCACCTCCCTGTGCATTAGATCTATCAGTCCTGAGGATATTAAAACCTGGTGGGATGGCAAGAGCTAGTAGTGGGCCAGATGCTTGGTGCAGCCAAGTTTCTGTGAGGACTAAAAGGTCCAGTTGTCGGTCAATGATGAGATCATGTATCTTGATGGCATGGGCTCCAAGTGACTGTGCATTAATGAGCGTGCCTTTAAAGTTAGGTAAGAGTTCTGGCGGAGGCAGGAGAGGTAGGGTTGTGGTCTGTGCTACTTTAGTACTGAAGGGTTGTTTGGCCGCAGCTGGAGGTGGTAACTTATTTTGTTGGGCGTCAATGAGAGGGTTGGGTCTGTACTGTTTTTGCATGGCCGGAGGAAGGTTAGACCTTAGATGGAGGTATTCGGTACGTGACCTTAATCTACTCCATCTAACATTCCCCTGAATGGGATTAGTGGCACAGGTGTCCATGTTGGTAGGTTTCTGTTCTCGTGTCGTCATCATAGTAGTGGTGATTGGCTCTAGATTATTGATGATCTCCATAGATTTTGAATGCTTTTAAGGTCCTGGATGGGCGGGAAGGGTGGGGTAGAGGGTAGGAATGGGGGGGGAAACAAGGGATGGGATGGTGGCAGTAACAGCCCATTCTGGCGAGGCTGTTTGCTTGGGTAATAAAGGAGCTACCTGTGCAGAGTAAGGAGTCTGTTACTATGCAGAATGGAAACATGATGGCAATAAGAAAACTTAGCATGATAATATAGTAGGAAGGAGTGGAGGTGTACCAAGGTGGGTCTCATAAATCAGAGAGGGCCTCTGGTTAAGGTGTACAATACACATGCATCATTATATTAGGCTAACACTGGGAATTTCATGTTGAGGAATAGGATGAGAAATTAGTACAGTACATAGCAAGTTGAAAATAAAATCAGGCTAGCACAATGCTTTCACTATTGATGAGTAGAATAACATTATTTTTTAATTTTCTATGACTTGGCCTATTTCCTCCCTGGTGCTGATGATTTAAGTCATGTACATTTCTTTTTAAGTTTGGTTTCTAGTTCCGTGTGACCCTTCCCTTCCTGGGTTGTTCTTTTTGACTGTTTTCTTCCCCGGGTCCACGTTGTAGGGGTTGCCCATTCTTGGTTACTTAAAATTATCACAACACATTTCTCGTTGGTATAAAGATCAGATTGATGTTGGATGATATGTGTCCACAGCTTGGGTCTGTATATTGATCCAGTGGTCTGTACACCACAATGTTTCAGCTTAGAATAAATCACATTGAGTGATTAATGGGATAGGTGCTGGAGACTGAGCAAAGCTCTGAGTAAGGCACTGGTAGGATCCTAGATAGCGATCCAGCCGACTATGCTGGGCACACTAATTACACTATCCAGGTGATGCAAATGGTACAATGGGTTGCGCACTACAGCGTGTTAGGGAGAGTGACTGGAATCATACAATCTCTCTAAATATAATACATCATGAGAGTAAGGAATGCGTTATTTGGTTTGGACAGTTTCAGCCGACGGGCAACACGCTAGTGAAGCGGTACAATGGTGCAACAAAGCTAATACCATTGGCCATAATGCCCTTCACTTAATCAAAGGCAGCGACATACATAGCCAAGTCATGTAAGCAGGCAGTGTGAATAGTGCAAGCTACGACGTACAAAATGGCAGAGCGAAGTACCATGGGCAGCGTGGCACTCTGCTTACATCACAGCAATACAGATATGAATCGATCCAAGCACGAAAGTCTGTGTGCTATGTTAAACAGCTATGCTCGTTATTGACGAATGCATTATAGGGTGCTGTTCAATACAGAATAGGGCTGAGCAAAGAGACGTGTGATTCGACAAAGTTCAGTAGATCATGGCGATGCATTCGGTGGCTGGGTTGGCTTCGGAACTATTGGTCTTTTCGTAGCGCACTAGTGCAAATTAGAATAGTATGGGGGTGTGAGATAATACAGTGGGCTGGGTGTGGGTCCGCACGGTCGGGGGCAATGTACTCGCAGTTTATAGAAGCAAGAGGAAAATGGCAGCATGTCTGGCCGACGGCCAACGGACCATCACGGACAGGCACAGACCGAAAGGGGCCTTGGGCTCTGTGGGCCTTAGGCAAGGGGGGCCAGCTTCCGCCTCTGGCTCACCCTACAAGCCTTAAGGCTTGTTGAGGGATAGGTTGCTAGACAACCAGAATACATAAAAACAGCTGTGCATGGTGGCGGCCATCTTAGGGATTGGATCCCCAGAGCAACAGCTCCACAAGGAGGGAATTGGGGCTGGGTGCACGGTGCTGCCTTATAGACAGGCCAGGGGGCCTTATCAGGAATGCTGTCTGTGTGGGTTGCAGTCAGGTGCAGGATCTGCTGGATCGTTGCCGCACAGTGCTGCTATAGCTGGTTGAACCAAGGTCAAGCAAACATGAGTATATTCCTATGCGGACTTCGCTGGCGAGCAGCTAGGCAGCTACTTGGTGTTGCAGCTCCTGCCCTGGTGTGGGGTGTGCGGAGGGCACATACAGGAAGGGGCCTTGGGCTCTGTGGGCATTAGGCAAGGGGGGCCTGCTTCCGCCTCCGGCTCGCTCTATGGCCTCAAGGCTCATTGATGGAGAGGTTGCTAGGCAACCAGAATACACATAATCAGCTGTGCACAGCAGCAGTCATTTTAGGGATCAGCTCCCAGAGCAATAGTTCCACGAGGAGGGGATTGGGGCAGGGTGCACAGTGCTGCCTTATAGACAGGGCAGGGGGCCTTATCAGGAATGCTGGCAGTGTGGGTTGCAGTCAGGTGCTGGATCTGCTGGATCGTTGCCGCACAGTGCTGCTACGGCTGGTTGAACCAAGGTCAAGCAAACATGAGTATATTCCTAAATGCCAATATTGGCATGTATAGGTGCAGCCAGCATGGAAATCTATGGGCGCAGCAAGTGTGAACATGCTTTTTGTGGCAACCTATATTGTGGGGACAGGCATCATGAAAATGCATTGGAAAATCCTCTTGTGTACTGTTCGTGACTTGCATCTATTGGATTTTTTCATGTGTTGGCCTATAAAAAACGATTGCAAACTGGCTTTTCACACAATTATTTACAGAAAGTGTGCTGTTTAATGCACCACTTTGAACATTCAAAAAAAGATTCTCAGGGGAGGGCCTCCCCACCAAACTCTATTGCTTGATTTGGGCTTCCTCCCTATGCTCGGTGGCTCATGCTTATTTGTGAAAAATATGTACACCCCTCAAAATAAAAAATTCACTAGCAGCAACTGGCCATAATTAGTATTATGTTCAGTTGCTCTGAAATAGAATGTAACTACCATTTTGTGCAATTCACTTCCTTTGTTACTACATAATCAGACCAATCATATGGCGTTCAACAGGAGCTTACAAATGCGGAGTGCCAAATATTTTAAAAATCACAAAGCAACCTGCCCAGTTCTGTGATTCAATACGCATAGTAAAACATTTTTTCAAAATAACCTAACAGAATATGGTTGACTTTCAATAGGACTGTATGAATTTTGAGATTGTGTTGAGCAAGCTGTCCACTTAGTTGCTTACATTTAACCACCATCATGTCACAAAAAGATGTCTAGATTTTGCTTTCAAAATAAATCCTGACTTGACCTTGCCAACTGCTTTTTCCTTCTAACTTGACTTAGTTTGGCTCGAAATAGGTTTGCCTTAGCACACCCCTGGTCTGAGCAGATCTGTTCAGTGAAAAAGAAACTCCTGCACTAATAAGATGCAAACACACTTTCCTCTTTCATTTTCTCTACAAATTGCTTAGGTTGCTAGGCACACACATTTGTCAGCATAAAACAGCGTTCTTTTAAGCTAACACGTGTGTATTTTGCGCTCTGTAAGAGTCATCCAAAGAATCATTAGTCCACTGGAAATAGCACATATTTATATAGCAAAATGAAAAGGTTTGTAATTTAAAAAAATATCACCACGTCTCTTAATTCCATCCTAATACTGTGTTTGTTTGCATTTTGAAACTGAAACTGTGCTTGCTTAAAATTTTAAAACATTCTACATTCAAGATTACCCTTTTTCAAGTGTTCAGTTTGTAAGCTAACGCATGAAAGTAGCTGAAGGCTTGGGCTCTGTGCTCACATTCCAGCAAGGTCACGGCTTTTGTTATGCATCCTCATTCGCCCTGAAGTGTTTAACACCTTGCCACGGGCAGCGCTCTGTTTCCCTGGTGATATAGGTGGAGGAGGGGAGATGCAACAGAGGCCTCTGGACTACGAAATTAAACACATTATCCTGTTCTGAAATACACATTTGTTGTCTTCAAACACACATGCAAACTCGATGTGTGTCATTTGACTTTCTATTTAAAGCTGGTCTTCTTTATTTTAGATCCGCACTGGATTAGAAAAGTATTGTTAAACTTGTTTTAAGGATAAGACATTGATTCTGCAGCAGAGCTACATTAATATGTGGCCTCTTAAAGCAGATTGTTGCTTATCACCCAAAAACTTCATGTTGTTTGACGTGATGTTTTAAATAATTATCTGTATGGGCTCTGAATCTGCGGGTCCTCGATAAATAAATAAACAGTGCTGTAAGTGATTAAATAGCCCTCATTGCTGCAGGAGTGCTCATGGGGAGAGAGTTTCACCTAAGATATAGGTGACACAAGCCTAGAGCATCAAGTCCTGCTAGGGGTGGATTCGCCCTTCTGCCTGCACTGTGAAAACTCAACTTTTCCATAGATGCCAACTTTTCACAGTGAGCTTGGTGGACATGTTTGTTACACCCTGACGACCCTCTGCACCCTACCAAAAATGTGAATTTTGGGAAACTTTGCATAACTCGGTCCACCAACCTAAAAGGGCATATTAAGAAACATCCCTCTCGCAAAACAATAGCAGAATCATGTCAAGATAAACTTTACACTTGACAGAAAACACAATATGAAAGCTGTTTATTTTCCCCCGAATCAAGACATCTGCATCAAGGACCCACCAGCATATTTCACCTTCATTGATCTTTTTTAAATAGTGTAAATACAAAATAGAACTGACTTTACTTACTTCATTCACATGCTGAAGTCCTAGAGAATTGTACACGCTGATGTACACACACAGCTGAATTACTGTTTCAAGCGTTCTGATTTACAATGGTAGGTCAGAGGCGCACTGCAGGAAAATGTTATTTCATCTTTTAAGCTTCAGCATGTAGCAACTGCTAGGTGGGGTGCCACAGAATAGCATGCAGGTTAAGTGTTGGCTATAGCAGCAGCACAACATTCACAAACAAGCACTGGCAAAGCCAACAGTGTTGACTTTAATGTTGGCATGGGAAAGGCATTTTGCAGACCCTACCATAATGGTGCTATTGGGCCATAGAATGACAACAGATGGCAAATGGTGTTGGCAATTTGGTATGGGAGGGCTGGCCTGAGTAACAACGGCTATAGAATTGTAGAGACAGACTAGCATGACATATGGACAGAGAGGCTTGGGACAGCTTTGTGTCATCCCGAAACAAGATCACTGTAAGGAAGACATTTATCTAAACCTTGGAAGACACACAAAACGAGTGTGCCTCTTTTCAGACAACAATGCTAATAACCAACCCTACTAAAACCTCACCCCTCTGCATACACATCTCAAACTCTAACTACACACAACCATACCTCTTAAACAACAGCATCCCACACGCACTTCACTACAACAACAAACAAAGCACACATAGCTTCACAACAGCACACAACGGATACCGACGCGATACCACACCAAAAAGCTCAGCGAACAGTGTTAACCGAACTGAATCTGCCAACAGCACATCAAAGCTCCCTGCTCTTTCTCCTAACTTTGTCCTACTAACGTATCCCAACTGAACCCCTTTTATATCCTCCAGAGTGCCAGAGGACCACTCCGGTGGTGATAGTGCGCGGTATAAATATCCTTTAACATATTATGACAGTGCCTGGTAAATGTCTATTTAATGCCCATACAAGAGCCAAAACGTTTGTCTTCACCAATGCTGGCCATCAACAGGACTTCAGTGTAAGGAACAGATGCAAGGACACACATATTGATTATGAAGGCACACTAGTTTAAGACATTTTTAATGATATCATGAGCTGATTTTCATTTGCCAATATGCATTTACCTTACAAAAGTTGGCTAAATAATAACATAGGCTTCGCCATAAAATCACAAAGCTAGTGGAATGAGATCCTGTGTGAAGAGTGTTTTAGATGGGGAGGGTAATGTAGTAGGTGAGAATGGTGATACGAACTAGCATGGGTATAGGTGGTCATTATGTGGATAAAAATCCAAACAATACCCACAGCATGTCTGTCCCCCTTCACATCCCATCTGTCTCCTGGGGTGTGCGGGAAGTTTCACACGCGAATGGGCTGGGTACGTGTATTTCAGGGGTGCGCGGGAAGTTTCACACGCGAATGGCCTGGGTACGTGTATTTCAGGGGTGCGCGGGAAGTTTCACACGCGAATGGGCTGGGTATGTGTATTTCAGGGGTGCGCGGGAAGTTACACACGCGAAAGGGCCTGGGCGAGTGGGGTACGTGTATTCCTGGGGTTCGCGTGAAGTTTCACACGCGATAGGCCATGGGCAAGTGGGGTACGTGTATTTCAGGGGTGCGCGGGAAGTCTCACACGTGAATGGGCTGGGTACGTGTATTTCAGGGGTGCGCGGGAAGTCTCACACGCGAATGGGCTGGGTACATGTATTTCAGGGGTGCGCGGGAAGTTACACACGCGAATGGCCTGGGTACGTGTATTACTGGGGTGCGCAGGAAGTTTCACACGCGAATGGGCTGGGTACGTGTATTTCAGGGGTGTGCGGGAAGTTTCACACGCGAATGGGCTGGGTACATGTATTTCAGGGGTGCGCAGGAAGTTCACACGCGAATGGCCTGGGTACGTGTATTACAGGAGTGGGCGGGAAGTTTCACACGCGAATGGGCTGGGTACGTGTATTTCAGGGGTGCGCGGGAAGTTTCACACGCGAATGGCCTGGGTACGTGTATTTCAGGGGTGCGCGGGAAGTTTCACACGCGAATGGGCTGGGTACGTGTATTTCAGGGGTGCGCAGGAAGTTACACACGCGAAAGGGCCTGGGCGAGTGGGGTACGTGTATTCCTGGGGTTCGCATGAAGTTTCACACGCGATAGGCCATGGGGGAGTGGGGTACGTGTATTTCAGGGGTGCGTGTGAAGTTTCACACGCAAATGGGCTGGCTACGTGTATTTCAGGGGTGCGCGGGAAGTTTCACACGCAAATGGGCTGGGTACGTGTATTAATGGGGTGCGCGGGAAGTCACACACGCAAATGGGCTGGGTATGTGTATTTCAGGGGTGCGCGGGAAGTTTTACACGTGAAAACGGCCTGGGCGAATGGGGTACGTGTATTCCTGGGGTTTGCGTGAAGTTTTAGACGCGAAAGGTCCTGGGCGAGTGGGGTACGTGTATTCCTGGGGTTCGCGTGAAGTTTCACATGCGTTAGGCCATGGGCGAGTGGGGTAGGTGTATTTCAGGGGTGCGCGTGAAGTTTTACACGTGAATGGCCTGGGTACGTGTATTACTGGGGTGCGCGGGAAGTTTCACACGCGAATGGGCTGGGTACGTGTATTTCAGGGGTGTGCGGGAAGTCACACACGCAAATGGGCTGGGTACGTGTATTTCAGGGGTGCGCGGGAAGTTTCACATGCGAATGGGCTGGGTACATGTATTTCAGGGGTGCCCCTGACTGCTGGGGGGTGGGGGTGCAGGGGGACGTGGGTGGGGGCCTGCTGGCAGGTGCCCCTGACTGCTCGGGGGTGGGGGTGCAGGGGGACATGTGTGGGGGCCTGCTGCCCCCCAACATGACATGAAGATGCACAATCATGGGCCTCATGTCCACCAAAATACCACAGAACGCCACCCCAGTCTTGACACGCAATGATCTTCCCAATCCACCCCACACTGACTTGGCCATCTCAAGACAGAAGTCAACTATTTACATCAACACATGTCCGTCACACACACACACACACCGGTTGCCATTGATACTGTAAAGCCACATTTTGACATGCATGAACCCAATGAGCAAATCACACACATGGAAGTAAAATATAAAAATGTATTATGACCAAAATCAATGTAATGAAATGAAATCATAAAAAAAGTCAAACATGAAATGAAAAGCAAGTAAAAAAAATAAGAAAATGAAAAGTATAAGCAATCCAAAGAAATCCTAATGATCCATTGTCCAAACTCTCCGTCCACCAAATCAAATCCAAAGGAAACGTAAAAAGTAAAATCCATTGCTCCATGGTGAAATCCAAATAATAAGTCCACATGAATCCAATGTCCAACTATTTACAAGCAATGTTCAAGGGTCCATGAGCCCAACGAAAGAAAAGAAACCTACCTAAGAAACTACCTACGAAAAAAACTATAGACAAAAAGGTGGGGCATTGTCCAAGCGCCCCAAATGAAATGAAAACCAAAAGGAAACCTAACACTAATTAACTATATACAATGGCAGCGGGCTAGTCCGACGGCTCACTTCCTGATTTCCCGGGCCAGGGCATCATCGAACTCCTGCTCGACGTCCCGGAGGCGGTCCACTTCCATGGCCCCGAGGGTTCGCAGGGACGATGACATCCGGACCCCCGGGTCCCTGTGAATGACCTCGAGGCACTCGGCCCGCCTCAGGGCCCTCCGCATGGAATTCTCCGCCCTGACCATCGTGAGCCGTGCCTCTTCCGCCTGCTGCCACTCCGCATCTATGGCGTGGCCCAACCGCTGCCACACGGAAGACACTTCCCGTCCTGGGTCCTCCTGCCCTCCGGCCGATGCCTGCCCCTCCGATGTCGAAGGCCCCGAGCCATCATGGCTCCCACCTTGTTGCCGCTGCTGCTGCTGCGCCTGTGCCTGTGCCCTGGCTCCTGCTGCCTGCACATCCTCCTCCAGCTGGGGTGCAGGTGTTGAGGTGGCCACCCCTGCTGGACGTCCGACTCCCGACTGTGGCAGGGATCTTTCCTCCACCAGCCTGGCCGCACGGTCAGAGGCAGCTCCACAGGGCACCCAGGTGATACATGGGTGGGAAGATGGCACGGAGGACGACTGGCGCATAGGGGGTTCAGGTGAGGAGGGGGTCGAAACAAGTTCCAGTAAACAGAGGAATCCGGCCTGGGTGACCTGTCCCAGTAGGCTGATGTGGTCAACGAGCCATTCGAGATGACATGCAGTCTCCCCATGAAAAGACTGCAGGTCACCTCGCATGGCCCGTTGACGCATCGCCACCCCACCCAGGACAGGCTCAACCCGGTCCCGGATAGCCACGTCCGCAGAGAGAGGAAGGCCAGTTGTTGTAAGCTCATCCCCTCCCTGAAAACGGGTCTGGACGGAGGCATCCCTGCTGGTGCGGGATGATGCAGTCACAGGATTGGGGACAGGATAACACACAGGCACCTCTGCGGCGGCCTGTGCTGCCTCCTGTCCCTGCGCTGCACCACTAGCACCAGTGGAATCCCCACCTCCAGACCCCGTCTCTGTCCCTTGCATGGCCTCCTCCTCCACCAAACCCCCCACCAACCTGGATGACTCTGTGCCATCTTCCGCCGTCGGACCCTGTGGGGTCTCAGCTGCCCCTTCTGCTGCCGAGGAGCCCAACTCCGACCTCCGCCTCTTGGACCTTCCCTCGGCAGCTGCGGCCTGGGACGCGGCACCGGACTCCTCACTCCCCGACAAGATGACAACATGGGAGGGGAGCCGGGCCTTGCGTCTCCGGCTGGTGGTGTGATCCCCGCCACTGTGCTCCACAGCACCCTCTCCGCCCTCTTCATCATTCGATGCTGCAGACAGGGAGAGATAGGAGACAGGCATCAGGACACTGTAAAACGGACTGATACACACATGACAGTTGCACATGAGTGGCAGTGTCAGACTTCAGACATGGCATCACAATCCCCAACACACATGGCATGTCAACTCACACACATGAGCAATTCCACAGCCATATGGCAACAGCCAGCAACATCCATACACATACAACAGCATGAGCAGCCAAAGGTGAGCCAGACATCACATGAAACACAGGGAGTGCACTAGACATGCACACACGCAACCACACCTACATGCATGTGTACACCTCCACCAACTGTCGCAGTGATGAGATTTGCACCCATGCCACATCAGGCAATCAGTCTTCTACATATCAGTGTCCCAAGCATCCATGTTGCATCACTGTTGCACCCTTGTGAAATACACACACATGCACATGTACACGGTGCAGATACATGCAGCTGGAACCGACATCCATGTGTGACTCCACAACCATGACAACTTACATACACAGTTATTCAAACATGTGTGCTCAGACATCTGCATTTGGCATGCAAGCTTACACACACATGCACCATCCATGTGTCTCACACAAGAGAGGACTCGCATGTGTTAGCCCCACGGCCTTGTACATACACATCCATACATGGCCCTCCAAAAACGCATGTGCAACCTGCACACTACATGCACACCACCACACGCACAGCTTACAATCAGTATGCATGTACACTTACCGCTCAACTCCAGACGGGACTGCCTCTCAAGGACCTGGACATGGAGCGCTGGGGATATGCGTTCCAGGACCCTCATCTGATGTTCCGACAGGTGGCCCCGGTGCCCCTTACCATCCACTGGCTTCATGAGTCGCCGGGCCTTGTTGAGGGTCCTAGACCTGAAGTCCTCCCAGCGCTTCTTGACATGTTCGAAGTCGCGGACTGCCACCCCCTCCGCGTTGATGGCAGTCACGATGTCCATCTAGATCCTGGTCCGTCCTTCCTTGTCAGCGCGCAAACTTCCGTAGAGGGCATCATACTGCCCCAGGACTTGCTCCACCAGGACACCAACTTCGGTGGCACTGAAGCTGGTGGCCCTCTGCCTCTCTGGCTGGGGGTTGCCAGTGCTGCCAGATGGTGTGGTGCCCGACATGGCAACCCCAGAGGCAGGAGTGGGTGAGCAACTGGGTCCTGGGGCTGGGTTGTGGAGCGATGTAATCCCAGTCGGGAGTCTTCAGTTCCAGCAGGGGTGGTCACAGCAACTGCACCCCTGGCTGATGTACAGGCAGCAAATAGCAGGGCACGTGGGCAGCAGGCAGTCAGGCAGCAGCAGATGGCAGGTGGGAGCGTGCTCGGGGCTCTGGGAGGCAGTAATTCGGCCTTCTGGGCAGGAGCGTGGTCTTCCGTGTGCTTACGCGTGGCCAGCTTGATACGGAGTGATTTGGCACGTGAAAATCTTGCACATCAGCGTGTAATTCGAGGAAAGGCCCTTAGCGCGTAAGCGCATCAGCACACGTACGCGATTTCATTGGACCAAAGGCCCTTAGCGCACAAGCGCGTCTGTGACATGCGCGCACGGGCGTTTCCCTGAACCCGGGTGCATGTTACACGTACAAGAACTGCACGTCCGAGTGTCAGCTCGTGTGATTGGAGGAGCGCATATACGCGGAAGTGACGTTGGATGTGGGCCGGTTCAAAAGGTACGTGTAGGACGTCATTTCCTTGTACGTGCTTTTCGTGGAGAGCGAGTGGGTGAATTCTGTACTTCTTGTCGGTTCACACACGATTTACTTCACAGCGTTCCTAGGTCGTACTCCCTGTTACCTCTGACAGCTTTTTTCTGATTTTCTGTTGGGCCTGTTTCCTCAAACAGCGTTCACTTCTTCATTTGTCCTGTCTCCTCAGACAGCGTACAATTCTTCTTTTGGCGGGGGTGTTGCCAACGCGCACACGCGCGTATTTTTCACGCTCTTTTCCCAGGCAGACGGTGAGTCGCGCACGTATTTAACAACTGTGCTTGCCCCGTGTGTCGCGTACCCCTTCAGAGGTCATTGTAGGCTGCGTGTAACACGCGTACGTTCATTTTTGTGTTTCTGGGTGCCACAGCGTAGTGCGGGTTATTTTTTCAACGCACGTGGTCTACGAGGGGTTGCGTGCACGTTATTTTCTGTATTTGGGGTGCCTGTGCGTTGCGTGACCGTCATCTTTCCCCAGGGTCACAGAGCCTTGCTAGAGCACTAGGGTACGAATTCCATCTAGTACCCTACCCCTTTGACCCCCAATTGCCCAGGACAATAGTTTACTGCAACTCCCATACGCACAACAACATCAGTGCCATGGTTGGGAGGCAACCAAGTGGTAAGGGTGGCAAAGGTGGCCGAGCCTCAAGAGGTGGGCGTGGTGGGCGCGGTAGGGGACGTGGCCAGGATTTGCAGGGTATCCCTAGCCCCCCATGTGTGGAGGGCCAGTCAGGGACACCCATGCTCCCCCCCCCCCCCCATGGTTGAGGGAAATGTGGCTGACACCATCTCTGCTCAGCCCTTGTTGGACCGGCCCATTGCGGCACGTGACCTGGCACAGGGTGACTCCCAGGCTGACTTCCAGGTCGCCAAGTCTAGGCCACGTGTGGCGGTGCAAGTTGGTGTCACCAGGCCACGTGAATCTGGGGCAGCTATGTCATCTGCTGCCCCGAGTAGGCAGGGTGGGGAGGCTGCAGGGGCAGCTGCAGCTCCATCCGCCCCAGCTCTGACTCTCCCAACCAGGACAGTGTTGGTCCCAGTCCATCTTGCTGACGTTCCCCCTGACTACATCACACTTCAGCCAATGCCTGCACCAAGTCCCTTGGTCAGTGTGCATTCCCACACTCCAAATACCCAGTCCACCGGTGCTCCTGCCCCTAGTGGCCAGAGCGGCGTAGGCCACTCAGGATCCCCACCACCTTCCAAAAGAAAAAGGAAGAGTGCTCGTCCAGTACAGGCTGAGGCCCCAGACACGGCTACGCAGTCCGGCACGCCAAGGAAGCCTAGCTTCAATGATGCCGAACGTGATGCACTTGTGAGGTATGTGTCCGCACATGACAGCGAAATGTTGATAACTGCAGGGTACAAGACCACACCTGCTCGACGTCAGGCACACTGGCAGACCGTCGCGGACCTCATAAGTGCCCTTGGATTTGTGAGGCGCACAGCTGGTGAGTGCTACAAGCGCTGGAATGACCTTAAGCGTAGGGCAAAGAAAAAGCTGGCCTCAAGTCATGCCGCTACTCTGGTGACTGGAGGTGGGTCTCCACAATAGGACATTGAACTCACTGTACATGAGTATGTTGCTGGGACCTAAGTCACAGAGGAACAGATCCAAGGTGTGGGAGAACTTCCAGATTATGAGGCATTGTCCGGTGAGTGCACATGCATGTGTGTGTGATCCATGTGTATGTTGTGTGTGTGAGGGGTTCTGATTGAGTGCCAGGTGAGGCTGTGTGTGCCTGAGTGGTTCGGGTCACCCATGTGCTTCATCCAAAACATTATGCGCCCCTGGATTTGGGTATTACAGTATCCCTTCTGCCCACAGTAGACATTTTGTGAAACATCACGCCAGTTGACCTTGAAGTGGCATCTTGCAACAACATTGTTCCGTATTCACCAGTGTTCATTCAGGCTGATTGTTTCAATTCCCCCACTTTTAGTACACATTTCTCAGCCCTATTGTCACATATGTGACATGCCTATGGTATATGCCATCTGTGTGATGGCATGTGTCATGTATGTGGATTGGACATGCCACTCACAGGCCAATGTGTGATGGCACTGCTAGCCAGCATGCAGCTAACGTGTTGCTCTTCCATCTTGGTGTCATCAGTCTCTGACATATTCCTCACCTTCAAACTCAGTGCATGCATGGGAGGGTTATAGTCATGTGGGACATGTGTCAATCAAGTACTGGTTCTGTAGCTTGTCAGGCCCAATTGTGTGCCATGGTGCTAATGCCTGTTTCCATTTTTTGTCTTTCATGTTTTTGCAGGGGATGACGCACTTGATGCTGTTGAGGGTGAGGAGATGGTGCAGAGCCTGGAGGGATCTCCGGCACGACCGGGTACCATTGGGGGACGGTGTGTGGTGGTGGGTGAGAACCCACTCTTGCTGCAGACCGTTCTCTCAAGGGGTGTCGCTGTGTGCACCTCCCCAGACATCTATTCAGGTGTTGATTCGGATGATGAGACCTATGTGGCTTCGCAGGTAGGTGTTTCTGTAAGGGATTCTGTTCTGTCCGACCCACCTGCACCAGGGGTACAGCCCACTATGGGGATGTCAGTGTTGGTAGGTCCGCCTTTGGTGGTTAAGGATGCAGGGCCACACTCCGCAACATCTGATCCTGTTCCTGGGCCAGCAGATCAGAGGGGGAATGCAGTCCTGCAGCCTCAGGCAGTGCCAACACAGCAAGGCGCAGTTCGCCTTGCCCCAGACAGGTGTGGTGCCCGCCAACGTGGTGGCCGTACGCCACCAGGCAATACCGCATGGGAGCAATCCATATACGGTATGGCAAACCAACAGGCAGCATCATCTGAGATGATGGCTCTGGCAATGGAGAGGGTGGCCACTTCCATTGTCCCCACAGAAAGGCAGACTACAGCAGGCAACAGACTCCATTTGCCAATCACTCAGGGAGGACATGTTGGCGTCCAACAGGGACAGATGGGCGGCACTGGAGAATCTACGCCAATCGATATCATTAGAGTCCCAGGGCCACAGGGAAGCCCTGAGGGTAGAAGTCCATCACCTCAGGGAGACTCTTGTTGACCTTGAGGCTTCCACTAACACGAGGACAGAACAGCTGCTGGAGCGGGTCACACTGACGCTCTCAGCAGAGATGCAGGCAACTCGGGAGGAGGTCCGGGCATCACGTTAGGTGGTGCATGGGGATCTCCGCACCATATTCCTCCAGAACAAGACCTTCCACACCCACATGCTTGCTGCCATGGAGGACCAGACTAGGGCTTTGCGTGGGCTGCCTCCTATAGCACCACCACCTCCTGTGGCGGCAGCAGCACAGGGTGATGAGAGCGACCACAGCGATTCTGATTCTCTCACGATAGCGTAGCCGTGCAGGCCATGAGACCATGGAGGTGTTTTTTTTTTTTGCAACATCCACACAGGTGGCTGTTGGTGTGCATCCTGGCCTCAGACCTCCTGGGTGGCCTCCCCCACCCCCCCTGGCTCCCACATGGCCATTTTTGATTTTTGATTTTTGGTACAGTGTGTTACCTTGTGTGGCTCCCGTGGGCATCCACTGTATTCCGGCTGGGCACATGCAGGCTTGTCCTGAGTTTGGGTTAAATGCTTGGGTTCGTGAGACACACACCCCTCCTGCTTCCCGTTTCCATGGGCTTGCAAAGGGTGTGCCCAAGTGACAGTGACTTACACAGTGACGTTGGACTCCCATGACATGTGTGGGCAGTCTGTAGTCAATACTGTGTATACATTCCTAGTGCTTATTGTTGTTGTATTGTACACTGCATGGTGTATTGATGTGTGCTTGTGCATCCATGTCTCCCTCCTAATTTGCAGGTTAATTCCTCATGTCTTCACAAGGCCGTCTACTTTGGAGATGGAGTTCATGTTGTAAGCAGTACACTTCCAGATTTGCGTGGCACCAACACTGTACAGTTGGAAGTGGTCGATGTGCTGGCATCACCAGGTTGTAAGACTACGTATCCTTTACCTTAGTACTGTCATGTTTATGCTATGTTTGGGGTTGGCTAGCTGCATTGTATTGTGGTAAGTATTTTGTCATGTGTGTTGTTAGTTATGCATTAATGGGAGCATATTGTGTGTGGCCAGTTTCCATTAGGGATACTGTACTTTGTGACACTTGAGTCATGTTTTGGGGATTACTTTGTTTGCTCTCACATAGCATGACATGCCATGGTGTGTTGGGTGGAGGTGCTGGGGAGGGGTTGGGTGACATGGCACAGTTGCCATGTTGTATCTTGCATGGGGGTAATGATTTTAGCAGCATAGAAGTGTGTCTTTTGATGACACAGCATTGGTGGTGTTTGTGTAGGTAGGGATGCACACAATGGAACACTGCCAGGTGAACAATCTCAGGCTGGTATGGTTGCGACAGTTGGCTGTCACTTGACTCATCATCATTGATTGTCAGCTGGTATGTGCCAGGGCTGTGTGCACTCCACAGGAGTGTGATTTTAGGTGAAGTAATTAGCCACCAGCTGCGTACGGGCTGCCTCCCCCCGTGCCCTTTCCCCTCCCATACGCAGCGGGCGTGCATGTGGTTGGGGATGTGGGGGCACCACCATGTCCACGGCCAGGCCCCGGCGTGTTGCAACGTTGTGCAGGAGACATGCTGCCACTATGATCCTGCACACTACTGGGGGAGCATATAACAGCTGCCCGCCAGAACGGTCAAGGGAGCGAAAGCGTGACTTGAGCACTCTGAATGTGCGCTCCACTATGCCCCGGGTTGCAATGTGGGCTGTGTTGTATCTTACCTGGGGTGGCGTGGTGGGGTTCCGAATTGGCGTCATCATGTGGGTGCTCAGAGGGTAGGCACTGTCCCCTGGGGAGGTGGTGATGGGTATCATTAGTGGTGTTGTGACATTACTCAGTATCTGACATGCATGCATGTGCAGTGGCATTTATACTCACCAAGCAGCCATGTATCGCCATGCCGCCCAGCTTCTAGGTCCCGGTTTAGGGTTGACATTCTGTAAATGAAACTGTCGTGGGTGGACCCTGGAGAGTTGGCATATACTGAGGTGATGATTCCCTTGGCATCACATACTACCTGGGCGTTGATGGAATGCCAGTGCTTGCGGTTTCTATAGATGTGCTCAGATGCCCTGGGGGGACGTAGAGCCACATGGGTGCAATCAATGGCACCTAGCACTTTGGGGAATTGTGCCACCCCGTAGAAATCCTGGGCGGCAGCCTGCCTTTCTGCAGGTGTTCTGGGCAGGTATATGTGCCTGCGGACTGATGGGCGTGTAGTGATGATGGCCAAGACCTGGTGTAGGCAGCATGACTGCGTGGCCTGTGACACCCCCCCCCCCCACTATGGCACTTGTTCGCTGAAATGATCCAGTGGCCAAGAAGTGCAGTACATTAAGGACCTTCTCCAGGGGGCTGAGTGCTTGGGAGCACAGGGTGGGTGATGTGAGGTCATCCTCCCACTTACTGACCAGGTCGAGTATTATGTGAGGTGGAAACCTGTACCTCCCATACACGTGGTCATCAGGCATCCCAAAAAGGCTGGTTCTGGGTGTAAAAATTCTGGCCCTGACTATCCTCCTCCTCCTCCTGCGGTATCCCACGGCCACTGCTGCTAGGAACGGTATCTGGCGTCTGAGCTTGTTTGTTGTTTGCGCGCACTTTTATGCTGCGCGGGTCGACGTACGCTTGCGTCCTGCTGGCGTACGTGTTTCCGGATTGGGCCATCTTTTTTGGCGCATGCCTTAGCCACGTTCGATTCCATGAGAACGTGTTGTAGGCGAGTGTGTGAATCTTCCCGCGCACCCCTGAAATACACGTAGCCAGGCCAATCGCGTGTGAAACTTCACGCGAACCCCTCAAATACACATACCCCGCTCCCCCAGACCCGATCGCGTGTAAGACTTCCTGCGCACCCCTGAAATACACGTACCCCGCTCCCCCAGGCCCGATCGCGTGTAAAACTTCCCGCGCACCCCTGCAATACACGTAGCCAGGCCAATCGCGTGTGAAACTTCACGCGAACCCCTCAAATACACATACCCCGCTCCCCCAGACCCGATCGCGTGTAAGACTTCCTGCGCACCCCTGAAATACACGTACCCCGCTCCCCAAGGCCCGATCGCGTGTAAAACTTTCCGCGCACCCCTGAAATACACGTACCCAGGCCAATCGTGTGTGAAATTTCACGCGAACCCCTGAAATACACGTACCCCGCTCCCCCAGGCCCGATCCCGTGTAAAACTTCCCGCGCACCCCTGAAATACACGTACCCCGCTCCCCCAGGCCCGATCGCGTGAAAAACTTCCCGCGCACCCCCGAAATACACGCACACGCTATTTTTCACACAGCGGGTGTCCGTGTTTGTCGCATACCCCTTTGCACGTCATTTGTCCTAGAGGGCCACAGTATGGGACATTCATCAGAGCTGTATATTCGTGCTTTTTGTTAGCGCACATTTTGGTGCACATTTTTCTCCTTTGCAGGGCCGCTACCGCCTGCCTTCGTGTGGCGGACAGGTTTGGGTCTGTGCGCGTCTTTGCCCATGCGCTGGTTTGCCCTATTCAATTCCATGAATACGTGTTGTAGGCGAGCGTGTGGGCGTTCCGCGCACTTGCCTCCTGTACTTCCCCCGTGACGCCCACATTTTCACGAGTTGTTCCCCATTCCGAGTGTTACGCCCCGTGTTCCGCCTACTTTTGTTATGTGCGCCGCGCTATGTGTGCTTTCGCTGTGGCCTTAGCGCACGCTGTTAGATGACCTGTGCGCCGGCATGCGCCGCGCACTTTTTCAGCGCACATCCCAGATTTTGCTCGCGCACGGACTTCCATGAATAGATGTGCGCTGGTTTCCCTGCGATATTCGCACTTGCCCTGCGATTTTCGCTCTTTCACTGAGAATCGCACGTTTTCGCACACTTGCGCCGTAATTTTCAGCGCACATTAATTCCATGAATCGGCCTGTCTATGTTCGGGCTGTGCCTGTTTCCCTTTAATGAATAGGGTCACTGCTGGCATAGTAGTAGTGTGGGGCTGAGTAGAAGCTTAGCCACTCATCATCCCTGTACTCCTGCAGAGCAGTAGTCATTTCATCACACGTATGACACTCCTAATGTTTTCTGTGATGTCACTTCTGATGATGTCAATATATATGGTTCAGAGCTTTCAAAACCTCAGACAGTCCTGAAGAATAATCTAACAGGCTAGTGCCCCATATGCATAACAGTCCTACAGTGTTATTTTTGAGTTGAGTGTATGTGTTTGCCATTAATATTACCATGAAAGCGGATGGCGGGAGAAGGGGCAATAACATTGCCATACCTAACCATGCAAGCCACAAACAGTTTCCTCCTTATCTGCTAGTGCTGGTGATATCAGATCAGAATTATGCTACTTATTTAGGCTATTGTCTGATAATATTGTCATGCTATGTGTAACTATGGTTCAATGAAATGTGTATGTATGAAACTTGTACGTAATGCTTTCCTCACCAGGCTGTATCATTTTGCTTTGTAAAATCAATTAAATGTAAGTTACAAAAAAGAATGATGCTCAGCATGTCTGGGGTACCCAACCGCCAAAGAGGATATCAATCCCAAATACAAAGAAAGGTGCTCCACAGCCCTATTCTGCACCTGATGCTGATTGTCACCACACCAGGTACAACACCTGTAAGCACTGGTGATCATGAACTAAGTACCAACTACTGCCAGGCTGTTACCAATGCCACAGGCCACTAAGGTGATCACTGTGCATAATAGTCTTTTATTCCTAACTTACTCAAAGCCCTAGAAACATCAGTATCAGTTGAAACACAACACTGAAGCTTGGCAGTGAGAAGCTGAGGCTAGCACTTTGAGAATGACAAGCGGATTCCACTGTGGCAAAATGCCAAGCTGTTCCCTGATACCCACACGGTCCTGCAGCATCAGACAACTTTGTCACAATTATCCCATTGATTAGCCTTGCTATGCTAGATATGTGTGAAATCTGGGAACCAAAATATAGGAATAACGAAAGGCCAAATGATCAGCCTAATTTTGTTGAAAATGTAAATTGCACCATCAACATAAGCATTTATGTGCTGTGGGGTCCCCAGCATGCAATTTAAAAAAAAATCACCAGCCGGAGGGAAGATGAAAAAATAAAAATGGAGGCAAACTCGGTTTTACTGGTTACATCTCGTGAAAACGTATACTCTGATTGCAAATATGCTTTGCAGGTGGTGTTTACCAATGGATTCCTATGGAATCTGCCTGTTTACTTCTAGGTGCAGAACCAGGGTGGATCTTGTAGGAATCTCTTTGTTTTGTGCCTGCATGAAAATGTCATACAGGCATAAAGCTAAGTGCTCACATAAAATGGAGGTGGTGAGCATGGCGAATATCTTATCTCCACTCTGTGCCCCTCTGTGGTTGTCTCAGAAGGTGAATGGGATAGAGCGGAAAGTGGAGGTGTAAATGTATTATGCCTCGTATTTACGTCTCCATTTCTCGTTCCAGCCCATTTAAAATGAGGGTGTATTTCTTAATGTCTGATTACTGCTATTTTATATATCATGTTTTGACTCATCAACTGCACCACAGCATTTTGGGATGCACAAGTGCATAAAATAATGACACCCTGTTTGCAAACTCTGCAATAACAACATTTACAGAATGCACATAATATTATACTCCATAATTGAAATATACTGACAATCTATTTTTAAAAATGTCCAGGTAAGAGATTGCTAAATCAAGGAATTCAAAATAAAACAGGAATAAGCATGGTTTTCAAACCAAACACTGTGCTTGCTGATGATGGCAATTGTGGGTCTGCTTGCTTTCATTCATTAAGCTGTGATACAAACTTTCATATGGATAATGTACCAAAGTTCTAAAACTATACTAGCTTATGCATATACACCCAGCACTCAAAACTGTGAAGATGCAAAATAGTTTTGACTTTCCCATTGTATTGCTGATTGTTGTTTTACCAGTAAATCTCAATTGGGATGGCACATTGGCCTAGACTGCCACTTACTAAACAAACATGCTGTTGCAAGGTATGTTTTAACATAGCTTTCAACTCACATGCTTTTGACGCGTGTCACCCACCATTCAATCAGTTCACTTACCTGCCAAGCCACTTCAATGGACTCTCAGGCACCAAAAACACTTGTGTGTAGGCGCGTTATAAATGTCATATCATAAGTGTTTTCACCTGCCAAGGATACTAAAAAGCTTGAGAGCTATGGCTTTCGTTTAAAAAAACATGCCTTTCTTAAGGAACATGTGAAGTGTGGGATTGCAAATTCAGAGTGTGGGCCTCATCACGAGCTGGGCGGTATCCCAAATGGAATACCGCCCAACTGTATTTGTGTTACCGCCCAACCCTCTGTCTGTAATACTCCCGGATCACGGGTTGGGCGGTAACTGTAATTCCCAATTTTCCGCGCAAATAGCGCAGCGCTAAATGTGCCTGAAATAGGAATTTTTTGGGCGCATTTACCCCCAGCTTATAGCTGGGGGTAAAAGCTGCCAGACTCATGTTTGTTTATGCCTAGTTATTTATTTATCATTTCACCACTGGATTGGATTACAACTTTAATGCTGCTGCTGGGAGATGATTATCTCTGAAAAGATGCAAAAAGATCAATTTCTTTTGCGTACCATAATGTATGTTATGTGAAATGTGGTTTTGTTTTGAATACTTTAAATACTGTACTTGACTTTTAATTAAATCATTGTTTTTAAACTCATGCCGTACATCGCAATCGTTTTACATCCTTTTCATGAAGTTCATTCATGGCGCTTTCTGGCTTGCAGAATCAGGAGAAGCTGGGGTGGGTGATGGGGCCGTGATATGCGCAAAGCTCAAAGCCTTTGTCATGTAGAACTTGACCGGCTACCATTCGAACCTCTCTGCCTGGTAACCATGACAATTTGAGTTTGTCTGCTGCCAAGGAGGCACACCCAGCAGATCAATCAAGGGCAGGAAGGGTCACTCTGAAGTGGCCTGCCAGTTTCAGTACTTGCAGATTTTACTAGACGTGAGGCATCTTGCTTTTGTTTGAAAACGGCCAATGTTTTCATTAGGTTTTCCGAAGTTTCAGAAGAGCATTTCTGAAATCTGACCTGCTTCAAAGGAAAAGCGCTGAATCGTAATGACACGCTTTTAGTTGCAGGGAGTAATCACACACAACTCTTTAGTTGTCATTTTTGTTTGTCTATTTGAAAACATTATACAAATGTATCTGGCATAGACTCCTTTCAGCATGCGTGGGATATCAGGAAGGGGAACACTATATGACGAGCTGCGTGCGTTGTTAGAGCTGTGTTTGTGTGTGCTCTCAGTGTCAAAATGTACAGATGCTGTAGGTAACAAACAGGACAAGTAGAAAAGATATGTTTTCAGAGAATTAGATGGCAAAGCTTTTCAAGGTTGAGGTGCATTGAAAGAGATGTGTGTGGTCCAAGCAATGGAATACATGAGTGCTGCCTGTCATAACAGAGTTACATTGTTACATTGGTGTGTGCATTTGTTGACTGCTTTGGTTACTTTGCCTTGTGACGATTGGACACATAGGGCCTCATTACGACCCCGGCGCTAAACCATGGTGCTATTAGCACCATGGTCCATGCCTGGGTCCGCCATGGTGAATGGCGGAATTACCGCCTCATTCCAAGGTTGGCGGGGCGGTAATTCCCCATTCACCATGGGCCCTTCCCCATTCCCATTTTTGCCCCATAGGGCTCAATGGGAATGGGGAAGGCGCCAAGTACGGTGCCGCAAATTGCGGCACCATACTTAGCACCAAGGTTCCTTTGCGGCACCCTACTTTAACGGCTGGTAAAACCAGCCGTTAAGGTCGGGTCCCGCAAAGGGACCTCGTAATTAGGCGCTAAGTGTTTAACGGCGCCGCAGCCTTTTACGGCGCCGTTAAACACTTAGCGTCTGGGTCATAATGAGGCCCATAGTGCAAGGGTAAGGCTCATGCCGGGTGCTGAGCGGCACCACAACGAGGCTGAACCTCGTTTTGATCCGAAAACATCCGCCGGCAGGCGGAGTCGCAGGCGGCCAGCCCGAAGACCATACAAAGGCCCTGTTTGCGCCGCAGGTCCCCCACTTCAGCCATCCTCATAGAGGGGTGAGGGCAGGAGCCCCCCCAGCCCAGAAGAGGATCCGTGCACCGAGCGTGCTGCAAGGCAAGTTGCTGCCTCGACGAGTAGGGCCTGCCTGACCCTGTCCCCATACTGTGCCTGACTTGCTCATGCCGGGCTCTGAGCGGCACCACAACGAGGCTGAACCTCGTTTTGATCCGAAAACATCCGCCGGCAGGCGCAGTCGCCGGCGGCCAGCCTAAAGGCCATACAAAGGCCCTGTTTAGCGCCCTGTTCGGCGCATGGGAGGCACGGCGTGGCCTGCTCCCTTGATCCTGCTCCCTGAAGTTTGCTGCAAGGTCCCTGCCCGCTGCCATGATGGACTCACATAACCATGCTCCGGCCCGTCGACCAATATCACTGGCAAAAAATCTGTGAGTACACTACCGTGTTCCGAACCCTTCCTCCTGAAGCTGCGATTACGCATTTAGTGCTGTACCCGCACCCTCATACTGCACCGGCACTCACCCGCTGCAAAAAAAATATAACACTCACTAATCTTCTCCCCCTGCTCCAACCCATCACTAATCACTCTAGCCAGTCCTCTTACCCTAACGATCTAGTCGACCTGTACAACAACACCATCAACTCGGCGATCGACGCCATTGCGCCGCTGAAACCCACTAAATCAAAACCTATTGCCCATCTGAACACCTGGTTCACCCCAGCCCTAAAAGCCTTACGCAAAGAGAAACGACATGCAGAAGCCTGTTGGAGAAAAAACCCCTCTCCCCATAACAAAGACCTTCTCACTGGGCTCACTAACAGCTACAAAAAACAAATCATTCAGGCTAAAGAAGAGACCTTTAATGACAGAATCAAAAAAAGCAAATTTGAATACCAGAGAAATCTTCTCCATTCTGAGAGTAGTTGGGATCAAGGTCAGGTTTCTTAAGGATGTGGATGACAGTTGCAGACTTGTACAAGTCTGGAAAGCTGGCATGGTTTAGAGAGGTGTTGTAGAGGGAAGGAAATAGTGGAGTAACATTTGGTGCTATGATTTTGACCAGATGGAGATGCAGGATGGATTAGACCTGAAGAGGAGGGTAGGAATTTCTTCTGCATTTGTGGGGGTGAAGAACAACAGGATGGCGGGAGAGGAGGGTAGGGGAGTAGAAGAGAAGTACATGTGGGGGAGGAGGCCAGATACGTAGTTAGGTAGTTTGAATGGTGGAAATTGTCTAGGCAAAGTAGGTCGCAAGATCAGTAGCAGATAGAGTAGATAGGATGAAGCAGGGCTTGGGAGGAGAGAGAATAGATGTTAGTGATCTCTGGGGCAGCTTAGGTTGAGCAGATTGGGATGAAATCAAGTTTGACCGTGATGAGAGTAGAGGTGAAGCTTTGGAGAGAGATGAGATAGAGTTGGAGATCAAATGGGATGCTAGTCTTTTGTCAAGTGTAAGGTTTTTTTTCTCATTGTTGTTTTCAAGATGCAAATGAAAGGTTTAATGCAAGGACGAGGAAGGGAGGCTTTAGGAGTAATTGTTGATAGAGGGAAGTGAGAGGAGAAGGGAGCATGGAGGGCCACGTTAAAATGATTGAAGGCTTTGTCAGTGGTCGGTGCCCTTAAAAGAGGAGAGAGAGTGTTGTAGGCCGGATAGGTATGATGAGAGTTTGGAGGAGGGAAACCTGTGCTTGGTAATCATAACAGTGGGTTGGGAGAGAGAGGAGAAGGTGGTAGTGAAGACAGAGGCAAAGACGATAGTGGTCAGAGATATTGGAGGCAGAGAGTTGGGAGGAGATGAGAATAAGGTTGAGGGAGTTGCCACTAGTGCAGGAAAGCTGTGGGGAGACACTAGTGCATGGCTGGAGAGGCCAAGGCTAAATTTCATGGACAGAGTAGTGGAGAGAGAGGATAGGTTGAAGTCACCAATGTTTGAGGTGGTGGTTAGGCGGAGGGAATCAATTAGCTAGGAGATGTGATCAAAGAATAGACCAGGTGAGCCAGGTGGCCAAAAAAGGGAGATAACATGAATTCCATAGGGGTAGTGGATAATGTGAATTCAAGAGAGGGAGAGACAGCAGACAATGGAGGAGTGGTGGAGATGGGTAGTTTGTAGGAAGAGAAAAGTCCTATGCCACCACCCTACCAGTAAGGCGAGGAGAATTGGTGAAGGTGTATGCAGCGTCATGAAGGGCAGAAAGTGTAGCAGAGTCAGAGGGAGAGATCCAGGTTTCAATGATGGGTAATAAGGTCAAGAGAGTGGGATTGAGAACGAAGGAAATCAGCGCTAAAGGAGGTTTTGTTGCAGACACATTGAGCATTTCAGAGAGGAATAGAAAGAGAGTGAGACATAGAACCATAGAGATGTTGAGATTGGGAGGTGAAGAGATGATGCCGGTAGATGGGGAAGGGGAGGGTACTTGGGATTAGGGAGGAGATGAGTGGTGGATAGGGAGAGCAGAGGAGAGAGAGGAGGGGGTGATGTCGAGCAAATGTGGCGATGGGAATCCGGAGGGAGGTAAACTGGTAATGGGCAGAGGAGAGAAGTAGGAAGCAGAGGAATGGGTAGGAAGAGCAGAACATGGTGATGGTAGGGTTAGGGGAGAGGTGCAGGTATAACCTATAGACCAGTTGGAGGGTAGAGTATAGCAATAGCCCGTAAGCAAAGAGGCTGCAGGAAGACTGGAATAATGTCCCTTAGATGTTGGACCTTTGCTGGAACACCCCAGGGCTAGGGTTGCCCCAAAGGTAGGAGGTAAAATGGTAGGAGTGATGGGGAGCCGCCAATGGGGATCTGGGTTTCCAGCAATAATGCGACCCTGGCGGTGCTGGAAGGCAGAAGCATCAGTCTGGAGTGACAGTGCAGGTGAGACTGGGAGATGGGGTCCTATGGAGTCCTATGGCGGCTCCCCTGCTCAAACTAATTGTGTTGCAGTTGGTGGTGGGAGTGGGTTGCTCTATGTGCAGTGCCAGCGGGGGATGGAGGTTGAGCGAGGTCACATAGGGGTAGAATGGGGAGAGCCCCACCACAGGGCTGGTTGTAGTTGGGGGGGGTCAGAGCAACAATGCAGCCAACAGGGAGCTGGGTTTGCCGGTGACAATGTAGCCAATGGTGGTGCTGGGGTTCCAGCTATGATGCGGCCAATGGCGGTGCTGGGAGTCAGGAGCAGCAGTCTGGTGTGATAGAGCAGGGGAGGCAGGGAGATGGATTGTTGTGGTGGCCGCCCTGCTCAAAGCTCACAAGGTTGCTGTCGGTGGTGGTTGCGGGCTACTGGATGGAAGATGCAGTACCCATGTGCTGGCAGGTGCCAGTGGGGGATGGAGGTCGAGTGAGGCCACTGAGGGGCAGAAAGGGGAGAGCCTCATGTCGGGGCTGGGGTAGTTGGTGGGGTCACAGCAACAATGTGGCCACTGGGAAGCTGGTTTTACGTCGATGATGCGGCCAACGGCAATACTGGGAGGCAGAAGCAGCTTTCTGGAACATTCCAGCAGGGGAGGCTTGGCGATGCAGTCCTGTGGCGGCCACCCTGATCAAAACTTAGTGTTGTGGTCGGTGGTGGGAGCGGGTTGCTGGATGGTAGATGCAGCGCTCGAATGCTGGTAGGTGCTAGTGGGGGATGGAGGTCGAGTGAGGCCACGGAGGGGCATAATGTGGAGGGACGCCTATTTAAATAGTGCACACAACATGATTTGTATCTTGATTCGACTTTGTCAAAGTGACATGTGAGCCATGGCCATCTCGTCTATAAAAAAAAGTGTAATATGGAATACATGGTATATTACACTGTTTAGTAAATTTTGTATACAGAATGTATTTACCATAGCTCTCAACCCACATGCTTTTGGTGGGTGACACGTCTTGCAATCAGCTGACTCAATTGCCAAGTTTCCTATACAGCCATTCACTCCAATGGTCGCTCACCAACCCAAAAAAAAAAATATTGGGTGTTTTTTACCACCTTAGCGACACAAAAGGTGGAGAGCTATGATTTACACTTAAAAACAAGCACCTGTCTTCAGCAACAGTTCTTATTGGCATGTGCCCCCACCACCACCCAACAGATTTCTTTGACTTCCTAATGTGTTCGACTAAACTTGATATACAAAGACAACCCGATGCAGTACATGCTCTCTGTATGTGCGCAGCGTTGTCATTGTTGATGTTGCATGTTGTGTACTTGATTTTTTTGAAGAAACAGTTGTTTAGCCATTGATGTCAGCAGATGTCCTACACTGATGGATTATACTCTGCAAGGAAAATAGTAACATATATTCCAAATAGATAAATAGATCCTAAATACACAGGTTGAATGGCTAATCTCAATTGCATAATGCATTTTACAATATGCCCGTTTTCACAGCATTCACTGGTGCACAGTAAATAACAGGGATTACAATCAGTCGCCAAAATTGCAATTTGTTTTGAAGGACCTGGAAAACTAAAACATAATTTGTTAAGCAGCTGGATTAACTTGATAAGATAGCTCGTTACATGCCATCATAGAAAAACATTTCTTTCTTCAAAGATGGTGCCAGGCGTCAATGGCAGAGTAATTGTCACGGCCCAAAAACACAGTGATCGTCTTGGATTTCTTAGTGACTGCACACTTTTCCTTTAAATGTATGTTTCTGGCCTAAAATGTTAGTGGTAGACTTTCTTAAGGATATGTCATATAATACACAGATATACACGTTATTTAAAAATAAAAAAACACCTCTGCAATTGTAATTCTAACTAAACTTTAACCTCTTGTAAATGCGTGGGACTGGAATTCTCTTTTGAATGCTGACCACGGAAAGAAACGGGTCATTTTATAATTCAAAGTGAGGGCAAAGTGAAAATAACTTTACATCTATGCTGTGCTGTTCCATAGACAAAAGTGGAATTGTTGGTCAAGTGATTTCCTGTTGATGAAACAAAGAGCCAGGCTTTCTACAAAGGACTCTGTTTACATGGCGTGGCTGCAGGCAACTTCCAGGAGACACATTTTCACACCTCCTTAACAAGCCATTCAAATTCAAAGCCACAGGAGCTGGTTGCAGAGCAACATGCACCAGTATTCCTGCATAAGAGCAGTAAATACTTTGGTAATTTACTCACAGATTGTGCAAAATCTGTTTAGGAAGTTTTTGTAAAATAAAATAAATAATAAATCACCAGTTAACGTATTACTAATGCTCAGCCACATGCACCTGAATCACTGTGGGCCTTGTGAACAATGCTCTGGGAAGGGCTCTTTCCCTCCCCCTGCTTCCCTCATGTTTAAAACGGCTTCAGCCCTACTCAGAAAAAGAGGCAGGTGAAGGGGGAAGGGAGCAGTATGGAGACACACAGCAGTATTGGTTCGTTTGAAAAGTGAACATTTTACAATTATTCTGAAGCGCTTTTGATAGTGTGATCATCTAAAACGGCGTACTGGTGTGCATGTAAATCCACCATAGTAAATCGTCTAATCTGACAGTTCTGCATTATATTTTATGCGAGGGGAGAGAGGCTTTGTTAGAAATGCTGCAAATTCTTTTTTTGTGAGAGGTTGCCTTAGCGGTGCCATACACGAATGCATTTTAGCATAAGCACAAGATTTTAAACTTGCTTCTGACGTCCATCCACCGAGTGCAGAGAGTCATTTTAGATATAATCCATTTGACCTGATGTGACCAGTGGTGCTGCTGAGTTCATTAACAGTTGTAGTTTCCTGGTTAATCATTGTAGCTGTCAAGATGGTGAGGTAAGTGCTCACTTAAATCACCTGCATTCAGCATGCCGATAGTTTGGAATTCTGGCAGGCCTGACTCAGTCCTTTATCCTTCTGAAATGGGTAAATTGAGTACATTTACAATCTGTTATTATAACACATGTTATTGGAGCACTCCTAAGTGGGAGGGACCCAGTATAAAGGCTATTTAAAAATGTGATATTATTATGTGCAAGACTGATCGTGAGTTCAGCAGTGAAAGCCCTGGGTGTCAGCCCCTTTGTTTTAGTCAGGGAACAGCACTAGATCTAATTGTGTTGGCCAAAGCTTATACTACTAAGAGCATCACTTTTACCACCTACCGTAATAACAACTAGGCGATGTCTATACTTCTGCTGAAGACATTTTCGGTGCTTGGTAAGCAATCCATGCTGCTCATACCACTGACCAACGATTGATGTACATGCTTTCAACTAAGACATATTAGGCGTGAATTCCCTCCTTGTGGATAATACATTCCTGAAACTGTTATTAATGTTAGGACAAAAATAAGTTCCCAACATAGGAACTTACGTCCCCTGCACACTATCTAGTATCTGGATGACCAGACCAACATTTATAGAAAGAGTAGTAAAGTAACTCTATGAAATAAAGTCTTAATAAAGGACGTGTTGGTATGAAAAAAATACAAATTCTTAAAAAAGGACAACATTCAATCGTTTAAGGTCACAAGAAACAATCTTCATTATTTATTCTTGATAGTGCAGCTGTGGTAGGCCCAACGCGTTTCGAGTGAAACAGACACTCTTCATCAGGGGCAAAAACAATGATTCTAGGAAAAAATATGCATAATATTTAGTATAGAATAATGTATAAATCCAAGTGAAAACTTTTTACCAAATGTCTTTTCTGACTCGACAAAGCAAGTGGTCCCATGATTTTGTACAGTAATTAAAAACCTTAGAACATTCAACATGTATGAGATTTGCTGGATACAGAAGAGTAACTGACAACAAGTAAATACTTATTCATATATTTTGGAAAAAACAGACATTAATTGTTTAGATAATATATAGTGTTAATGTGGATCACAAAACAGATAAGTCACAAAAGCATGAAGAAAAAAAAGGGGGAAAGAGAAAAATCTAACCTTGTATGTTTTATATAAAAAAAGGGGGACTGGACGGGGACTGTGACAGGAAACCCAGTCATTCATGTATGCAAGGAACCCTTTATCTGAAAAAGTAGAGCATAACAGAACTCAGTTCAGTCAGAAGTGAGTTAGAGGTCTGAAACAAGTCAAAACATGGAGATACACTTACATGCTTAATTGTTCATCCGGATGGGGGAAACCATCAATTGAAAAAATAAGCGGATAAGAAAGCAGAGGGTCTTGTAGTAGTGCAAGGGCTTGAACACTATGGATAAAAGTCCAAAGACAGAAAGTCAGGGTGAGGAAAACTATATGGAAGGAAAAAAAGCGGGTTCAGCAGAACCCAAAGGTAATATAACTTACCTAACTTACTACAGCGTTGCAGACAGAGGGCAGGAGACCGGCAGGTAATCCGATTCCACCTACAACTCCGCCGCCATTTATGTACTATTCGTTAGTATGACGTCACCATGCGCATGCGCGTGATCCGTCATTATTAGAGCTGCTGTGAAAGCGCAATAAAATTATGCGAAAATCGATGGCATTGCCCCGTATACGGAACGGATAGTGCCTTTGTCTAGAAAAAGCGAAAAATAGGTATAGATGTGTGACTACCAGTTTGGGAGTGTTGATACTCTGACGTCATCACGCAGACGCGTGCATGACGCCACTTGTAAACAACCAGTTGGTATAGGAAAAAACAGTTTAGAGAAGAGGAGGTGCTATGTTCAACAAGGCCTAGAAGTTGTCCAGGAAGTAGCATGAAACGATCAAATGTCAAAATACTAAGTTCAAGGAATCGCTAAAGATAAGGTATGAATAGAGCATTACCTAAGGAAGGGCAAAAGCCGAAGGAGGCGTAAAAGTGTACGTCGGGGAATTAAAGAGGAGCTCACTGCAATCTGATGACTTAGTAGAGACAGTTAATATTAGATGGTATAATAAAGGTGTTTCACAGGATTGACAAAGTCCAGAACTGCAGAAGGACATTAATTCAAAGAAGCATGGAAATGATGACAATAGAAGTATTAATCAAAAAATACAATTGTTATAAGGTGCCTAAATACATGTTCCATTAGGTAACATCTTAACAACATGTCTCAACATGTTAACATCTTACATTAGGTCACTTTTTAAAAAAGAGTGTCTCAAGCCCAAAAAGGCAATCTGAATGCACCACCAGCGCTATTGTCTAACTTTCTATGTAGTCAAAACATAGAAAAAAACACTGCCCACAAATGTGGTTCACATACTTATGATTAAGTTATAATCTATTTAACAGAGAAACCACATATATGGAAATGTCAGATGTGTCTACATGAAATCTTTAAACTGATAGACATTTTGGACAAGTGTACCCTACAGATGACTGCCAACAAGCTGCCCCTTGGAATGGTTCACAGTCTTTAGGTTAGGATCTGGTCTTCTCAACTATCATTAGTTGTGGAAGAATTTGCCTAATATTCACATGGAATAATCCAGGTAAAAGGAAGAGTAAGGAATAATATATGCTCAGATAAATGGGCCTAGGTAGTAGTCCTCATTGAGCCCAAGAGGGGCCATTGCATCTAGCCTATGTATCCAATACAGTTCCCTTTGTGCCAGTAGTTTTGGTAAGTCACCACCTCGTTGGAGGGGATGTACCACTTCTAGTACTGCAAATCTCAACTGTGAGATGTTGTGTTTATGGTCTCTAAAATGCCTGAAAACCGGTGATTTGACATTTTTAGTTCTGATTTGGGATTTATGTTCAGTCCACCTTTCCTTCGCTTTTCTACTGGTTTTCCCAACATAATATTTCCCACAAGGGCATCTGATGGTGTAGATGACATTTTTGGAATCGCAAGTAGCAAAGCTTTTTAAAGGGATCTTGTTGCCATTATTCGGGTGCCTAATATAATTGCCTTTAATGATGTTTGAGCAATGCTGACAATTTAAGCATGGAAAAGTGCCATTTTTTAATTTTGTCAATACCCTTTGGGTGGATTTTTTAGGTCTTTCTGCTCTGATTAACGTATCTCTGAAGTTTCTTCCCCTTTTATACGCTAACATTGGAGGATTTGGAAAAAGGCGGTTGAGATTGGGATCTGATTTGATCAGATCCCAATTCTTCATAATGATTTTTTTGACTTGATAACTCTGTGCAGAGTATTTCAATGTATAGATCAAATTCGATTTCTTCTGTGTGGGTTGTTTGTTAAGAAGTTGATCACGAGGATATGATTCAGTCCTCGTAATTGCTTGTGTCAACACTTCCTCCGGGAAGCCTCTTTCTAGGAATCTTGATCTCATAGTGTCAAATTCTGTCTGAAGTCTCTGTGTGTTGGAAGTAATCCTTTTCGCACGTAGCAGTTGACTGAATGGTAAATTTTCTTTTAAGTGTCTCGGATGGAAGCTATTGAAGTGTAGGGAGCTATTAACATCAGTCGGTTTTCTAAACATAGATGTAATCAAGACCGTGTCTTGCCATTCTACAGTTACATCCAAAAAATTCACACATGGTGAACCGATTTCCATAGTGAATTTGATCCGGGGGTTACACTGGTTGAGATATTGCCAAAAATCGGTCAGCTCTTGTTTTGTGCCTTTCCAAATCCCGAAGACATCATCAATGTATCTTAGCCAACAGTGTATTTTATCTTTCCAATGTGGGTGGTCTAGGACATGCGTCATCTCGAAATGGAACATAAAAATGTTCGCATATGAGGGGGCTACTGCTGAGCCCATAGAGGTGCCTGCGATTTGAAGGTAGTACTGTTCATTAAATCTGAAGTAGTTGTTATAGAGTATCAGATTAATAAGTTCAATGGCGAAGTTTTTTTGGATCTGGATTTCGTCATGTCTTAGAATGAACCATTCCAGGGCTGCTATGCCCTCATCGTGGGGGATTGAAGTGTAAAGACTACTAACATCCATGGAGAATATTAATGGATCATCAAAATTGATCTGAAGGTTCTTGATACTTTGAAGGAAATGTGTAGTGTCTTTCAAATATGTAGGTATTTTTTGTACCAGTGGTTGTAGAGCCGTATCAAGGTATACAGCCAAGGGTTGGAATATGCTGTCAGTGCCAGCAACAATCGGTCTAAATGGGGGGTCTTTGGAGTTTTTATGAATTTTGGGTAATCCATAGAACACAGGAATTATTGGATTGCTTTTAATCAAGAATTCTTCGGTTTTATCTGAAATCCAATCCATAGTACTAGCTTTCTCTACTGCTTGTTTGATAATAATGCTGATGTCATTTGTGGGGTCATGGTCCAATGGTAAGTAGGTCTGTCTGTCTTCCAAAAGTTTGAGACACCCAGTGTTGTAAAACATTGTGTCCATAAGTACAAGTGCACCCCCCTTGTCAGCTTGTTTAATCGTCAGGGAGGCGTCATCAGCAAGCTCCTTGATAATTTTTAGTTGATGTCGCCGAATATTGTGTTGGGTAGATGTGTCGTATTTAATTTTCCTCAGATCACGAGTAGTTTTAGTTTTGAATAGATTGATGAGTGGGTTGTTAATTTGTGGATGGAACGTGCTCGGATTCTTCATCTCTAGAAAGTCATGTTCTTTAGCTGGAGGTAATTGCCCCAGGTTATCAAAGAAGATCTTGAGTTCCATTTTGCGTATTAATTTGAACAGATTGACTTCTTCTTCGAATAGATTCGTTGAATTTGTAGGGATGAATGAAATCCCTAAACTCAGAGTGTCAATTTGAGCTTTAGAGAGTTGTCTAGAGGAAATATTGATAATCAGAGGAGAATCTACTTGTTCTTTTGGCGTGGTTTTCTTTTTCCCTCTTCTGGTCGGGCGTCTCCTAAAAAAGGCTGAACAGGAGTTGCAGGAATCAATATATCAGTTAACCTTGGAGTGGGTATGTCACTTTCTATTGTTATGGGTGTGGCAGTAGGATTAGATGAGCTTGTACTAGGTCGTTCTTCTAGTTCCCCACTTGTAATGTCACTGCTGTCAGTATTATTATTCAAGGATGGTTTCTTTAATACTCCAGATGGTCCAGGTCTTGATCTGTGGTTGCTATAGTATTCTTGCCACGTGTATACTATTTCTCTAGCGTAGTCTAATGTGTCTCTTCGAAATTTGCGTATCTTACGTTGTTCAATATCGCGTTTGTAACTGTCCAACTTGTTGTTGGAATCTTCTAAGATTGACTGTAGTTCAGATGCAGTTTTCAGCTTAAGAAGTTGCGTGGAGACCTCTTCAATCTCTTGGTTAATTGTATGGAGTGATTTTGCAAGTTCCTCTATGGTTAATAATATTAGATCAAGGGAACATTTGTTCAAAATATGTTCCCAACGTTTGACAAATTCTTTATTTTCCTTGCAAAGTGTCGGACGGAGATACACTCTAAGTCCCCTCGGGATTCTTTTGGCCTTGTAGTACTGCGTAAGCGTGGTAGCGTGGAGTTTCTGTGAAATCTCCCTCCGAATGAGTCTTTCTAATCGTTGAATAAGTATTTCCGGATTTTCTCTATTAGTAGTTTCTGTACTGGTGTCTTTGATAAGGCCTAAAATCCTAACAGCTTCCTCATCAGTGAAAGCTAGAGTGGTCGCTGCTTTGTCAGTTAAGCTGTTGATTTTTGAAAATGACATTTCTAATAGGACGGGGTGCTCTGGTCCAGGGTAAGGTGTCAACCCTTCACAGGGTAACAATACATGGAAAGAGGAGAATAGGACCCATAGGCACACCCTAGTAACAGGAGTGGTAAATTTGAGAAGATGGGGTAGGTTTCAAGTTTGTTAGGAAACTAAGTAAAAAGAGGTAAGAGGTGCAGAGGAGAGAAAGGCAACCTTGACACCTAGGTTGCACAAATAATAGGACAAAAGAGGCAGGTGAAGGGGGAAGGGAGCAGTATGGAGACACACAGCAGTATTGGTTCGTTTGAAAAGTGAACATTTTACAATTATTCTGAAGCGCTTTTGATAGTTTGATCATCTAAAACGGCGTAGGGTTCTAGGGTTTTAATTACTGTACAAAATCATGGGACCACTTGCTTTGTCGAGTCAGAAAAGACATTTGGTAAAAAGTTTTCACTTGGATTTATACATTATTCTATACTAAATATTGTGCATATTTTTTCCTAGAATCATTGTTTTTGCCCCTGATGAAGAGTGTCTGTTTCACTCGAAACGCGTTGGGCCTACCACAGCTGCACTATCAAGAATAAATAATGAAGATTGTTTCTTGTGACCTTAAACGATTGAATGTTGTCCTTTTTTAAGAATTTGTATTTTTTTCATACCAACACGTCCTTTATTAAGACTTTATTTCATAGAGTTACTTTACTACTCTTTCTATAAATGTTGGTCTGGTCATCCAGATACTAGATAGTGTGCAGGGGACGTAAGTTCCTATGTTGGGAACTTATTTTTGTCCTATTATTTGTGCAACCTAGGTGTCAAGGTTGCCTTTCTCTCCTCCGCACCTCTTACCTCTTTTTACTTAGTTTCCTAACAAACTTGAAACCTACCCCATCTTCTCAAATTTACCACTCCTGTTACTAGGGTGTGCCTATGGGTCCTATTCTCCTCTTTCCATGTATTGTTACCCTGTGAAGGGTTGACACCTTACCCTGGACCAGAGCACCCCGTCCTATTAGAAATGTCATTTTCAAAAATCAACAGCTTAACTGACAAAGCAGCGACCACTCTAGCTTTCACTGATGAGGAAGCTGTTAGGATTTTAGGCCTTATCAAAGACACCAGTACAGAAACTACTAATAGAGAAAATCCGGAAATACTTATTCAACGATTAGAAAGACTCATTCGGAGGGAGATTTCACAGAAACTCCACGCTACCACGCTTACGCAGTACTACAAGGCCAAAAGAATCCCGAGGGGACTTAGAGTGTATCTCCGTCCGACACTTTGCAAGGAAAATAAAGAATTTGTCAAACGTTGGGAACATATTTTGAACAAATGTTCCCTTGATCTAATATTATTAACCATAGAGGAACTTGCAAAATCACTCCATACAATTAACCAAGAGATTGAAGAGGTCTCCACGCAACTTCTTAAGCTGAAAACTGCATCTGAACTACAGTCAATCTTAGAAGTTTCCAACAACAAGTTGGACAGTTACAAACGCGATATTGAACAACGTAAGATACGCAAATTTCGAAGAGACACATTAGACTACGCTAGAGAAATAGTATACACGTGGCAAGAATACTATAGCAACCACAGATCAAGACCTGGACCATCTGGAGTATTAAAGAAACCATCCTTGAATAATAATACTGACAGCAGTGACATTACAAGTGGGGAACTAGAAGAACGACCTAGTACAAGCTCATCTAATCCTACTGCCACACCCATAACAATAGAAAGTGACATACCCACTCCAAGGTTAACTGATATATTGATTCCTGCAACTCCTGTTCAGCCTTTTTTAGGAGACGCCCGACCAGAAGAGGGAAAAAGAAAACCACGCCAAAAGAACAAGTAGATTCTCCTCTGATTATCAATATTTCCTCTAGACAACTCTCTAAAGCTCAAATTGACACTCTGAGTTTAGGGATTTCATTCATCCCTACAAATTCAACGAATCTATTCGAAGAAGAAGTCAATCTGTTCAAATTAATATGCAAAATGGAACTCAAGATCTTCTTTGATAACCTGGGGCAATTACCTCCAGCTAAAGAACATGACTTTCTAGAGATGAAGAATCCGAGCACGTTCCATCCACAAATTAACAACCCACTCATCAATCTATTCAAAACTAAAACTACTCGTGATCTGAGGAAAATTAAATACGACACATCTACCCAACACAATATTCGGCGACATCAACTAAAAATTATCAAGGAGCTTGCTGATGACGCCTCCCTGACGATTAAACAAGCTGACAAGGGGGGTGCACTTGTACTTATGGACACAATGTTTTACAACACTGGGTGTCTCAAACTTTTGGAAGACAGACAGACCTACTTACCATTGGACCATGACCCCACAAATGACATCAGCATTATTATCAAACAAGCAGTAGAGAAAGCTAGTACTATGGATTGGATTTCAGATAAAACCGAAGAATTCTTGATTAAAAGCAATCCAATAATTCCTGTGTTCTATGGATTACCCAAAATTCATAAAAACTCCAAAGACCCCCCATTTAGACCGATTGTTGCTGGCACTGACAGCATATTCCAACCCTTGGCTGTCTACCTTGATACGGCTCTACAACCACTGGTACAAAAAATACCTACATATTTGAAAGACACTACACATTTCCTTCAAAGTATCAAGAACCTTCAGATCAATTTTGATGATCCATTAATATTCTCCATGGATGTTAGTAGTCTTTACACTTCAATCCCCCACGATGAGGGCATAGCAGCCCTGGAATGGTTCATTCTAAGACATGACGAAATCCAGATCCAAAAAAACTTCGCCATTGAACTTATTAATCTGATACTCTATAACAACTACTTCAGATTTAATGAACAGTACTACCTTCAAATCGCAGGCACCTCTATGGGCTCAGCAGTAGCCCCCTCATATGCGAACATTTTTATGTTCCATTTCGAGATGACGCATGTCCTAGACCACCCACATTGGAAAGATAAAATACACTGTTGGCTAAGATACATTGATGATGTCTTCGGGATTTGGAAAGGCACAAAACAAGAGCTGACCGATTTTTGGCAATATCTCAACCAGTGTAACCCCCGGATCAAATTCACTATGGAAATCGGTTCACCATGTGTGAATTTTTTGGATGTAACTGTAGAATGGCAAGACACGGTCTTGATTACATCTATGTTTAGAAAACCGACTGATGTTAATAGCTCCCTACACTTCAATAGCTTCCATCCGAGACACTTAAAAGAAAATTTACCATTCAGTCAACTGCTACGTGCGAAAAGGATTACTTCCAACACACAGAGACTTCAGACAGAATTTGACACTATGAGATCAAGATTCCTGGAAAGAGGCTTCCCGGAGGAAGTGTTGACACAAGCAATTACGAGGACTGAATCATATCCTCGTGATCAACTTCTTAACAAACAACCCACACAGAAGAAATCGAATTTGATCTATACATTGAAATACTCTGCACAGAGTTATCAAGTCAAAAAAATCATTATGAAGAATTGGGATCTGATCAAATCAGATCCCAATCTCAACCGCCTTTTTCCAAATCCTCCAATGTTAGCGTATAAAAGGGGAAGAAACTTCAGAGATACGTTAATCAGAGCAGAAAGACCTAAAAAATCCACCCAAAGGGTATTGACAAAATTAAAAAATGGCACTTTTCCATGCTTAAATTGTCAGCATTGCTCAAACATCATTAAAGGCAATTATATTAGGCACCCGAATAATGGCAACAAGATCCCTTTAAAAAGCTTTGCTACTTGCGATTCCAAAAATGTCATCTACACCATCAGATGCCCTTGTGGGAAATATTATGTTGGGAAAACCAGTAGAAAAGCGAAGGAAAGGTGGACTGAACATAAATCCCAAATCAGAACTAAAAATGTCAAATCACCGGTTTTCAGGCATTTTAGAGACCATAAACACAACATCTCACAGTTGAGATTTGCAGTACTAGAAGTGGTACATCCCCTCCAACGAGGTGGTGACTTACCAAAACTACTGGCACAAAGGGAACTGTATTGGATACATAGGCTAGATGCAATGGCCCCTCTTGGGCTCAATGAGGACTACTACCGAGGCCCATTTATCTGAGCATATATTATTCCTTACTCTTCCTTTTACCTGGATTATTCCATGTGAATATTAGGCAAATTCTTCCACAACTAATGATAGTTGAGAAGACCAGATCCTAACCTAAAGACTGTGAACCATTCCAAGGGGCAGCTTGTTGGCAGTCATCTGTAGGGTACACTTGTCCAAAATGTCTATCAGTTTAAAGATTTCATGTAGACACATCTGACATTTCCATATATGTGGTTTCTCTGTTAAATAGATTATAACTTAATCATAAGTATGTGAACCACATTTGTGGGCAGTGTTTTTTTCTATGTTTTGACTACATAGAAAGTTAGACAATAGCGCTGGTGGTGCATTCAGATTGCCTTTTTGGGCTTGAGACACTCTTTTTTAAAAAGTGACCTAATGTAAGATGTTAACATGTTGAGACATGTTGTTAAGATGTTACCTAATGGAACATGTATTTAGGCACCTTATAACAATTGTATTTTTTGATTAATACTTCTATTGTCATCATTTCCATGCTTCTTTGAATTAATGTCCTTCTGCAGTTCTGGACTTTGTCAATCCTGTGAAACACCTTTATTATACCATCTAATATTAACTGTCTCTACTAAGTCATCAGATTGCAGTGAGCTCCTCTTTAATTCCCCGACATACACTTTTACGCCTCCTTCGGCTTTTGCCCTTCCTTAGGTAATGCTCTATTCATACCTTATCTTTAGCGATTCCTTGAACTTAGTATTTTGACATTTGATCGTTTCATGCTACTTCCTGGACAACTTCTAGGCCTTGTTGAACATAGCACCTCCTCTTCTCTAAACTGTTTTTTCCTATACCAACTGGTTGTTTACAAGTGGCGTCATGCACGCGTCTGCGTGATGACGTCAGAGTATCAACACTCCCAAACTGGTAGTCACACATCTATACCTATTTTTCGCTTTTTCTAGACAAAGGCACTATCCGTTCCGTATACGGGGCAATGCCATCGATTTTCGCATAATTTTATTGCGCTTTCACAGCAGCTCTAATAATGACGGATCACGCGCATGCGCATGGTGACGTCATACTAACGAATAGTACATAAATGGCGGCGGAGTTGTAGGTGGAATCGGATTACCTGCCGGTCTCCTGCCCTCTGTCTGCAACGCTGTAGTAAGTTAGGTAAGTTATATTACCTTTGGGTTCTGCTGAACCCGCTTTTTTTCCTTCCATATAGTTTTCCTCACCCTGACTTTCTGTCTTTGGACTTTTATCCATAGTGTTCAAGCCCTTGCACTACTACAAGACCCTCTGCTTTCTTATCCGCTTATTTTTTCAATTGATGGTTTCCCCCATCCGGATGAACAATTAAGCATGTAAGTGTATCTCCATGTTTTGACTTGTTTCAGACCTCTAACTCACTTCTGACTGAACTGAGTTCTGTTATGCTCTACTTTTTCAGATAAAGGGTTCCTTGCATACATGAATGACTGGGTTTCCTGTCACAGTCCCCGTCCAGTCCCCCTTTTTTTATATAAAACATACAAGGTTAGATTTTTCTCTTTCCCCCTTTTTTTTCTTCATGCTTTTGTGACTTATCTGTTTTGTGATCCACATTAACACTATATATTATCTAAACAATTAATGTCTGTTTTTTCCAAAATATATGAATAAGTATTTACTTGTTGTCAGTTACTCTTCTGTATCCAGCAAATCTCATACATGTTGAATGTTCTAGGGTTTTAATTACTGTACAAAATCATGGGACCACTTGCTTTGTCGAGTCAGAAAAGACATTTGGTAAAAAGTTTTCACTTGGATTTATACATTATTCTATACTAAATATTGTGCATATTTTTTCCTAGAATCATTGTTTTTGCCCCTGATGAAGAGTGTCTGTTTCACTCGAAACGCGTTGGGCCTACCACAGCTGCACTATCAAGAATAAATAATGAAGATTGTTTCTTGTGACCTTAAACGATTGAATGTTGTCCTTTTTTAAGAATTTGTATTTTTTTCATACCAACACGTCCTTTATTAAGACTTTATTTCATAGAGTTACTTTACTACTCTTTCTATAAATGTTGGTCTGGTCATCCAGATACTAGATAGTGTGCAGGGGACGTAAGTTCCTATGTTGGGAACTTATTTTTGTCCTATTATTTGTGCAACCTAGGTGTCAAGGTTGCCTTTCTCTCCTCTGCACCTCTTACCTCTTTTTACTTAGTTTCCTAACAAACTTGAAACCTACCCCATCTTCTCAAATTTACCACTCCTGTTACTAGGGTGTGCCTATGGGTCCTATTCTCCTCTTTCCACTGTTATTAATGTTACCATTGTCTGCCCCCAATGCTAGCACTTTTCCATATGGAAAGTGATCTTAAACTGGTGAGTTATTTTATTAAGTTGCAACCTATTTTATATTGGGCGGCATTATGGACCTCCCCAGGTTTAGCTTGTTGTAGAGATGCTCTTATGTATGCTATGACTCTCAAAAGCTCTTGTTCCCTTCAGTGGCTTAAACATGCGAAATCCTGGCTCCTGGCTTTGAATCTTTGGCACTTATGGAGGTCACCGGAATCCATGACCACTGAAAGCAAGGAAATGATCAAACGAGCGAGTGTTTCATCTTGTCTGTCTATGGAGGCAGCCTGTGCTAATCTTAGCACTGGACGTCTCTATTTGTTGATCAAGCACGATTTTGGTTATGAGGCCTATCTGGATGTGATAAGGCCTCACTTTGCACACTCCCTCTACCTGGAATTCCGTCTTGGCATTTTGAAATTGACATCATTCAAACAGAACTGGTTTGAATATAACAACTGAGTTTGCCCAGTCTGTGGGGCAAGTCCATCATTATTTTCTTGTTTTTTTGTGAGGGGTACAAGGACCTGCAAGAAAAATACCTAGTCCCCATTCTTAGGCTGGTTGGCATTAGTCAAGTTGACTTGGCAACAGTGAACTGTAGGAACACTTGTGACTTGACAGTAGTTCATTTTGTTGCAAAGTTTATACATGGAACTTGGTTGAAGAAGCCTAAAGTGTTAATGTTATGTTAATGTTAAAGGATATTTGTACCGCGCACTATCACCACCGGAGTGGTCCCCTGGTGTTCTGGCGGCTCTGAAAAAGGGAGGAGGGGGGTAAGTTAGTGGGAATTAGCTGGAAAAGTGCAAGAGAGCAGTGATGTGCTGTTGGCGCTATGTGCTGTTGGCGGCCTTGGGGTGTTTTATGGTCGGTAGTCATCATGTGCTGTTGTGCAAGTCTATGTGTGGTTTGTTTTGTTGTAGCAATGTCGTGACATTTGTGTGGATTGCTGTATTTAAGTTTGTGGTTGTGTTTGGTTAGAGTTTGAGAGGTGTGTGCAGAGGGATGAAATTGTTAGTGGATTGGTTAGTTGGCATTGCTGTCCTTGCAATTATGTCTAGGTGTGATGATTGCTATCATTCACCATTTCATCTGAGTGCAGCATTTGCTAATCTTCAACATCCTGTCTAGATGAGAGGCAGACCAGTGACCACGATTCCATCCCAGTGTGGCACTTGTCATTGTGCACAGTATCATTTAAGTGTGGTGCATGCCAACATTCCCATTTCTATCTAGATGTGGTGAAAGCTAAGGTTAAGAATTCCATCTAAGTGTGGAGCATGCTAACATTCATAATCATGTCTAGATGCGGCGAAAGCTAAGGTTAAGAATTCCATCTAAGTGTGGAGCATGCTAACATTCATAATCCTGTCTAGATGCGACGCAGGCTTCTCTTGACTGTTCTCTGTGGGTGTGGCACTAGTTAACATTGGCTAGTATGTGAATGTGTAGTGCAATGCAGCATTTACAGTCTAGCCAATAGTGGATTTTGGTTGGTGGTCACAAATCTCAAGTATGCATGGTGTAATTCTATGGCAGTCTACGTTATGGAAAGGTAAGATAGAGTGGCGAGGGCTTTCTGGAGTAGAGTAATTGCTCTACACCCCACCCATGCCACACTTAGTTTTGTTGGTGTCTGTTGTCTTCCTTTGCTTCCCCAGCGGACACCTGCAGACACGTCTTGGAGCCGCCAGTGTGGGAGCCGCCCTTTGCCTTGGGGCCCTTAGCCGCAGGGGCTGCCGGGCAGAGGGCTGCCCTGGGGGGGGGGATCACGATATGGAGAGGAGGGACCAATCATGGTGCGCGGATGGGGTGGTTTAATGTTAGTCCCCCAACTGTAATAGTGATGTTTAGTCACTAATTTTGGCAATTTGTGCATGGTTTATTAGCCCAATTGGAATTTTATGTAATGACTTTTATTTTTATATTTAATTGTTGATGTTTGTTTAATTGCTTGTTTTTACAATTTTATGTAGAGAATGTGTTGGGGCTTTCTTCTTTGAATCAATTTGAATTAACTGTTCTATTGTTAATTGTACGTGTTGGAAACATTTATAGCTAACGCCCCAATAAAGTTTGAAAATGATTGGAGCAAGTAGCACTCTATTCTTGACTACCCCATTCCTGACTCAAGTTTGGTAGTCACAGAATTAACCTTCTACAGTTTTACTTGAGGTACAACGTATAGAAAGACCCAGGAAAATAAGCCAGCAAACGTACAGGATTGCTGGAGCCGATTCTCAAACCTTTAATGCTTCCAATATTAAACTTTGTACTAACTTACAATTCTTTAAAATCCCATTAGAAACACAATCCAATAATCACAACAATGTAGGACCTATCTGCTTCCTCCCTTTTCTACAACTATGGGCATAACATGCACATATGCCATCTCGAAACATTGCTACCCTGCTGCATGCCTCCCTTTGAAAGATCTACTTCACACGTTCCCATCGTCTTTTCCTTGCCCGCTCTAATTTCCATTCCTCCAGGAGAATAAGGTCTGGATACCCCTGGTAGGGGCTCATTATGCCACTGCACAGTCAAGCCTATAGGCCTCATTACGAGGAAGGCGGTAGGGGGTTAACGGTGCCAGTAGAGCTGCCAGCGCCGTGAAAGATTTACCCATGGCACCTGGAGATGTGGAAAACTACCTGTTTATCAGGTAAAAACTACAGACCTTTTTATAAAGATTTTTGTGTCCTGACCGCCAGGCATCTTATGTCCTCCTATTTACTAGTAATTTCACACATAAAATCTATAGATGCATGACAAACGTATTGCTTCATAATATCTTTTCTATTCTCCAATTGCCTCTCCCTGTTTTGTTCTCCCAGAATCTCTTGTGCACTTTTGCTATTATTGCCACACTTTACTTGTCTTTGGTCCCAGGATTTTGTACCCTTCCCCCCAATCTACTTAGATACTTGGAATGTACAAATGACTGCAAATTGTTACATAGGACTTAATTACAATATTAGCAGTAATTATGGTGTTAATTCTTCCAAATGTAATTATTGTTACCACCCACCTAAGTGTCCAATGGAATTACCATTGTTTTACAGGCCCATGGGCATGCAACAATCGGCCTGGCAGTAACTTTAATTACTTCTTGAGGAATAAGTATCAATTGGAAGATTTACCGTTACCACTAGCTGTACATGGAGGAATTACTGAGTGGTAATTCCTCCAAGAACTTTCAACATTAACCCTTGGTATTCCTCCATTGGAAACGGGAAGCTGAGCAGCAAACATCTTTAAAAATAGAATCCATTGAATAACCACCCATTTTCTGATGCCATCTATGGGAGAAATCCACAGCAAACATGTCAGGGGACAAGACCAAATCCAAAATCTCAGAAATTGGGCTGAGGAAGCCAAAGTTTACTGAATGAGAGCTCACTGTAATGACTTAGGAAGATCTGGCTCATGTGCTAGAGGTATTTGTGGCACAAGGTGGAAAAGCACACACCAGAGGAAGTCTGCCATCTGAATATGGCTGCATGAAAAGGTGGTGGCAGTTGGGGCGGTGCCAAGGGGTGCAGAGTGTTAGGCAGAATCATATGCAGTACCCTTTGGGAACACCACACACAATTAAGACTACAAGTGACAGTACAAATTCACCTTTGGTACAAGCCTGTACTACACAGTAAAGTGGTAGCGATGGCTGAGCAGCCAGACTTATCTCAAGAGGAAAGTGAGCAGTATCAGAAGTTACACAAAGGACAGAGGTTACTATGGTTCAAGCAAATACTGACTCAAGGTTTCTGAGTAAAAGAATATACATTTATGTACACCTCATTTGTAAAACAGCTCACTAAAGTAAAGTAGTAGAAAATCACAATCTTAATACACTACACCACACTCAATGAATGCTGGACAAGTTAAGCTCAAAACGAAGTGTGAGCAAAATGGCACTCCAGTAATTTAAAAAGGGAGGGAAAGACAAGGTTATTCACAATTAAGCAGCACCAACAAGTGAGTAGGCAGGGCAATCTAGAAAAGGCTTACTACAATGAGGATTCAAATCAATAGGCCTGGGCCAATGTCTGTGGTTCAGGGTCTTTGCAGAGGATCACACAGTTCAGAGTAGTTTGCGGTTAAGTCTTTGCCAAAAGTTCGAAACGAAGTTGGTCAGAAGAAAAGTTACTTGAAAGAGTAGAGAAGGACAAGCCCTCGAATTGGCAAAAGATTTTAGACACTTTCACCGCGGTCGGATGAAACGTTGTAGCTGAGGCAGAAGTTCCTGGCAGATCCTGCAGGCTCACGGTTCCTGAAGCGACTGTCGGACTGACACGAAGAAGGAAGAATGGAGGGTCCTGCACTGCCCAGGGAAGAAACCAGCAGCAGGGCAAAGCAACAAATAAAAGGTGCGCTCTTTAAAACCCAAGCAGGGTCCGGTCCTCCTGGCTATCCGGTTCACTGTAGCTGTGCACAGAAAATTCGACCTGAGGAAGGAGGCCTGGCTTGGAGTTTGGTGAACTGGTTGGTCCCACCAGCTCAAGGGAAGAAGACAAGAGAAGAAGATTCATTGCAGATCTTCTCTGTCGTCGAAGTTTGACGATTCGGAACCGCATCGGGGCTTCACCGGGAGGTTCAGTCATGGTAGTGGTCCTCTTCCTTCAGCTTCTCTTCGGTTCTCTCGATCCAGTGGCGACTCTGCCTTTCAGTCCCAGAGACCTGGTTTTTATGCAGTTTTCCCCCATTCACACAGCCTGCCTGTCAATCACACAGCACGGTTGGTTTCCTGGTGGGACAGTCACCACAGCCAATCATACAGAATGCGACATGGGTTTCCAAGGAGACCCTGTGCAGGGAGTCGCAAACCCCTCCCTCACATCCTGTCCCCCTCAGACATTCAGAAGCCTAAGGAGGGCTTCTGTGCTGAAGCCCACCAAAGGACTGCGAACAAAGGAACCAAACCTGGTTTGGCGCGCAGAGTAAATGACCTTTACAAAAAGAAATGGTGAATAAACCCAGCTGGAACCAAAATAAAATAAAAGGGGTCCAGCGGATTTAAGTTTGAGGCTACTAACTTAGCCGAAAACAGTACCAAGGCTATTTACATAGAAAAATAGGGTAGATTCCACTGCCACCAGCCAAATCTTAAAGAAAGGGGAACGAAATAACGTTCCCTGAGAAACAGACAAAAAGGGATAACTATTAACCCTTTCCAGTACTCTATGTAAGATAGTTTGTACTGGGTCTGTGAATATAAAAAGACTAATAAAGTCAATGGCAACTTTACATGTTCTGGGAGACAGTAGTCAGTCCCAGAAAATGGAGTTTAGAGTGGGAAGTCTGAAAAAGACAACCCTGTGTCACTGCACTAAAGGTGCTGTGTGACACACAGTAAAAAGATGATGCCTATGGAGTAGGGGAGACTCCAGAGTCTATGAACACAAAAAACAAAAATGTAAAACACACAGCAAAACAAATGTATGAGTGGGAAAAAAGGCTCACACTCTGACCAGGTGAAAAAATGTATCCTAGAAATCCAGCAAAGCTGCTGAGGCACTCAACAGGTAAAGGAAATTAGCCGTTCTGGAGAATTCTCCCTAACACAGAGGAGATCAAGAAACAGTGAATTTATCTTAAGGCCATGGTCTGTGATCTCTTGGCACTCCACCACAAGGAGACCACTAAAGTGACTTACTGGGAGGAGACGTTCAGCAGTATCCTTAATACGGCTTACATGCGGGGTGAAGAATCTGACTACTGTAGGTTGGCAGCAACGTTCATGCTTATGAGTACATGATTGTTCATTTGCAGGTTGGACATCCCACAATGAATGTTACACTGCCTGTTTTCCTGTAGAATATGGCTGGCAATCACAAACACAATGGAAAAATCCAACTATCAAGGCCCACAGACCACGGTAGGTCATATTCAGGAAAGGAGTCAAGTGTAAAAAACACATCTACAAAGAACCTAATCTGTCACATTAAGGGTGTGTCATGTATCCCGCATTGCTCACATTAAATCAGCTCCTTCATCTCTGCTTCAGACATCAGCTACAAATTCCAGGCCCTAGTGCTCACCAACCTGGATGGTTGCCATGCCCCACCCCCACCCGTGTCGCAACCGCTATTCTGGCTCCAGAAAGCCGTCCAGCATGCTGCTGCTTGACTCATTGCAGGACAGAAGAAATTCAGCCACATTTACCCCACTCTAAAGGAACTACACTGGTCTACCCTGAAGCCTGCATCACCTGCAAGACAGCCTACATCACTTACAAAGCTGTAACCTCCAAAACAACATTATACTTCGCTACAAAGATCCCCCTCTCAGGGTGTCAATGTTAAACCAGAAGCCAAGATATCAGCAGACTGGAATACAAGAGGTGTAGGAACGAGAAGACCAGATAAGAAGAATTCTGTGCAATGCTACCACAGTCTGGAACAACTTTCTTGCTAACATAAGTCTGGCTCCCTCTCTCCTGCATTCCTGGATAAATCTAAAAATCCTATTCTTCAAGGAACACTTAACCAACCAATGAGTGCCATAGACTGACAAGATGATCCTATTCCACTATGCTCCACTCCCTAAAATAGGTACACACTATATTAATGACCTACATACATACATACAGGTCCAGATAAGGAAAGAATGACAGTTTATCATTTTTCTAAGGCTAATAAAAAAAGTACCCTTGACTTGGTATAACCTTCTAAAAAAACAGTTTAGTTCCTACTGACTGTGCGAGCTACAGACCTATCTTCAACTATTAATTTCTTGTGGAAATGATGAACAAGATTGCCTCCCTTCAGTTAAGAAAGCATTTAGCGCAGTTAAACTAGCCTGGAGATTGCCAGACAGGTTTACGTCCAGGACGAAGCACAGAAACAGCTCTCCTCGATGTCACCTATAGCCTTACTAAATTGATAGCTACTTCGTATAAGCAAGACTCTTCTATCTTTTGGAAGGAACTCAATATACTCAGCTCACAAAATGACATTCATCCTCTTTCAGTGTAGACCTCTAACTATGATAAGAGCTCTCATTATTTACTTTTCATCTTCCCCTCTTTGATTCTTTCTGAGGTATTTGGTACTTAGTGCTTTATAAACATCAATAATGCATATATTCAATGACTCTTAATGATAAATAGGGCAGCAGGTAAGTCTGAAGCAATAGCCAAAAGGACTGAATTAGGAAGCAAGCATTTAAATGTACTAAATTAAGCGGTCAAAATAAGACAATTGTCAGTTTATTACAAAGGACATTTTTTTTTCCAGAAAGGTCCATTTGGGAATGGGCACATGTGAAAAAAATGGGTTTATGAGAAACCTCCTAAAACCACTTCACAAAGAACATTGGGGTAATAGATATACGTGAGCAACTGTATTCAAAGAACAAAGGTCATTGATATGTATATCCAAATCCCAGTCTCATTCTGCTGCTAAAAACACTTCTTAGAAGCATCCATATTATATTCACAAACTTTGATTTATTATGTAAACTGGGAATAAAGGTCAGTGAATTAAGCACTCGTCTTTGAAATCTGTTTAAAATGTGCAGTCACTGGCTTGAATCCCACCAGGACAGATTTAACCTTTCATATTACTGCTGTTGATAAATTGAGCCCAATGGGATTGGGGTAAAATAATATCATCTGTTGGGCAGCACTCAGATGCTGGATTAACATGGTTGGAGGTGCTATTTCAAAATTAAATTATTGAAACATAGGGACAGAAAATGTGATCACTTTCTTTGGATCAAACCTCCCATGCTCTGATATTATCATCTTTCAGAATATGTTAAATAAGTACCTGGCACAAGAATAGTTACTATTTCTATGTTGCGAGAGATGTTTTAAATTTGGACTTAAGTATCTGCCAATATCTGTGGATAAATGTGAGAAACCAATCCCATTGATTGATTCTAATATCTAGATATAGAGATTTGAATCAGCATGCCAATCAGTACCGTCACAAACCATCTTTGGAGATACTTTTGTAATACATTTTACCCCATGTGATGCTAGCTGCACAAGGAACAAGGAGGCAGTGTGTTGCACAGTCCACAAGAGGTTATTTCTGTCACTCACAACCCTGAATATTACCAACAAACAATGTTTGATCTTATTCCAGCATTAGTACCTTCTCTTGTGTTTCAGGGTGGACACGGGACACGCAGGAAATATCACGGTATGCACACAATTCTCCCATCATTATACATATGTATATAAATAATTATGGACATCTTCGAGAAAGAAGTCATACAAAAGTATGCGAGTAATGGTATATTTAATTTAAATGCTTTTTAAAAAATTCTCTCTCTCTCTGGGACTACAAGTGCACAAATACTATATAGGAGTTAAAAGTTATTAGCAATATTATTTTTGCAAAGTGGATGGATCTTAGGGTTCACCATAACTGTATATATTTTATACAGCAATGTTTGTCACCCTAAGATAAGGGTGAACCCTAAGATCCATCGGCTTAGATTGCTAATAACGCTTGTCTCTTTTGATGTATCTGTGTGAAATTTTCCAAATATGTTTCCTACCACCATCCCCCTAAAGTTGTTTACAAATTCATCTAACGGTTTAAAAGATGTAAAGCATTGAAGAAAGGGGTGCTTTTCCTCTTTTGCATTAAACAGTCTCAGAACCCAAAGAGCTCCATGGATTTGCTTAAAATACAAAACAGGTTGGGCAGGAAGCAATGCAGTTGTACCTCGTGGTAGTTTGGTACAAATCCATCCAGTATTTTGTTTAAATATGGATATTGGGGTGCTCCTGTATCTGTACATATCTGTATAGAGCGCCTGAGTGTACAGAGCGGATGGGTGTACAGAGCGGATGGGTGTACAGAGCGGATGGATGTACAGAGCGCATGGGTGTACAGAGCGGATGAGTGTACAGAGCGGATGAGTATAAAAAACAAATGAAGGTATAGAGTGGATGAGTGTAGAGGGCAGACGAATAGATAGAACAGGATTACTGCCTACTAGCGAATGACTTTATAAGGCCGATGAGTGCATGTTGCTGTTGAATGCGCCGGGGAGCGGATGAGCGACGGGGAGCGGATGAGTGCTGGGGGGGGTGAGTGCCGGGTAGTGGATGAGTGCCGGGGAGTGGATGAGTGCCGGGGAGTGGATGAGTGCCGGGGAGTGGATGAGTGCGGGGAGCGGATAGCGGATGAGTGTTACAGAGCGGATGAGTGTACAGAGCAGATGAGTGTACAGAGCTAATGAATGTACAGAGCGGATGAGTGCACAGAGCGGATGAAGTATAGAGCAGATGAGTGTAGAGGGCAAACGAATGGATAGAACAGGATTACTGCGTACTAGCGAATGACTGTATAAGGCAGATGGGTGCATATTGCTATTGAATGCGTGGAGACCAGATGACCGCGGGGAGCGGATGAGTGCGGGGAGCGGATGAGTGTCGAGGGCGGACGCGCGTGGAGCGCAAATGTGCGTGGAGAGCTGGTGAGTTCCGGGAGCGAGCGAGTGCGAGGAGAACGTGATTGCGTCGGGTGGATGAATGCATAGAGCAGATGAAGGTATGGTGCATACGAGGGGATAAAGCGAACAAATGCCTAGAGCGGAGGAGTTACATAGACCATGTGAGTGCGCAGAACGGATAAGCATGTAGAACCGATGAGTGCGGAATGCATGCATAGTAGATGAGTATATAGAACAGATGAGTGCCGGGAACTGATGGATGAGCGTAGCGGGATGGATGAGCTGAGCGGAAGAACGTATAGAGTGGAGGACTCCATAGAACAGACTAGTATGTAGGGCTGACAAGTATATAGAGCAGACGAGTGCATATGATCGAAAGAGTGCATATGAAAAAGGGGTGCGTAGAAGGAGATGAGTGCGTAGAGCAGATGAATGCGCAGAGGGGCAGAGTGCGCAGAGAGGGCTGAGAGCGCAGAGAGGGCTGAGAGCGCAGAGAGGGCTGAGAGTGTAGAGGGGGCTGAGTGCGTAGAGGGGGCGAGTGCGTAGAAGGGACGAGTACGTAGAGGGGACGAGTGCGTAGAGCGGGTGAGTGAGCAAAACAGGTGAAAGCATAGTGCGTGTGACGGCATAAAGAGGACGAGTGCCTGGAGCGAACGGATGCCTAGAGCGAACGAGTGACTAGAGTGGAACGGACGTGTCGGATAGTGCGGAAGAGTTGCATTGAGCGGATGAGTACATAGAGCAGCCGAATGCGTGTGAGGGCATAAAGAGGACGAGTGCCTGGAGCGGACGGATGCCTAGAGCGAACGAGTGACTAGAGTGGAACGGATGTGTCGGATAGTGCGGACGAGTTGCGTTGAGCGGATGAGTACATAGAGCAGCCGAATGCACAGAGCGGATGGAACGAGTGAAGTGGAGTGCATGTGGCAGACAAGAATGAATGTGTGGGGCAGACAGGAGTGCATGCGTGGAGCAGACGAGTGCATGCGTGGGGCGGACTGGAGCGCGCGGGGCGGACTGGAGCACGCGGGCGGACTGGAGTGCATGAGTGCGTCGAGCGAACCAGAGTTCCTGGAGCAGATTAGGATGCATGGAGTGGATAGGAGTGCATGGAACAGACTGGAGCGCATAGAATTGCGTGACGTATATAGTATGGTTTGGAATGCAGAGATCGTTTTGAAAAAGCCTATAACCCATCATATCTCACCACCATGCTTACTCTCTTCTTTACACCACCACTCAACTAGAACACAGAGATACTATGACACCATTTGGTATAACTGTTTTCATACCAATATCCGCCGCTTACTACACATCATTCTAAGTAAACACTGCTGGTTACGCACCCCCCAGCCAGGCGTTCTCCTCAGGCCTAACGCAGCCACACTCGGTCTGGATAAATCCTGCCAGAACGATCACATATTCCTGATCTCTCAACCACCGCACCTACCGCTAAGAAGCAGCTACTACACGAATACCGCACCAGCTGCACAAATACCCGGTGCTCACACGCACCGTTGACTCTCTCTCTCTACTGATCTGAACTTCGGTTCCCAAGGGCGTTCAACCTACCAGCACCTTCAGACCATATCCATGGTATATAAGGCGCTATATAAATGCAAAATAACATAACATAACAGAATATCTCCCGTGGTGCGTTGAAGCAAGAAAGACTTTTCAGAAATGAAAAGTCACACATTTGTTCCTTCAGTGTGAGAAATTTTCGCAAGAATTCCTGCAAAGACAGAAAAAGAAATGTGCTTACAATGTTACTAGGAATGAAGTAAAGGAATGTATTCTTTCAGGGTGGATGAGGAAAGGGTGAAACCGGTCTAATTGGTGAGTTAGGAAATTAAGGAGGATTATGAAATATGTTTAGTTCCTAACTTTTTTGTTGCTTTGTATGTACTGTTTCCACTGCCACTTCACAAAAACTGCAGGGTTCTCACAGGAATTGGATGTGCATCACAAGATTAAACATTCTTAAAATGATATTGGCAGATAGCCTGGTGGCACTTTGCCTTCAGGATGGATCTGGGTAGACAATAAAAGAGGATGTGTGCACATGTAAAGTTTGAGGAGTCTTGTAAAAAAGTATAATTAAGCCAGGTTGTGGCAATTCTCATAGCAATCGGAAAACACAATTATAATCTTGATATTTACTTGTGGTTAAATTCCATGAGTAAATCTTGTCAGAATAAAAAAGCGGGACACAAGGAACTCTTTTCTAAATGTCTGCTAGAACACAGCCAGAGGAGCATACACATTAGTCCCAATCACTAATTGCTGCAAAGTGGCCACATTCCATGGCCAATGGACCATGGTGTCTTAATACCACAGGCCGAGTGAGATGTAGCATAACAACACCATTGGAATAAAGACGAACAACTTAACTGTCTCATAACTATAACATTTTAAACAGCAAGATCTGATTGAGGATGAAGCAAACACTTGCTCTTGGTCTGAAGTATGTTGTAATGAATCATGCCCCACACCCATCATGGCAAAATAAAAGGGGTGATGGCTGGAAGGTTTAGAACTAACCTTCACCTCTGGCATTGCTCTGAGCAACCCCCCAGACCATCTTTCTTCGCCTGCCAAGCCATTACAGAAGGGGAAAGACCATATGCAAAATCGGGGTTGGTGCCACCCCAAAGGGGGCAGTCCAGCCTTAACGGCTTGGTCACATCCCTTCTGCACGAGACCACGAGCATCTGCAAACATGTTTCAGCCGTGTTGGGTCTCATCAGCGAGGAGTTGTATGGGTCTCTAGGCCCAACAGGCACGAGACCCATGTCTGGGCGTACCTGTCCCACTCACGGTAACTATAGCAGAACAAAAGGGGTGATGGAAGGTTTAGAGTTAATCTTAACATCTGGCATTTCTCTGGGCAACCCTCCAGAACATCGTTCTTCGCCTGCCAAGCCATTACAAAAAGGGAAAGCCAAATGCAAAATCAGGCTTGGCCCCACACCAAAAGGGTCAGTCCAGCCTGAACTGCTTGGTCACAACCCTTCTGCATGAGACAAGCATCCTTCTATTCAAGGAAAGGACCTCATGCCATTAATAACGGACAATGGCATCCCTTTTCCAGAGAGGAACTTCTCTCATGTTCATGTGTGGTGATATCCAGATCGGAAAGGGCTCTTAGATGTTTGCCTCAAGCGCCAGAGTACTTTGTAGGCTCTGACATAGTGTGACAGGAAATAACACATGAAGGACCACAAGGTCTTGACACTATGCACTCAGTTCACAGACCAATAATGTAAACATTACAATATTGCAGTTCTCATTGACATGTGTCCAGAAAGCTTGTTCACTCAAGAGGCTCCACACATGGTTTCCTGCAACACAAAGTTGCCACAAGCTGACAGGAAACCAGTGCCATGCTCCAATGTTTTTTTTAGTCATTGTTTGCCATTGATATGCCTGTTCACTGCTCATAAACCTGGTCTCTGGAGAACAGCCACATCCAGGATGTCTGCAGTGTGGCACACAAAGCGAACGGGTTTTGAAGATGGGTATTGTGTAATATTCAAACTTTACCCAATCTCCCAGGTCCCCATTTGACTCAGGTCAATCATGTAACACCCAATCACAGGACTTCAGCCAATTACCCATTGGATAGTGTTTGGAAAAATTGGAGGAGGGAGAGCCACTAGAGGAGGAGAAATAACAGCATGTGTGGTTTGAGGTGAACAGCAGGAGTTGGCTCGAGGTGTACGGCATGAGATGGCTGGAGATGAACAAAAGAAAGCGGTTGAAGATGAAGAGCAAGAAGTGGTTGGAGGTGTACAACAGGAGATGGAGGAAGAAGTTGGTGATCAGGAGGAGGCAGAAGTGAAACATTGGAGGAGGTAACAAAGGGCATAGTTATACAGCCTATGAAGGACAGAGTGGGAGATCTTGGCCCAAGGCAGGAGGTAGGGGCAAATCCCAGTCTGAAGGGGTTAAACCCATGGTGAAAGGAGGAATGAGACCATTGCACAGTAATGAGGAGGTAATGGTTAAGCAGAGGAGTAACGATGAGGGGCAGGAGAATAAGGCTTGCCATCCGAGAGGTGCTCCAACCCAGTGTTTCTTGACCACATCTGATCTGAGACACTCCACATGTACCTGTTTACTTGGGCAACAATTACAGACAGAAGATCAGAGAACAAAATTGCCTACTGGCAGAATGTGGGAACCCCATTAAAGCCAGATGAATAAACCTTGGCATTGACCCTGTGGTAGGTGAAGAAGTGTGCTTGGAAACTCTTAAGCCCGAGACTGTGATTCAAGAGACTTAACTTATATGTTGTTATTTTCCTTATATTTTGGCTGTGTAAATAAACTTAGTTTAACTCAAGGTGTTGGTGCTTTCTCTTTGTGCATAATCCTTTCACATCACTAATATGACATAGTATATCTATTTTGAAATGTAACTAACATCAAACAAGTGCTGCAAATATGTGGTCTACTTTCTGTGGTAGAGATGGTTTATTTGCTCATTTGATGATAGTGGATCACTGAATCTTGACTTATACTACATTGTTCTCTTCTTTCCTGTTATTACGCTCCATACCTCTTGTGACACAGAACTCCTCAACTCGCTCAAAATCTCTGTTGAAAGTTTAACATCAAGATAATCACAAGCTATCAATGCAGAGAAATCAAAACTTAAAACACCATGTTTGCAATGATTTTGACATTACCATTATCACACACTATTCATTTGAGGACCTGATCACCATTACTATCACACACCATCTCAGAGGGAATTTTAACAATATTATTATCACATTCAAGGTATCTGGGGGGATATCAACATTGCCATTTTCAATCACACTGGCTCTGTGAGGGCCGATACACCCTCTCTGTGGGTTCCTTCACATCATCATAACCACATACCATCCCAACGTGGACTGTAACACCATTTTCATCACAAAGAATTACTGTGGGGATTTCAACATCCTTATTAACAAACACAATCTCGGTTGGGACTGCAACATAACCAAGAGAAAACATTTTTTGTCTAGGCTGTAACATCATCAATGTCATCATCACCCCTTTTCCAAACCCACACAATTCTATGGAGACTTGTATGTCCTATTTTTAACACACTACCTTTAAGGGAGACTTTAGAATCACCATTATCACACACCATCTCTGTGGGGACCTGAATATCAGTATAAGGACACAGAATCTCTATTGGGACTTTAACATCCCCAACTTCACACAATGTCTATGGGAACCTTAACATCATGAAAATAACACACTGTCTATGTGAGGAAACTAACATCATTATCACACACACCTTTGTGGGAACTTTAACATAAACCTCACACACCATCTATGTGAGGACCTGGACATCAGTATCATGACATACAATATATATTGGTACTTCAACATCACCAACATCAAACACCACATCTATGGAGACTTTAACATCAAGATAATCACACACCATCTCTGTGGGGACTTTAACATCAAGAAAATCAGACATCATTTGAGTGGGGACTTTAATATCATTATTACTACATACCATCACTGTGGGGACTTTAAAGTTATTATAAACACACACCAGCTCTGTGGGGACTTTAACGTAAATAACACACCATCTCTGTGAGCACCTGGAGATCAGAATCCTGGCATACAATATATATTGATACTTTAACATCACCAACATCAAACACAACATATCTGGAGACTTTAACATCAAGATAATCACACACCATCTCTGTGGGGACTTTAATATCATTATTATCACATTCCATCTCTGTGGGGACTTTAGCATCAAGATAATCACACACCATCTCTGTGGGGACGTTAACGTAAATATCACACACCATCTCTGTGAGCACCTGGAGATCAGTATCATGACATACAATATATATTGGTACTTCAACATCACCAACATCAAACACAACATATCTGGAGACTTTAACATCAAGATAATCACACACCATCTCTGTGGGGACTTAGCATCAAGATAATCACACACCATCTCTGTGGGGACTTTAATATCATTATTATCACATACCATCACTGTGGGGACTTTAAAGTTATTATAAACACACACCAGTTCTGTGGGGACTTTAACATAAATATCACAAACAGTCTTTGTGAGGACCTGGTTATCAGTATCATGACATACAATATATATTGGGACTTCAACATCACCAACATCAAATACCACATCCATAGAGACTTTAACATCAAGATAATCAGACACCATCGTTGTGGGGACTTTAACATCAAGATAATCACACACCATCTCTGTGGGGACTTTAGCACCAAGCTAATCACACACCATCTCTGTGGGGACTTTAATATCATTATTATCACATACCATCACTGTGGGGCCTTTAAAGTTATTATAAACACACACCAGTTCTGTGGGGACTTTAACATAAATATCACATACCATCTTTGTGAGGACCTGGATATCAGTATCACAAAATACAATCTCTGCTGGGACTTCACCATCACCAACATCAAACACCATGCGTATTAGTACTTTATCATCATGTTAATCACACACCAACTCTGTGTGGTCTTTAACAACAGTATTATAAAACAACATAGGAATGCCGTCTTAAACACGATTATTCGTACAAACCATCTCTGTGAGGATCTGAAATCAGTATCATGACAGACAATCTCTATTCAGACTTCAACATCACCAACATCAAACACCATTTTAATGGGGACTGTAACATATTCGTCATCAGACCAATCATAGAGAGATGTTTCAGTGGACAAGATGGTGACTGTGAAACAATGAAACCTGTATTCAAATCTCTGCTTCTCCACCTGACCACATTGTGTGATGCTGAGCCATTCACCTAATATTTCAGTTCCCCAGTTCTCCTTTCTGACACACTGAGTTTTTTGTAATATGGTCGCATGCCAGATTTAGGAAATGTTTAGTGAGGTTCTTATGGAAAATACACCACCATTACAATCCATCTATTGTGTATACCTACAGTGTGGGTAGGTACACATATGTAGAAATAGAATTGTGCAATTTACAAAGATGCCTATGAAACAAACATTTAGCTTTTGCATAGGGATACATTCAATTCCAAATAAGAATAATTAAGTCCTCACAAGGATGGTAACACGCGTTCAGGTCCCCACAGAGATGGTACCGGACATGCGATTAAAAATTAGCATTTTTGCACATTTGAAGCTGGATCCTATATTAGCATTTTTTTCTGAATATATTTCTGCTGTTAGCATATTTTTAAAACATTGGGAAAGGTTAGTCCCCACAAGGCTGGTTTCCACACATAGTCCCCACAAGGCGGGGGGGGGGTGTGTGTGTGTGTGTGTGTGTGTGTGTGTCTCCCCCAACAAACCAGTCAGTTGGCCCTAAACTCTCAGCAATACTCCCCGTTTGCATGATGTGATCAATCTGCGCCCAGCACGACTCGTCTGTCTCTTCTCCAGCTCCCTCGCAGCCAAGCTCCCTGCACAGCCTTGCGCTGGGCCTCTTTCTCTTGGCCTCTCAGTGGTCTGGTCTCCCCTTCGAACTGCTCACTCGAACTGCCGTGAGCCTCTGCAAAGCTCATCTGATCTCCCAAAACGCTCTCGAGCTCTGCTCTCATCTGCATCCCAAAATGCATCTCTGCCAAAGCTCATCTGATTCTACTGCAAAACCCTTCCCCTGGATATACTATGCAATGATGTACATACATCTCTATGGTAACATATCTCTTCCGCAAGCATTCACTCTTTCTGCATGCAAGCGAGCAGACAGTGCCTAAAGGTCTATCAATGTCAGTCATGTTCTCTCTAGCTCACTATGTTCTTTGTCATCGTGACATCTCAAAGCATAGTACATGTCCTATGGCCTTCTCTGTCTTGCAAAATCATGCTCTCCCTCATCAGCTAAAAGCTGGCTTTCACCGCAAACCTGAGCAAAAGTGCTCCATTCCCCCACCCTTCTCTGCACTCCCTGCCGCCCACCTTTCTGTCTGTCTTCCTTCTGCGAACAAGCCAAGGTCTGCATTCTTTCTGCTAGGCCAAAAGCTAGGGCCTTATCTGTCTGCCTTTCAGCCTTTGGTTACATTCCAATCCTTTTGCGCACAGAGTGGAGCGGCTAACTGTGCCTCTCAATGAAATGGGCTTCAGAATGGCACAGGCCTCCTGCATTCATTCTAGCACTTAGCGCATTCTCTCAAACCCAAGCGCTATATAATAGACTCAATGTGTTCATACCTAAGTGCACATACATGCGTGTCTAAGTGCATACATCACAACATGTGTCTAAGCAAGGCCTCTTTATGTGGCAGGCCTATTTCTCTTCAAATGCATACACAATGTGGCTTTCAAATGTGGCATACCAATGTGGATATAATGGATAACTTAATGTCACTAATATAAATGAATGATGGGTAAATGAATTACTAATGATAACATAACGGCAAGCATACATAATATCTGGTTTTACAAGGTGGCCAATCCTACTGCAATCTCCACCTCTCCTGTTCCCTGCCAGGCCCTCTGTATGGCTCTGGCCTCTCGTTTCACCACTAAAGCTCAGGACATCATGTCCTTGCTTTCCTCTTCCTCTCCCTCTCTCAGGCCACCTCACCCTCCTTTTTTCCTCCTCCTCTCTGACAACACCCAACAATGCCTTTAGACCAGTCCGATCTATGAAAGTGTTGTCCAAACAGGTACTCCCCTGCTCCCCCAGAACCACCAAGAACCACGTTGCCACCCTTGATCCAGCCCTGCCGATTTCTGCAATCACTCTTTCGCCACTGGATCTTTTCCCCGCCCTCCTCAAGCACTCTCTTGTGCACCCCCTCCTAAAGCATTCTGCCGATCCTACATGTCCGGAAAACTATTGCCTGATTTCCATCACTCCTTTCCTGGGCAAACTCCTGGAAAAGCTGCCCATCTCCCAGCTTACCATACACACAGAATCTGTTGGCTGCTTCCACGACCATCAGTCCGGCTTCAGAGCAGCCAGAGGCACAGAAACTGCTCTCCTGAACACCCGTGAAGATCTGCTCTCTAATCTTGACTCCAGCTCTCCCTCCGTCCTCATCCTCCTTGACCTTTCCTCTGCTTTCGACACGGTCAATCACGCCACCCTGATCAACAGACTGTGAGAACCTGGGCATCACGGATCAGGCCCTGCCATGGCTGACCACCTTCCTCCTGGACTCTCCCTCCCAAGTCCAACTTGGATCCTTTCTCTCCACCTCCTCGCTTTCCACATGTGGTGTCCGCCAGGGCTCTGTCCTCTCACCCTGGCTCTTCAAAGTCAATCTGGCCCCTTTGGCCATCTGATCTCCTCCTTCTCTTCTAACTTTTAGTCTTGTGCAGATGACACTCGGCTCTTTTTGAAGCTTCCCGCAGCCTGCTCTCCTCCCTCGCTCATTCCTGACTGTGTATCCGCGATTCAGGATTGGTGTGCCTCCAAAGATCTTTGCCTTAATGCCAACGAAGATCCTTCTCATTGGGACCCATGCTCCCGCTTTCACTCTCACTCTGGCCGCCCTCCTTGGGCCGTCTTCCCTTCGTCTTCCAGTGAGGCAAAAAACCCAGGTGTCATCTTCGATTCCACTCTCTCCTTCTCTCCTCACATCACAGACCTTGCCAAAAAGGCCCTCTTCCAGCTGCACCAATTCAAAAGTATTCTACCTTTTCTCCGTTTCTCCCAGAAGCTTGCTGTCTCCAGAGCCTTGGTTCTCTCCATGCAGAACTAGTGCAACAGCCTTTCTCAATCTGCCTCTCTCTGTCTGTCTGTCTGTCTGTCTCTCTCTCTCTCTCGTTCTCTCTCGTTCTCTCTCCTTTTCTTTCTCTCTTTTTCTCTTTCTCTTTCTCTCTCTCTCCTTTTCTCTTTCTCTCTTTTTCTTTCTCTTTCTCACTCTCTCCTTCTCTCTTTCTTTCTTTCTCTCTTTCTCTCTTTCTTTCTTTCTCTCTTTCTTTCTTTCTCTTTCTTTCTCTTTCTTTCTTTCTTTCTTTCTCTTTCTCTCTCTCTCATATGCATTGACTGGTTGATGGGTTCCCTCAGTGCTGCACTGGGTACCAGGCCCCCCTACATGACCTGTCTTTCTTTGCACTGCCTCCTGGCCTTCGCGCACTTGCACAATCCAAATTATACAACTTCAGACAATAATTCAGACTTACAAAGTCCGGGGGAGACAGCTTCCAGGTCCGAGCAGCCCAATTATGGAACTCTCTGCCTCACCACTTACGCGAGGAGCGGCCCTTTCTGAAATTCAGACACAACTACCTTAACTATCTGAAGGCTGCTAATGACTAACCCATTAGCTACTACCCTACTCCCTAGACCCCGGAGACACGCTATCGACCCGCCTATTTGCTGCCCTTGTATATATTGGCACCCTCCTCCCCTGCTAGGGATTCACGCCTTAATGGGGCCTGCACGTACGTACATATATTGTCCCTATGTATTCTGTTCATATTTTGCCTGTATGTTTTCTGTGTTAGATTGTCTATGCCCTGTATATATTTTGACCTGCCTGCCATCTGTTTTTCTGTAACTCAAGCCTTGCATAACCTGTACTGCTGCGCCCGGCTACCTTCGGGTTTGGTGCGCATTATAAGTGCATAAACAAACAAACAAGACCTAGTAGGATCGCTTGTCTTATCCTCCCTATGTCTTTCCTCCCTTGTCTTGTGGTGCCTAGGAACACATGTATACAGGCGCATTATACATGCCATATCATATAGTATCATCATAACAGCAGTCCAGTATGACCACTCTGGACCCACTTGTAATGTGGACAAACCTATAGGTCGGTCACATCAATCTAGGGGGTGGAGGGGTTACATTGATGAGGCCGTACAGCGAAAATCAGTGTTGTACTTGGGTCCAAAACCATGAATGCAGAGTTGATGTATATGAAGATGCTCCTCAAAAATAATTCTGCTGAATATGAGGACTTGGAAACCAGGCCGCAGAGTAATAATATCAGATGAGAGTGAATTGCTGAGTCCACTAACACCGGCAACATGAAAAAGTGTAGATGTCCGAAAAACCCTTTTTCGTGAAGATGCTCTTGCCTGTGTTTGCAGTAGAATTGCCCAACAGTCATACACACCAAGGCCGCTCCCGGGGCACCTCCAATGCCAATAATAGCTAGACTCCTGAACAAGTCTTTGCTTTGTCTCTAGTGGGGAAGAAGAGAGGTCTGTGCTACCAGGACGCAATGTTGTCAATCTGTCAGGACATTACATCCTCTATCCAAGCAGCACAAAATGAATAGTCTGAAGTTAAAAAGCTTTGTGGCAAGCAAATTAAATATGCCCTTCCAAACTGAGAATGATCATGGTAATACTCGATTCTTTTAATCTCCTGGACAGTTGGAGGGGGTTGTTCAGGATCTCGGCTGGCATCCGATCCTGAACAAAGCTCCAGTCACACTGGGGGGCGGGAGGGTGTTGCTTGGGCCTTTATGGTTTGGACGACCCTTGTTGATTCTTCAGACACTGCTGTAAGGTAAAGCCTTTAGTGACTTGGGTGGTCTTGAAGCCTTTATTCTGAAATGCAACAACGTTTTTTCTTTTGTAACTTCAGCTGTATATACCTTTTTTAGAAATGTATCTTTATTTTTTCCTTATTTGAGAGCGGATGTTCTGTTTGTGTTTTTTTTGTTTTGCATTAGCTGGGTGGTCTGCTTGCTGAGGATGTACTTCTACTAAATTATCTTGCTGGTTTTGAGGACTGGGAAAGATTAAGAAGTTTAGCGATGTGTTGAGATTGTTGCTTCAAATTGACCAACAACGGGCACATGCACAGAACCTTGTTGACTGGGCTGCAAATCAAGACGCTCTGGCTGAGATAGCACAGATCTGAGAATTATTTTAGTCTCGGGAGGACAGCTCAAGGGCAACGTGCTCGCCTTTGAAGACACAGAGCACCACAGGTTCAATCCCCGGATCCGCGCTTAGAAACTTCTTGGTATTAAGCGTGTTATCATATCGTAACGATAGGGGTTTGAAAAACCCCATTAAGGTGTCTAGGCACACACATAGATATAGCCCTCATACAGGAATTCCACCTTGCACAATCTAATCGTGCTTCCTTTGCCACAATATGTGGATTACATATTTACTTTCCCTCCTCATCACATTCTCAAGTCGCTAAAGTTTCGATTGCATAGGGCATTACAGGCCAGGGAGCAGAGAGCATTCATTGTCTCGGAAGCTATTGCACATCATATTACTTTTGTTAATTGTTATAGCCCAAGTACAGATTCCCCCCTGTATATGATTAGCTATGCACCACCGATTCTACAATTCAGTGACCCTACCTTGGCATGGGGTGCGATTTTAATACTATTCATGAAGTTCTAGGTCTACCACAGTGCCTCATCGCGCCAGATCGCAAGGAGAATCTGGGATATGATGAAGCTTTTTATTAGGGAATTTGACCGCTCTTCCAGAAGCAACAAAGCGCTTCACCAGAAGATTGATATTTGCCAAGAAGAACACAAACTAGACTGCAGCTTTACTTTCTATTCATAATTAAACTCTGCAGCTTATCTCAATGATTATATTTTGATATTACAATGATGTCCTCCTATTTCCTATGACTCCTTGGTCCAAGTCTGTCTCCCCTCCTCGTTACACCTCACACTGCAATGGGATTGAGCAGCATCTTTAACAGATTTGGCATTCAAGATATTGTTGAATTCTTCTCATTAAACGACAGCTCTTTCAATTCAGCTTGGTTTCTAGTACACTTTCAAGGTCTATATTTGTGGGAGGTGTAGTGCTAAAGAAGCAGGTGTGGGCTACACCATTAGGACTGATCTTAAGTGATTTGAAATAAACTTGGGGAGGCACATTCTGCCTACATGGAATATGCCCTGCTATCCTTGTGGAACTATGGAAACTACTCGATTAATTTAACGTAGTACCTTTGAGGGTTGTAACTTAGTTAGATTGCCTGCCAAATGCCTGTCCCAATGGGGAAGGCCTGGCAACACTGTCTTAGCTAATGAGAGGTAAACTCAGAACTACTGATATCCTGGAGGATGGTTCTTTACTGGCCGGATTCACTTAATGAGGCATTCCTTAAACAATACAAATTTTTACTCTTCACAAGTAGATTTCGATACCAGTGGAAACACTGCCTTCCTAGATACACTCCGACTCCTCGCAACATCTTGGTAGGCTGATTTCAGAAGGGGGGGTGATATGATTGGCAGTGGAAGATATGGTAGGAGATGACTAATTGAAGGAATTTGTCCCTTCTCCCCAAGGAGGAGCCCTCCCCTTGTGAGGCTAGGGAGGTGAGCCTCCTCCCCCCGCAACACTCCCTAGGGGTCGAGGCAAGTGGTACCTCGCTGGTAGAGACTCCCCCTTTTGGGGCAAGGCCTCCCGTTCCTGTGAGGAACTCCCTTCACCAGTAAGCCTAATGACATACCTACGATTACCAAATCTTGTCAAACATAGACTGCGCTGATGAAGATGCTGAATGATATTATTCTTCATGAGAAAAAAGAAAATATCGCTTTAATGAAAACTGACCAATCCACTGAGAGGGAAACACTTGTCATATAAGGAAGCGGAACGAGTTCAGAGAAGGAGAGCAGTACGTCTACATGCTGCGAAAGTACCCAGCTGACGTAAGCCTGAGAAGAGACGAGGGATCGCGTGAGGCGGAACCTGCAAAATCCAAACTTGCTATCGGGCAAGTGAACGAATGTTGAACTGTCAGCGTACTGAAAAGCTGGAGAGAAGAAGAATCTGTGGTGGCGTGACCCTGGAAGAATCGGGGTGGGCAACAGACCTGTGTGCAACAACACCCAGACCATTGTAGGGATGCTGCCAAAGAGGACGGCGGCACCCTGGTGAGATACCGAAGAGAATACTGCAGGTGAGGGACGCCGAGAATACCAGCTTGCAAGCACTGCAAAGAAGTGGAACTGCTCCCAGACCCGTAAAAGTCCCAGGACCATTTCTGAAGAAGAGGGAAAATCCTGGGGGACCACAGAGGCACGGGAATAGTAATGAGGGAAATAACATGGAACAAATAACTTCTCCCAGTACCAAAGAAGAGTTACGAACGTTGATGAAATAAATGTAATACTTAGTGAAGGAGAATTGGATACAAAAGAATAACCATTGTTAAAGGTGAAGAGGGATAGTTTATGGAAAGGAACACGATTATTCCCTGGATGGGAAGAAAGTAGAACTACAGTACATTTACTAAATCAGTCATTTATATAGCACAGGAAGACCTTCACCATTGGAATCGGAGAGCTAAAATGGGAAGGATTGAGAAAATCTAAGCAAACAAGTCTTTAGAAGTGTTTTAAGATTAAACTCCTGAATGTTTCAGAAGATGGAGGAAGAGAATTCCACAATTTTGGGCCTGCCCCTGATAACGCATGCCCGTCACATCGCTCCAGACGATAGTTTGAGACTAAAGAGATCAGGAGGCAGAGCGTAAGGGTTGGCCCAGACAGTAAATAACATTTCTTTCTTTTAATGCTTGGCGCCAGTGTATAATACAAAGAGGCTGGATCCGGACCACAACTGGCAACCATTGCAAATTATATTGGGCTGAGGAAACTGACATACCATAAGGAATGCCTTTTGCCTGGCAGACTGCTGGATTTCACAGCACTTGTAGCCGGCTAGTAGATATGCTAGTTGGGCTAGAAAAACAGCATTGCAGTAGTCCTGGCTTCCATTGATCATGGCAAAAACGGCCTCGGCATGAAAGCGAATGGGGATATAAGGTAATATCTTTTTAAATTGTTTCAATTTGAGGAAAACTGGTATGGCAGACAGAACTGATGTGGGCCTCCAAGGAAAGAGATGCAGAGATCTTCACCCGTAAGATTTGTACTACTTTCACTGGGTGGACAGAGGACCCAGGTCTGATGGCCAGTTTTTCCCCATTCAACTTTCACCAGTTTAGACCCACCCAGTTAATAACCACTTCCAGACAGGTTTTCAGCCGGTTAGCAGTACCGTCTTGTTTGAGATCTAACCAAAATATAATCTGTGTATCGTCTTCGTAACCAAAAGATTGAATAAGGCAAGCCAGTGGCTGAACATAAATATTAAAAAGAAGAGAAAGTGCTGAGCCCTGAGGAATCCCACAGGGACAGCCACTGGAGACTATCAAAACTTAGGAAGATAAGGAGGCAGATTGCCGGCACGCATCCAAGAAAGATTTAAACCATTCATAGAAGCTGCCGGCAATGCCAGTATTTTGCAAATCTGGACAAAAGAATAGCATGGTCAATAGTCTCAACGACAGCAGACAGGTCTAAGAAAATAAGACCTGCCACTCCGCCTTGATCCCTGATCCGATCTAAATCATATAAAACTGAAACCAGCAAAGATTCCGTGCCTATAAGCGGGCGAAAACAGAGTTGTGAGATTTATTTGTCTAGACCACCATCAGATATTGGACCCAAGCTCCAGCATTGTCATTCAAAAAAAGGAAGTAAGGAAAAGGAACGATAATTAGACAGTGGAGCAGCATCCAGAATCGGCTTCTTCAGCAGTGGAACGACCAATGCATGTTTTAAAGTTGCAGGAATTAAGCTGTACATGGGGGTTGAATTCCATGCTTCAGAAAAATGTCACCCATATCCTAAACTATCAATTTAAAATGAGAAAGGGGAATCTCATCTAGAGGAGAGGCTGATTTTAAGCATTTACTACTTCCGATGAACTAATAGGCTAGAAAGATTCAAACCTAATTAAGGCAGGAATGACCTCCGAAGAATGCGAAGATGTCTAATGGTCTTACTCTTTTTAACAAAATAAGCAGATAGATCATTACACAGCTTTTGGGAGGGTGATGCAGTGAAAGCCAATTTAGAAGAAAAAAGATTGAAATTATTGTTTTGAAGGGTTTGTAACAGATTGAATAGTTTGCGCGCTATTTACGCTCTGCTCTACGAACTACTGCCTGCAATATGCAGAGTTTTGAAGAGAACCAAGGGGCTGAAGGATGCGTAGATTTTTGTATCAGCTTTAAGGGTGCAGATACTCTGCATTGGCCCAGCAAGCTGCAGGAAGCCGGGTTGGTGTCATTGGCAGTGGTAGAGGACCACCTGTAAAGACCAGAGGGGGGGTCTGCACTTCCGCTCTCTATATGGAAGAGGGGAGGCACAGAGACCCCTGCCAAGATTCTCTATTATTGGTAGTTGTGGTCGAGCAATCAAGGTCTAGCTTCTCGGGAGGTGATGCGAGCTGGTTCTTAAGTACAGTGTAGTCCCCGAGCACCCACGAAGGAATGTCCACACACTGTATCGGTTAAAACACAGGCTTTATATAATTAATATTCAAGGTCATATACACGATCACGATAACTCACTTTGTACTCCGAAAATCAACAATGGTAAATATGTACAATTCCACGTTAGTAGATCTTATTCAAGTGCATACAGTCAGGATGATACACAGATCAAAATAAAGAGGAAACCAGCAGTAGAGAGAGGAAGGAAAGCAAGATGGTCAAGCAATTGGCAGAATACTGGCCCTGTACCACTAGACACAGTTCTGTGTGGAGATCCCCCCACCTGGGCAACCTGTAGAAGAAAGATACAAGCCCAGTCCATATATTGTTCACACTAGACTTTCCAATAGTTCTGCAACCCCAAAGTACTTGGCGTTGTAGCGTTCCTCGTTGGGGTAATCGACAACCCTTCTTGAGTGTCCTCCCTTTCAGGCAGGAGTCACGGGTCATCGAACGTCCTATGGAGAACAGGTCGAGCTACGACGGTGAAGTGGCTGCGTCGTTCCTAACGGTGCTCGTTGACTAGGAATCGTAAACATCCTGCAAGGAAGAGGCGTGCGGGGCACCTCGGTGTCAATGGTTCTGGACCGCAAAGAGTTGAAGAACTGTGGCCCAGCAAGGGCGTCGAGTCGTCGGCGTCTCTGTGGTCTTTGGGTGGCGGAAAACCCACCGGTGGATGCTCCTCGGTGCGTCGACGGTTAGGCCTTCTCCAGCAGGATACAGCGGCGACGATGCGGACGAGAACGTCCTTGGATCAGGAAGTTCTTAGGCAATGGGAGCACGGCGGCTCCAGTTGGCGACGGTGGTTGGCGACAGTGGCGGACAACAGTCCGTGCGCTTCTCCTTGGAGTTCCGCAGCAGTCCCTGTATCGGGTCGGCAGCCTGTCGAAGGTATGTCTACCAGGGAGCTTAGGCAAAGATCAGCTGTGCACAATGGTCCCTCATAGCTCGGGAAGAGGGCGCCTTACCAGGTCCTCTCTGGGTCAGTTCTTGAAGCACAGTAGCTTTCAGATTGCAAAGGAGAGCAACAGCAATTCTCCTCGTCCAGCAGGGCTTCAGGATGAAGCTTCAGTTACTCCAGTTACTCGTTGTAGTGGACTTCAGCTTCTGAACACGATTCCTAGCAGTGAGAGATCCCCAGATATACTGTTGATCTCCCATTCATTCCGCTGGGTCTCACTCAAGCATCCAATCACGACTATGGGCATTCATGCAGGCAGGTAGCCAATCAGGCACACAAGGTATTCAGGCCATTCACTTCTCTCCAGACACTCAACAAGTTATGTGTATTGGGACAAGTATCGAGCCATTCAACTCTCCAAGCTGCATTCATATCGGTTTCGGGCAGGGCTGTCTCAACCATTGTGTCAAACACCAGATACTAGACAGCCACAACATAGAATGTATATTCGTCACACACTCCATTCACCCAGGTCCCACCCACAGGCGTAACCACAACATACGGTCGTTGAGAAGGCTCCAGTCAGTCTGGTAGGCACTTCCCCACACTACCATATACAGAACTTCCACCCAACAGCCAGTCTGGGGAAAGGGACAGAGTCGGGGCTTCCCGGGACTTCGGAAAGATCAAGGTAACAGGTGATGGAAGGCAAGAGGCCATGGGGGCCTTTTTGTCTCAATCTGGAATCTACTGATTCCCAATGACAGGGCCTGGGCATCCCAAAATGGAGGACGCTCAGGGCACCAGTCATTTCAGCACGGAGCTGCCACCAGCCCGTACCCTGCTCTGTGGGTCACACACAGGTGCCCAAAAACATACACTAGGGGCACAGGGCTGTACCCCTACCCATGGGTGCCATAAGGGTATCCCACGGGCCTGTTCACCAAACCAAAAGAGAGAGAGCTGCACTGCCAGGAGTCCCACATGAACTCCTGCGCGGAAAACATGACAGACCACACGATAAAAAGCAGTAAAGGACAAGGATACGGAGGCCCTGTCCCTCTGATGCATTTCCAGCATCACACCATCCTTTTAAGATCTGGTAATTTAGAGTGATTTATCATCAAAATATTCTTTCGGTGTAGTGCGATGAAACACCATAAAAATAAATATACATGCAAACGGGTAAAATTGCATAATAATATCATGAATGAAATGTTAAAAATCAAAATGGATACTGGAAAGTCCATAAAAGCAGCAAATTAATTAACTTTAGAATATAGAGTAAAATCATGCTAAAAACAAGTCTGAGGCATGTTATAGCACCATTAAGTCAATCGCAGCCCCTTGCACAAGCAGGGGAGTCAATATGGTGAACTAGTGGGAAATTTCCGACCCTACATGGATTTGTTTCCATTAGGCCCACAGACCGGAGCAAAATGAGAGTAATAACTCGATTATGTGCAGAAATCCTACATCAAATCTTGAGTCTTTTGCACCATGCCTGATAAACTTAGCCACTGATGTAACAACATTCAGGTCTAGGGTGGAAGTAGGATAGCTCAGTGCGTCAGTGACAGTTGTTACGCCAGCCTCCATTAGGGTGGGCTTCATATAGAGGCACCTCAAACTCCTGAGACTGGTGCAGAAGAACCAAAAATGGCAGACTGTCTCAGCATCCGAATTTTAAGGGGCATACATCCTTTCTATTAGAGCGCAAGGTTTCGTGTATGAGCCTAGCCTCAATGTGCCGAAACAGAAGTTAACCTATAAGGCTTATGATGGTTCAATATAGTCTAAATATGCCTCAAAGCCACATTTTGAGCTTCCTCATAAGATATTTGTCTGCCAGCCTCAATTTATTACAATCGCTGATCATATTTTCTCTTTTGAGGGAGATTATGGCTTTCTTGACCCTGGTTAACGCGACTTTATTGATGAGCTTGGGATGTATCCAAAGATCTTGCTCATTCATAATAGCCAAAGTTTTCTTCATATGGGTGGCCCATGATAAATTAAGCAAATTAACAACATCATCGCAAAATAACTCCAACCCCGGGTTGAACCACAACTGTAGCCAATAAACCACTGGTTTCATCGTAATTGCATTGGCAATTGAAGCAAAACCGACCTCCATGCAAGATCATTAGGGCTCTCTCCGGATAACTGGTACAATATCTTCAGGAATGCATTCTCTGCAATAATCATGTTTGGCGTACTTGTGTAGCCCCAGATTGCTGCCCAGTAAGTGGCAGACAGCACAGTGTGCTTCCTATATAATTCAATAGCAGAGGAGGTGGCTCTCCTACCATGACAAGCGTGGAAACTCAGTATCCCACCACAGTATTTGGACAGATGAATACATGCTTTGTCCACTTGGGAAGACCTAAAACCATTTTCATTAAATCTGACCCCCTAATAATCATAAATTTCACCTGCTCGAGCAAGCTATAATAGCCAGGCCCTCAACACTGGCTATTATCCATTGTTGTTTGGCAAACCTAGGTCTGAATACCATGGATTTGGTATTCCCTGTGTTGAGGGAAAGCCCAAGCTTGCCACACCTCTTCACAAATGACGCCAAGATCACCCTGGGGAGAGGTCTATGGGAGAACTGCATCATCCACAAAGAGTGCCGGTAGTTTGTCTAAACCCAACTTGGGAGGGGGAGTTCCAGGCATTCCTCAAATAGGGTCTTAACAACTTCATCAATGAATATGCTGAACCAGAGGGGGGCAAGTATGCACCCCTGCTGAACCCCTCAGCCCCCTGGACACTTCAAATTGTGGGTGGTCTCATCTGCCAAGCCATATCGAAATATGCTTTATTGTTGTGGTAGAGTCTCTTTACTATCAACAGCACCTTGGCAGGTATATTTATTTGCTGCAAGGTCTGCCAAAGCAAGTCACGTGGTGCCCCATCCAATGCCGTTTTGAGGTTGACAAATATGGCGCATAGATTCATCCCCCTCAAAATGGCATACTTTTGCACCAAGACAGGCAAGGAGAAGCACTATTCTACGGTGCCCTTACTTTTCTGAAAGCCTGTCTGTATTCTGTGAATTATAATGTAATTGTCAACCCATGCTTGAATGGGATTTAAAATTGCCTTTACAAAGACTTTTATCATACTGTCCAGTAAAGAAATTGGGTGATAATTAGCCGTGTGTTCTTCCCGCCCTTTTGTAAATTGGAATTCCATAGGGCGGTTGCCCAAATCAATATTTCATCCTTAAAGATGTCAGCCAGAATGCACTCGAACCCTGAGGCTTTTCCCCATTTTCGGGTAACGATAGATGTAACATTTTCCTCGAGAGTTAAGTGAATGCCTTCCTCCCTAATGAGCATATCCTGCCTGAATTCAGATGCTTTAACTATCCTTGTACTTTGGGATTCTTCCCTGGTATGGAGGCTTGAGAAGTGTTCACGATATTCATCTGACAAAATCCTACTTTCTATATCTGGGGGCCCATTTGCCTCCGCTCCCACTAGCAATTTCCAAAAGGCGATTCTGTCCCCCTTTCCCAGGGCGATGTTAAACTCTGCCACTCCATATTTTATGGACTCTTCCTTGATACATTTTTTATATTTTGCCATGGAGGCTTGCTTTCTCAAACGGGGGACCACTGGTTATGCTGTCCTGCAATGCCTGCTTTGCAGAAGAGCAATCATGATCCTACCAAAATAATTGGCCACTGCATGATTTTTGTCCAAAGCTCTACTGCAGGTTACTAACTGTTGTATGATGCCCACTAGATTCCCAAACTCCCTTAGAACAAAATCATCTAATGCCCCCTCGGTTAGTATTTTGGTTACATTTGACAGCATTATCTCATAAAGTGGTGATTTTCCTTTGCGTTCCACCAGCCTAACCCATTTAACCGCTCTTGAGTGTGACCTGTGATGTGATAGAGATGGCCGGTCACTGCTAAAGCAGCCATTACATGCCCTTGGGTCCAATGAGTACAAGGCATGAGCCACATCAACCTCTAATTTGTGGGTCCTTAGTGGTCTGGAGGACATTAATCTGGAAATGTTGCAGGCTATAGCTTGCTCCTCCTACAAGTTGAAGTCCCCAACCACCAATGTGTGTACTTCATGGTTAACTCAACCATCACTTGCACCCGAGTCAACCAGAAAATAAATTGTAGCCATGGTGTTGGGTCTGTTGTACACGTTAAACATAAGGAAACAATAACCCTCAGGTGTTGTGGCCTCAATTGATTTTAAATCCAACAAGCCTGTATCTTGAACTGACAATCTCCAGTTCAATGAGAAATCAAACCATGCAGACAAACCTCCATACGATCTTCCCTTGGGTTCCTTACATGCTGGGATTTGAAAAGATTGGTATCCCTGGAGATCTATTAGTGATTTGTATTACAAGTACAGAGGATTCAATAAGATTCCAGCATCTCCGCAACATTTTTGGCTGAGCAGTCTTCCTAATACGGGAGGGAAGGAAATTCTTAGAAGGGATCAGATGATCTGTCCATGGTAAAATGTGACTCATAAAAGCACATAGCAACTGTGGCGAAGCAAACATTTTATTTAAAATGTGCCCTTTCGTATGCGTAGGTTCCATAATTAGTAAAGGCAGAGATGGACTGTCCATACAGAAGAGAATAGAAACTACTGGCATGCAGTCTTTGGAGTCGGCCCACAAATTAAAATCTCCTACAAAGTAGAGATTATTATGTGACAAAACTATGGCCGATCTAATCAGGAGGGGAGGGATATTTTCAAATAAAATCAAATTAAAGGAAGCAGGACGATATACTATCAAAAAGTGCAATTTTTAAAGGACGGAGTAACCGATACCCTTACTAACATAGATTCCATTTCTATATTGGGAGTCCATGGGAGAAGGAAACAAGTTAAAATGAACCTTTCCTAGAGAAGAACCCGTGTGAGAGAGAAACCTTAGAAATGTGAATACAAGAGGGAGAGAGCCTGAGAACCAAAAGAGCCTCAAAAAAGGCACAACCCATGAAACATATTTCGATTTGGGAAAGAAAGAAACTGAGATACCCAAAGCAAAAGGATGTCGCATAAAGGGAAGAGCATATCAAATGTTAAAGGCATACTTGGCATATACAAGCAAACAAGATAAAGAATTGCCTAAAGTGGGATATAAACTTTATACAATGAGTAAAAAACTGCCAAAGAAAAGAGCATAAATCAAGAGAACCAGTGCTGAGAGCATGAAGCAGGGAGAAGGGAGTCATTCTCTGGTCTTTATTTTTTTTAAATAAGTGATAGTGTCAGATAGTCGTTTTGCATGGTAGACTGATTCTTTTTGGACATTGAGAAACATGCGACTGATGAGCACCTTAGTTGTCCTTTAGGTAGGGAACACCCCATAGCTACAGGGATAACTAGGCCTTTCTGATTTAATGAAATCTGCCTACAAGTTGTTTAGAGTCAGCATCCTCCTTCTGACCCGTCACATATGGTGTTAGAGGTGGGATCTGGGCCACCTGATAAAAGTTGGGGACCCGTGCTGTTCACTAAACTAAGTCTCAAGGATCACACCCCTACAGTGGCTACAGCAGAGTCCATAGGATTTGACCTGCAAAGTATTTTTGAGATTCTAATACCCGCTGGTGAAAGATGCCTAATCCCTACAGGACTCATACTAACCACTTCTCAAGGAACCTATATTAGATTAGCCAACAAATCAAGCTTGGCTTGGAGACATGGGTTGAACATTATGGTGGAAATCATAGATCTGGATTTTCAGGGTAACGTTAAAGTACTCTTATATAATAGCAGAAATAATCCCTATTTTGTTAAGGAAGGAGAAAGGTGGCACAGGGGGTCCTCGAAAAGGCATTGTTCTCATCTCTATAAGAAGTAGAGGATCATACAGAAATGGCTAGAGGGGCAAACTAGTTTGGAGAAGCAGATCTCCCAAAAGATGTGAGAAGTCCAGAAGAAACCAAAGAGGTTGCGCCGTTTCCCGATCAAGCCTTTGCCCACAGGAATGATCCTGTTATTTCAGAGGCCTTTGGAAGAGTAACCACAGATGAGGCTGTGTATAATCTATCCTGTGCCTTCTTAAAAAGGATGCTATTTATCCGGGTGATAGATTGCCTGAAGAGGTATTTTGAATCAAACTAGTGATTCCTCGTAGTCATGGACTTACAGTACTGGGGCTCGCCCACTCATTTAACAGCAGCTCATCAGGGGGTGGGAAAGACTCAAACTCAATACTGAGATTTTATTAGCAAGGGACATTTGCAAATATCAAAAACCTTGTCCTGACATGCAAGATATGTCAGACTACCACCATTGCATGCCAAGAGCCCTATTACAACCCTTACCCATCATGGATGAACCTTTTTCGAGGATTGCAATGGATATAGTGGAACCATTGGAGGCATGTAGTTTAGCATCATCGCTTTATCCTGGTAATAGACTATGCCACTCGCTATCCTGGCGCTTTTGTTTTGCATAACACAACAAATCCATAAACGCATCCTGCCCTTTCTTCAAGATTAGGGTTTCCGAACAAAATCCTCACCGACCAAGGTACCACCGTTTATGTCTCTGTGTAGGAGGGGAAAGAGATGCTTAACATAAAGACCATAAAAACATTGGTGTATCATCCCCAAACCGATGGATTGGTTGAGCGCTTTAATCAAACATTGAACAAGATACTCCGGAAACTGGTAGAGACAGATTGGAAAAATGGGGACATACAGATGCCATGGGCCCTATTTGCTTTGAAGAAAACACCACAAACATCCCTGGTATATTCCCATTTGAACCTCTCTAAGAGGGAACCCCAGGATGTTCGACATGTTGAAGGAGAACTGGAAGAGGGAAGAAGCCATTTTGCCAATATCTCAAATCGCACAAAAGTTGAGCAACCACATGACAGCAGTACAAGTGGTTGTTAAACAACATCTAATGAATGCACAAGAACAGCAAAAGGTGGCATATAACAAACATGCTGTAACCTGCACGTTCTCCGTCTGGACAGCCTGTCTTCGATCATCTATCCACTTCAAAAATCAGAATGGTTTCCAGGTAGAATGGACCACAAAAAGTCTTGGAGAAAAAGGGACTTTTACATTACCTCATTTCCCCAACTTTATAAAAGGCAAAAGACTCAGGTTCACCATAATCAACCTGCTTAAAGAATGGATGACAGACCACACTAAAAACACACACAAACAGTAATTGTTCCACCTATTGAATGCGCTGCTAGCTCACAAAGTAAGAGCACAAAACTAGTAAGCAACTACGAATGTCACAATTAGTCCAAATAAATATGAAAGAGTGCTTCTCAAAGGAGACTCAAATGAGTATTAGATTGTATTTTTTTCTGTAGGTATTCCGTTCTCAGAGTGGTTTGCCAACACATGTTTCGACCTCCACAGGTCTTTTTTCAAGGCAAAGCTCTACACTCAACGAAAACAAAATTAAGTCATGTGAATACATAAAACAGTAATTTCATAAAGTGATCAATGCATACAATCATAAATACCCCAACATAGGGGAACGAGGGCATAGATTACAGGGAAAACATAAACCAGAAAAACAGAACATACATTACCAAGTCCCATAGTAAACAAGTAAACAGGAACATAATATCATGAACAACAGCCCCATCGCACATGAAAAAGAAAGGAAAACGTGTGCACATTAAGCAAGAAAAAGACCTGTGGAGGTCGAAACACGTGTTGGCAAACCACTCTGAGAACTGAATACGTACAGAATAAAATACAATCTAATCCTCATTTGAGGATTAGATTGTATTTCCGCACTCCGGAAAGAAAGACAACATTTTTTTTGCTTTGGTCCTATTGCATCTATCCAACCTAAGACCAGTGTCCATTAATTGGTGGATTATAAGAATTCCTGGTTGGTATTAATTCTCATAGAGCCTTGTGACCGGTCAGAAATGTGAGCTAGATGACTTTGTAAAGAGTTTTCAAAATTCGCCATTTTATTAAATCAAAAAGGTTGGATAAACGCCTCACTGTCCCTACCCTAACAAGGATTTCCCTACCTAAAGTAACTAACTGAAACTCTAACAAAGGATATCCATCCCTCACACTTAAACATTCAACAAATCAATAAGGAAATTCATGGCAGTTCAACACAACAAAATAACATCACTATTGAACCTATAATATGGCTACAGTTCTGGCTTATGATCTGGGTGAATCCCCCTTCTCCAGATTCAACCAGGGTTCTTGTTGTACAGTTCAAAAGAAAATAAAACAAGTCCTGGTTGGCAATAAAGTTCTAACAGTTCTTTGCAATGTCCACTGGTCAATAGAAAGTTCCAATACTTCAAAATAAAATGTTCTCTCTTCTTTGTATAAGAATGAACCTCAAAATAATCTTCACAAGGTAAAGATATCTTTGTCAGGATGATTTTTGCCATAACTGAATGCTTTTAAGAAATGTAACAGCAGGATTATACAATACCTCCTTCAGCACCATAAAGGATAGAACATAGAGTATCAGGACCACAGTTCAGCACTTTGTCATTTACTACCTGGCCTATTCCCATGCCAGGCCTGCTACCTCAAAGGTTTGCCATTTGGGTACACTCCCCTGCCCGAACAGCTGCAAAAATAGAGCTTGCTTCAGTGGTAACCTTTAAATTGAACAACTTTGCAACAACTTCACAATGTTCTTTGGTTAGCAGCATTAAACATTTATCAACCTTTCAGGGAAACAATATTCACCTTTTTGTTCTCTTTAAGATTCCTCTGCAAATGTATGCTTCTCTCCCTGTCAATAACCTTCTTCAGAAGGGCAGCCTCTTTGCCGCTTTTGTTTCCCCACTGCACCAGCAACCAAATATTGACAAGGATACAGATGTGTTCTGCTTCTTTCTTGGCTTTGGCAATGTGTGTTTATGTTGGAATAACAGACATCACAACCCTGGGGACTTATATTACTCACCTTTCGCCTCTGGCAATATTGTTTGGACTTGTATTGCTTAGGTTTTACATTCTCTTAGGTTGGTAATAGTTGTAGACATTAGCTTTTGATAATGTTGCCTCCCCGGGTTGCTGGACTTTACATAAGCTCACATGCCCAATTGTGCAGTTACTTCGCTCCTTAATATGCCACTTTGCTGTTTTTTAAGTTTGTTATTCAAAAGTATTGTTGAAACTTCTTTCACTCATCTGCGAGTGAAACTGCCTGCCTCCACCACGCGAGCAGTATCGGAGCGTCCCAGAGTCCCTTTCACACTGTGAACTAACCAGGTAGGTTGCACACCTCCCATCCTCTCTGCGGTTGCATGTATTCAGCTGCAGTGGCTCCCTACGACCCCTGGCGAATGCTCTTGTTCTGCCTTCGCCCACGCCACTTGTTGCTGGAGCCTTTCTGGCTCCTGAGAATTTCTGGTGCACGGCAGCCACCGGAGACTTTTCCAGAGGGAAAATGTCCCTCGCTGCTTTCACGTTCCGCTGCGCAGCCTCTGCAGAATGAGCCTCCAAAACGGCAGCGTTCCCTCATCACGCTTCCTGCTGCACAACCTCTGCACCTGGGACATCTGGAGACACAGACCCTCTCCAGACCAGCCACAGTCTTTGGATTTCCAATGGTCTCTGCATCTTTTCTCTCCAGTCTTGATCTCGGCTGCATACAAGGTCTGCATGGCCCCACCTGCTCACACTGCTCTCCTCCTGCTTTTTCCACTGTTTGCAGCTAAATGGGGCTTTTTAGGCCTCCCAGTCTCCCTCAGGTGTGGGTTATTTACATTCATTAGTTGCCCATTCATGCACTGCTCCGCTTCAGCCCTCTTCCTCGTCCCAGTACTTAGGTGACTATGGGGATTGAGGTCCCTAGTAACAGTTCATTTTTTTTTCTTCAGTTTTGCAATAAGCCATTAAATTATTGGGGTTTTGGGGAAAGTTAAATAAGGGGGCATCCCCCTCCTCCTGACCTGTTCCCCCTCCCCCATGTGATCCTCCCACAGAACACCACCCCCATGGTTGGCATCAGAAAGTACCTGCCTTTCCCTGGCCACATGAGAAGGGTCCCAGGCTAGGTTTTCTGGGGGAATGATTACTGAATGATTGCTGATTCATCACAACATCCACCACGTCTCCCCAGTATAAAACTATTCCAGAGACCGGCACCTCAGCAGCTGTGGCCTGTGAAAAGCAGACTCTCTGTCCTTAACGTGTTCTAGAAAGGGTGCCCACACACAGGTGTATTTAGGGACTGAGTTGGCCATCCATGCATAAATTCTTCCCATGGATAAAATCTCCCTTACCTTAGCCCACCAGTAGCCATGATGGGGCCCTCCTGCATTTTTTAGAATTTTGCTCAAGTTATCTTTGCCGCCATTAAAAGTTGAAAGGTTAGTTCAGCCCTCACGCTCAAGATAGGGAAAGGAGCCATCCTCCAGAGCGTCACCTACAATTACCACAGCTGGATCAAGAGGTAAAAGGTAACCCGTGATGTCTTTAGTTTCACCAGGATTTCCTTCCAGTAGTACTGTATTGTTGGGGAGAATTTTCAAAAATGTGCTCATTCCCTCCACCTTAGAGACCCCCAGCAACTTTGCTGGATTTTGAGGACTTGATTTTTTTTAACCTGGAGAGAGTGAGACCCTTTTTTTCCCCACTCTCTCATGTATTTCAATGTGATTTCTGAGCTTTGCGTTTCTTTTGGTTATGGAGCCCGACAAACTCCATAGGCATCATCTTTTACATCGTGTCACACAGCAGTGGCACAGGGGAGTCTTTCATATTCCCCCAAGGTTTAAATACCTTCTCTGGGATAAACTACTATTTCCCAGAGCAGTAAAGTGAAATTGACTTTACTTGCCTTTGTAACTTTCTAGACCCAGCACACACCATCTTACATAGAGTGCTGTAGGGGTTACATAGTATCCCCTTTGTCTAGCTTCTCGTGTAACAATTTTATGTTACCCTTTTCTCACTGAATGGCTGGTGACAGTGGTTTAATTTTAACTACTGTGGTGTGCCTTTACCGCGGGCTGCGTTCGCAGCTGCAGTAAAGCACCCAAGGGTGCAATTTTTGTCAAAATGGTCCCGGGCTTCTTTTTTCAACATTTCTTTGTGGAAAGGTCCTTCTTGAGATTTACTCTACGCGCCAAACCAGGTTTGGTCCCATTGTTCGCTTTGCCTTTGGCTGGATTCACGAGTTGAGCCCGCCTCTGCCTCCAGGGTGTCTGGGGTAGGCAGGAAGTGAGGGAGGTGCCTGAAACTCCCTGTGCTTAGTCTCCTGGGAGACCCAAATGCACTCTGTAGTGATTAGCCGGCTGACTGTCCGGCAAGGGCAGCCACCCTGCTGAGTGAGTGACAGCTAGGCTGGAATGAATGGGAGAGAACTGAATAAAAGGCAAGGTGTTTGGCTTGGAAGGCAGAGTCGCCCACTGGACGAAGGAACCGAAGAAGAACTTGAGAAGAGGATACTTGTTGCAACTCCTGGACCATTGGTTTGCCATCCCAAAAGGGTCTTTTCTGATTTAGAAGCTAAGAGTGTACAGTATTGAAGTGTATTTGTGTGTTACTGTTATATTGCTCCTTTCTGAGAAAGGCTTATTCTAACTGTCAAATTAATAATTGTTTATTCAAGAAACCTTGAGTGTAAGTGTTTATTTGAATACTTGTCACTGTGAATCTTTGTGTAACTCCTCTACAGCTCACATTGACCCCTCTTGAGATGAGCCTGGCTGCTCAACACGCTACCAAAACTGTGTAGTACAAGCTCATACCAGAGGTTGGGTTTCCTATACCTGTAGTCAGAGTTGTTTATAGTGTTTCCATAGGGTGCAGCATACAAACTTTGCCTAACAGACAGCCCTTCCACATATGCGCTATGTCCCCATCCTGGCCACATTCGTGCCAATAGCAGTCCGGGCAGGTCAGATATATTTTGTCTAGCTTCATGGGGGGCATATACCAATGGAAACAGTTTGATGGTCCCTTCTTTGATCAACGTGCACTTGGAGCAGTGATGAACTCTTGAGCAGATTCATTGCCAAGACTCCCATGGACTATCCTGTACCAGTTCTTGCTTCCATTTAAGCATGTAGGGCCGTTTCTCCTATTCTGTTACAGCTTCTAACAGTTTATCGGATTCCAAGATGTTTTTTGTTCTTCTACCTTTGTAGATCGTGAGTTCTAAATCCGTGGGGGTTCGTAGTATTCTCCCTTTTCGCTATTGCATTGGAGACCGTGTCTGATTTGATTGTATCTAAAGCGTACCATTTCTGGGAGCAAGAATTTGCCTTTGTATTCTGAAAAAGTTAAGGGCATCCCTTCCTTGTATAGCTCCCTTAACATTAATAGATTAATAGACCTCTACTTCCCAGTTTATGAAAGTCAGTTTGTCCATCTCTGGGGAGAACGCTGGGTTCTGGATAAGTGGCGAAAGGGGGCCCAGCTTTGTAGTAAACCCCAACCAGCGACTTGCTCTGTCCCAGTGTTTTAGGGTATACCCCGTTGTTGGAAGGAGTCCCTTCTGAGTTTGTCTAACGCCCTTTCCCAAGAAGGGGAGGAGGTGTAGCGGGAGATCCAGAGCAGCCACCTCAATCTCCTTCCATTTTGGATTCCTCATCGCTACTGGCCAGTCCAGCATCAGGGCTAATTACGCGCACAGAAAATATCTATTTAAGGAAGGGACATCCGCTCCCTTTGACCTAGTTGGTACCCTTCGGTGGACCTTACGGGGTTTATGGTACCAAATAAATTTCCCAATCGGTTTCTGAAAATCCTCCAGCTCTTTTGTTGTGATTTGGATCCGAAGGGCCTGGAAGACCAAGACATTTCGGGACATTTTCAGAGCCTGTATTCGGCCTAGCCAGGAACTTTCTTGAAGTGCTCAGCATGTTAATTGTTCCTTGGACTCCATCCAGAGGTCGAATATGTTCACTATGGTCTATGCCTCATATGTTTGAGTGATTTTTATTCCCAGGTATGTGATCTCTTTCTATTCCCAGGTATGTGATTTGGTACATTAGAGGTAGCTTTGTCTAATAATCTCTAGGTTCGCCTGGGTCTCTGATATATTAAGGCCAACCAATTTATCTGTATTCATCGAGAAGTCCGATATCGCCCCAAAATCATCGAGCATGGATGTTGGTTTCGGCAGGGAGCTAAGCAGATCTTTTAAGAAAGCAAAGGATATCTTATCATCCATGCATAATGCTATTTTGTGCCTGGAACTCTTGTATGTTATACTCTGGATCATAGGGTTCTATTGAATATGGTGGGCTAACGGCTCCATTGCCAGGGCGAATACAAGGGTGATAGTGGGCAGCCCCATCTCGTACCCCTTTCAAGCAAGAGTAGAGGCGTCCATTGACGTTGATTTTGGGCGCTTTAAAATTGGCCATGATATGAAAATCGGGCCAAAATGAAACTCTTCCAGTAGCGCTTTGAGGCATTCCCAGCTCATATTATCTAAAGCATTATGTGCGTCTAAAGATAATATCGCGAAGCACTCAGAATGCAATTAGGTCAACTACCTTCCTAATATCGTGCGCTCTATCCAATATGAAGCCTATGTGATTGCAGTCATTTAGTGTTGGGAGGACCCCCATCAGTCTTGATGCCACTATCTAACTACATATTTTTGCATCAGAATTAAGCAGTTCAATTGGTCTATATGCTGTGCAGTCCTCCCGATTTTTCCATGATTTCAGAATCTGCATCGTTGATGATTTAGCCATCGACTCCAAGACTGATCCTGTTCTCAAAAAGGAGTTATATAATTTAGTGAGGTGACGGCAGTGGTATACAGGTTTTGTAAAAAAGGTTGGAGAAGCCATCTGAACTGGGTGCTTTCCCTGTCGGCAGGGCTCACATTGCCTGTTGGACCTCTCATTCAGTTATAGGGGCTTCAAGAGGTTCCTGAGTTTCAGTGGTGAGTTTAGGGAGGTGAGCTGTGGTTATAAAGTTTGCCCTTGTCTCTGGGTAGTCAGGGATTCTTGGCCCTGCCTCTCAAATAGTCCCCCGATGCTGCCAGTTTCCCGCACTCTGAAGTACTCGAAGTCACTGTTTGTCTCCAAGCGCATGAATATAATTACGTGTGGAGAGTTTTTGCAATTTGGCAGCAAGCAGTCTGTTGGCCTTGTTGCCTTTTGCTTCGAAATGTTGCTTTGTGTTTAGGATTGCCTGGGAATCTTTCTCGGCCAAGTGGGCCTCAAGCACATTCCTTGCTAAATGAAGTTCTCTAAGTGATGTACTAGAGTTCTTGCATTTATGGGCCTGCAGTGCAAATATTGGGTACTTCCACTCATTTATATTTTTATCCGGGTGGCCAGACTCAATTGTGGAAGAGGTTATACAAATATCTGTGGGAGACTGGTTACCCCTCCCTTACTACTGAAGAACACAAATGCTCACACTTCCTGGATTGCACAGCCGTCAGCTATCACTTGTGCTTCCGGCTCAATAGAAAGAACATACCCCACCATCCCGGCCTTCTATCTTCTACCTCAGATCCATAAAGACAGCACACACCTTCCTGGAAGACCTATAGTATCAGCAATAGGCTCCATTCTTGAACCCCTGTCAGTCTATTCTGACTTTTTCTTGAAACCTTTTGTGTGAACAATGCAATATTTCGTTAGACACAACCGAGATGTTGAAAATGTTGGTGAAATTAGAGATCGGTACACATGATCTTTTAGTATCCCTCAACGTGGAAGCACTCTACACGAGTATACCACAGATGGACAGTGTCAACATCATGAAGAAATACCTTGATTGCCGATCGACTGATCAGGTCCCCACTGACTTTATACTGGAGTTTATCTGACTGGCACTTAGAGAGAACTACTTCTTTTTTAATGACTCCTTTTACAACCAAAAGCATGAGACAAGTTTGGGATCCACTTTCGCTCCAGATGTAGCCAATCTTTACATTCACCACTTCGAATCAATGACAATATACCACAGTGATAATCCTTTCACTGTACAGATCATCTTATGGCACAGATACATTGACAATATCTTCATGATCTGGTCAGCGAGCAAGCGAACCTCGACACTTTCCAGTTGGCTGAACACTCAAGATTGTAACATCAAATTCACTATAAGTTGTGATGCAAATCAAATGTCCTTCCTAGATTTTCTGATACAAAAAATCCCCTACAGGGACTCTGGAGACCTCTCTGTTCCGCTAAGCAACTGACTAAAATCCATTGCTCCAATTCGACAGTTTCCACCCACTGAGCCTAAGAAACAACCTTTCTGGCAGGCCAGTTCTTGTGAGTTAGAAGAAATTGCAGGTCCAGTTAGGAATTCGAGAAGCATACTATAGAACTGGGCTCTAGACTAAAACAAAGAGGCTAGCTACCTAAAGTAATGTGCACTGCCCTTAAGTGAGCCAAACATGCAGCAAGGGCTGATTGTCTAATTGCTCATGAGAGCTCCACATTGGACGGAAAAATGACATGCATTACCACCTTCAGCCCCATAAGTAACAATCTGCGGAGAACCATCCTTCAAGGAATGGTTTGGTCAAAAAATGTTATTGCCCCTACTGGTCGGCCATGTGTTTTTAAGCCTAAATCGCTCAATTTTAGAAAAAAATTTCATATGGACCTTACCCGAGTTTTCGTCCATTAAACGCACGCGAAAACAGGCAGTAGGGCGCCGCCGTTTTGTGATAATCCTATCACTTGCTGCATCGCCCTGGCTGACCTGCTTTTGCGGCACTAAATCATATCCCCCGCCCCTGAGCCTGTCATCAGCAGACGCGTACCGCCCATTTCACAACGCCAAAGCACGTCTCGTGTCAACATTCGCTGCGCTTCAGCAAATGACGTGTCGCCATGGAAATGGCAGGGCGCCTCTTTCCTCAATAAGTATAAACAGACCGTTTCACAACACACAGCAGCAGATTTTTGATTCCATTCCTCTCTCTGTGTTACTTTGAGTATTCTGTGACTCGTTTCTGTGCTCTGAACACACAATGGCTACAATAATGCCCTACATGTACGAGCCAGAGTATACCGAGCAGGAACTACTGGAAAGGGAAACACGCGAAAACGATGGGTCTTCGGACGGCAGTTGGGAGGACGATTCAACAGCTGAAGAGCCTGGACCTAGTTGCATGGACAGTGTTTCCACCTGGTGCACATGCAATCGGTGCAAGCTAATGCCAACCGAGGAGGAGAACTGCTGCTGCTGTGAAAACTCGGGATGCGTGGCCTACATTTCAGAAGGCGAGCCAGGACCGCAATGCATCACCAAGCTGCCAGACTTCATGGCAGCCTGACTCACATGGTCCGTGTTGAGGATAATGATGGTGCTTCTGCACGAACTTCGCGCAACTGTTCGTCCTCGTAATCCGAGTAACGAGTAAGTATACTCTGCTTGTCATGCCACTCTTATTTCATGGTCTTCTACTATATCCAAAATTACTTATACATATCATTGTAGCGCACGAAAGTCGTTCAATAGTGTGCAGTGTCTAGGTAGCGTTTGTCCGAGCAGAATGCCATTAGTTACAAGAATTGTCATTGACAACAAACGTTTATTAAACTTATCTTGGTCATTTAAAAACAGTTTGTTTCATTTCTTTTCACAGGTGGTACAGGCTGGTGGCCTATCGTTCCTTTACATGGTGGCCTCACGGGAGGCTTGGACACCGCGTTCGAAGAGTGCCGTTTGTGTCATAAGAGAAACGTTCCCGAGTGACAGCGGTCAGTGCAGGGGATTTTCTCTCGCTGTGCTGCAACCTGAACTGTACAATGTTTAAAGTCTTGTATTTTTGTGTCATCAAAATAAGATACAAAATAAAACACCACATATATTTTAACAACGTTTGTTTCGATTTTTTAAATTAATCAAGTGTGTCTGCATTCAAGGATGGACGTCAGACATCTGTGCTCGGAATGGGTGAAGTTCAGGCCGCTGTGAAGTGGGGTGGTCACTATCTAAGCTAACATAATATATTATCAATAATGCATGCACTAAATAACACTTGTTCAAAGTCTTTCAGTCGGTTATGTCTCTATAAAAGTCACACATATATCTATACTATCAATTAACATTGGATTCTACAGGCCTTAGGTCAAGGGTCTTGACCACTATAATACACTGTTTGAAGTGTGGGTCTGTGCTCACAAGAATCTCCGGTATGTGGCATTTGTTATTGATAGGCAACGATATACAGCAGTAGGGGTCAAATGTTAGTTGGGGATCTGCTAGGTGGGCATCATGGCGTGGTCAGTGGTCTGGCATATGAAGAGAATACCTTGCAGGGACACAGGGTCAGAATGGCAGTAAGTTTCCACTGGCGAGGGTGCATGGGCAAGGACACGTTTGTGAAGATGAACGAGCTATGTGTTTGGTTCAGGCTGATTCACATGCAGGACCGTGATCTCAGAGGAAGAGTGATGTGTTACATTTATTAGCTGTTGCAAATACCTCTAGAGTTTTCCAGTCAGAGTGGGAACGAGGGTGTGAGCCATGTGCTCTGCGCACTGTACTATCACAGTGAGGCCTGGTCACCAAGATGAGTGGAAAGGGGGTACAAAAATGGATGCCCCGTGTCCTGCTCAGTGTTCCCATCTACGCGAATGTCATCCAAAGTAAACATCACATAAGGGCAAGGGGCGAACCCACTACTGGAGGAACTTGGTACGAGTTTCTACTGAGAAGTAAAGGATGAGAGGGGCCTGATGGCCCCTCGCTCCCACACACTTGCCTGCACGCCCCAGGCCCATCCATCCATCCCACCCCCTTTATCAAAGGCGGTTCGCACCCGGGGATGAGCGCTGGCATGGGGGGCTGTCACGGGCGCAAACGGCCAAGGTGCCAAACAGCATGTACACTTCAAAAGGTATCCCACTCCCAGGGGCCATCGCTCACATGGCCTCCTCAGACCCCGTGTCTCCAGGCAGGCCTCCCCTGAGGCAGGCCGCCGCCCTGCAATCCACATAAGTGTGTCTCCATTCAGCAGTCTTCCTGTACCTTATCTGCACGCACCAGGCCCATCCATCCCACCCCCTCTATCAAAGACGGCTCGCACCCGGGGATGAGCGCTGGCTTGGGGGGCTGTCACGGGCGCAAACGGCCAAGGTGACAAACAGCATGTACACTTCAAAAGGTATCCCACGCCCAGGGGCCATCGCTCACATGGCCTCCTCAGACCCCGTGTCTCCAGGCAGGCCTCCCCTGAGGCAGGCCGCCCCCCTGCAATCCACATAAGTGTGTCTCCATTCAGCAGTCTTCCTGTACCTTATCTGCACGCCCCAGGCCCATCCATCCCACCCCCTCTATCAAAGACGGCTCGCACCCGGGGATGAGCGCTGGCATGGGGGGCTGTCACGGGCGCAAACGGCCAAGGTGCCAAACAGCATGTACACTTCAAAAGGTATCCCACGCCCAGGGGCCATCGCTCACATGGCCTCCTCAGACCCCGTGTCTCCAGACAGGCCTCCCCTGAGGCAGGCTGCCTCCCTGCAAACCACATAATACCACGACCTACACACATCATTCATTCACAAACACACCCGTTTCTAATACTTTATAAACCACTTGATATGTCTCATGAGAACATCTTTGTGCTTTGCAAGTCAACTCCTGAACCTTCTACCTGAAAAGCACTGAGATCTATGCTAATCTGCTCGTCATCGTGCTATCTGTGACCGCTTCGAGCAAACTCGTCAGTGGGCTACCTGTGGCCATCTACCTGTTCTCCTGCAACATACTGATCGGCCTGCTGAATCCAACTGTTTGTTGGTCGAGGTAAACGCGGAATTTGGCATAATATGTGTGGAACATTAAAAGTCCACCTTGAACCATTTAGGTTGTAAGGCGGTAACTACAGCTTTGCCGCATAAAACGACCAATTGAGACACATCGTGTTTTTTAAGTATACACCCCTGATGAATTTCCCCTGACTGCGTGTGTATGAAATGAGTGAGGAATGAAACATGTCGGGTTAAATGGGTGAGAAGTCGTGTGGTAGTTATTAGTTATTTCAGTTGTGTGATATATATTTTTTCTAACCCAATCACTGTGGTTAGGCTTAGTAGTAACATATTGATTTAAACATTTTTTATGCTTATTGTAATCTTTGACTGTGTGGTTTTTTAGGTTTACACGTACACCTCCGTCCCCTGGTGTACTTATATTGTCACTGATGCTTTATGGTTGTCTTTCTTGTTCTTTAGTTCATTCTGTACAAAAAGTTTTTAAAGATTATGCTATTTGTGTATTAAATGATGTATTATGCCATATTGGCATTTTTGTGATGTATTCTTGCCATTGAGGGTTAATAAAATCAATGTTTGTATACCTGGTTCTATCTTCCTTGTGTAGTACCAATAATGTTAAGCACTAATGTTTAGAGTTATGTTAAGTGGGCACTGTTTACCCCTTTCCCTGCCTTCTAATCAGTGAGGTTCGATACGTGACACCGTGAGACTATACTGTGGACCATTCTTTAGTTTATACTTTTTAGGTGTTCCTAAAGTTAGGGGGCGTTTTTGGTCCATAGTTTAATCCCCCTACCTCTTTTGTGTACAATGCTGGTCGAGGTAAGGCCATGTATCCTAGACATATTTCGGTCATTTTTACATTTCTATCGATTTGCGGTTACAGTACCCAATAGAGCTATGGTCATTGGTCTCATTGCTATTGACTTGAGTTTCAATTGTTATGCTATCAATAGATCTATTTATTTTCATCTGTGTCAATTGTCATCGAATTGCATCCTTCGGGGGTCCAGTCTATAATGTAAGCATGGTTCCTTGCAAGACCATAGCTCTCAACCATTTGTGTTGCAAAGGCGGGTGAAATCACCCGATTTTGTTTTTGCCGGGTGAGACGCCCATTGGAATGTATGGGCGTGCAGGAGGCTTGGCTGGTGAGTCAGCCCTTTACAAGGCGGGTGACACCCGCCAAAAGCGTGTGAGTTGAGAGCTATGCAAGACAGAACATCCAAGGGACGAGTCACATGTTCAGAGTTTAGTCACATAATTTAAAAAATGTCTGTAACTTATGCAAATACTAAGCCGCACCTGATGAACTGGTATAGTTCCGGCGACCAAAACAAACCTTGCATTGAGAAGGTATGTTTCATTTACTTTTTTATGACATTTTTATTCATCAAGATTTTATGATAATCTTGATATTTACTTTTCAGAATTTTCAACAATGCCTGCCTATTCGATTAGTGGTTGCCCATCGAAGACCCATGCTAAATCTGAAGGCACTACGATGCATGTATTCCCGAAAACTGTTGATCGAATAAGAGAATGGGTCAGACATTGCGGATATCCACTGGATGAGCGAGAAAGTAGAGTCCAACAAGTCTTTGAGGACAAGAGGGGTGATCGATACCGCATCTGCAGCCGGCACTTTCCCTCGAACATGTACACCACATCTTGTGTAACAAAGAAGAATAAACGGCGATCGACACGAAAATTGCCCGCAAACGCTATTCCCACTCTATTGTGTAGGTAGCCGAATGGATTCATTGATATTTTAGGTGTTGTTTCCAATTTGTAATACTTTCGACATTGATATGAGTGTATAGCTTTTTGAATAATGACATTTATCAATATATTATTTTTAGATTTCATAACCCACAAACAGAAATCTATATATGGGCACAGGGAACTGTGCTATATTGCGCATTAGTCAAGTATTCTGTCTCCTTACATGGCAATTTTAAAAGTTGGCTTTTCATTATCAAACAATTTACCTTTACAACTTCTTGACTATCCCTTGAATCTGAAGCAAGAACATTCTACTTCCATCACGTGCTCGCAGTTATCAACCACTTCTAGCGCGTATCAGGTTATCATACTTGGCTATTCCGCTACAGACTTGTTTTATGCATGTCAAGTAAGAGTTTGTATGTATCGTGTGATTATTTTACCAATTGTTTGGTTAGTGCTTTCCAATTGATATACACCTTAGTTGTAGTCCCCTGGTGTTTGTTTTCAGTTATAATTTGTGTTATCCATACTAATGCAAGTACTGTCTTTCAGAGAGATGCTGAAGCGTCCACCACATTGACAACAGCCCTAGATGTTGTTCAGCAGCACGAGGTATGGATACTGACCGCTCCATCGACCGTGATCATCAGGACTGGAACACTTGTCGTTTGATTGTTCTACACCATGTTTCATTCGTGGTTAGCCGTTGATCTGTACCTGTGCGGTCGACCGCAAGCGTGTGTTTCAATATTGTAATCCTTACTAATGCAAATACTATGTTTCAGGCAGTTGTTGAATCGTCAACCCACGCACTTGATGCGGAGCCTGACATTCAAGTAATTCCGGTGGAAGTGGGACCATGCGGATACGAATCGGCGCAACAGCTTTCGGAAGTGCGCACCACATTGACAACAGCCCTAGATATTCTTCAGCAGCACAAGGTATGGATACTGACAGCTCCATCGAACGTGATCATATAACGTGATTCTATTTGCTATACTTTCTCCCTATTAACGCAAGTACTGTGTTTCAGGGAGACAGTGGAGCTTCCACTACAATCACAAGATCCCATTTAGATGATGCAGATGTAAAGAAATCGGAGAAACAAGTCGATTAAATCTGATCATATTTAAATATTCCTTGATTCTTTTAGACAATGCAACATTTGCGGTTATCTCTTTATATGTACCTGTGCCGTCGACCCCAAGTGTGTATTATGTTTACAATATTGAAAACCATACTAACGCAAGTACTGTGTTTCAGGGAGTTGCTGATGCCTCCTCTTCAATACAATCATTCGTGGCAGTCCATGCAGAGCCAGAGGTATGGATACCAACAGCTCCATCGAACTAGGTCATCAGAGCTCGAATACTTGTCGTTTGATTGTTCCACACAATGTTTAAATCGTGTTTGGCTATTGAGATGTACATGTTTGTTCGTCCTCAAGTGTGTTTTATGCTAACAATATTTTGATACACAGTAATGAAAATACTATGTTTCAGGGAGTCGATGGAGCCTCATTCCGTGCTGTCTATGCGGATACAGAAAATATAGTCGTTGCAGCACAAGAGGAAGGGGAGACATGCGGATACGTATCCGAGCAACAGTGTGCAGATGTTGAAGGTCGAGTCAAAAAAGTTGCAAAGAAAAGAAACAAAAATAAGGTTAGTTACTAACCGTTCATAACTTTAGAACATTTTTTGTGCTGGGGACTATTTTATGTTTTTTTCAAGTCAATTGTACTATACTTGATCTTGTGTTTAAACTGAACATCCCTTTTCCAATCTGTCCTCTAGTTACCCGTGGGTCTACGAACTATACATACACAGACAGTGAAGCGAATGAGAGATGTTGCTTGCCAGACCATTTACACTATGGAGGAACTATTAATTCAGACACGGCGTGTTGAGACTCGGGATGCTCATGTCAAATGTACAGAAAATGAAATGAATGTGTCCGGAGAATCCAGAATCCAGTAAAGTTGTATTCGACCATTCCTACAGTGCGACCGCAACAACATGATACTGGATCTATTGAAGATAGCTCTGAAGTAGTCACAGATCAATTCACACAATCTACACCCGCCAAAAAATTGCCACCAAAAAAGCTGTCGACATTGTTGTGTTCTCCCATCAATGTTGAAGTAGCAGATGTTGAAATGACAGAGAAAGAACCACCAGCAGCAGCATTCACCGACGCATCAGAACTTGATAGCAGCGATATTTCTTTCAAATGTGGTGATATGTCCTCAACGGCACAGGCCGAAACAACTTTGACGCAGGATGACAGTCTAATGAAAGAGGGCAAATGCATAGTATTTGACAGTTGTTTGATGGATATTATAAGTATGCTGAAATGTGGGCATTGCGTCAGAGGGAAAGTATGTGGGAAGCCATTGATTCATGTGACTCGTCAAAAACAAGGCAGTAACTTCACAATACATGCCACCTGTAGATTACATCATACGTTTTCATGGTCTGCACAACCGATGCTGGGGAAACTGCCAGCAGGCAATCTTCTGTGTGCAGCTGCATCACTTTCTAGTGGCTCCAGTTTTAGAAAGTTAAAGTCTTTCTTTCAGTTTGTGGGACTCCATTTCATTTAAAAAACGCAGTACTACAAATACCAACATGATTATCTGTTTCCGGCCATTAGTGATGCTTGGAAAATTGAACAATTGCCTCTAGCAAGTACATTCGAAGGCAAACGATTCAGGCTAGCCGGTGATGGACAGTGCGACAGCCCTGGATTTTCTGCCAAGCACTGCACCTACCACTTTCAGGACATGGATAGTAAGAAAATTGGGAGTTCGGTGGTCGTGCAGGTAACACAATGTACATCCTCAGTGGCCATGGAGAAACTAGGATTTATAAAATCAGTGGAATATCTGCAATCGAGGGGAATGCAAATCGACCTCATAGCCACGGACAGACACGTTTCAATTGCCAAGACAATGAGAGAGCAGTTCCCACACATCAATTTGACGTATGGCATCTTGCTAAATCAATCAATAAGAAAATCTCGGCTGCAGGGAAAAAATAAGGTTTGGAAAGTATTTCAGAGTGGTCCCAGTCTATCAGCAACCATCTTTGGTGGAGCTCCAAAACTTGTGAAGAGTCAGTGGAAATACTACTTGAAAAATGGCGGTCACTGATGCACCACTGTACCAACGTGCACCGCTGGTCAGAAAACCTAAATTTCCACCAATGTGAACATGGCCCTTTGTCCCCAGTGGAGGCACGGAAGAAGTGGTGGTTGAATCCATATTCACCGACACACAAAGCCATTGAGAAGATTGTTTTCGATAAAACTCTATCAAGAGATTTGAGGGGACTGACAGAATTCTGTCACACAGGAGGTTTGGAGGTGTTCCACAATATGTGCCTAAAGTACAGGCCAAAGCGCTTGCATTTCAGCATACAGGGCATGAGACATAGGACTCTACTAGCGGTCTTGGTCCATAACGAGAATCTCGGCCGAGAACAATCTAGGACTAAGGGTAATGTAAGGATGCCTCGCTACACTAAGGTCTTTTCAAAAAGAAGTAAGCAATGGATGATCAAACCAGTCTATGAGGAAATGGAGTTCGACTTTGTCAAAAGCCTTATTGTTGCTGTATTAGAGAAGCATAGATATGGAATTTTGAACGTTTCTGTGCAGAGCACTGATCCATTGCCACCCAACATTGCCACTGTGCCATGTCCATCCAAAGGAGAGCTGGTTGTGAAGTACAAATCCCGGTTTAAATAATTGTAATACGATTGTCTTTTTGTAAATAAATGTTATTGTACAGTGTGCATACAAAGTACGCTAACCCTAACCCCTACCTTCACCATCCTTGGTGGCGAACAACCTGGGTGTCATCTTTGAATTCTCTCTATTCACCTCATATTGCTGACCTTGTCTATATGTGTATGTATATATTTTTGTTGATGTAACTAATTTTCGCAATCTCTTCTAAATGCTGGGCACTGTTAACCGAGGGGAGGCTTGCATATTGCAAATAATAAAACAAACAAACAATAAATCTCACTTTCAACTCAACTCCTCAGGTACTTTATACTTTCCCTGACCTTCCCCAAAAAATTTAAAGTCTCAATAGTTATGGTTCTTTGGGGCTTCAAAGCTCGCAGACAACAAGGACAAAATTGGGGGCCTTAGAACGCGCCAAGCGAGCCGTTGCAGATGGGAGGCAAGCCAGTTTGCATTTGCACATTGAGGCGCACTACATAGATGGATTCGAAACTTCAAGTTCTCACAGAAGGCTTTACTACGGGATGTTGCAAAGAAAGAATGTATGCTCATTTCTAGTGAAGGTCAACGGCTTTCATTTTCAGCTTGCACCCTGAAGAGGCCCACAACTCGCACTGGCAGTATAAGGTTCTATTGTTTTTTTACCTTGAGAGACAGGGACCATGCTGAAAGAACTTCATTTGAAGGGGGGGTGCGGGGTGCAATAATGTAAGACGATAAGGCAGAACATTCTGAAACTAGACCGAGTTTCATGTTCAGTATACGAAAAATCGTTGTCAAGAGCACAGTGGGATTTACGGACTGCATTACGCAGAGACACAATGGAAATTGCAAATATAATGTAAGTAACTCTTTAGACGCTTTTATACCGGAATGAAGAATTAATGAATGGATAAATGAATGAATGAAGAGCTTTGAAAAGGTTTGTGGGATCGTCCTTGTAGCGGGCACATGGGCATGGGCATGCAGGTCCACATTCCACACGCATGTAGACAAAAAGTCGTTTCTCATTGTGTACTAACCTCGATTTATTTTGTTAGTTTTCACATTGATTTTAGAGCCAAACATACTCCATTGCACTATCCTTGAAAGCAAATAGTTTCAGCTCGGCCGTAATAAATAAAATGAATAATATTAATAAAGATCGGCTGGCGAGACTAATTATGAATTTTCAAAACAGGTATATCCTTCCCTTTTGCCACTGCCACCAGTTTCAGACACCGGCAGATGGTTTTTTAACCGCCAGCTGCAGCTTAATGTAAACAACTGCACAATCCTGATGATCTTATGGGACGATCGCCAAGGGCCCATATGCCCTTACGCGGTACTAGCGGCTAGAAGCAACATATCAACCTTTACGCTGGCCTAGTGCCTACTTGATGGAACAGCCTTGCGGTTCAATGTGCGACAAAAGTGCTTCTTTGCACGAAAACCAACACCCTGTGTACCATAAAGGAACAGCGCGTAACTCACGATAAACTTTTACGGATTTGCGGATAGAGATAAAAAAAAAATGACTTTCGGAGTTCATATGGCAATTGCTGAATATTCTATAAACATTTAATGTCAAGTAAATGTACTTTACCAAATTTACTGTGCTGCTGTTTGATTTTAAAGTACAGTTTCATGTTCCGAATTGTGGCGCGCTGAGTTGTGAGTTGATCTGTGTTGGTTTCCGGGGTCTGTGTGAAGTCGCCTAGGAGACGACTGGGCGCGTTTGCCTACGCAGCACAGAAACGTCACGGAGAGAGGCGGGGAATATGAATGTTTTGATAAGGTCAGGCTCAGGGGCGGGGGATGTGATTTAGTGCCGCAAAAGCAGGTCAGCCAGGGCGATGCGGCAAGTGATAGGATTATCACAAAATGGCGGCGCCCTACTGCCTGCTTTCGCGTGCGTTTAATGGACGAAAACTCGGGTAAGGTCCATATGAAATTTTTCTAAAATCGAGCGATTTAGGCTTAAAAACACATGGCCGACCTGTAGGGGCAATACAAATTTTTGACCGAACCATTCCTTTAAGCACTGGAAAATGATACACGGAAGACTTCACACCAATGAAACCCAGGTACGGATACAAAAGACAGAGGAATCTAAAAGACATTCTAGTACATACTTACGATGACCAAAAGAAAAATAAAACTCAACAACAAACCATATGGTCCCTGCTGCCAGTGTTAGGGCCCCATAGATGTTGTGGGTGCTCTGTGTGCCCATTGACACAAAATATGAAAGAGGTGGACCTGAATGGACGCATGTGGCATTTGAAAGGTTTTACGAACTGCAAAAGCAAGTGGGCCAACTATGGTATCAAATGTCCATGTAACCTTTTATACACCGGAAAGACAAAAAGAAAAGTAAGACAGAGGACCTGCGAACACCGGTGGTCGTCTTTAAAAAATAAGGTTGCCGATAAACCCACGGTGGCACACGTCAACCAAAAAAAACGCAAACCAACTGACATGCTAGAGGAGGTGACAGATGCCCTACTTAGAAATTCAGAACACAAGTGGATTTTTAAGTTTGATGCAGTGACCCACGGTTTAAACACCAGAGTAGAATGGGCATTGTTCATGCATTAAAGGTAGGCTGTGCAGGATACTGTGATACATGCAAGCACATATCGGTTTGCTTCAGATCATAGTCTGTCCTCATCACCACATGAGGGTGAACCATATCAGCCTGGCCACTATCAGCCAGTGCAACGCCCCTGACAATGAGGAATCCAAGACCACCCTACGATGAATGTTATAGATATGGACATTTGGTCAGATGCCCCTTTTGCCAGTCCTCACTTAGATGTTTATCTTCACTGTGATGTTTATTTATCATCATGTTCATTTTTAATTGTTAAATTTCTTTTGGTGTGCCTAACATTAAGACAGGCGCGGATGCGGGCTCCCATATAATTCTCATATATACATATGAGGGTGTAACCCGTAACCCACACGTTCTCTCCTTCAGAAGGGTGTCCGCGCTGATTAGCATTGTACTACATACATTCATAGGACAAGAACCACATCCCCATGGCAACATCCGCACCCATGTTCTGTCCCGTTTCTAAAGCTTTGGTTTCATTACGAGGCTTGGCCGCCCTGTCTCTTTTGGTAACTTGTACAAGGAGACGCATACCACTGCCACGTAGACAACCCTGTAGTTTCACGGTCGACTACCATCTGTATACGTGATACGAAACAATGCAGTAAGCCCCCCAATCTTTTAATATCAATGTATTAGGGTTTACAATCACAATGCGCTGCACAGTCTTGTTGGCAGGATTATTGTACTGCCAGCATGACGATTACATGTATCTGCCGTAGTGAGCGCACTGACCTTGGTCCACGCATAGTGGCTGAGATTATACATCAGACTTTCTTAGAATATTATCTGAACACATCTGGTGTACGATACCCACGCGCCATACTGACATAGACAAGGCACTAAGCATGTTCGGTCTGCTTTAACACAGAGCAGATGCTGTTTTCATTGAATAAGTACACCAACACGGCGATTTTATAACTCTAGGAAATTGATATAATCTATGTCTGAGAATATACATCAGTATTTCTCAGAATAAATACGTTTTTCTTAGAATCATGTCTGAGAATATCTGTTTAGAAGATTATTTTATCATGTCTGGTGTACAATACTCGTGCACCGGCACCTGTTACCTAGACAAGGCAATAAGCATAGTTCTCTGTCTGTTTATTTAATACAGATTAGAAGCTGATTTGTCTGAATGTGAATAAGCACTCGAACAAGCCGATTCGATAACTCCAGGTAATTGGTATACCCTAGGACAAGACTACGGTTAGGATACATATGGTTTCTAGAAACTTTTTTTAAACAAAATGTTTTTGTAAATCTAAACACATTGGTGCAACAAGGAATGCTGATTAGTCCAGCGTACACACAGGAGGAACTAGATTCTTCTTTTGTTTTGCCCCTGCACAGAAGCAATTTGTTGCTCCGGTACAAATAAATAGAGCTCTTGAGTACTCTTACCCGGAAACGACTTCCCTAACAAGTTCCCTACTTTCCCTTCCTTAATTCAAAGTAGCACGTTTTCTTTGGATTACTATAACATAAAATGAAGCAACTAACAATGCAAGAGAATTTTGAAACCAGTATTTGTAATGTTTTTATAATATGTTTGTGTATTGTACATTTTGTGAACAGTTTGGTCGTTATCTGATTTATTCTGCACACAAAAGTGATTATATGTCCTGAAGATGGCTCTAATAACAAGACACTGTGTATACGTGGGTATAGTGTAACACGGGCTGAGAGCCGAAACACGTGTCGACAATGTGGATAAGAAAGCTGTAGAGGTTTACTTATTCTGTGCTCTTGTAAGCGGATAAAAAAGAAACACTGCTGTAACATTAAACATACAAGAGAAGACGGCTAGACAAAGTCTTTCCACATTTCTTCTCAAAGTGTCCGTCAATATGGTACAAATATCACCTGTATACTAACCCCTGGTCTCAAAAATATTTTGGTGTGTCCATAATTGTTGCATTTACAGTGTTATGCAACCACTGTGTATGTTCTCCTTAGTACTGTGTATGTACAAGTTTGTTTTATGTTAATTGGTTTAGCTGTTTCTTAAGGCTTTTAATGTACACTAAGTAAAAAATAAAAACTGTTCGGTAAAAACAAATGACTCACATGAGCCGAATAGGTTTCACTCTTACTCTTGAGCCGGAAGCACAAGTGATAGCTGACGGCTGTGCAATCCAAGAAGTGTGAGCATTTGTGCTCTTCAGTAGTAAGGGAGGGGTAACCAGGGGTCTCCCGCTCTGGTCTTCCACTATCAGGGGAGCATATTCCGCTCACCGAAGAGAAGCTTGGTGCTCCACAAGTCTCGGGGCTAGCTCAGGGCAAATTATGCTATTTTAACCATCTTTAGTCGGACACACATTGCCAATTCTCCTGGAGCACACGGAGCATACATCTGTTTGGTCCTTTGCATAGCAACGCCCCTCTTGTGCAATTTTCTGATGTCTTCTCTGAGCAACCAGGCAGGGTTAAGGATTTTGTTCATTACATCAGAACTCCGGCAAGGAGGACTGTCAACCTTAAACCGTACCAATAATTCCAGAAGCACGGAAGAAGATGAATTGCAACAGAAGTAGAGGAAATGCTCAAGGTGGATATCATCAAGCCTTCTGAGAGTCCATGGTCCTCTCCCATTGTCCTAGTTGCTAAAAGCGATCAGTTGTGGTGATTTTGCATAGACTTTAGAAAACTCAACTGTGTCTCGGTTGTAACGCTCACCTGATTCCCGCAGAGGCGCCGGTCTTGACTGGGTGAATGCCGTATCTTCAAAGGTGATGTGTAACACACGGTTGGCTCTTTGGGCTGGACCTCTGTGCACTGTATGTCTGACTTGAAGAGTAAGATGTCTTAGGTAAGTGAACGCCGAGCTCTCCATCTGCCTCGGGGCAGGGTGCCGTAACCAGTTTCTTCACTGGATAAGGGTGCAGGCCTCTTGACCTCAGAGGACTGCTGTCCGTCGTTAACTGCACGAACGGTAAGTTCTGGGCACTTCAAATGTCTTAAAAGTCTTTTGTAATGATATCTCTTGTTTTGCAGGGTTCCGGCGATGGCGGGCTGATGAGAGTTGAGGATCGAACCCGCGTGAGGAATAGAAGCGCCTGGAAGCACGTAAGTAAGCGCTTGTAGCCTGCTTCACGATGCGCACTAACTGTCCCTTTTATCTTGCAGGTACAAGTTCGGAGCTTTAGAGAAGCTGAAGGGTGCTGGAATACCCACTGGATTCGGCGTGGGAAGGAGTAATGGCACGTGAGTAATAAAGTTGCCCAATGTCTTTAAACGCACCTTCTTTTGTCTTTCAGATGCGGGATGCAGCGCCGAAGGCCTCCGGAGCGTGCGAAGAGCTGGTAAGCTTTTGTCTTTCAGATGCCGGAATGCAGTGCGAAGACCTCCGGAGCATGCGAAGAGTAGGTAAGCCTTTGTCTTTCAGATGCCGGAATGCAGCGCGAGGCGTTGGTGACAGCCGATGGACCAGGTAAGAGATGCGCTGCCACTGAAGACCGTAGTGCTAACCTGTTCTTTCTTTGTCTTTACAGGTGCTGCTGAAGACTGGATTCCAGGATGGTAAGCCTTTGTTCCCTTAGGCCCAGGATCAGAAGCAGAAGACACGATGAGCGTTCTGCTGCAGAGAATGCAGAATAACACAAAGCAAGATTCATCCATCGGGTGTGGTTTAAATAGCCTCCTGTAGTGCTTAGGTGTCTCCTTCCACAGCCACGCCTAGGTAAGAAAAGAGTTCCTGCTTTCCAGAAGAGTTCCAGTGTTCTGAACCTAGGGAGTGGCTCCTGCCCCACCCAACAGGAAAAGTAGTCCCAAACAGAAGAGGATCAGGGGTTCAACTGGCAGGTAAGTAAGCAGCATGGTCTGCTGCAGGTAAGTCCACCCAAGCATTATGAGCCCGGCGCTTCCAGCGCTGGGACTGGGCATCTTTATGAGCCTGGTGCCACTGGCGCCAGGACATGGTCCAAAAGGTCCCAGTTGGGACTGGCTGGCACTCGGAACCGGGGTTATGGGTCTGCTTCCAAGGAAGTCGGGCAAGTCCTGATCTTTTGGAAGCAGAGATCATGACAGTACCCCCCCTCAAGGCCCCTCCCAAACCGGGCTTCTCCGGGTGTTTGGGCTTGTTAGGAAATGTTCGATGAAATCTTTTGATTAGACAAGGCGCGTGGACATATTCTGCAGGTTCCCAGGATCTTTCTTGGGGACCGTAGCCTTTCCAGTCAATCAGGTAAAATAGTTTAGATTTGGAGATCTTGGAATCCAGGATGCTTTTGACTTCAAACTCGAGTTCTCCATCAACTAGAATAGGTTTTGGAGATGTAGTTAGTCGGGTTTGAGGTTGCACGGGTTTTAATAGAGAGACGTGGAAGACCGGATGTATCTTCATGTGAGGGGGCAAGTCCAACTTGACCGCTACTGGATTTACTATGGTAGTGATGGAATAGGGACCAAGGTATCTTGGGTTGAATGTGCGTGGTCCTTTTAGAGGTAGATATTTGGTGGATAACCAGACTTGATCTCCTACTTGATATTGGGGGGCTTCCTTCCGATGTTGGTCTGCTCCTTTCTTGTATTGTTCTTTAGCCCTTTGAAGGTGAGAAACGGCTTCCTTAAAGGCTTGGGTGATTGTAGAATGCAGGTGGTCTGCTGCTGGTGTTCCAAGATCTTGGAGTGGATCCAACTCCGAGGTTCGAGGGTGACTACCGTATAAAAGAAAAAACGGGGTCTTCCCAGTTCCCGAGTGGACAGAGTTATTGTAGGCATATTCGGCTATCCAAAGGATATCTTTCCAAGTTTTTTCAGTTTGTTGTAGCATGCAGCGCAAATACTGTTCCAGAGTTTGCTTGGTCCTCTCGGTTTGTCCGTCGGTTTGAGGGTGGTGGCTGGTCGAAAGTCTCACATCAATTTGAGCCGACCGACAGCAACTTCGCCAAAAATGAGAAATAAATTGACTACCTCGATCCGAAATTAGAACTGAAGGAAAACCGTGCAGTCGGACGATGTTTTCGAGAAATTCTCGGGCCAGAGTTGCTGCTGTTGGTAAGCCTTTGAGTGGAATGAAATGCGCCATTTTGGAGAATAGGTCCACGATTACTAGGATCGTATTGTATCCGGAGCATGGAGGTAGATCGGTGATGAAGTCCATAGAAAGCATATGCCAAGGGCGAGGCGGGATGTCAATAGGGCGTAAGAGGCCGGCTGGTTTTTCCTTTTGACTCTTGTTTTGGGCGCATACTCCACAGGACATTATAAAGTCTCTGATATCTTTTTTCCAAGACGGCCACCAGAAGTAGCGCTTGATCTTTTCCGAGGTCTTGGTCATACCGGGATGTCCTTCCATTAAAGAATCGTGATAACAAGAGATTACCTTTTTCTGTAAATCTGTGCTGGGCAGGTATAACCGTTCTTGGAAATATAATAGGTTGTCCTTCACCGTGAAGTCCTTTCCCTGCAGATGCCAATTCTGTATGTCTGCTGGAGTTACCAGTAGCCTGGCTTTATCCTTAACTTCCTCTATGGATTGTGTGGCGATTACACCTAGAATTCTTTGTTCGGGAATGATACATACAGGTTTAGGATTGATCAAATGTTCTTCCACTCCCATCTGAGAAAGGGCATCAGCGTTACCGTTTTTTGTACCAGGTCGATAGGTAATTATGAAGTCAAACTTGGCAAAGAATAGTGCCCAACGGAGTTGCCTAGAGGATTGAGCTTTTGCGGTTTTCAAATATTGCAGGTTTCGGTGATCTGTAATCACAGTAACGGTGTGTCGGGCCCCCAGAAGATAATGCCACCAAGCCTTAAAGGCGGACTTGATAGCTAGAAGTTCCTTATCAGTAATAGTGTAATTGATTTCAGGAGGCGAGAATTTGCGGGACCAAAATGCCACGGGATGCAACTGATTGGTTACTGGGTCCTTTTGTGATAGAACTGCCCCCATGGCAAGGCTCGAAGCATCAGTTTCAACGATGTAGGGGAGTTCTGGGCGAGGATGTTTTAAGATCGGTGCAGAGATAAATCTAGTCTTCAAATTCTGGAAAGCTTGTTCCGCCTCGGTAGACCATTCAAAACGTTTGTTTTTCTTTAACAAGGCGGTGATGGGCTGGACTATTCGAGAGAATTCGGGGATAAACCTGCGGTAAAAGTTAGCGAAGCCTAACATGCTTTCAACACCTTTTACGGAGGATGGCGATGGCCATTTGAGAATTGCATCGACCTTCTTTGAATCCATACGCACTCCGCTAGGTGATAATATGAATCCCAAGAATTCAACTTCAGTCACGTTGAAAACACATTTTTCCAACTTAGCGAAAAGTTTGTGTTGACGCAATCTCTCGAGGACCATTTTCACGTGTTTCCGATGTTCAGTTTCCGATGAAGAATAAACGAGGATGTCGTCAATGTAAACAACAACACACACATATATGAGCTCTCTGAGGACATCGTTCATAAAATATTGAAAGGCGGCCGGGGCATTGCAAAGTCCGAAGGGCATGACCTGATATTCAAATAGCCCATACTTGGTGCGGAAGGCCGTCTTCCATTCATCGCCCTCTTTTACTCGTACCAAGTGGTAGGCTCCTCTAAGATCCAGCTTTGTATATATGCGTGCTTTTCTGACTTGGTCCAGGAGTTCAGGGATCAAAGGTAACGGATATCTATTCTTAACGGTGATCTGGTTCAGGGCGCGATAATCTATACAAGTTCTAAGGTCCCCTTCTTTTTTGGAACGAAGAACAAAGCTGAGGAAGCAGGGGACTTGGAAGGACGAATAAACCCATTCGCTAGGTATTGATCCAGGTATTGTCGGAGGTGAAGATTCTCAGGCTCGGTGAGGGCCTAAATTCTACTACAAGGAGGAGTAGATCCAGGTATCAGGTCTATCTGGCAGTCATAAGACCTATGAGGAGGTAGAGAGTTAGCCTGATCCTTCCGGAAAACATCTTGGAATTCTAGGTATTCAGGAGGTAACTGGGGAGCCTCCGAGGAAATTGCTGCCTGTGCAACACCAGGTCGAGGGTGACAAGTAGAGACACATTCTGGAAACTGAACCGTTCTTGCTCGCCAATCGATCTGAGGATTGTGCTTCTCTAACCAAGGAATTCCTAGAATAATCTGGAACTGAGGGGCCTTGATCACATCGAACACGATCTTCTCATGGTGTCCATCTTGACTTACTAGCGTCACTTCTTGGGTGGTATGCGTTACTGGTCCGGAGGCTATCTCCGTACCATCCACCGTAGTAATGACGTCCTTTACAGCCTTTGGACAAAGAGTCAGATTCATCCTCAAAACCATTTCATGATCCACATAATTGCCGATGGCACCGCTGTCGACGTAAGCTTCAATCGCATGTAATCGATCCGGATGTTCAGGGCTAATGAGGACCATAGGTATCACGAAATGCGAGGTCACTGAACTGGTTTTAACGCTCGGCAAGAGGACCTCTATTCTTGTCGGGCAAGGTCGTTTCCCTGCTCAGAGTTTGTGACCCTGGTAACTGCAGCTCCTACTGCCTTCTTGGCTGGTTTCACCGGACAGTCTCGAAGAAAGTGCCCCGAGTTTCCGCAATAGAGGCATAATTGCAGCTGTTTTCTCCTTTCCCGCTCCTTTTGTGTTAATGGTCCTTTCAGGCCCCCTATTTGCATGGGTTCCCCGGAGTCTACTCCTTTGGTAGGAGTTGGTGGTTTGGAAAATACTCGAGCATCAAACTTGGAACGATCGGCCTTCCTGTTCTGCAGTCTGTGGTCAATTTGAACGACTAAGTCAATATAGTCCGAACAGTCTTGCGGGGGATTCACTACTTGGGCTAACACATCTTTGAGCTCTCCACGTAGACCTCTATAAAACAGCGTAATCCTTTTGTCCTCAGGCCATCGAGTTTCCACTATCAGTCTGTTGAAAGACGCAATATAAGCCAAAAGGTCTTGATTACCCTGTCGCAATGAAAGGAGCTCATTGTCCAAGGCCTGCTCCTGTGAATGTCTTGCAAACAGTTTTTCCATACTGAGCTGAAAAGCTTGAAAATCATGGAGAACCGGATCATCTTGATTAACTAGAGGGATCGACCAGTCTGCCGCATTGCCACTAAGGTACGAAAGCACGAAAGCTACCTTAGCTTGATCAGTTGGAAAGGCTGCTGGCCGGCATAAGAAGTGCAACCGGCACTGATTAATAAATACTGCAAACCTCTTGGGTCACCAGAAAATCGTTCGGGCGGAGCCAGAGGTACATTCCCAGGTAGGTTGATCTGCACTGGGTTCGTAGAGGATGTTGAAGGAAGATTTGCCCCTGATGCGGGTAACGGAGTTTGTCCGGCTTGTGACTGTAGCAATTGTCTAGCGAGATCGTCTGTTCGCTCCTTGGAAATAATCAGTTCCCTTCTTAGAGCATTTGTTTCCTGACAGGCTGCATGCACTTCTGCTCTTAGTTCCCCAAGTAACTGGGCTAGCTGGTCGGTATCCGAGGTTTCCATAGCGCCTGGGTGGGAGTTTTGCGGTAGGCTTTGTGTTCTGTAACGCTCACCTGATTCCCGCAGAGGCGCCGGTCTTGACTGGGTGAATGCCGTATCTTCAAAGGTGATGTGTAACACACGGTTGGCTCTTTGGGCTGGACCTCTGTGCACTGTATGTCTGACTTGAAGAGTAAGATGTCTTAGGTAAGTGAACGCCGAGCTCTCCATCTGCCTCGGGGCAGGGTGCCGTAACCAGTTTCTTCACTGGATAAGGGTGCAGGCCTCTTGACCTCAGAGGACTGCTGTCCGTCGTTAACTGCACGAACGGTAAGTTCTGGGCACTTCAAATGTCTTAAAAGTCTTAAGTAATGATATCTCTTGTTTTGCAGGGTTCCGGCGATGGCGGATGGCGGGCTGATAAGAGTTGAGGATCGAACCCGCGTGAGGAATAGAAGCGCCTGGAAGCACGTAAGTAAGCGCTTGTAGCCTGCTTCACGATGCGCACTAACTGTCCCTTTTATCTTGCAGGTACAAGTTCGGAGCTTTAGAGAAGCTGAAGGGTGCTGGAATACCCACTGGATTCGGCGTGGGAAGGAGTAATGGCACGTGAGTAATAAAGTTGCCCAATGTCTTTAAACGCACCTTCTTTTGTCTTTCAGATGCGGGATGCAGCGCCGAAGGCCTCCGGAGCGTGCGAAGAGCTGGTAAGCTTTTGTCTTTCAGATGCCGGAATGCAGTGCGAAGACCTCCGGAGCATGCGAAGAGTAGGTAAGCCTTTGTCTTTCAGATGCCGGAATGCAGCGCGAGGCGTTGGTGACAGCCGATGGACCAGGTAAGAGATGCGCTGCCACTGAAGACCGTAGTGCTAACCTGTTCTTTCTTTGTCTTTACAGGTGTTGCTGAAGACTGGATTCCAGGATGGTAAGCCTTTGTTCCCTTAGGCCCAGGATCAGAAGCAGAAGACACGATGAGCGTTCTGCTGCAGAGAATGCAGAATAACACAAAGCAAGATTCATCCATCGGGTGTGGTTTAAATAGCCTCCTGTAGTGCTTAGGTGTCTCCTTCCACAGCCACGCCTAGGTAAGAAAAGAGTTCCTGCTTTCCAGAAGAGTTCCAGTGTTCTGAACCTAGGGAGTGGCTCCTGCCCCACCCAACAGGAAAAGTAGTCCCAAACAGAAGAGGATCAGGGGTTCAACTGGCAGGTAAGTAAGCAGCATGGTCTGTTGCAGGTAAGTCCACCCAAGCATTATGAGCCCGGCGCTTCCAGTGCTGGGACTGGGCATCTTTATGAGCCTGGTGCCACTGGCGCCAGGACAGGGTCCAAAAGGTCCCAATTGGGACTGGCTGGCACTCGGAACCGGGGTTATGGGTCTGCTTCCAAGGGAGTCGGGCAAGTCCTGATCTTTTGGAAGCAGAGATCATGACATCGGTATTCGACAATTACCCAATGCCCAGAATTGACGAGCTGATGGAGAAGTTGACTCCTGCAAAAATATATCTTGTTGCTAGTCCTGACCAAGTGCTATCGGCAAGTCCTCTTGAATCCATCAGACCATGATAAAACAGCCTTCTAAACACCTCATGGTCTGTACCAATTTAAGGTTTTACCTTTCAGTCTTCATGGGGCTCCTGCTATGTTTCGGCAACTGATGGATTGCATGTTAAAATCATACTTGGCATTCTGTGGCACTTATTTAGATGACATTGTGGTGCATAGCAACAGCTGGGTCAAACACATGCACCATTTGTACGAGATCACTTGTGTTTTAAGAAAGATGGGCCTGACAGCCAATCCACAAAAATGGCTTCTTAAATGTTGAGGGGGGTGCTTGAGAGCCTGAGCAAATAGCTGCTGGGTGACCGAGCTCTGACTAAGACAAGCTCTGGCACGAAATAATATCCTGATACTGCTCATTGAGCGCAACGCTGAAGGTGTGCACCGACAGATGAGGTCCCTGAGAGGCTGCAGAGCAATCCTGAACTCTGTCTGACGTGTGATACGGGAGATCTGAGACCGGCACCTCACCCTGGGCCTAGGCGGGTTGAGATGTGGAGTGGCTGCTTCCCTACCATCGATCCCTGCCTGCAGCCGTGGGGGTCTGAGGATCGCCGGGTGGCTCCTCACTGTTGAATTCCCCACCGTCTGGTTGCTCATACCACAGCACTGAAGAGACCAGCTGTATGACTGGGGGCTGCCCGGTGACAACTTAGGCCCCCAGCGACGATCGCCTGGTGCTCAAAGCAGGCACCATGGTCCACTGCCCACGAGATCTGCTGAGGAGGAGGGGGCGAGTGGTGATTGTGATTGGAGCGGATGCCTGGCTTCCCCGATCACCACACTGGGCCTCCATTGCCAGCTGCTCGGCCGCTGCCTGGTCTGCGGTGCAAGCCTCACACGGACCCTTTACTACAATTTATGGGCCGCTGATGGTCCGTGAGCAGACATGGCGAACAATAGAGGGGATCGCTAAGCACCCATCAAATGCTGCCTACCGGCACACTAAGATCTTTACAGCAGCTGGGGAAGGAATGACTCAGGGGGGAGGATGGTGGGGCTGGCTAAGGGGGGATGGTGGCATATGCGATGTACAGGCATACAGGAAACCCCACGACAACATCAAATTACCGGGGCTAACAGACGTTGAGGGATTTCAGGTGAGTGCTGCTGCCCCAATGATCTAATTCCATGATGAGGCACACCCTTGACCCCTGGGGCACCCCTCCTGATGTCCCGCACCCCCTCTGGGGTCACATACCCACCTGGCTGCACACTGCCATATCAGCCTATGTCACAGGCCATATTAGAGCTGCTTGAGTGCTCCGCCTAGACTGGGAGCACCCCATTGCATGCTTAACCGTTGTGAATTGGTCAAACCACAAAATTCTGGACAATTGAACTTTGAGCCAAGTCCCCTGGGACAAACACTGACTATTCCTGGTCTTGTCCGCCCACTAATTCTAGCCACGTGGGGACATGTGACGAGCACAGCTGATCACTGAATCAGATAGCTGGGAGGATAACACTCCCACTTATATGCCCTTACATCGATCTGCCAGAAGATGGATATACAAATGCACTACAAGCGATTTTAAAGGAAATTAATCTTATATGTCGGCGGACACAGGAGTCTAACGCTACCATTCAGGACATTAAGAAAGAAATACAGGATGTGAATGCTCACCGATTAGTAGCCTGGAGGACAATTACAAAACTACTGCTACAGATCTCAACAGAGTCATCAGGGAGGTTCAACGTCTGGGTGGTAAGCTGGAGGACCAGGAGAATACTTCCAGATGCAACAATCTTCGCCTGGTTGGCCTCACAGAGAACACAGAGGGTGCTGACCTTGAGGGCTATATCTTACGGTCTCCCACAAGACAATCTATGCCTGGACAACCACCCGCTCCTACATCATTGAGAGGGTGCACATGGACCCCATGCCCAAGCCCACATCTGGGGACTGTCCACAAGCTATAACAATGCGGCTGCTAAACTTCCAGCACAAGCTAGCTATATTGATGGCCTACCGAGACACTGGGTCTATGCAGGTGGACCGCGCCACCACCCGTGTTTTTAATGTCTACTCCATGGAAGTCTCCAGAAGACAGCGGTCCTTCAGTTTTATATTTGAAGCACTGAAAGGCACGGTGCACAATCACTACCTTAAGTCTCCTGCAGTGTGGTACGTGCACTTGAATTGGCAGTCGCACTCTTTTGAGGATCCAGAGGAGGTATGGAGATTTCTCAAACATGAAATAGTAGCCGCTGACTTTGCCCCGGTCTCTGATAATGATGCTTATTCGGGTGGTCCAAGTTCGGTGTCACAGCCATAGCGCCTGCCTGAGGTGGGTGGAAGAAAGCCGGGAAAGGGCTCTGTGGCACAGAGCGCAGACAGAATGGGGCTGCAAACTCCCTGCTTACATATGTAATATATGCTCTGCTGCCAGGGTGTCCTAAGACAATGACACTGATATGCTATTTCAGGGCATAACTGGATCCACCGGCCATGCCGACAGCAGCCGGCTCTCAACCATGCTCACAGGGATTGACCGCAACATAATACTCATCATCTGGAACACACCATCACCCCTTCAAGCATTCTACTTCAATGCAATTGTTTTTAGAACCTTTGCCGGTGTATCCCCCTGGGAGATACTGGAATGCGGGAGCCAAGACTGGGGCTGTAGGGCTTTGTGCAACTGTACCCTCACATAGGTCTTGTTCACTCCTAGAGTGCGTATTGGAGCTAATGTTTGGAGCTCCAATGTTGATGTTCTTATTGTTGGGGAAATTATGGATGATTTGTGGGAACAATTGTCATTACAGAGTAGACTATGTTTATTGATGGATCTGGCTGCACTTTTTTGCACAAGGGATCGTGGGCGTAGGAGGCAGTGCTTTCCTGTTGAGGAGGATCCTGCCGCTAATAGTGCTCATGACGATGGGGGGGATGACCTCACTCATCTGCATCTCTCTTAATGTACAGGGGCTCAGCCATCCCATCAAACAGCGCTTTCTGCTAAATCTCTTAAACGACCGCGGGGTGACCTCTTCTTGCAAGAATCTCATTTAGATGCAGGGAAATTGGCCAAATTATGCATTGGGTGGGTAGGGGTTGCTGCCCACTCCCCATCACATTGGAAATGGGGCATCTCAATACTGGTACAACAGCGGGTCCCCCTTACAGTGCTAAACACAGAGGGCCTCATTATGAGAACGGAGGCAGCCATGGAGCTATTAGCCCCATGGCTGCCTCTGTTCCGGGCTCAATTACCAGGTTCCTTCAATGGGGACTTACCGGGTTACTCTGATATAGGAGGACCTGGTAAGTCCTCCATTCAGGAACCCATCCCCATTCCCATTTGAGCCCCCATAGGGCTCAATGGGAATGGGGAGGGAGGTAATAACGGGCAGATTACATTATTGCCTCCCTCTTCCCCTCGCGGACCCGGAAAGCATGCCTGGTTTTACCAGTTGTGCGATCCGGTCCTGCGATGGGAAGCTTGTAATCGGCGCTCCCGGAATGAAGGGGGCCGGTACAGCACTGGCCCCCTTCATTCCGGGAGCGCCACCCTTATAATGAGGCCCAGAGTCTGATAAGGAGGGGCGATTTGTGCTGCTACTGGGCCTTCTCTTCCAGCAACCTATCGCCCTTGTTAATATTTATGGCCCCACGACAAATACCCCAGGGTTTTATGTATGCCTTTTTTCCCTTATGTGCATCGCATATGGGGTGCCTCACTCTGATAGGTAGAGACCTCAATGTAACCTTAGAACCGGACATTAATTGGTATAACCCCACACAAGCACTGGGTGGGGCCCCACCTAAGAAATGACATGCTGGAGATAGCCACCAGGGGGCGCAGAGATGTTGTAACTGCTCTGTGCAGCTCCTCACCCACGGGCCATTTTGGGACTAGAGCCTCCCCCAGAGATCCCCAGTTTGTGTTTGATAGCGACCCCCCCCCCCCGGTGTGTCACGCTTCAGTGACTTCCTGAAGCCTTTCCCTGTACTCCGGTGCCAGGGGAGAGCTGAGATATGGCCTGAGACAGCCCACCGAGGCAGAGCCTTGCTCCAGGGCCGGCCCCGAGCACCACACAAAAGGGCCAGTGAGCCTGGTGAGGCCAGACATCTGATGCCCCTCCCCGGGGCAGAGAGGTGACCTGGGAGCGCTGGACCCGCAGGTGTGAAGTGAGGGACAGACATGTGGAGCCCTTGTCATCCCTCACCTCACACCACCCGCCCGGACCAGGGCACAGCATTGGTGGTGCGGCAGCTGCCGGCCTCGAGACTGGGGGAGAGGAGGAGGGTGCCCTCACTGAGGCAACGTGTCCTGGCCCCCTGTGAGGTCTGAACTGGTGCGGCCCCCAGGTTTACTACGCCTCAGGAAAGGAAACTCTAGCCGCTGCCGACCCTGACATGAGGCCCATTTAACTGCTGGACGGGTGCAGGGGTGAGGGTGGAGGAGGATTGGCCTCCCCGAGACCCTGCTACAGGAGGCCTTGTTCCTTAAAGGCGAGATTGCATCCACCTAAGATCCGTCTGACTGCAGAGCTCTGCCTATGTTAAGACATTGGACTTGATGGCTGACAAGAGAGAACAGAAGAGCATTGCATACCACCTTCCAATCCAAGGGTGGCACAGTCCAGTTGAAAGCCTGCAGGGTCCCCTAGCCTTCCAAGAAAGTCTTGTTGCTTGCTCCTGCGGAGGCCCGACACAAGGACGTGAGGTGCATTAGACACCAGGAGCCTCAGTAACATCCATTATCAAAGTACTGCAGCAGACAAGTAACGGTACAAGAATTAGTAGATGCCAAGGAATAACCCTTTCCTCAACTACGAAACAGAAAATTACTTCATTATTCTAACTGTGAAAGCAATGGTACATGATTGGGCATTATTTTCAGTATTGAGCTTTCACTTAACTTTGCGAGTATCCCAGCATAAGGATAAGTACGCCGCTCTGCCTATAAATGTCCATGAGAGATCCCTGAGCAAGAAGAAGCACCCATTGGGGGTCGCCCCCATGGCCCCTCCGCCTGCACAGGCTCTACAGGCCTGAACCCCCCCCTTTCAGGGGCACAAAGCCCATGGCGGATTTCCCCACCCACCAGCGGGGGCAAAGGGATCTGGGGCAAGAGCCTCCCCGAGTCCAGCATAAGACGCCATCTTGCTGCCTTCCCTGGAGAGCCCTACACCCATGAGTTGGTCATCTCTACAATACCCCGGCAACCCCAGGTGGCTACGCCCTCCCCACCGACAATGGTCATGGAGGACTCCAAAACAATGAGGAAGGACATGGCAGTGCTGCTGGAGGAAATAAGGGGCTTCACATCACACAAGGCTGGACGGGCTGGACAAGAAAGTAGACAATATGGACAACAGAATCCAGGGTCTGGAGGCAAACCAAACCTCGAACGACATTCTAGAGACCCAGATCAATATGAGAATCTCTGAATTGAAAAGGCGGGAAGAGCAGTGTGCCTTGAAAATGGATGACTTTGAAAACCGAGAACGTCAGAACAACCTCAGGTTTTTTGGCTTTCCAGAAAGGGATGGAGAATCGCAAGGCGACATAATCAATAGCCATAAACTACGTCATCAGAAAAGTCTTCAATGACAACAACACCACCGAACCCACCATTGATAGAGCACACAGAGCAGGAGGGGGTATTCCAGGACCTGTCGGCCTTCACCCTGTCCCAGAGAAGACCCTGCACCCCCTAACTAAAAGACTCGCCACGAAGTGAGTGCACTACAGATGGTGGTTCCCCTTCTCTCTCGCCTTAGAGTTTGAGGGGTACAAATATATAGGAGATCAACAAAGTAACACATGAGGTGCTTGGCAAGGGCTGCCCTCTGAGGACCGGAGGGGCCGCAGGGTACAGCCCCAAAAAGCAAGTGAACTATGGACAGACACTGTGTCAAGGGGCTTTGAAAATGTAAGAAGCTAAACCTGGCACTCCCCTCCCCCCCACAATCCTGAGGGGTCAGGTGCATTTTGGCAGATTTTAGTAGGAAACCAGGGAACAGTCCAAATGTTAGGAGACTAGCATGTGCTTTACCAGCTTTGAAAGTGCTGTGAGGGCTCACAAGTCTCACGCGATTGGCTGGTTATGCTCCCTGTGTTGTTTCTGCAATGTTATTGGCTGTGTTAATCATAATGGAGTGGGGTCTACTGAGGAGGTCTCAGAGGTGGCAGTGTGTTGTTAGAAGGCCCAGGAGTGGGGTAGCAAATGGTGGTCTGGCCCAACGGTGACCCAGATGATGTTGGGAACCCAGATTCCAGAAGGGGGGAGTTGGTGCTGGTTACAGAGGGGATGGGGGGCTTTACATTAAATGTCTTAGTTAAGACCACTCTCCAGAAGGTTGGGAAACCAAAACGCAGCAATGTTGGGTTTCAGACCCTAGCTTACAGTTCAGACAGCTCTAGCATGTAGTGGAACAATGGCCCAAACACAGACCTACATGGCTAAGGGGATTATACAATGGCACTGGGCTCACTGAATGTGTGAGGCTTAAACTCCCCGAATAAGAGATCTCGGACTATGCGTGAATTTAACCGGTCTAAGTTGCACATCATGTTTCTGCAGGAGACTCGCTGGAAGAGGGGGAATGAAACAGCCCTGAGAGCCAATGCTATAGATAATGTTTTCCACGCCTCCAACCAGTCCACCAAGAAGAAAGGGGTGGCAATTATGGTGGCCAGCAAGCTTAACTTTGTTCCGAAGGTGGAATCAAAGGACCCTTGTGGTAGATATATGATGGTCAAGGGGGGGGAGTAAAAGGCAATGCGATTACACTGGTCTCTGTATACTGCCCGAATGACAGGCAAGACCAATTTTGGGACACAACAAAGGGCAAGATCCAATCATTTGTGGAAGGGTCCTTGATTATAGGCAGTAATTTTGACATGGTCCTGGACCCTGACGTAAATAGGAAAAGGGCGGATCCGCACATACCCTCCCAAATGCAGTACAAGACGGCTCTCTGCTTTCAGCAGACCAATGAGGAATTGGGGGTGGTGGATTCTCTCTCCCAGTTGAGTAGGCGGGACACCCCCATTCACTTTCTACTCGAAGGTGCACGACACGTTCTCAAGGATAGACTACCTCCTAATTGAAAGCCCGTTAAAAACAGATATCTTGGAATCAACCACAGAGCCCATACTGTGGTCAGACCATGACTTGACTTGGTCAAAATCAGATTAGGGGAATGGTTCTCAGATAAACACAACTCAAGATGGTCCTGTAATTACCTGTTGCTTAAGCATAAAGAACTGGCCCAAACACTGTTGAAGTCTATCAGAGAATACTTTAACTTCAATGACATGGCGAGGTGGGGATTCCGGGAATATGGGAGGCATTGAAGGCGACTATCTGAGGGGTCTTGATAGGAATGGGAGCCAACAAAAAGAGAGAGAGAGCAGCAAAAGAGCTAGCCCTAAGGGGACAAATAGGAAAGCTGCAACTGGGGATAAATTGAAATCGTGAATGTTGCCTGGTGACCGGGAGAAACTCCAAAATACAGAGCTGAATTGAAAGCCCTCCTGATTTACCAAACGAAATGTAAGTTGGCGTTCCTGAAACAGAAATACATGGAGATGGGGGAATGAGCTGATAAAATCTTAGCCTGGAGGTTAAGGGAACAGAGAAACGCTAGAAGGGTAGCTGCAATTAGACCAGCGGAAGCAGAAAGACTCAACGATGATCGGGTAGCAGATGAATTTCGCAAATATTACAAAACCCTTTACACAACCGAATATAACAAAGAGGGTCCCCTTATTGACCCATCCGTGTCTGACTCTGGATAATGTCACGGCATTGGAAGCCCCAATTATCCGAGGAGGTTCTTGATACCATTAGTAAAATGAAGGGGGGCACAGTATCAGGGGAAGACGGCTTCACGGTCCGATTCTTTAAAACTTTCTGCTCCACTCTGGCCCCATTCATGACCAGAATGTTTAATAATGCCCTGGAAACTGGCCTACTCCTGAAATCGACGATCTCAGCCCTCATAATTGTCATCCCTAAGGAAGGCAAAGACCCATCCCTATGCCAATCCTACCGCCCTATCTCCTTGTTGAATACGGATGTAAAGATAATGGCAAAGGTGCTGGCTAATAGACTCAATCACGCAATGTCCTCCTTGGTTCATAGGGATCAGGTGGGGTTATTCCGGGCCGTCATGGTTCGGACAATATAAGAAAATCGATTAACTTAATGTACGAGGCGCAAAACAAGCGGACAAGTGTTCACTTGGTCTCAATAAACTCTGAGAAAGCCTTTGACCGAGTAGAATTGAGTTACATGGGAAAGGTCCTGCAAAAGATGGGGTTTGGTAGCAACTTTAGGCAATGGGGTTTGGCTCTCTATGACCCAGTAGCTAGGGTAGTAGTGAATGGCACTACATCAGCCCCTTTCCACCTGACTCGAGGAACCAGACAATGCTTTCCCATCTCCACCTTGATATACGTCCTCACTATGGAGCATCTGGTCATTGCAATCAGGGAGAACCGAAAGATTTCAGGGATTCGGTGTGGGGTCCTTGAATTTAAACTCTGTTTGCGGACGGCATCCTGTGTTATTTAACAGACATAGAAAAGTCACTATCAGACACGTAGCCCAGCAAATCCGCCTTCATCTGAAGATCCAGGGGTTTGAAGTCAGAGGGCAATGTCATAAAATTGTGTTGTACGCAGATGACGTGCTCTGCTTCCTTAGAGAGGCCCACAGCTCCCTTCCTGTCCTTATGGACTTATTGGCCCAATTTGCTACGATCTACGTGTTCAAGATAAATTCGGAAAAATCAATGGGAATGGGCCTGTCGGAACCTCCTTCCACTTTAGCGACACTACAGAACACATACCCCTTTCAATGGAGGTCAACGTAGATCATGTACCTGGGTGTACGCTTGACCCCAACATATGTGGGCCTGCTGAAGGCCAACATTCCCAATCTCCTAAAGAAAGCCAGAGATTCCTTGCAAAGATGGGCAACGCAGGAGATATCATGGCTCGGACGTATTAGCGCAATCAAAATGTCCCTACTTCCGAGACTCTTATACACATTTCATGCCCTACCGATACCAACCCCGGAACGAGATCTTCTCGAGCTGCAAAAAGAGATTGTCCGTTTCATATGGCTTGGGAAAAAACCGAGACTCCCACGCAAACTTCTTACGAGGGGGGAAGCGCTCGGGGGCTTGGGGCTTCCTTCTGTCCCGAGATACTTCCGAGCAGCTCAAGTAGCGGTAATGCTGGCCTAGTCTGATCCAAATGAACTGTCACCCAAATGGCATGACATTGAGCAGACCGCAGCTTCCGCTCCCCTGAATCTCCTGCCGTTCCTCCCAAGAAAAGCACGTAATTATCAAAGCTCCCTACTGCCCACTACAGTAACTGCTCTCCGATGCTGGGTTAAAGCCTGTGCACAACAAGGATTTACAACTGGACTAAGCCCTCTTTCTCCTATTACACAGAACCCAGCCTTCACCCCAGGTCTTCAACCTAACGCATATCGACTCTGGTCAGACGGGAAGCCATTAAGATTACGAGATCTCTATGATAACAATTTTCCCCTTACTTGTACAATGTAAAGAGAAATGTAAGCTCCCTGAAACAGAGAGATTTAAATACATACAGCTGCGCCATTGTGTAACGAATCCGAGCATAATTCGAGCAGCCACTAGACCCCCCACAGGGATAGAGCTAACAGTCCTGGAGGGCCAACGGTCCCATAGAATAGCCGCCTGTTACCGTCTTCTGGAGAGCGCCCAGATGGATGAGAAATTACCCTATATGTTAGCGTGGGAGAGGGAGCTGGGGATAACGATTTTCCAGGACTCCTGGCAAAAGATAGGGGGTAGAGCCCACAGGACCTCACGATGCATGGCAGTTAGGGAGGAAGCCCTCAAACTATGCTTTCGCTGGTACTTATCACCACATAAACTACATGCATGAACCCAGAATATCCAGACACATGCTGGCACGGGTGTGGCGAGAGAGGCAACCTGGTGCACCTATGGTGGCACTGCCCGATCATACAATCTTTCTGGGTAGATATAAGATTAAGGAGATCTGTGATACATTGCTTCCAATGGACCCACAAACATTGTTGCTGGTGGATGTCCCCGAAGGTGGATCCTAGCCGATGTTGGGCCGTAGAGCCGAACTAGTCTCTCAGCTACTTATGGCCGCTCGGCTCACGCGAGCCAGCTTCTGGAAAGATGTGGAGGGTCCTCATATAGCGTATTGTTGGGTAAAAGTTTGGGAACTACTAGGAATGGAAAAACTGACAGCCATGATCGAAGGGAAGCTCTCTAAACTTACTCGCATATGGGGGCCATTTCTAGAATATGTAGCCGAAAAGGAACACATGTTTTTTCAAGCAAGACTTGTGAAATACCTGCTGAACCCGTGACAATGGTTTTGATGTGCATGATCTAGACAAGAAGTACCGAAGGTGATATGATGAATATCTTCTATTGTTTATATCTTCTATTGTTTATGTATTTTTTTTTCCTTCTACCTCTGGCTTCCTCTCTTCTCTTTGCTTCTTTTATTGTTGGAAATCCCAGTTCATGATAACCAACCCTAGCCTGTATACAGGAGTGTGACAAAGATTTTAAGAGCAACAGGTATATTATTACTTAGTTAAAATGAAATTTCGGCACAAAGACATTAGCCAGTTGTTATTGCTATATTAATGGTCTACATATTGTGATGTACTTTATGCGGTCCGAGATTTCAATAAAAAATAATTTTGAAAAAAGAAAGAAAAGTCACCATCAGAACTTCTCTCTCAAATTAAACTGTTTGGCCTGTTCTCAGGGCTTAAAATAAACATCCCCAAATGTAACATAATGCCATTGGAGTCAACAACCCTGCAACCAGAGATAAGGGAACCATGAGTGGGATGAGATACAGCTACTACATACTTGGGACTAATTTTCCCCATGGACCTCCCATCGCTGGCAGAGTGCAATTTTACCCCCATGTTGGATAAACTTAGAGCAGACCTTACACAATGGGCCCCCCTAACTCTTTTGTCGTTTGGGAGAATGGTGACAGTTAAAATGAATGTACTACGCCGGCTGCTGTACCTGTTTACTGCCCTTCCGACCCCTCTCCTGGAAACCTTCTTTGGCAAACTAAAGCAAATGATAAACAAATTCATGTACAAAGGGAAGAGGCCTAGAGTTAAACTGTCGACTTTAACCCTCCCCAGAGATTTCGGGGGCTTTGGCCTCCCCGACTTCTGGTTGTACTATAAAGTGGTCCAGATACGTGTCTTGTTAGAGCGTCTTAGAGATTACCTAGGAACATACTGGACCTACATCAAAGACCTACACACCCACCCTAAGAAAGTTAGAGACTTGCTATGGTCTCCAACAAAAGCTATCCCCGACCATATTAGGAAACACCCAACTCTGACAATAGTGTGCAGGATATGGAAGAAGGGTAAATGCAATGACCACCTCTCTTCCTGGCCGTCTTTATTGACCTTAGTGTGGGGAACCCCGTTGGAGATTGCTGGGAGGGGCTTCCACCACGCACAAAAATGGTCCAACAACGGGTCTAGAAAGAGCTGGGCAACTGTTCACTGAGGGCCACTTCATTGAGTACATTCCACTGTCTGAGACCCTCGGAGCTGATTCACTGAGTGTTTTTTGAACACCCATGCCTGAAGGGCATTTTGTCCGACCCAAAATGGTTCTCCAAGATATCTCGACCACTCACTCCCTTTGAGAAATTCATTAGCGAAGCCACCTCACGAAAGGGAATCCTGTCCAAAATATACAAAGTGATGGTAACGTCGGAGCTAGAAGGGGGGCAGACCATCAAGCAGTTTTGGGCCAAAGAATCATGGAGGGCGATTTCTGAAGTGACCTGGGGTAAAATCTATACACTAATGTTCTCTGGCAACCTTTATACCTTGGCTTGGCGATGGAGCACAACCATAAAATACCGCACTGCTAGCACCTCCCTCCCCTGAGTATTTCCACAATGTTTCCGGGATCCTCCCCTCTCTGCCCTGATCACTGGGGTCAAACTGGTTCATGGTTCCACATGTGGTGGTCTTGTCCAAAGGTTAAGGTTTACTGGTCAGAAGTCCTTAGTTGGATTAAAGATTCAGTAGGAATAGCCCCTGACCTGCTCCCTCTGCAAGTGCTCCTGGGAGTCCCGTACGAGGACAGTAATGAGCAAAGAATTCCAAATCTTAGTGTCGATATGATGAGAGCTTGGAGGGTGGTCCTAGCCCAGAAATGGAAAGACAACTCTTTACCTTCTAAAGACGACCGAATGAACAACCTCTGGGATATATATATACGTATGAGAAACTGTCGGCTATGGTTTATGACTGTGTGGAGCCGTTTCATGTTGAATATGGAACTTTTATCTTGAAATGGGGTAGTGACAGGCCGCAACGTTGACTAATATGTTACTCGCTATGAGGTGAAAGGGCTGGCCCTAAACCAAGACAACAACCACAGGGGAAGAAAAAGGGGAATGCAATGACCCGGTTCCGCCACTGAATTTTGTTCTCTTGTTCTAATATAACTGACCTGTTGTCATGTCTGGTAGAATGGTCACAGTGTGTAACTTACTGTGGGGGTGGGTGGGGTTGGGGCTGGGTGGTCGGCCGGGGGACTTGTTTAAGGAAGTTTGACAATTTTTGTGCATTATTCCTGCGAATTGTAATTCTGAATTCTTTTTAATAAACATCTAAGTTTAAGAGAAATGACACGCTCCGCTTCCTCATGACAGACCTTTGGCTGGTTGACGTGTGGAGGCAGTTGCACAGTAACGAGAGAGACTACATGTTCTATTCTAATCACCAACAAAGCTACTCTTGACTAGACTATTGGCTAATCCCAAACACTATGCTACACATGGTCAAGACGTGCTCTTTTCTCCCCATGATGCTCTCAGATCATGCCTCACTACTCATGCGTATCACCCTCCCAAATAGCCGCCACACTGCTCCCTCATGGAAGCTGAACCTCATGGCGCCGCAGCACCCCAATATAGTAGATTTAGTGGCTCCAGATGTTGTCAATTTTTGGAATCTAGTGGAAGGCTACAATACTTTAAGATGCAGGGACTCCTTTAAGGCGTTCCTCAGAGGGCAGTTTATATCGAGATGGGCCTACAAGAAAATAATTTGTGCGGATAAAGAGACGCAATTGGCCTCCGAACTATGCATAGCCAAAAGTACCCATAAGAGCACTAGCGACCCCCAAACATATACCTGCATGATTAAACTGCAAGCCTACATCACTCGTATCACCACGCTGAGGGCACAAAAAGCCTTTTCTAAATGGGCGCTTGATCTCTATGCCGCCGTGCCATGGATAGGCCCCTTCGAATGATGGCTCTAGCCCTTAAGGATACACAGCAGGGACAATAGATTACATCAATCAAACATGCTGGAGGCAATATAATGATGAGTAATTAGGCTATAAACAAATGCTTTGCTGCTTCCTATCGGGACCTAAACGCAGCCCCTTCAGAGAGAGTTATAGCCCAGTTAGTACGCTTTTTGGACAAACTAACTCTTGCCACTATGACCCAGGATGACTTGGCCCTTCTGAATGCTCCCTTGGGGACTAGCCTTGGGCAAGGCGGTAAGACCTGATGGCCTGCCGATTGATGTATATAAGTAACTGCAAGACACCATACCCACACATGTAGGTCAGATGTTTCGAGAAGCGCTTGACTCCACCACCTCCCAGTCGCCCTACTCAAAGCTAATATAATGGTTTTCCACAAGAATGGACGCTACCCCATGCTCTGCGGTTCTTACCAGCCTATTTCCCTTATAAATGCTGATGCTAAAATACTGGCAAAGGGCCTGGCAGGCCTGCTTGTTCATCAGGACCAAACAGGCTTTATAATGAATCGCCACTCCTCTGACAACCTACGATGCCTCCTGAACCTGCTAGTAGGGAACTTCCACCCTGATGAGGTGATCCTATCACTTGATGCAGAGTAGGCGTTCAGCAAAGTGCTCTGGGACTACATGTTTGAGGTGCTTCACAAACTTGGCTTCACAGGGTACTTCCTGGAAAGGATACAGCTTCTATATACGGCCCCTTGCGCTACGGTGGTCACCAACGGTGTCACATCTGACCCCTTCCCACTACACACTGGAACTCGGCCCTCTTATATGCGCTTGCTATTGAGCCCCAGGCCACCAAGTTGAGAACTGACACTGGATGGTCCTGATTCTCCAAGGGAGCAGAGGAACACAGAATTTCACTATATGCTGATGACATCTTACTGTATGTCAGTCGATTTACTGCATCACTACCTCACGTTGCCACCATCCTACAAGAGTATGGACAAGTGGGCGGCTACAGTGTGAACAGGGACAAGTCGGAGTTCATGCCCCTATGCCAAAACATCCCCTGGGATCTGGGAGGAGAGGCCCCATTTAAGCTTCAGACACAACACATTAAACACTTGGGAACCCTGATTAGTCCAGACCTCTGAGATTTAGTTGATTTAAATTGCACACCTATGGTAGCCAAGATCAAACAAGATGATTTCCTAGGACAGGCTGCCACTATTGCTCACTGGTAAAATCAACGCTCTAAAAATGAACTCCCTTCCCAAGTTAATTTACCTAATCTTTATGCACCTGATGTCTCCCACAAGAGCAATGTTCAAGGACTTTGATAAACATGTTATGCAATTCATATGATTGATTTGTTTTTACTATGAGCCTATACAAAAGTGTTTCAAGGCGTAACAAGGCAAGGGAGGAGGAACAGAGGGAGGACAAGACAACGATCTTACTAGGCCCTGTAAGATTGTGCAAGTGTGCAAACAAGAAGTGCCCTGAGTTAAGTGCTGGGAGGCTGGGACTACAAGGGGCAATTCCAGCCCAGTAGTGCAAGGTTAGCCAGGAGGCAGTGCGAGTAGGGCCAGGCGGCAAGTGCAGGGGGACTGGTCGGGGAGTCGGGGGGACCTGGTGTCCTGTAAAACTCAGAGGACAACCAGGCAGCCAGTCAGCAGATGGTGCAGGAGCAAGAGAAGGTTAGCAGGGGAGAGGGAGAGAGAAGGAAGTGGAGAAAAGGTAGGTCTTGAGTTTTCAGAACTTAAGAAGGTCCGGCTCAAGGTGGAGAGAGGCAGGTAGGCCATTACAGAGGGAGGCACCTGCAGAGAAGAGAATTATACCCCCCAATCTCTGCTTGGAGAAGCGACTCACCTGCAGAGAGTTCGAGGTAGATGAGCGAAGAACTCTAGGAGTCAGGTCCTTAGGAAGAGAGAGTTGAAGGTAGTAGGGGCCACTGCCCCAAAAAGCCTTGTGGATGATGCAGAGGGTCTTAAACGTGTTCCTTGCAGCCACCGGGAGCCAGTGGAGGGATTTCAGGGCTGGAGAGATGCGGTCCCTGGGCTTGAGGCCAAAGATAAGTCTTGCTGTCCTGGTCTAGATGAGTTGAAGAGGGCGAACAGTAGAGGTAGGCAGATCGAGAAAGAGGCTGTTGCAGTAGTCCAGCCTAGAGAGAACCAGAGCTCTGGAGATAGTGAGCTTCTGGGGAAAGGTGAGAAAAGGGAGAATACTTTTGAGGAGGTACAGCTGGAAGTGGGCCTTCTAGGCAGGGTCTGTGATGTGAGGAGAGAAGGAGAGTGTGGAGTCGAAAATCACTCCAAGGTTTTTTGCCTCACCAGAGGGTGAGGGCAGTGGGCCCAAGGAGGGTGGCCAGAGTGAGAGAGGGAAAGCGGGAGCAGGGGTCCCAATGAGAAGGATCTCAGTTTTGCTGGCATTGAGGCAGAGATCGTTGGAGGCGCACTAGGACGGAATAGCAGATGGACAGGCGAGCAAGGAGGAGGCAGAGGGTAGCCTGAAATAGAGCTGTGCGTCATCCGCATAACACTGAAAGTTAGAGGTGACGGTAGAGATCAGGAGGGCCAAAGGGGCCAGGTAGACGTTGAAGAGCCAGGAGGAGAGAATAAAGCCCTGGAGAACACCACATGTAGAAAGAGAGGTGGTGGAGAGAAAGAAACCAAGTTGGACCTGGGAGGGTTGGTCCAGGAGGAAGGATAGCCAAGCCAGAGCCTGATCTGTGATGCCAAGGTTCTTGCAAATACGAGTAATCAGGATGTTGTGGTTGATCAGGTCAAAAGCAGAGGAACGGTCTAGGAGAATGAGGGAGAGCTAGAGTTGAGATTTGAGAGAAGATCTTCACGTGTGCTCAGGAGTGTTGTTTGCGTCCCTCTGGATGCTCTGAAGCCAGACTGATGGTCATGGAGACAACCAACAGATTCAGTATGGCGTGTTTGCTGGGAGAGCGCAATCTTTTCCAGGAGTTTGCCCAGGATAGGAGTGATAGAGATCGGGCGATAGTTTGCCAGAAAGGAGGGGTCGGCAGAAGACTTTTTTAGTAGGGGTGTGCACAAGGGAGTGCTTGAGAAGAGAAGGGAAAGTGTCAGTGGCAAAGGGGTAATTACAGAAATCGGCCAAGACTGGGACGAGAGAACCAATGTTGTCCTTGATGGTTCTGGAGGAGCAGGGGGTCACCTGTTTAGATGAGACTTTCATCGACCGGACTTGTCTGGAAACATCTTCAGGTGATCCAGGAGAAAAGGAGAGGAGGGGGGGTGGCCAAGGCAGGCCTGAGAGGGGTGGGATGAGAGAGAGGAGAAGTGGTGGAGAGTGCAGACAGGATGTCCTGGGTTTTAGTGGTGAAATGAGAAGCCAGAGCCGTGCAGAGGGCCTGGGTGGGTGTAGAAGATGAGGATACTGGAGTAGGATTGGCCAGCTCCTGGGAGATTTTGAAAAGTTTGGCCATGTTGTTAGAGGCCGCAGAGATGTGGGCTTCATGTGGACCCTCTTGTTGGAGAAGATGGACAGTCTGTATTGCCTTTGGAGCAGGTGACAGGCCAGTATATCAGAGGGTGCACCCAAATCTCCCCACTTGCAATTCAGAGCAGCCAAATCCGAGTCTTACCAAGAGTTGCACTTTGTGGCAGGCTTCAGACGGATCCTCATAACAGGGGCAAGGATATCCAGAGTGTTAGCGATGGAGAGGTGAAAGTTGGAAAAAGCTGTCAGGATGGGAGTCGGATCAGACACAGGAGTAGGTGGAGGGGAGAAGGAGGAGGAGGAGGAGGAGTTGGAGGAGGAGGAGGAGGAGGACGAGACAGCAAAGGGGGCCGCTGGCTCTCACTTCATAAGTCGCAAAGGGACAGGAAGTTTCAAGTGAGAAGAGAGAAGAAAGTGGTCGGTCCAGGAGAGAGGAATAGTGAGAGGATTTGAGAGGGGGGTGTCTGAAGAGATGAGAGCATCCAAGGTGTGGCCGGCAGAGTGAGTTGGACCAGAGGCAGGGTAGAATGGAAAGGGAAAGAGTCGCAGAGGTTTCAAAAGAGCACAAGGGAGTCCAGTTGGATGCTGAGATCACAAGGAGGAGAAACTGAGAGGTGGAGGATAGGAGAGATGAGGAGAGATCAGCCCATTCAGAGAGGAAGACGGTGACCAGGCCAGGTGGCCTGTAGATGGTGGCCAAGGTGAGATAGAGGCAGGAGAGACAGAGAGCCTGCAGACCAGGCATTTAAAGGAGGAGTACGTCTGAGTGGGGATGATGGAAGCAGGGATCCACTCAGGAAAGATCAGGGCTACTCCGCCACCGGGCTTGTTGGGCCTGGGATCGGAAAGGATCTTGTAGCCCTCAGGAAGGTGTGTGTCAAACCCTGGTACAGAGCTGGCCTTGAACCATGTCTCAGTAAGAGCGAGAACATCCAGGTCCAGAAGTTCAAGTAGGTGACAGATTTATAGGAGTGTTTGACAGCAGAGCGAGAATTGAGAGTAGCCACGTGGAGCAGGTTGCCACTTTTGAAAGACAGAGGGGGAAACGGGCTAGACTTAACAAGACGGTCCTGCAGGCTGCTATGGCTGACAGAGGACTTGCGCTACCCTCCTGGAAGATGTATTATGTGGCAGCCCAGGTTGGCTGGGTCAAGCGCTGGCTAAACACTGGGGACACTACCGGCTGGCGAGCAATGGAACTTCAAAATGTTTCACCGACTGACCCCACTTGAAGTATTGGCTTTCCCCCACCCCCAAAGTACCTTCCCAAAACAATCTCACAACACCCGATACTTGGCCCTACACACACACAGTGACATCTGTCTGGTACCGACACACGGGTCACCCCGGCATGGATCTCACTGCGAGCCCTCATGACTTATGGGTCCCATGACATGGCCTACGAACAACAGCAGAACCACTGGCAGGAGGTTAGGATAATGGACCTTTTTGAGGGCGACCAACCAGTTCCCTTCGCTAATACCAAAGATATCCTAGGTCTAACTGACTCTGGCTAGCTTCGATACAGGGTCATGCACTCATCATTAACACCTACACCATCAGGGAGTATGGGGCACAGGAGCATTTGCAGTGTGATCTAGAAGGGAGGATAGCTCAAGGGCAACATGCTCGCCTTGGAAGCAAGAGGGCACGGAGCGACATAGGTTCGATCCCCAGGTCTGTGCTTAGAAACCTCTGGGTATTAAGCGCGTTATAAATAACCTATCATATATATATATCATATATAACTGGCAAGGGACCCCACGGAATACCCTTGTGTCAAAGTATTTTATACCCTGAGCCTCCACAATAATTACAAGTGCAAGATGACCTTGGCAGATACATGGGGTGAGGATCTGGGTGTGGCAGTTACTGTGGGTGACGTCTGACTACTTAACTAATATCCCACGTACCTCCTGGAATTTGATGCACAGGGAGATGCAGTTTGTGCATAGGGCTTACTTTACTCCATCCAGATTATTTTGTATGGGTATTGCTGCGACTGCAGAATGCTGACGGGGATGTGGCAGTGTGGGCGCCATGGGTCACCTGATGTGGCTGTTCCCGAGGCTGACTCCCTTTTGGTCGGGGGTGTTATGTCCCTGATTCCGGCCGAGGCGTCGGCGGGAAGCAGGGAGGGTGGGCCCGGGCAGCTAGGCCTTGCTGCGCAGCTCCCGCGGGAGCAGTAAGGACACGGACACTCTCGTGTTGCTGTCCTGCCCCGGAACTGCCTTCGTGGAGCGGGGGCGGGGCTTTTATTAGGACGCCTTGCGTCACCGCGTAGAGGGACGCAAGGCGGATATAACAGGGGGTTACCCAATGCCAAAGGTTATAGCTGTAGAAGTGGAGCCCGCATCCCTGCAATTTGGGATAGGCATCGACGATTGGCACCCTGAAGCAACGGCCCGCAAATTGATCCATGTTGCAATTTCACGGCCCCGAAGGCCATCCTTATAGACTGGAAGAATACAATGACCTGGTGGACACTCCTGTCTAAGGTCTGCGCTGCTGAACGCTCATGCTACCACAGAACAGCAGGGCTGTTGCGAGCTGACACATTTTGAACACTGGCGGACACTTTCAATTAAAACTATGTCCACTTCAACATTACAATAGTTTCACTCTCACGGATCCACTTGGTTTATCGGTCAATATGTGACAGTTGAGGTTGGGAGGGTGGAAGGGGGATTAGGAGAGGTGGGGGAAGTTTGAGAGGGATCGGTTGTTTGATGTTGGGTTGCGCTGTAGGACGATGATGACTGGAAATAATGCAGATTGTTGCTGTATGTCTTGGAACAGATTTGCTTTACACCTTGAATGCACAGTATGTTTTACTGAGTTCTAAATGCAATAAAAAGAATTTTTAAAAAAGGACATGTTGATTTCTTAAGGCGCTGTCCTCTATACATTTCAGAATGCTTTATTTAGACAAAAGTGTCATAAAATCCAACAACATCATGTAGCAATTCATTTTAGCAAACGTTAAAACATTACAATAAAAAGATGACAAGATTGACAAGCAATAAATATGGCTCACAGTAGTAGTAAAACAACCTTTGTAAAAAGGAAATAAAATATCCCAACATTATCAATGGATCTGTACCTTTTTCCATCTTGCCCCCCAGCCCACACGAGATATTTACAAGTAGCATAAACTGCATAAACTGCTAGCACCTCACTGGAATTAGTGCAGACAAGCATGGCCTCGTCAATGGTCCGACAAGCTTGAGCCAAGAGGAACGCCTTCGATAATGTTTCCTCAATGGTAGTGTGGCCGAACACGTCATTAAAAGGTGAATCCTAGTTTCATTCGTGAAGCTACATAACGGACACTTAGAGGAGACATTGTTATGGCAGAGGCTTGCAATTGGTAGGATCCCATTACGCATCTTAATGAACAGCGCTCTTTCGTATTAACATCTAAATAATCCTCGCAACCATTGTTCACCTTAATACTCCAACAGCGTGCCAGGACTGATGAAGCCGCTGCCTTAATGCAGGTGTCACAGTGCGTCTTTGTCAGCGCTGCCTTTGCGAGATTGGTTATACTGCCTGGATTATCAGGTATCCTCAAAGCCCCATGGCATCTAACAACTCCTTGACATGCACAAACCAAGGTAACGAGGATCCCCCTGATTGGGTAAAAACATACATCACTGATTCTTTGTATTTGTAATAATAGACAGGCCGCACGCGGCAGATAAGTTCAATACCTTGCATCCTGGTTTCTAAGAATACAGGTACATTTGGTATTGATAGGGGAAGTCCCAAGATATTCTTAAGGTAATTGTTTTCTACGGAAGATAAGCTACTGATGCTTACCTGCCCCCCCACAGTTCAGGCCCATAAATATCAGCATGCCTAGCTTGGGATTTATAGGCCTCCAGGGAGACACGAACTGTGCTGTTCCCTTGCTCAGTAGTAAACCATGCAAGGGCACCCCTATACCTAGCTAGTGTCACTCCTAATAATAATAATAATAATTTAGCATTTATATAGCGCTACGAACCCTCAGGTATCTGAGCGCTGCTTATTATTACCCACGGTGTGTGGTGCTTTAGGCAGGTGCATGCTACAGGACGACATTACTGCTACGCCCAGGTAATCATAAAGTCCACCTGTTCGATAGGGCGCTCACCCAACTCTAGCCCTTGGGCTTACTCTTAGTTCTTGGGCTAAATACCATCGACTTTGTCTTTGAGACGTTTAAAGCCAGGCCATTATGCTTGCAGAAATCACATAGACCTATAACTGCTTTTGCGTACTAGTAGGTGTTAGTGATATTAAAACGGCGTCGTCAGCAAAGAGTAGGGCCGGGATCTTCGCTCCTGCTAGCGTGGGGCCATCGGACAGGGAGTCCAGGATCTCTTCAATGACTCGATTAATGAAAATACAGAATAGCTTGGGGGCCTGTACGCACCCCTGCCAAACCCCTGAAGGTTTCTGAGGTGATGCCGACAGTTCCCTGTCGGACAACTGCTAACTTGCAGGAAAACAGATTCTGAATAGCATCTAGCCATTGTAACAGAATATTTAATCCTCCGAGGACCTCCCACAGACAGCTCGTAGGCACTGTGTCGAATGCTGTCCAGAGGTCTACAAATATCATGCAGACACACATTTTCCTGAGGACAGCATACCTATTGCATTTTAGTCTCAGCCGATGGCTCTGATTGACTGTGCTCAACCCCCCACAGAACCCAGCTTGGCGATGGTTAATTTATTTGGTTATCAACAATCCAGGATTCGAGGTGAAAGAGAATCGCACTTGCATATATTCCCTCCCCCCGCATGCAATAGAGATCGGGCGGTAATTTGCAGGCACTTCTCGGTCTCCCTTTTTGTAAATTGGGGCGAGGGTTCAAGATGTAGGGACAGTATCATATTTCAAGACTGCATTAAAAGGCTTGGTCAGATAGGGGGAAAATTCCAGGCTTTGTGGCATATAGGTCTATTGGAACCCTATATGGATCGGGGCCTCACGCAATTTTTGTCTATGTAGAGCTCTGCCTACTTCCTCACATGTCGGGGTGAGTTATGAATACCCGCGCACCGTCCATGTCAATCCTTTATCACCATTTCCGCTGTTAGCCTGAGAGCGGAGCCCATCTTCCCTGTGAAACACTCGACCCAAGTTGATTCTGTAATGCAGCCTTGCTGCGTGTTGCCCCCATGATTGCGCCCAACCCCCATTATGCTCCAGAAGCCTCTAGAGTCACCTTTTCCTATTGCAATGAGAAACATGTCCCAGGTATTTCCACACCAGGCCTTTTTCTTATACATCAGTAGCTTCCTATACTCCTTTGTAGCTTCCCGCAGATCTGAGGAACCAGTTGTGTTGTTTGATCTAACCTCACTAATCAACAGGCCTTTAGCATGCCTGCACTCAGCATCGTACCAAGCAGTCCTAGTCTCTGAGGATTTAAGGACCAATTGCAGGGGTTTTTAAAACATGGGCCCCAGTTTCTCAGTCAATTTCTTGTAAAGAGTGACTAGCGCTTCACTATCCTGCGAGACCGTACTGGCAAATTCCTCCAGGAGCGGAATTATATCATGATATGCCACCAGCAGGATTTTACCCTGGTCGATATTGCCCCACTTGATATTCCGTCTAGCATGGCCAGTGATGACTGGTGGGACTCCAGTCCCCGATGCCCCAACTCATTCACCTCCAGAACCAATAGATGGTGATGATTTCCTACCCTGTACTGGATGCTGAAGCTATTCACGAGGTACCAGGCTTCAACATTAACAATATTTTACTTGTAGCCAACCCATTGTCAAAGGTTGGAGCTGCTGGAGCATCCACTGAACACCGACCATTGCAAGCCCTAAGCTTGTCCCAGAGCAGCAGAGTTGTATCTTCTTGGGCCTTCCTATGTTGCCTTCAGGATTTTGTAGAACTGCGACTGCCTATACCCCAGTGGCTCTCTTCCTCATCCATTATTTCGTCCATGGTATCCAGAGGCTCAAACTGGAGATTAAGGTCCTCCATAACCATCATCCTCAATGAGTTGCTCTCCAAACATTAAATGTGCTGAACCACTTCCAATATGAGGTCAGCACCTGCGGTAGGCCCCCATTGTAAATGATTTTTTAAAAATGTATTTTATTAATTTTCAATGCAACACATAACATACAGACATGTGTAGCATTGCCAATGACACATCAACTCGTTCGCCTGTTCACAACTCCCCCAACCCCTTCCATGCCCATTCCATCTGCTGTGCCTACCTATGATATGTATTACCTTACTTGAATGTCTACCATGTCTCTATCCTAAGATTGTGATGGTGTATGTGTCTGAACTTGGGTAACCTCCTGTGTATGGGGGGGGTCAGTTCCTGTATCAGCTGTCTCCAGGCAATCTATGTTTTATATCCACGCACCGATGGAACTTTTTGCCCTAGGTTTGTGCTGGCACAAAATTCGACTGTGTTCAATATTAATGACGACCAGAAAAATACAATCAGACCTAACACCAATATGCCAAACAAATGGAGAAGCCCTTTTAACAATTCCATTCCCATGTCATTACGGCAACATGGAAATGCAAGGCATGACTCAGTGACACTTAGTCAGCAATCATAATCGTCCCAGTCATCCCTACAGCACAATTTGTCTCTAATAAGTTGGAATACATGTGTCTTTTCTCATCTGTTAAGTGTTAGTGTCACCTTTCTTGCTACATTTGACATTGTAGTGATGCAGGAAACGTGGCTTACTATGAAACCGGTGTGGCATAATTACACTATCTTATTACATCCCGCAAAAACTTCTACTAGGGGAAGGCCAGTATCAGGGTTATTGGTTGCTATTAAAAATAGTATGAATCTACAAATCCTTCCATATAAAGCACCTACTTTCTACTTGCAGATGGTCAAAGTCATTTTTCCAGGAGGAGCGATTACCATAATCAACATCTATCGCAACAGGATGGGCCTAACAGATGAGACATTTTTCAAGGACCTTGAACATCTTCTAGATAATGCATCCCAAGCTCCATACATTAAGAACATCATATTGGCTGGAGACTTAAATATGCATCTATTAAGTCCACTGAAACATACAAATAACGTGTCAAATACGAAATGGATAACTTTGATGAATGACAGAAATCTTGTGATGTGTAATGGATCTCTCCTAGGAGACATACCACCACAAAATACCTGGCAAAGAGCTCAAAACAAGTCTATAATTGATTACGTTTTTGTCGATAGAAAGACATTCAATAGTGCTACTAAATTCAAAGTAAAAATATGATCATAATGTGCAACAAAAGAAAGCTTTCTTTCATAGGGAGAAAAATGCAGCTCTTGCATTGCCATTGATAGAACGAGATAGGACTAGCAGAGGTTTGAAGTGCCAATATAGAAAGTGGGTAAGATCATACCAATCTCAACTTCAACAAGCAGATGGTGAAGCAATGTTATGTTCTATTATGAACAAGAACACTACCCGAATCTGGACTTTAATTAATAAAGCCAATCATTCAAGTGAGATGCCAGTTCAGATAAATGGAGTCAGTGAAGCTGAGTGGATTACGCATTATACTGAGCTATATGCCCCACCCATAATGAACAAGCACGTTTGGAACCCAAAACCATCAAATTATCAGGGCCTACTTATTCTGGAAGAAGATATCTTATTTTATATCAACAAATCAAGTAGCTCGAGAGCTCCGGGCCTTGATGGGCTCAACAATTGCATGTTCAAAAGTCATCCTATTCTACGGGCAAACATTTTGTACAACGTTTTCACTCAGATCATTGAATCCAATACTATACCTGACTCATGGCAGCGCTCAGTTGTAGTTCCAATTCATAAGCGGGGTGACCGGTCTTGTGCTAATAACTACAGATCGATCGCGCTCTTGGACGCCCCGGGAAAAATCTTTTCAAGATTTATTTTACGAGACTTTAATAACTGGATATCCAATCATTCCCAACACGATCCTTATCAAACAGGTTTTATTTCAGGGTTGGGTACATCTATCAATTTACTAACATTAAACTACATCATCATAACACACCAAGCAGGCACCAAACAACCTCTATATCTAGTACTTGTCGATCTGAAAGCTGCTTTTGATTCAGTCTCTAGAGAACTACTCATTCAGAAATTAGTTGATCAAGGATGCCCATTCTATTTAGTCTCATTAATTGGAGATTTGCACTAAAAAAACACCATACAAGTTCGATTGTCGCTAGATGGCAACTTAACCTCACCAACGCATACTTACAGAGGGCTGAGGCAAGAGTGCACCCTTGCCTCCGCCCTATTTAATTTTTTCATATCTGACATTGGAAATGTATTTCAGGAAATCATTGCTGACTCTCTCAAACTAGCTAAAAAGTGTTTACCTTTTTGCTGTATGCTGATGATTTGATCATAATGTCCAAAACCCCTCGGGGTTGGCAAAGGTTACTAGATGCATTAGCGATTTATGTCCAAGATAACTACCTAACTATTAGCTTGGATTAAACGAAAGCTATGAGGTGCAACATAAATCGGAAGTCTGTGGGGAAAAACCATAGATGGTTAATTGAAGGGCAAGAACTAGAGTGTGTTCATCACTATACCTATCTAGGAGTTAATATTGCAGATCATGGTGATAACGTACAGTACATTCACAGTTTGAAGAACAAATTAGCTACTGGAATATCACAAGCCGTGCTTATCCAAGCTAAGTATGGTAAATGTACAACAACACCTGCAATCATATATTAGCTTAAAAAAATTATGCCCATTTTGCTACATGCTGCTGAAACCAAACCTATCATTTCAGAAATGGTTTGGACAGTCATGGAGGGTAAATATTGGCGACGACTTTTGCATCTACCAAACTGTGTACCAATAGCTTGGATTCGACATGAGCTTGGATTAACATCATTATATGCTCGCTATATATGGCAAATAATAGCCCTATTCAGGAAATGTATTCTTGCATTACAGTCCACTATGGTCACAGGAGCTTTGGCCAATTATATATTTTCCTCAAAAGATGAATGTATCTCAAAATGGCACAGATTGGTCATTCGGACCATGGCAAACATAGAGTTAACATTATTGATTTTGATTCAGATCCCAATGAGAGTCAAAACAAAATCCTTTCAATGGGACTGGTGTCAAGCCGTAATCAAATGCAAGTCCTATCGTGATTTCTCTGAAAACCCGTTCCAATGACGGAAGCTTATATTTTGAAGTATCCTGCTATCAATCATAGAGCAGAATTTTTACGGCTACAGTTTAACTTGTGGCCTACGAAATATGTCATAGCCAAAAGCAAAATTATTGCTCAATTGGAGACTGTTTGTAGATTTTGCAAGTTTTTTTTTTTTAAAACTTTATTTAATACTGGCATAACAAGTCACAGGGATTGTCACATTTTTATCGAGACAGTAAGGTTAGTATGCATGGAGCGGGTATAGATTGGGTTAGGGTTTGTTAGACACGGAGTATGGGAGGGGGGAGAGAGAAACAAGACACAGCGGGTTAATTGAACATTAGCTCAGTTTCTAAAGTCTTCTTATGTCTCTTCCACATTCAGTAGGTATGTTCTGAGGTCGCCCCAAATGCCTTTGGGTCTAGAGGTGGTTTGGATCACTCTTATGTAGGTCTCTTCACATTCTTGTGTATTGATCAGGTCCTGGAGCGAGCCTTCGTGTGTGGGAGGGGTTTTGGATTTCCATCTCCTGAGAATGTTCCACTTGGCCACGGCTCCCCCCTCTGCAAATAGTCTGCGGGTCTTAACAGATGCTTTCCCAATGTCTCCTAACAAGTATTTTAGTGGTGTAACTGGGATATTTGTATTCAATATATTGTTTATAGTTTCTGCCACCTCCTTCCAGAATTGCTTAATTGATGGGCACTCCCAGTACATGTGGATCGTGTTTGCGGCCTTTGCACCGCACTTGGGGCATGTCTTTGGCTTAGAGGGATCAAACTTGGAGATTTGGCTGGGGCTGATATGTAGATGGTTCAAAATTTTGAACTGGATGAGTCTGAAATTAGCGCATAGGGAGATGTTTTTAGTGTATCTACAGTAGTTCGTCCAGTGTTGCTCATCGATCTCAATGTTCAGATCTCCCTCTCACTTGGTTTTCATCCCATTCCTGGATGGGGTGTTACTCTGTACTGCTCTGTAGAGCGTAGAGACGCTGCCTGTGAAGCCATCCTGCGTCAGGATGTTGGATAGGAATTTGTGAACTGACGGTGCCATTGGGAAGGACGGCCATTTCTTGCTGCAGGATGCCTTTAGCCGTTGGTGTTGTAGTGTTGTGGATAGCCCCATTCCCGCCCTGTTCTGGATCTATGTGGCTGTGAGAAATCGGCCCTCAGGGAAGAGGTCTCCAATCCTGGCCTGTTTTTCCAGATCCCATTTCATTTGTATCGTTCGGTCCATAGTAGGTTCCAGATCTGGATACTGCCATGGGGGTAGGTGTGGCCAATACGGCATGTCACATCCCACTCTCTTGAGGATCTGTGTCCATGCCCGCACTGTCGATGACATTGGATTGGTCAGTATCCTTTCCTCTGCTACCTTGGCGAATATCATGCTCTTAAGGTTCAGAGGAGATGTTGCAAACTCTTCTACATGTATGTGCGCAAATTGTTCTGCAGTATTAGTCCAGTATTTAGCAAAGTGCGTCTGTGCAGAATAGTAGTATAGAAGGAAGTCTGGGGCAGCTAGACTACCAGTATCATAGCTTTCGCATAGTTTAGGCCAGCTGAATCTGGGCATGCGTCCTCCCCAGACAAAACGAGAGGTCAGCTTCTGTAGCGTGTCGAAGAATTTTCCACCTGGCCTGATCGGGATGCCGTTGAATAGGTACAGTAGCTTTGGTACCACCAGCATTTTCAATAGGGATATACGCCCATACAGGGATAGTGGTAACTTAACCCATGCATTAAGTTTGCATTCCAGTTGTGTCAAGTATGGAACGTAGTTATTAGCGTACAGAGTCCGCTTGTCTGGTGCCATTATGATGCCCAAGTATTGTGCCGAGGTGGGGGACCAACGAAGGCCATTCATGGGTGCAGTTTGCATTGTGGACTTGGTCAGAGGGATTATTTCAGACTTGGCTTGGTTGATTTTGTATCCTGAGTGTCTTGTGAATTCCGATATGTCCCGCAGCGCAGGAGGTAGGTGAGCCTCCGCTCTCTGATGTATAGCATCGTATCGTCCGCATAGAGAAAGATGAAATGTGGGGATCCCATGATACAAATCCCTCTCCATAACGTAGGTATGCTGCCATTCCTTCTATTGTTAATGCAAAAATTAGAGGGGAGAGTGGGCAGCCTTGCCTGGTGCCTCTCTGTAGATCAAAGCTGGATGACAGTGTTTTATTAGTCCGTACTCTGGCCACGGGATTACGGTACAGTAGTCTTATGAGTCGGAGGAATCCTGGACCGAATCCTGGACCGAATCCCATTTATCCCAGTATTGCGTACACGAACTTCCATGAGATGGGGCGGTATGGCCCGATTCCATTTCCAGAACTGTAGCTTCAGTAGTTACATGGGCCCTCATTACAACTCAGGCGTTAAAGGTTTAATGTCGCCATCGGCGCCGTTAACCCTTAACGCCTGATTACAAGTGTCCCTTTGCGGGTTGGTGTTTAACGCCTGCTTTTAGCAGGCGTTAAAAATCCAACCCGCAAAAGGACTTTGGAGCTAATTACAGCACCGTAATTTACGGTGCCGTAATTAGCGCCTTCCCCATTCCCATTATGCCCTATGGGGGCAAAAATGGGAATGGGGAAGGGCAAATGGTGAATGGGGAATTACCGCCCCACTCACCTTGGAATGGGGCGGTAATTCCGCCATCCACCATGGCGGAATCGTAACCTTAGCGGCATGGACCATGGTGCTTATAGCACCATGGTCCGCCGCCAAGGTTGTAATGAGGGCCAGGGACTGGTGTTTTGTTATTTCCTTACTAGTGTGAGATGTGAGCGCCTGTCTCGCGCCGAGTTCATTTGCGTGGATTGCGGGGTTCAGGACTCGTTTGGTGCAGCCGGGATATGTTGTTCAATATATGTCATGGCGTCTTCTGGTGTCTCGAAAAACTGTGTTCTGCCTGCGTGTTGAATGCGCAATCTGGCAGGGAACAGCATTGTGTATATTATTTTCCGTTCTCTCAATGCTCTCTTCACAGGGTCAAAGGATCCGTGGGCTGTCTGTACCCCTGTTGAGAAACCTGGGTAAATATGGATGCAATAAGATTCATGGGACAGGGGGCCTTGTTCACGGGCTAGACGGAGAATGAGATCCCGGTCACGGTAGCTGAGTAGTCCTGCTATGATTGTTCGTGGCGGTGCCCCTGGTTTAGGTGGGGGGGTTAGTGCCCTGTGTGCTCTCTCCACCAGGAATTGTTTTGAAAACTGCACATCTGGGAATAGGAAGTGGAGCATGTCTTCAAGGAAGTGTTCCATGGGAACATTAGTTTTGTTTTCCACCACCCTGGCCACCCTTATGTTGTTACGCCGTGATCGGGATTCTAAATCCTAGCATTTGTTCTGGAGCATTTTGACGTCTTTTTGGATCTTTTCCATGGCTTTGCTTTGTGTAGCCGATATATCCTCCAAGGTGGAGACCCTGTCCTCCGCCTCAGAGACTCTGGCATTAAATTTTTCTAATTTGTGCTCGGATAGAGGCTATGTTGTCGCCAATGTCGTCTAGTTTAGTGTTAATTGCTGCAAATCCTTTCTCCATGGCAGCCATGTATGGGACCATACCCTGTGCAGGGGGATCTGATGTGGGGGTTCTGGGAAAATCTGCGGGTTCTGTGTCGTGGATCCCTTTTTCTTGTTTTTAGCTCCTCCCGTCATGTCTGCACAGTGGTTTTTGCTTGATGTGCCCAGCTTGGGGGGGGGGGGTATGAGTAGTAGTGGAGGAGATCTGCGCCCTGCCTGTGATATGTATTCTTCCAATATAGTGCAGGGTGAAAGATATCAGTGCAGGTTCATTAGTGTGCCCATTAAGCCACAGTGTGTAGCAGATGCTTGTAGAGTAGATCAATGTTCCCTCTAATTATTTTTCTCTATGTGCGGAACTGGTTTGCTGTTGTGCGCACATTATTTTCCATGTGCGCAACCGACTAATGAGGTAAGCCACTTTGTGAGCATGCGTATTTAGTGAACTACCGTCGCAGTAGAGAGTTTGGAAAGAAATGTCCTCTTCCCAGCCACTGCAATTCTTGACATATCTTACACTTTTTCCAAACACATAGGCTAAAATAGAATGTCATATGTGATTAAACAGAAAACTCATCAACCAGTCCAAGACTTCAACATGTGCCACAGTACCTTGCAAACGTTTTATGCCACTGGAAAATCACTCATGTGCATTACAAAACACAAATATCTCTTGCCAAAAACGGATGTGGCTGTCAAGAAATTCAGACAGAATACAACACGTGCTGATGGATTAGTGGCAATTAAAAGCAATGTGTCAAACAACATGCTGATAGGAGTTCAAGTACCACTTTAATGAAGTAATTGAAGAACCAGGAGAACATGAGTCTAATAATTTGTGTAAGGATGATAATTGAATCAGAATAACTGCACCTCAGAATATGATGATTAAATATTCCTGTGCCTCTGCTTACTATCCACATTATGTTGTCCTTTGGGAAGTGATAAAACCGTCCTTATAGCTAAGAGACATATACACCATCAGTTTTTACTCCCTAAAAATGAAAATGTGCCCAACAAAAAACGAGAAACAATGAACATTTTGTTTCTTCAACCCACAAAGCTCTGATGATATTTTTCCCGAATTAGAGACCAGCAGCAGAGCAGTGACATAGGAAGGAATCTAATAATATGAATGCCTGATCTCAACAGGAATTTTAAGAGGAAGAACATCTTTTAATAAGCAGAAAGTATCCCTAGTGGCAACGCATATTACTTTTTTACTCCCCGAAAAATCATTTGACTACATGTAGGGAGCAAAATCTGATTAGAGCCTTGCTTGTAACCCTGACATAGAAAGTGGAATGACAGGGAACATAATATAGTCTGTAGTTTTGGTCACCATTCCACACCAGAGCCTAGACAAATTAAACAAGAGCGTTATTGAGGTTTATTGTGGATCTCTGTGTAATAAAATCACATATATACGCCTTTTAAGTTAATGGCATCAAATCTCAAGAGATACAACATTACAAGGGTGGCGCTCCCGTAATGAAGGGTGCCGGTACGGGACCGGCACCCTTCATTACGGGAGCGCCGATTAGGAGGTTCCCTTTGCGGGAACCTGTGAGGATGCCCGGTAAAACCAGGCGTCCTTTCCGGGTCCCGCGAGGAGAAGAGGGAGGTAATAACGGGCCAGTTGTAATGTGTCCATTATTACCTCTCTCCCCATTCCCATTGAGCCCTATCGGGGCTCAAATGGGAATGGGGAATGGTTCTTGCAAGGCGGTATTACCGGGTCCTCCTATGTCCGAATGACCCGGTAAGTCCTCATTGCAGGAACCCGGTAATGGAGCCCGGGTTGGAGGCAGCCATGGTGCTAAAAGCACCATGGCTGCCTCCAAACTCGTAACGAAGCCCATTAAGTCCCTTCTTCTGTAACTATGGATCCCTCTTCTGTAATACTTTGAGTTAAATAAGATGCAGGGAGATGCTAGAGACGATACAGAGCACATGGTTATATTGAAAAGCCCTCATCAGCTGAGCATAGAAAGAAAACGAAGGTGCTGTTGTCTAGACGGATGCTAGAATTTCCTATTCTTTAGCAAACAAGCAACACATTTCCTTCAGTATACTGCCGAAACGTCTGACTTGGTTTTTGAAATTTGCTGCTTTGTTCATCACCCGGAAGGAGTGATGACTTGTGCTCTTCCACCCATACCCTTCCCTGGCCCCTGTGCTCGCCTCCAATACTAGTTGATAGAGCACTGTAAAAAGTGAGGGATTGTAGCAGTAAACACTCACTGGGATATTTGCAGACCCAGTTTAGTTTAGTTTATTTGTACCGCGCACCGAACCCCGAGGTAACTGGGCGCTAGAACTGGAGCGAGTGTTACAGGCATATAGGAGAATTTACAACACCACAATAACAATAAATGCAGGTCGACTGATGGTTACAGACAGGTCGGAGGTTGAAACAGTACATGTAAGAAAGTTAGTCTAGTATAACAGAGATACATACAGAGAGAATGAGCAGGCACAACATTATTGACGGCGTGTTAGCAGACCCTTAGTGTTTCTTATCGAAGAGCCAGCTCTTCACTTTGGCTTTAAAGGTCCAAAACGAATCCATTCTGAGGCTGAGGGGGAGGACCCACAATACTTTGCAAGCAAGGCACATTTAATATTCAACATATTATGTGCATTTTAAGAATGTCATGACTCTGCATGTACGCCATTCTTTTGCAGTGCATACAGGATTGTTTGCAACATACCCTACCCTCATATCATTGTGTAGGATTACACAGTTCTCAGTGAAACTGTTTTACATAGCAGCAAGTTACCATATAATGTGTGACGGTCTATGCCCAAAGGAAGGCATTCTCCTGTCTGAATATCCGGTGCCCTGATACTATGGACGAGTAATCCCAGGCATAGTCCATACCCATTATCCCGTGTAGGCAAAGTAAATGATATTGCAATGTTGCTCTCCACCTATAGTGTAATGTTAGCAGTGCTAAAGTTGGAGATACTGAGCACCACATTTGTCTTCTCAAAATCCTCACAGGGCAAATAAATATTTTAGTTTTATAATGCGTTAACCCGCAAGGGGGCCGCTTCAAAGAACTTGCACGATGTATGTACTAAGAAGAGGAAGTATGGGATAAGGTTACACATCCAGGTAGCCTGCTTACTTAGTCAGTATCCAATATTTTAGCTGGTAGTTTGATTTTATTGTGTGGGTGACGCTTTTGGTAAGGCACAATGAGTAACAGAAATTCTGGCACGTGAAAATTATTCATATTACAACAAACATAAAACAAGTGGATGTACGTACACATCTGCTAACCTTTCGCAGAGCCAAGAGAGGAGGAGTCCAGGTTGTCTGGTACTATCCTAATCTGTTCTGGGGCAGAAGTTAGGAGTCATAATATCAAAGTTTGGTAGAATCAAGCTTAGGAGTCATGGGTGGGGAGGGAACATTATTTGGTTAATGTGTGCAGGTTAGATTCTTCTGTTCTTGGAGCCAGTTTTTCATATTATTTCTTTACCTCTTATGTGTGTATTTTGCTGTTAGGGATTTTAGGTGTTTACGGTCACCCTTGCATAGCAGTGTAATGCAAATTAGCAAAATATCAAGACTAGTTGCTTATTTTATGAGAAAGCTAATTTCAATTAATTGCTGTGGCTTGTGCCTCATTAAATATTTTTGAAGAGGTGAGAATTGTCTATGTGCGCTGCTAAAAATCTTCTGAGCGGCACCCAGAAGGAAGCTGGGCAAGCGCACATGCGCACAGCTTAGAGGGAACACTGGAGTAGATTAATATTCCAGCCTGGTGTTCTGGGCCCCGCCGGCATGGTTTTAAGGCAGTGGAGCACTTGGAAGGAAAAGGAGGACTATACAGGGTGCTCGTGGGTAGTATTGAATTCAGCCTTCATATGGGGCTTGTACCAAGCGGGGAACGAACTTGCTGCAGCTCCCGCTCGGCACTCCCCACAGTGTGGGAATCGGGTTGGTGGAGGCATGGATGTCATTTAGGGGTCGCAACTGCGACCTCTGTGGTCTCCCTTGCTACCCCTAAAAATTACATGGAGGCTCTTATGAGCTGGGGCCAGCATCATCATGAAGTTGCTGGTTTTCTGATGGCTATAGCCGGTAAGATAGCTCAGTGGTTTCAGCGCTGGCTGCTGGAATGTGTGTGTGATCTGCAGGTTGCAGGTTCGACTCCCAGCAAGGTCAGCTCAGCCTTTCATACTGCTGAGGTTGATAAATGAGTACCAACACGGGTTGGGTGATATTGTATGTATATTTGTTCTATATGCAGCGCTTAAGCGTAAGTGCTATATAATGACACATCATTGTCGTTTGACTTTGGACGTCTGCTTGCATTCACAGTGATTCGGTAATATGGGCCTATACGCACTGATATTAACGATGCATATGGTGATCCATTCTTGTATGAAATGTATATCACTTTACAGTGATATCGTAACCATATTTTTGTATTGTACTCAGAAACAATGTTACATGATGTCACTTCCTGTTTTGTCATGGGGTGAAAGGTCATGTTCCATCGCTTCCCGTGATGTCACTTTGGAGTGGGGTCAAATGACATCACTTCCTGTGATGTCATCCGAGGTCAAGGGTCGTGCGATGTCTCTTCTGCTACCCCTGGCATTTTGGTGAAATATCCCCTGGTGGAGACCGTTCCAGGATCGTCGGCGGCTTTGATGTATACCGCGTGTAGCGGTCTGGGGTGCCGCAGGGTGGCCGGGCCGGGCAGGGCGGCAGACTGTGTAGACTGTCGCGGCCCAATCGGCCAGAAGATCAGGTGAGAGGGGGTTGGGAGCAGCCGGGGAGCGGGGCGACCAGGGCGCATACACCATGCTCCGTCGCTCTGTGGACACGCTTCTACCCGGTGCAGGGATGTGCTCAGCTGCTTCTGGATACCTTTGTGCTCCAGGGAGGCTGTGGGCTAGGTCGCTCAGCTCATCGGGCAGCCCTGTCCAGGTGCTACGGGTGGTCAGGATATCGCTATTCCTAGGCAACGGGGGAGCGGCACGGCCTCCACCAAAGTCACCGTTTCCTCAGGGGGTTTCGGTAGCATTTGGCCAGATTGAAGGGTTTGGTAGGGCTATAATGTCCGAGATCCATCTGCAACAGCTCGGGTCGTGCTCCTCTCTCTGCCCGATACAGGGGCTCTGACCTCGGACCAGTTTTGGTGTGAAGCCGTGTAGCCGTTAGGCAGATTTCCTAACCTCTCAGGCGATGTCTCTCAGGATCAGAAGGTCGGTTTTCCACCAAACCGGCCCTACTCGTGCCAAGAGGCCTCAGACAAACACCCACATTTGCTGTACTCTCAACAACAGCGCCGTTCCGCAGGATTTTGCAATCAGGATATATCTAGCTACAGAGCTCTCAAGTCAGGCGGCCATCTTGTTGAGCGCACTACAGAGCCCCGTAGATTTCGCAAGTTACCATCTCAGAAAGAGACTCCAAAACATTTACTGCTTTACTTGGAAAAAATAATACGTTATTTAAAGCACACTATGAAAGAATATTGAGAGGTAGATGCTGACTTTTTGTGGTTAATGATATATTGTGGCTTTTTTACACAAATAAGAATTGCAGCAATTGGGTTTCTTCAAGAACTACAACTAAATGAAACTTGATTACATCCCTATAATATGCATTGATTTCAATGAATTAAACAAATTAGTAATGGATTTAGATTATATGATGTAACTACATTTTTTTTTAATTGATTTAGAAGTGGAAAGTGTTATATTTTTTATCTTAATCTTCTTTCAATTTTCTTTTTATTGTTTTAAATATTTTGAATATAAAACGTATTGTAAAGTTGTTAAATGTCAACTATATCAATAAAACAAAAAAGAAATCTATGTTTTGCTCTTCTTGGCCCCAGCAGGATGCTTCCTGCCATACAGCAGTTTCTGCTAGTGCCCATTTCTGAAGGTCTCTCAACCACACGCTCACTGGACCATGCTGGGCCTTCCACCCCATTGCTATCCGGCGCTTCGCCAGGATGTATGCTAGATCTCTTAGTTTACTCACATGTCTGGCTTGCTTCGGTCTCGGAAATATTGACAAGCCAACTCTAGTTAGGGTCCGGGCCACCCTACCCCAATATTGGTGTATTTCCACGCAGGACCAAAACATATGTATCAGGTCTACGTTAATCTGGACACATTTCGGGCAGGTTTGTTCAATTGCATTACCAAATTTTGAAATTTTCTCTGGTGTTAAGTATGCTCTGTGTGTGACATATAACTGGATCAACTGTAGTTTCGCATTTCTGGACACTTTCTTGTGGTACCACATAGTCCTACTCCAGGCAGTGTTCGACAGCTGCTCTTGTAAACCTACTTCCCAACGTTGTTGCATCTGTATTAGTTTGCTATCCAGACGCGTCATCAGTATCTCATATAATCTCGACACTGCGTGTCCACCTTCAGAAATATGATAGAGTGTTTCTATTGTTTCATCTTCTACCCCCCTTCCCTCCAATCTTGGCCATTTCAATTTTATAATATGGAGAAGCAAAGCATGGGTTATGTGTTTCCCTGTCCACACTCCCAATTCCGAAATGACTTCGTTAAAGGTAATTGGTCGTCTATCGTTTAGTATATCTCCCAACGTCGCCACTCCTCTGGTCTCCCAGTATTTCTGGACGTTTAGCCTCAGTTGCTCATCCTCTTTCCTCAGCGTCACCGATGGGATCTGGAGTGAGTAGGGTATCCCTTTACCTAGAAAACAACAGGCCTGTGCCATATCCTGATGCCTAGCTTCAGCAGCGAGGGAGACTGGGGGGTATGGGGTCGTGCGGCACAGTAGTCCATACCATCTCTTTAAACAAACAAAATAATAATAATGGGGTGCATGCTTGTTGCAGTAAACCCGTGTCTTGAGTCTGTTTTTCTGACAGCCAGTATGTAACAAACTGTAGTTTGCACGCCACAAAGTACCCCTCCAAGTCTGGCACTTTTATCCCTCCCTGTTCATATGGTCTTTGTAGTTTCTCCAGTGACAACCTACACTTCGAGTTGTGCCACAGGAAGCTCGGGCATATGGTGTTCAGTGTCTTAAAGAAGGCTTTGGGAATGTTAAATGGAACATTCGTAAAGTAATGAAGCAGCCTAGGAAAAACGACCATTTTTTTTTTAATGTGTTTATTTTAAACCAAGGCAGGGTGACAGCAGTACAGCAAAGTAAAAAGCAAGACATGTAAAACAAAACCACAGCTCCCCTCCACTCCTCCTGCCGCCTCCCCCCATGACCGTCAGTCTGGGGGCGCTACCCCCCGGTGTGTTTCCCCTTCTCAGGAGGTGTTTTGATTTTCCATGGTCCGCCGAATGATGATGGGCTTGTAGGTCAGTGCAGGGAATTTTTGATCATACTCCAGCACAGGGGCCCAAGTATTCTGGAAACGGTGGAGGGCTACCGGTCCTTGAGCACTACCATTTTTAATAATGCAGCCCTTCCCATCAATGACAGCGGCAGCTTGGCACAAATTTTCACGGAGTTCTCTATTTTATTCACCGCCTTTAACGCATTCTGCGCATGTTCTATCTTAGGGTCATGGAAAATTGTAAAGACCGGAGGGGGGTCTGCACTTCCGCTCTCTATATGGTAGAGGGGAGGCACAGAGACCCCTGCCAAGATTCTCTATTATTGGTAGTTGTGGTCAAGCAATCAAGGCCTAGCTTCACGGGAGGTGATGCGAGCTGGTTCTTAAGTACAGTGTAGTCCCTAAGCACCCACGAAGGAATGTCCACACACTGTATCGGTTAAAATACAGTCTTTATATAATTAATATTCAAAGTCATATACACGATCACGATAACTCACTTTGTGCTCCGAAAATCAACAATGGTAAATATGTACAATTCTAAAGTGGTACCACTAACGTTATTAGATCTTATTAAAGTGCATACGGTCAGAATGACACACAGATCAAAATAAAGAGGAAACCAGCAGTAGAGAGAGGAAGGAAAGCAAGATGGTTGAGCAATAGGCAGAATACTGGTAACTACTGTTAAACACAGCTCTGTGTGGAGATCCCCCCACCTGCGCAACCTGTAGAAGAAAGATACAAGCCCAGTCCATATATTGTTCACACTAAACTTTCCAATAGTTCTGCAACCCCAAAGTACCTGGCGCAGTAGCGTTCCTCGTCGGGGAAATCGACAACCCTTCTTTAGTGTCCTCCCTTTCAGGCAGGAGTCACGGGTCGTCGAATGTCCGACGGAGAACAGGTCGATTTACGACGGTGAAGTGGCCGCGTCATTCCTAGCGGTGCTCGTTCACGGGGAAGCGTAAACGTCCTGCTAGGAAGAGGCGTGCGGGGCACTTCGGTGTCGATAGTTCTGGACCGCAAAGGGTTGAAGAACTGTGGCCATGCAAGGGCGTTGAGTCATCGGCGTCTCTGTGGTCTTTGGGTGGCGGAAAACCCACCTGTGGATGCTCCTCGGCGCGTCGACGGTCAGGCCTTCTCCAGCAGGATACGGCGGCGACGATGCGGACGAGAGTGTCCTTGGATCAATGAAGTTCGTAGGCAACGGGAGCACGGCTGCTCCAGTCTGCGACAGCGGTCGGCGACAGTGGCGGACAACACTCTGGGCGCTTCTCCTTGGAGTTCCGCAGCAGTCCCCGTATCGGGTCGCAGCCTGTCGAAGGTCTGTCTACCAGGGAGCTTAGGCAAAGATCAGCTGTGCACGATGGTCCCTCGTAGCTCGGGAAGAGGGCGCCTTACCAGGTCCTCTCTGGGTCAGTTCTTGAAGCACAGCAGCTTTCAGATTGCGAAGGAGAGCAACAGCAATTCTTCTCGTCCAGCAGGGCTTCAGGATCAAGCTTCAGTTACTCCAGTTACTCGTCGTAGTGGACTTCAGCTTCTGAACACAATTCCTAGCAGTGAGAGGTCCCCAGATATACTGTTGATCTCCCATTCATTCCGCTGGGTCACACTCAAGCATCCAATCATGACTACGGGCATTCATGCCGGCAGGCAGCCAATCAGGCACACGAGGTATTCAGGCCATTCACTTCTCTCCAGACACTCACAAGTTATGTGTATTGGGACAAGTACCGAGCCATTCAACACTCCAAGCTGCATTCATACCGGTTTCGGGCAGGGCTGTCTCAACCATTGTGTCAAACACCAGATACTAGACAGCCACAACATAGAATGTATATTTATCACACACTCCATTCACCCAGGTCCCACCCACAGGCGTACCCACAACATACGGTCGTTGAGAAGGATCCAGCCAGTCTGGTCGGCACTTCCCCAAACTACCATATACGGAACTTCCACCCAACAGCCAGTCAGGGGGAAGGACAGAGGCAGGGCTTCCCGGGACTTCGGGAAGATCAAGGTAACAGGTGATGGAAGGCAAGAGGCCATGGGGGCCATTTTGTCTCCATCAGGAATCTACTGATTCCCATGGCAGGGCCTGGGAATCCCAAAATGGAGCACGCTCAGGGCACCAGTCATTTCAGCACAGAGCGGCCACCAGCCCGTACCCTGCTCTGTGGGTCACACACAGGTGCCCAAAAACATACACTAGGGGCACAGGGTTGTACCCCTACCCATGGGTGCCGTAAGGGTATCCCATGGGGCTGTTCACCAAACAAAAAGAGAGAGAGCTGCACCGCCAGGAGTCTCACATGAACTCCTGCGTGGAAAACGCAACAGAACACACGATAAAAAGGCAGTAAAGGACAAGGATACGAGGCCCTGTCCCTCCGATGCATTTCCAGCATCACAAAGATGTCTTCCCTGAGGTATCTCAATGTATCAATTTCCCATTTAATCGGTAGCTTAGGTAACTTGCCCTCAGTCCTCCCTCTGTACCCAGCTAGGGGGAACAAACTTGACTTCTGTGCATTTATTGTGATACCTGATAGGTCCGCAAAGCGATCAAACACTTCTAATATGTATTCCAAATTGGTCTCCAGCTGCTGTAGGTAAAGAAGCATGTCATCAGCATACAGGGAGATCAAGTGCGTGCTGCCCAGTATTCTTATGCATGCATCCTGATATTCTTTTCATAGATATACCCCCAGCGACTCCAGGGTCAATATAAATAGCGTAGGAGACCAGGGGCAGCCCTCCCTCCTGCCTTTGCTCAACCTCCATTGCTCTGATATAGTGGAGCCTGTCTTGACTCTCGCCATTGGGTTGCTATATAGTAGCTTTACACATTGAATGTATGTGGGGCCCATCCAAAACCCTTTCAACACCGCTAGCAGCCAAGGCCACTGGACCGAGTCGAATGTCTTGACTGCATCTAGCGAGGTCACTGCTAGAAGCTGGGCGCTGTCTTTGGTTTGGTCTATAACACGGTGCAGACATCTTAGATTACACGTGATGTTTCTATATGGGACATAACCTGATTGATCTAGATGTATGATTTTATGAATTACTGACTTCAACCTGTTAGCCAACAGAGCCGTCAGAATCTTCCCATCCTGGTTGAGCAGCGAGAGAGGTCGGTAAGAGCCGCAATCAGTCTCGGGTTTATTGGGCTTCAATAAGGGAACAATAATTGATTCTCCTAAAGACAGCGGCGAAATGCCTTTATCCAGTGCTTCATTTAGCATTGTTAACAATGAGGGTGTAATCTCTGCCGTGAACTCTTTGTAGAACTCGCTTGGCAAACCATCCGCCACTGAAGCTTTCCCCGATGGCAACACTCTTATAGTGTGTTCCTGCACTTCTCTGGTTATGGGGCCTCAAGCCGGTCTGCCTCTTCTGCGTCTAATTGTGGAAGATCTATCAACGCTAAAGCGTCATCTATTTCTGACTCTGGAATTTCAGATGTCTCTTCGTATAGTGTCTTATAGAAATCATAAAAACATTTGTTTATGTCCTGTTGCGTCTCACAGATCTCCCCATTCTTATCTGTAACTGTCCGAATCGCGCTCCGCTCTGATTCATTCTTATACAACGAGGCTAACAGGCAACCCGGTTTGTCGCCTTCGGTGTGTTGCCTTTCCACATATTTATTATAACTCAGTTTACTCAGTCTGTGACAGTGTGCTAAGCACTCCTGCTGGAGGGCAACAGTTTCTTGGGCATTCTCACTGGTTATATCACGCTGACCATCTATGGCTTCTAATTTTATCTCAGCCTTATGTAAATCATTGTCTATTGTGGCTTTTACCCCATTCGCTTTAGCAATCGCTATCCCCCTGATCACTACCTTGAAAGCCTCCCACAGCATGCTCGCTGATTCTACACTTCCAGTGTTATGCATAAAATACTCCTTCACCCCTTCCCTTAGATGTTCCCGGAATGCTTCGTCCCTCAGCTCTCACTTCTAAGTCTCCATGTCGGTATATGTGCTCTCGGGGGGGACCCTTGCTATCAAATCATCAATGGGGCATGATCAGTACTCGTGCTTTATATTCCGCCTCTTTGAATTCCCTCATGGTATCCTCTCCCGTAAAAAAGTAATCCATCCTAGTGTGCAAGTCCTGGGGCGCTGTGTAATGTGAGTAACCCCGGACTTGCGGGTGAAGAGACCGCCATACGTCTGTAAGTTTAAATGCTTGCAACAACGGAGGACAGAGGTTTAGCTGCAGGACCGGGTGCATACATTTGTCATCTGATCTGTCCAGTTTGGGGTTGAGCGTACAATTAAAGTCTCTGCCCCATATCAATTTACCTTCTATGTATGGACTTATTAGTGGGTATAACTTGCGAAAATAAGCCGCTGTGTCTTGATTTGGTCCGTACGTATTGATAATACAAAGTTCTTTGTGTTCAACTCGCCCTCGTATTACAACCATCCTGCCCTCTTTATCTCGGAAGGTCTCAAGCACCCTCAACGGTACCGACGGTGCCACCCATACCATCACCCCGCTAGCATAGGCAGAATATGACGAGCCTAGCATCATACCTCGCCATTTTCTGGCAAGAGTACTCTGTTTCTCCTTCAGAGGGTGAGTTTCTTGCAGGAGCGCAATGTCAATGTTCTGACGTCTTATGTAAGTCATAATTCTATTATGCTTAACATAACTGTTGAGACCTCTGACATTCAAGGATAGTATTCTAAGTTCCCCCATCACATTTAACCCCTCTACTATGTTTCAATGGTACTGTGTTCAAATACATTATATACAGTGTGGACTCATAGGCTAACTCCCAAATAACTACACCAAATCCCCTACCTGCCCCCCTCAACAATTGGCCAGCTCAATTTCTCATGCTCAGGCCTCCCAACTTCTCGCTCCACGGTCTCATCCTAGTGCATGGGCGCAGTAGGCGGATACAGAACTGTCCATGTCCAAACAAATCCACTCTCAGGTGTAGGACGCTCCTGCATGATGCGATCTTAAAGGGGTGCCACGTTGTTCACTCCTGCTTCCTCAACTCACGTTTTCCTGAGGCTTCCATATTGTGGGTCTTACTGTCACTGTTCCATGTACATGTAGCCCTTTGCTACCTGGCTGCGGGCTTGGTATCCGAAGTGCGTCTACTTGGCCTCGCTCGGACCAGCTTCTGCTCCATTTGGCAATTTATGCATATCCATCCACTCACTCGTGTCTTCTGGGTTATCAAAGAAAATTGCTCGACCTTTGTGAATCACCTTCAGTCCAGCCAGGTATAACAACATGTATTTCAGATTAACCCCACGTAGCCTTTTTTTCACTGCTATGAAGTTCATCCGCTGCTTCTGCACCTGTAGGGTATAGTCTGGGTATGCAGTTATTGTGGCAGATGCTCATTGGATCGTCCCTCCTATGCGGAAATATTTGAGGATCTTCTCCCTATCTCGGTACTTCAGAATCTGAGCTATTATTGGCCTCGGCGTGGCTCCTGGAGGTGGTCTCCTCATCAATGACCTATGCGCCCTTTCAACCCTGAAGCCCTGAGTGAGGGCGCCTGGACCAATTTCTTGCTGCAGCAGGGTCTCTATATAGTGTCGGGTCCATTCCATTAGCTGCTTCCCTTTGCCTCTTTGCATTGTAGATGCCATGATCTGCTGCCTTCACGTCCTTCAGTGCCCTCGTTAGCATTGCGTCCTCAGGGCATATCAATTTATTCACTTACCGGTACGTTTTACCGACAGTTCTTGCCGGTAACCTATCGAGTGCACACTAGAGTGTGCCGGCGTATTTGTTGGGTCCGGTTACTGCCTGTTGCTGGGGTGGTTCTCTGTAACTTGCCACCAGTCTGCCTTTTGCTTCCGCTGAAGGGGCTTAGGTCCTTTTAGGTGGGACCACAGTGTACTTCTCTGTCTCGCTGTGGTTCATAGTGATAATTTCGACTACAAAAATGTTGAAAGTCAAAATGTCGAAAAAAAAATGGCGACTTTTTTTTTCAATGCATTTTTTTTTCGAAATGGGGGGTTGCCCCCCAACCCCCTTTTTAAAAATTTTTTTAAAATTTTTCCTTTTTTTAACTCCCGAACCCCTAAAATAAATATATAATTTAAAAAAACGAAAGTCGACATTTTTTTTCGACATTTTTTTGTCGACATTTTTGTCTGTCGACATTTTTTTTTCGAAATTATGACTGCCCACCTCTCGCTGTAGCTTAGCAGGCAGCCAGCAAGGGATATAGCTCTTCACCAGAGTTTTCCTACAGGATCCTCCGGTCCATTCAGTACTTTGTTAATGGGCTCACCTCCTGGTGACTCTTACAGTACCTTGATATCAGGTATGTCCCGCACCAGGCCTCTGTAGGTCTGCAGTGTGCATGTTCAAGGTTGTAGGATTACTTCATGTTTATATTTAATGTCCTGGCCACTACCACAGCACCTGCGCACGCCTCTCACTGCGTTCATCAGCTGATCCTATGGTTCATTGTCTCCGTGTGCGGGATAGCCTTGTTGATAAGGCACTTTTTTTGTTTCCTTTTTTGCTAACAGCGCCTGCACTCTTAGCAACCGATAGGGCTGCAGCCTCTTGCCGGGCTTAGGACTTGGTTTTCCGTCTGGTTATTGGAGTTGCAACCCCGCTATTAGCGTAATGTGCTAGTAATTGCGTTGCTATTGTGTTTGCTCATCCTTGTAATCTTCCTCATGTATATTCGCATATATTGATGTTATAGTTGTGTCCGTGCACAATTCTCATTGCATTGTATATTATCATGAAGTTCTATCTGTTGCGCCCATATAATTATCCAAGGCTTTCCTCTGCGAGTCTCTCCCAGCTTATTGTGCTCAATAGGTCTGCCTCTATTCTGGTCCGCCTCCTCACTTCGGTCGAGGCCAACCTGCCACCTTGCAGTCCGCCTGTCATTCCGATGCACCTCACGGGCTGGTTCCCACTGTGGTCGGCCTTCTTTCAGCATCCAGGGGAAGCTCCCTTTCTGGTCGCCCTTTTCACGGCAAACAGAGTCCGCCACTATAGTCCGCTTTATTGTAGCAGCCGAGACCTGCTCCCTCTCTGGTCCGCGTCTCGCAACAACTGGAGCCTACTTCCACTGCGGTCCGCCCCTGCTATGTTATTGATGGAAATTTTGTGCGCTCCAGCAGCACCCTAAAATATTACTGGGTGAAGGGCGCGTTCCTTCCCGAACTCATGCCTAGAATTTTACTTCGCTGTTGCTGTCACTGGCCCCCTGCCTGCTCCACATATTCCTTACCGTGGCCCGACACACGGCAGCACATCGGTCGGCCCGGAGCGCCATCCCACAGCCATAGGCAGTAGATTCGGTACCCTTTTGGGGGGCAGTCCTCCTCTGTACGGCATGGGCAACTGACCATGCCAACCTCCTCAATTGGCCTCCATTGTCGCCACACTCTCCGCTGTTCCTCTCTGCCTCAGCTGCTTCGCTGACTTCTGCAACTGTTTCAGCCACACAGCGGGGCTTTCTTGCTGTACCCATGGCGGAGTCTGTTACTGGGCAGTAACCATTGCCAAATCCGTGGCTCTAGTGGCCATGCCGATCCATGCATGGCTGGATATCCATATCGCCTGTTCCGGTACCCCAAACACCATACTCTTCCAGCTTTTGGCATTCTGCCGTCCCATTTTAATCCCACCAAGCTGGGCAAACTCTAGTCTTCGTTGTTCCACACGGCAGCTGCATTCCGTGTCAGCTTCACTCGCTCACAGTCCTTTGTTCTCGGGGCACCGCCATCTTGCGTCCGTGCTGGTGGTCCCGGTCAGGAGCTTCGGTCAGCTCAAACCTTACCGCTGACCCCTCCACAATGATAAAAATTAGTGCCTGGTTATGCCCAGCACTTTCATAATGATTATGCTGTCTCGGCTGACATCTGCACTCGGTATAGCCTCTGTAAAGTCCAGGATCAATGATGGATCAGCAGGAGCAACTCGGGATGCGACCTACTGTATGGCTGCCAAGCCACGCCCCCCCTATTGTAAAAGTTAATAAGGATGATCTTAGAATCATCTTTGGGATTCAAATGTAACTCAAGTACATCAGCGGATTGGCAGTCCCACACCTGTATTGACTTGAACAGTGATACATCTACCCACGTCACCAACCCCTCTCTTGGGCGTCCCTTGCTTCCTTTGTTTGCTAGGATTGCAATGGTTTCCTACCCTTGTATGTGAGGGGCATCAAAGGCACAAGTTTCTTGGAAACTTAAGATCCTGTGCTCCCTTATATACTCCAGCTAGTAGTTGTCTTCTAAATATTTATTCACCCCAGCAATATTCCATGATGGGGCACGCACTCAGGCCTTGGCTGATGCAAGGTACTGAGAGGGTGCTGTGGTCCATTCGCCCTTGCCTCTACAGTCTCCAGCACTCCTGTTGGCAAAGCTGGTGTCTGCCCCTGGCCGGGGTGCCCAACCCATCAATCACTGATGTCCCAGTGGTGCCCTGACTTATTTCAGTCAGCCTCTGCTGCAGCCTAGACTGCCCCTCCATAATACACAGTGGACTACCAGTGGCCTGGATGTGTGCCTCGACACTAACTTCTTCCATGGGGCTCATCTCAGGGAGTTCAAAAAGTAATTTGCCACCGACCGCACCCTGCGGCCAATGAGGCAGCATCGGGCCGGCGAGCCCACTACCTCCCCTGTGGTTGCTACTATTAACTCACCCACTGGCCCGGTCTAAGTGCAATGATGGCAGAGTCATTTTGATTGATACATCAAGACTGCTCAGAGGTGATGACCGCTGCTCCATTGCCAATATTTTGTGCACCTTTGTGCAGCCGTTCATTTGTACTTTAATAAAATCTTTACCATATGGGCCTGTTGGTCTCATACACGCCACTATATCACTGCGGATGATCGAAAAGCAGCCCCTTTTAGCCCTAAACCAATGGGTGACCTTATTAATCAAACTGTCCACCGGTTCAAGGGTTTGGGCACATTCGCCAGGTAAAAAGATTGGGATAGGCGGTTACTACCATTTGTAGTTCTTAGTTTGGGGCCTCGTTTCATGCCCCCCGCCCTTGCAAATTCATAGGAGCGGAAGACTGCACTCCCATATTCTCCTGGAGTTGTCCTTTCTTCTTACCATCCTTACTAGTGTGTAGTACCCCTATTGACTCATCCCACATTCTCAGGGCCCTTATCTACCAGTTTGGCCTTTACTAATGGGTACTCTGGTGGTGGCTTTGAGTGCAACACCAACTCTTCCACAACCCTATGGAGCTTGCTGAACTTCAGTCTCAGCTCCTCATTGCCCTTTTGCATCTTTCCTCTATACACAGAAGGGGAAGACACAAAGCTTAGGGTAAGGGTATGTGATGAATCAATGGAATTCGTCCCTTCTCCCGAATGTGAGCCCCGTCTTGTGAGGCTAGGGAGGTGGACCCGCTGTGACAAATCAACTTCTGGGGCACCCGTGATCCAGGGATGAATATCAGTTTCTAAACCATCTATCAAGCCCACACCTCTAGTACACCAGAAGGGATCCGAACAGATTGGAATACACGTGAATTATAAGACCTCCTTGTCCAATTTTGGTAATGTGGACTGAACAGCAGGCTTATCTCCACTAGGTCGTGGATCGTTGTTAAGTTGCAACACAGCAAAAATACAATTATTACCCAATGATAAAAGGGACTGTCCAGTCAAGGTTGTATACAAATATCTACTTTATTATTACTACAACAGACAGTTCTAGCACTACAAAATACAACCCACACTGTAAAGGAACACAGAGGACAGACAGTTTTATAAAGGAAAGGGATGCACTCTGGATACTGACAGGAGGGTAGTTGGTAAAGTAATCAATCTTACTGTTCAAGGTTCAAGGTTATTCGGTTCCAACACCAATAGGGCAAAGGGTCATAACTGTCTCTTGGGGCCTTAGGAGAAGAGCCAGGGGGGTAGAACCACCATGTACCTGGTGCTGAATAAGTTCTTGGTACTCGACAGCATTGATGCAGTTCCAGGGCGCTTTGTTGCCCTTGAGAGAGAGTTAGTGGCGGGAGACAGTTGCTGGTATCATGCGGCAGGCAGTTCGGTAAGCGAGGCTGGACAGAGGTCTGCAGGTTGGCCGGTGTGATGGTTCGGGGCCAAGAATCATTGTCTCTGTGCTGATTGGCAGATCTGGAATGCTGGTCTAGGCAGCTCGGACGGCTCTGATGACTGCGGCATGACAACAGTCAGCGGTGCAGCCGGTGCAGTTCGAGGACTTAACGGTCTCAAAATTGTCCTTAAGAGATGGACGCTGGTTGATGCTTGTGTGGCACTCCTCCTAGCTTCTTCCCAGGGCTTGTGTCATCCTTTCAAGGCAGACGGCCCAAAGCTCAGGAGAGTGTTGCATGCAATGGCCTTGTCCTTAGTTCAGATACTGTCCGACACTTCCCACCTAGGGCGCTTGCTGACAGAACCTAGCAGGGCACGCTGTGTGCTGGCTGGGTACTGGTTCAGGAGCTGCTGGATGGGTCCTCTAAGTCCGGTATCTCCCGCTGTCCCGTGGGTGATGTTTAAGGAAGGGATCTTGCTTTCCTCTCCGAATACCTGGCCTTCCTTCACTGGCAGAAGATGTTAGGTAGACTGTAACTTCAGATCGAGTCCAAATGAGTCCTTCTTTTTACTCCTTTCATAGTTGTCGGATGATCTGCCAAGTGAGGGGTTCAGCCCTCTCTTAAAGCCAAATGGGCCCCAGTGATTGGTGCAGGCTAAGCCCACCTTAATGAACCAATCTTGGGTCCCCACCAAAAATCTTCTGTTATACATGAGGTCAGGACCAGAGTGCTCTGCAACAGGACAGACAAGGGGTGACAACATATACCCAAGTCCCACCCATCTTCCTGTCTGTTGTAGATCAAAGTGTCTTTCTGGTTAACTGAGCCCTCTGTGACTCTTGATTAAAGAGCAGGTCTCCCTTGAAGTTTGTGATGGGAGCAAACATCCTGGCTCCCCTAAATCACATCCTTCATCCCTCGGGGTCTGCTCTGCAGAGACACCTGCAGTAACTGATGGACCCAGACAGGCCATTCACTGCCTTTCATACCGAGAGGTGGGAACTAGCTTCAAGTTAACACATTGCATATCAAAGGGGTGTTGGCTCTGCCTTCATGTTGTCTGTTCGGCAACCACGCCTTTCCACTAGGCTTGCCTCAATTATCTCTCGTTAGTATGCACTGCCACCAGCTGAACTACCACAATAGGAATGCAGATCCATGGAGCCTTTGATATTTATATTAGGCTGCCCATGGCTGAAGGAAGGTGTGCCTTTACCCTTCTTCAGATGCCTTGATGTACCCGTGGCTGTCACATTCCAGCTGAACATGACAGGGGAAGACAGCGCCTGTAGGCTGTGTCTTCCCAGAGTACACGTGACTATGCGTTTTGTGCGGCAAGCAGAACAAATGTGTGCAGAAGGGCCTCGGAGGTTGATGATCTCCCATCATTCATTTTCATTTATCAAAAAGCCCAGGCGAGCGCACTCTCCCCGTGCAGATGGTCGAATTCCTCACACCTGCTCTGCAACACCCTCCCTACTGGTCAAGACAAGTGGAACCTCACCGGAGAGACTCCCCCTTTGGGGACAATGACTCTCGTTCCTGTGAGGAACTCCCTTCATCAGTAAGCCTAATGGCATGCCTGGGATTACCAAATCTTGTCAAACAAAGACTGCGGCAAAGAAGATGCTGAAGGATGTTCTTTACGAGAAAAAGAAATATCTATTCAATGAAACTGACCAATCTACTGAGACGAGTGGACTCAGAGGAAAACACTCATCTAAGGAAGGGGAACTAGTTTAGAGAGCGAGAAAGCTGTATGTCTCCACGCAGTTGCAAGTACCCTGCTGATGTAACCCTGAGAAGAGGCAAAACCAAATTTGCTGTCAGGGAAGTGAATGAACGCTGAACTGTCAGTGTACTGAAAAGCTGGGGAGAAGAGGAATTGGTGGTGGCATGACCACAGAAGAGTCAAGGTGGTCAGCAGACCTGGGAAACAATGCTGACACCATTGAAGTGACTCTGCCGCGCCTCCCTGGTGAGATACCGAAGAGAATACAAGAAGTGTGAGGACTGCAGATGAGGGATGCCGAGAACACCAGCTCACAAGCACAGCGAAGAACTGGAACTGCTGCCAGACCCATAAGAGTCCCAGGACCATTTCCGAAGAAGAGCGAAGGGACCGGGGAGGCACAGGAAGAATAATGAGTGAAGTAACACAGAACAAATAACTCGTTCCAGTACTAAAGAAGAGTTACGATTTGTGAACTGTGATGAAATAAGTGTAACGATCAGTGAAGGAGAATTTGATGCAAAAGAATTACCATTGTCAAAGGTGAAGAGTGATAGCTTATGGAAAAGAACAAGAGAATTTCCTGGAGGGTAGGAAAGTAGAAATACAGTACATTTACTAAATGCAAACTTTGATAAAATGAAGAAGGAAAGAACAACATTCCAGAGAGGGACCTGCATGAAAGACAGAAACCGTATGAATGTGGATTCAAGAGAGAGAGACCAAGAGATCCTCAAAGAAGTGGACAATCCATGGAACATTTTTATATCTGGGAAAGAAAGGAAAGCCTGTGAGATGCCCAAAGCAAAAGGGTGTGAAATAAAGGAAAGAGAATATCAAAAGATAAGAAGGTAACATTCCCAAAGGTGTATTCGTATAAAGTATTGTATGCAAATATATGAGGTACATGGTTAATCATAAATCATTCATGAAAGAAATTCTTGGCATTCAATTTTGTTGTCACAAAAACCACAATCTTTAATGTAAACAGAACCCAACGTGTTTCGAGAAACAATTCTCTTCAGGGGTATTTTCTTTAACACGTGTTAACACTGGTTATAAGTAATAACAAAAACCTGATGTAAGTAACTAATCATTCAGATATCACAGTGATATTATATTGTGTACAAACTGTCATAAATGCTAATACACCGTAGGCTTGACAAGTCACCTTATATGTGTGAAGTTCCAATCGGAACCTTGAAAGTGGGTGTAAGGGCACTAATGAATTCTTCCAGAGGCATTGCTAGGGGCATTGCTAGGAGGGGGCTATAGCCCCGGTATGTTTGTTGTAGCCCCGGATAGAAGCTTAGGGGCTACAACCAAAAGGCTAGCTAGCCTGCGTCCCGACAGTCTCGGCATTACCGTAGCCCCGGATCTTCTCCAGACCAAGCAACACCCCAGAATTAGTCTATCATTCTTGAGAAAAACTAAAAAAGTATCTATATAAAGAAGAGAGGAACCAATATCTAACTAACAAAAAAACTAAATAACTCCTTACCAATACTTGGAACTTCTAGTCTTGGTCCAAACAGTGACATAATGTTGCATGGGTACTTCAATGTGACAATCTAAACATCCCTATAGTAGAAAACAAACGTAGTTCTAAAACCACTTGGTCATGGTATAAGGACAATAAATGTTGCCAACAAAGGGAATAGTAATAGTAAAGTGGACAGTGTCATCACCTAAGAGTATGTCCAGTGAGGGATGATAGTAGGAAATGATGCCTCTGTGAGACTCCATCAGAGGTAAGAAATAAGCCTCAAGCTTCTGAATCAGGAGAAAGTAAAAAGGAGCTACGTACTAGATTGATCTCAATAGATAAGGTCATAGATAGTCATCCCCGTCATACAATATCATACAATGCTGCAACCTGGAAAACTCAATAGAGATTATCTGGACCCCACTCAGTGTTGAGCTGTCATAGCAATGTCATCACGTCACCTGTTGAGTGTGGTATTATAAGTAAAGTGGTGCACTTGCCCTGTTGGATGCAATGCAATGTAATGGGATGTGAAACAAAGGAAATGCTTAAAAACACTGAAGGCACTGAAGGATGAAGTGTGAATGAACATTTAAAAAAATAAATCAATAAGCTGTGATGCTAGGTAACACTTTCAAAGGGGAGTATTAGTGTAGTAATGAGAGGATACTGATGGCACAATACATTTTACTGAGATATAAGAAATGTGGATACAAAATCCCTGGCAGTCTTAATGCTACAGTACCCCTATGGAGTGTGAATATTAGTAAATGAATCAGTGGGGCTGGGTGGTATACTTAATGTTCTCCAGCATGGGGTCTGGCATGGATTCACATGCTCATGAATATTCTCTGTTGTCTCGGTAAAAAGAAAGACAGTTTCACTTTCACTTACTGCCCTCATCCAATGACAGCTCTCTCCATAAGCCCTTCCTCTGGAAGCCATCTTCAGATTTTTACTGCATGCTTCATTGCGAGCTACTTCTAAGTGTTTTGTGTTTTCTCGTGGAAAAGGGTTCTATTTTTGTTCCAAAAGATCCTGTGTGCTCTTATTCCATCTGCCGTCTGCGTGATCCGTTGTCGGTGAACTTCAGCACCCCTCAAGGGAGAAGATAGTCGAAGTTTCCAGAAGGCCATCAGGGCTTACTTTGCACCCTCTGACCATGACGCAGGAGAAGAAAGAAGGAAGATCCCTCTTCAGAACGTGCACCAAGTGCGGGCTACGGAACGTGTTTGTGGAAGACTAACACCTGCAATGCCTCTAGTGTCTTCATCCGGACCACAAGGAAGGAGAGTGCAAGCTCTGCACTCTCCAAGAAGATGACGAAGGATAAGCACAGTAGACTGGCGGCGTGGCTGAAGGCCAAGGCCTCTGCCCTGTGCTCCGAGCAGGGTCATGTCTCACCCAGGACCGGTCGGTACGAGGAGCGGGCTTCTAAGTCCTTTGAGGGTGCCTCATCTGTGGAGGACCAAGAAAAGGCCATGCACCGCAAGTCCGGTTCCATCGGAGTCATCGCGCAAATGGGTCCCGCGATGGACAGGGCATGATCGACATCACCATCCGCCTCCATTGCCAGCCAGCAATTGAGCTCCTCCTCAAAAAGGAAATCATCCAGCATGGCTAAACTGCGGGAGAAGCCCGAGACGACTGGGACGGATGAGAAGACGGCTGATCTGCCCAAGAAAGCCCAATTGGCTCAGGAGAAGTTTTCGTCAACGATAGAGTTAGTGGCGGCAGCTCTTATGAATGCTCAAGGGGCTGACCCCGTAAAGGTAACACCCATGGCGCAGAAGGATTCCCTGCCTCTGAGGTGGGAAATCACTGTAGTGACTGCCGGAGAAGAGAAGGCCGTCATTGAGCCCCGCTCCAACCCCTCACGGTGGAAAAAAGGGGGGGCAAGGAGGCCCCGACCAGCCCAAGGCCGTGTCACAGGCCATGGAAGCTTTGTCCATGGACAATGGGGGCCTGGAGTCCTTCCACATGGTCCACAAGGACGTGGAGGATGATGACGGTGGCGCAGGGCTTAGTGTTTCAATCACGCCAGCTCAGCCGAGGAATATATCTCTGGACTTCCTGACCACCCTCCACACTCTGGTGTCGGAGATCCAGAAGAGGATGCCAAAAGGGCCTGTTCCAATGGTTCCTGAGGCCCCCGACCAACCGCCGACAAAGAAAAGGAAGCGCCATCCAACACCTCCATTTCAACCTCCACATATGCGTCGGGCCCCTCTCCCCCAACAGGCCCAGACACGGGGATGGATATGGCCATGACGACGGGCGACGACGATATCGTCGGAGCAGGCAGCGGATCCCCACAGCCTAGGGCGTCCCCACCTGACGAAGTGGGGTTGTTCCATTCCATGATCGCCAAAGCCTCCGAGCTGTTTCAGCTTGTGCCAGAAGAAACCAGGAAGGAGGGTTTCCTTTACAAGAGGCGCAAGGCCAAGAGGAAGACAATCATGGCAGTGACCCTCCTGGACGACATGTGGTAGGACGGCCTGACCCTTTTGAAAAACCCTTGCACAGTTCTTGCCAAGCGGGATAGGCTGGAAAAGAAGTACTGGGTCGCAACCATCGAACAGATTCAGTGGTTTTCGGCGGCTGCAAAGAAACGGTCATCTAACCCATCGTCGTCGTCTTCAGTCCCTCTGGTTGCCATGGGGAGGAAAGTGATTTACGCTGTGGCGTCCACCATCAAGGCGGCCAACATACTGGCGATCCTAGCCAGGTACAACAGGGAGCTGTGGTACAAGCTGGGTCTGATTTTGGAGTTTCTCCCGGACGACTAGAGGATGGAGGCGAACCCCCTCTTCCAGGAGGGAGAGGTAGCATCGGATCACGCCATCACAGTGGCGTTGGACGTTACCGACACAGGATTCCGGCAGATGGGGAACTGTGTCTGCCTTCATCGCCAGGGCTGGTTGAAGGCCACAAATTTCCACTACGAGGTCCAAACGAAGGTACTGGATATGCCTTTCAACAGAGATAACCTTTTTGGGAAGGTCATTGATGAGTCCCTACAGGCCATTGTTAAGACGGATTTCTGAACTCTGTCCTGGTGGCGCAGAAGTTCAGAAGGCCAACCTAATTACTTGGAACAGGGTAACCTCTGGACGAGCCAGACCAATCAAGGTAGCGATCGCGGCGGTCAAGACTAGGTCTCAAGAGGGGTGAGGGTGACTGAAAGCCCGCAATGAGCACACAAAGCAAGATCACTTACAAACTACTCCAAACAGTTGTTATATTAAAAATATATACACATTTATTTCAAGGCCTTTAAAACAATGACCGTAGCGAGAAAATCACAATATAACGATAGTAAACCAACACATACCATATCAACACAATATATATACAAATACAACCAGTCTCAAGCGTTATATGCACGAAATGTGTAGTCCACCTAAAAGGGAGGGAAAACAGGCAGTGCGCAATAATGCTTAGACCCAGTTCACCTTCAGAGGCACCTAACTAGATGGAAGTCCGAGCCCTGCGAAGAGTGGAGCCTTGTGCTCAAAAGTACCTGCACGCGCTGGTGCCAACGGGCAAAAGGAGAAGCTCTTCGAGGGAAATCAGACAGTTCAGTTTAGTGCACAAAAGAAGAAGAACACGTTCCGCGACTCAAGCGCAGCCTCCACAGTGGGCAGAAGCAGAGCGCGAGTACGGAAAAGGGTGCTGTTTGACACAGCGGGGAAAAGCAATGGGCTCCTGCAGGAGGGCGACCAGATCCTAGCTATGCTACTCACCGGTCCCCGATGCAAGCAGACCCAGGCTTCTCCGCGTCCGTTTCAGTAGCTGGCAGGTTCAGAAGAGCAGGGAACGCCTCGTCGTCGTGTTGAGTAAAAAGACGTCCCAATCGAAGAAACCCGCACAGTTTGTTACCACAGCAGGACAACGGAGCGGCCGTGTGTATCTGAGCCAAATGTACACTACTCACTTCAGACCTGGGAACGCCAAGTGTACGAAGCGTGTGAGAGTGACAAGGACTCGAAATACTACACAACCTGGCGGCGGTTACAGAGCAAGACTCCCGTGTAAGCTGGTCAGTCAGCTGGATGGCCCAGAGACGCTTCCGAAGGCTTACTGGCAGGAGATGGTGAAGATGCCGAGAATAGCTGTTCCCGCTATTCCAAGGGTCGAAGTACCAGTACAGGCCTTCTGGTTCGATCAAAGGTGAAAAGGGTTTCACAAGGCGACAGCAGTGCAGAGGAGAAGTCCTTCAGCGGGTCACCAGCGATTCCTCGGTCCAACCTCTTGGTTGCAGGATACTTGGCTCCTGTATTCCTTCGTTCGTGAGAACTCAGGAGATCGACATGGTAGTGGTGTTTCCAGCCCCCTCTTATCCACGGTTCCCTTCGCGCCAAAACGGAGGGGACCCAATGGGAGATCCGCTCATCAACACTCACACCATTCGTGGACCAATCACGGACCACGGTGGTCCCAGGCATTCACACCACCCTAGAATCTCTGGCACCCAGGATGTGTATTGGGGCCAGACATCCCAGCCCACATCCTGGAGGCACACAGAAGACATGTAGAAGCCCGCGAAAGCATCCGTGTTTCGCGGGAAAGTACATGCCCAAATAAGGAAGGCCCCGGGTCGGCTCGACCTGGGGAAGGTGAAGGTAGCAAGACGGTCAGCGGACAGGACAAAGGAGCCTCGTGGTCTGGCCATTTTGGGAGCCAGGCCACCATTTTGGGTTAAGCGCGAGAAACGCGCTTAGAACGCCAAAAGGAGCTCAAAACACAAGAAACGATCGCTGCCACCATTTCCGTCCCTGAATCACTTGCACCGATCAGATACAATCCTAAACGAGTATCTAGGGCCTGTAGAAAGCTAGAGACCCAAGAGAGCTGTAACTTAGCTTACAGTGCCCTCTTGTGTCATGTTGCACGAAAGCCGCAACATGATAAAAGAAACTACGGGAAACAGCGTTCCCCGGTACTGACTGTCTTAAGGGCATGTCAGTTTCCCCATAAGAAAGGAGCGAAAGCCCAGAGGAGTGCGGCAGAAGGCTGCACTTCTCTGGCAAAGTCAAGAACAAGGTGAAAAACAACAGCAAAAAGTTTAGGGGTTGCCACATGGAAGGAAAATTACCTATAATTACGAAATCTTTCCTAACACTCGCCCCTCCCAGACTATGGACAGGGGGAACTAATCCACCCCTGGATGAGTCTCTTGTTCAGGTCGGTTAAACATTCTGGACAACCCATCAGCATTGCTATGTTGGACACCTGGCCTATGCTCAAAAGTGAAGTCGAAGCCTTGTAGACTTATGGACCACCTAAGCAACTTTGGATTCTCCCCCTTCATGTTCATTAGCCACTTTAAGGGCTTATGGTCAGTTTGCACAGTGAAGTGGGTCCCATAGAGGTAGGGCCTCAGCTTCCTTAGGGTCCACACAACAGAGAAACATTCTTTCTCTACCGTGGACCATCTGAGCTCTCTGTCCTTAAGCTGGCGGCTAATAAAACTAATAGGGTGTTCCTTACCCTTCTCATCTACTTGTGATAGTACAGCTCCTATCCCAGTGTCAGAGGCGTCCGTCTGCATGATAAAAGGTCTTTGATAATCAGGGGCCCTGAGGACAGGGGCCTGGCACAAGGAGTCTTTTAAGCCATTGAAGGCCTTCTCACACTCGTCGGTCCAAGTCACCTTCTTGGGTTTCTTCGGAGTTGTGAGGGCAGTCAGAGGGGCAGCTATGGTGCCATAGTCTGCCACAAAATTGCGGTAATACCCCGTGAGTCCTAAGAAGGCTCTCACTTGGGTTTGCGTTGTGGGGGTAGGCCAGTCTTGTACTGCTTGTACTTTACTGGGAAGAGGCTGTATCCTCCCTCCACCTACTTCATGTCCAAGGTAAACCACTGAGCCTTGTCCAATCTGGCATTTACTAGCCTTTATGGTCAGGTGTGCTTTCTGAAGCGCCTGGAACACAATCCCGAGGTGTTTCACATGGTCTTCCCAGGTGGCACTGAAAACTGCTATATCGTCCAGATATGCAAGACAGAATTCGTCCAACCCATTCAACACATGATTCACAAGCCTCTGGAAAGTGGCAGGTGCATTCTTCAACCCGATCGGCATTACCTGGAATTGGTAAAGGCTGTCTGGAGTAGAAAATGCTGTCTTCTCCTTGGCATGTTCTGCTAAAGCTATTTGCCAATAGCCAGCAGTGAGGTCAAACGTGCTGAGGTACTTGGAGGCACCCAAAGTATCCACCAGCTCATCTGTTCGAGGCAAGGGGTGTGCATCTGTCTTGGTGACAGCATTCAGAGCCCTGTAATCCACGCAGAACCTCAAATCAGAAGTGCCTGCCTTTGGAACCAAAACCACAGGGCTGGACCAAGGACTACTAGAGGGTTCAATCACCCCAAGGTCTAACATCTTGTTGACCTCGGTCTTAATATAAGACCGTACTTTGTCTGACATCCTGTATCCCCTACTTTTGGTAGGTACACTGTCTCCTGTGTCTATGTTATGTTTGCACCAAGGTGTCAAACCAGGTGACTGTGAAAACAGGGGGGAAAACTGCCTAAGCAAACTTTTCACCTCAGCCTGCTGATCAGAAGTCAGGTGAGGGGCCACTCGGACACCCTCAAAGGAGCTATCTGGAGGACCGCTTTGGAACAGGTCGGGGAGAGGTTCAGACTCCTCTTCCTCAACATCTGAAGCCAGTAGCAGTGCTGCGATTTCGACTCTTGGGACGAAAGCCTTCAGCCTATTCACGTGAAACACTTTTGGAGCCTGTCCAGGCCTTCCAAGGTCCACTAAATAGTTAGCCTCACCCAGGGGCTCCACCACTGTGTAAGGGCCTGACCATTTGTCCTGTAAAGCTCGAGGCCTTATGGGATTCATGATCAGGACTTGCTGACCAGGTGTAAAGTTGATGAGGGAAGCTTTCTGGTCGTACCAATGTTTCACCAGCGCTTGTCCTGCCTTCAATTTATCACTAGCCAAGCCCATCAGAAGTACCATCCGTTTTCTGAGCCCTAGCACATAATCAACTACGTTGGTAGTAACAGGGGGAGTGGGCATCTCCCATCACTCTTTGACGATGGCTAAGGGTCCCCGTACGGGATGACCGAACAGAAGTTCGAAGGGGCTGAAGCCAACACCCTCCTGTGGTACCTCTCGGTAGGCAAACAGTAAGCAGGGTAAAAGAAGATCCCATTTCCTTCTCTGAGGTTCCTCCAGAGCCCCAATCATGCTTTTTAATGTTCTGTTGAAACGTTCCACCAGACCATTGGTCTGGGGGTGGTATGCAGAAGACAACTTGTAGGTGACCCCACATTCTTTCCACATAGCCTGCATATACTTCGACATAAAGTTGCTGCCACGATCCGACACAACTTCTTTAGGGAAGCCAACCCTAGTAAATATGCCAAGTAAAGCTTTTGCAACTGACTTGGCAGTTACAGTTTTCAATGGGATGGCCTCAGGATATCTGGTTGCATGGTCGACCAGCACCAGGATAAACCTATTGCCCGAGGATGTTTGCGGGTCAAGGGGACCAACGATGTCGATCCCTACCCTTTCAAATAGTACCCCCACAACTGGGAGCGGTACCAACGGAGCTTGGATTGTCGCGCCAACCTTACCAGACAACTGGCAGGAGGCACAACTCCTGCAGTGACTTTCTACTTGCACCCCCATCTTGGGCCAGTAGAAGTGCAAGGATAACCTTTGCTTGGTCCTCTTCATACCAAGGTGACCAGCAAGGGGAACTTCATGCGCCAACTGCAGGAGGAAGGGCCTAACAGCAAGGGGAACCACCAACCTCCTATGGTCTCCTTCTGTAGACTCTGTGGGCTCACTATACAGGAGTCCACCTTCCCAATAAATCCTATGCGTCCCAGGAGGTTCACCCTCAAGCTGGGAGCAGGCCTGTCTCCTTAGGCCTTCCAGAGATGGGCACTCACGTTGGCCTTTACTGAATTCGTCCCTATCAGGACCTCCTTCAACTAACAAGTCTTTTAGTTCAGGATGATCGTTGGGGTCAAATACTTCAGGCATCGCCACCTCCTCGTCAGGCCCGGGCGATTGACCAACTTCCTCCACCGCAGTGGTAGGCGAGCTCGGGGGAATATTCTCTTTCCCTCGTCTTGACTTGTCGACTCCTTTCGCCTTGGGTTTCCCCTTCGGCTGGGGCGGCGTATTGGTCTTGGCCAATGCTGCCCGTGCTTGAGACCGTGTGTGGGGTCTTTCGGCAGTGTCTCCTACGAGCCCTAAAGCTCTGAGATCATTACCTAACAAGACCTTTCCCGGGACGTTTCTCTGAATGCTCACTGGAATCCTGACTGCTGTACCATTTAAAGTAAGATTTACAGGTATTACTGGGAACATACGGAGTGGGCCGTCAGCCAACTTAGTGGGCATCAGAGTAGCTCTGGCAACTTCCTCTGAGTCTACCAAGGTAGAATCCACTACAGTGCAACTGCACCCACTATCCCTAAGAGCTGGAGTATCTACTCCATTGATCAGCACACTGTCTTTAAAGTAGTGCTTGGTATTATCCGGAATCCTAGCATAAGCCTCTGCGACTTTAGGCTCCCAGGAACCCAGGGAAACTAAAACTACCTCAGCCTCTATCCCGCTGGGAAATGAGTCTGAGGAGAAGGATGCTCCTGTAATCTCTTCTTCCTCGTAGGAGGAGAAGGCCAGATTAGCGGGAGGCTTATTGTAACCAGAGTTCTGTTTCGGAGGCTGACCTCCACTACCCTGTGAGTTCTCTTGTGTCTTACCTTTATTTTTCTTTTTGTGGCCCTTATGAGAAGAAGATTTATCAGATTCTCCACCCTCCTTATCTTTGGACTTTTTCCCTTCCTCCTGCTTACCAGGATGAGTTTTGTCCTTATGGGACACTCAATGTGACACCCATAAGTCTGCTGCAATGGCCAGCTTCTTAGGATCTATCTCCTTCGAATCGGCCAAATGCTGCTTAAGCTCCGGGGAAGAAGATGCAAAAATGTGTTCCAGCATGACAAGATTTATCATGCCTTCGAAGGTAGAAACCTTATAACCTTCGACCCAGCCAGTTAAGTTTTTCAAGGACTCAGTGACATAAGATACCCAAGTACCACCTTCCTTTTTCTTATACTCTCTGAAACGTTTCAAATATTGGGCAGGAGTCTTCCCAAACTTTAAAATGAGAGTTTGCTTTAACATTGCGAAATCAGCTCGCTCAGCCTTCGACATTTCCATAATGGCACTACAGCCAGAATGGGGCAGACTGCTGAGTAACCAGGCAATCTTATCAGCATTGTCAACTTGTTGAACTTCTCATGCATACTCAAACGCATTCAGCCAGTCCATAATGTCATTCCTTTCCTCATACACACTGAGCAGATCTTTCGGAAACCGTGGATGAGAGGAGGCCCCAGACCCATGTCCAGGACCCTTGGACCCATTTGCAAACTGAAGCTTGGCCAGTTCCAACTGGTGATCCCTGTCTTTTTGTTTTTCTGCCTGTTCGATTTTTAGTTTGGCTATGCTGAATTCAAGCTCCTGCTGCCTAAACCGCAGCTCTTGCTTCTTGAATTCAAGCATAGCCTCCCCATCAGCACTGGCAGAGGAAACATTAGACATCTCGTCCTCCCTGTCCTCGTGGTCGCGATGTATCAGTGCAGCGGCAGAACCGTTGGTTCTACCAGTGAGAGCAGCCCCACCACCTTCCGCACTGTCCTCAGAAGTTATAGCGTCAAGCTGCGCTTCTTGCCACGCCACGATTCTTTGGATCATTTCCAATTTCGTGCCTTGAGAGGAAACACCTCTCTCGGCACACATCTTTTTCAATGTTTCTGATTTGGAAGCATTTAAAGTTAACAAGGTATTTGTTTCCATACTGTTAGATAGGACTATGGCCTTTTTAAAGTTATACTACAACAATTCACTACGTGTCCTGGTTGGAATAACCTGAAATGCCTTAGTTCGTGCGCAACACTGGATACCTTCAGTCGTATCCCACCGCTGTACACCAATTTGTTAAGACGGATTTCTGAACTCTGTCCTGGTGGCGCAGAAGTTCAGAAGGCCAACCTAATTACTTGGAACAGGGTAACCTCTGGACGAGCCAGACCAATCAAGGTAGCGATTGCGGCGGTCAAGACTAGGTCTCAAGAGGGGTGAGGGTGACTGAAAGCCCGCAATGAGCACACAAAGCAAGATCACTTACAAACTACTCCAAACAGTTGTTATATTAAAAATATATACACATTTATTTCAAGGCCTTTAAAACAATGACCGTAGCGAGAAAATCACAATATAACGATAGTAAACCAACACATACCATATCAACACAATATATATACAAATACAACCAGTCTCAAGCGTTATATGCACGAAATGTGTAGTCCACCTGAAAGGGAGGGAAAACAGGCAGTGCGCAATAATGCTTAGACCCAGTTCACCTTCAGAGGCACCTAACTAGATGGAAGTCCGAGCCCTGCGAAGAGTGGAGCCTTGTGCTCAAAAGTACCTGCACGCGCTGGTGCCAACGGGCAAAAGGAGAAGCTCTTTGAGGGAAATCAGGCAGTTCAGTTTAGTGCACAAAAGAAGACGAACACGTTCCGCGACTCAAGCGCAGCCTCCACAGTGGGCAGAAGCAGAGCGCGAGTACGGAAAAGGGTGCTGTTTGACACAGCGGGGAAAAGCAATGGGCTCCTGCAGGAGGGCGACCAGATCCTAGCTATGCTACTCACCGGTCCCCGATGCAAGCAGACCCAGGCTTCTCCGCGTCCGTTTCAGTAGCTGGCAGGTTCAGAAGAGCAGGGAACGCCTCGTCGTCGTGTTGAGTAAAAAGACGTCCCAATCGAAGAAACCCGCACAGTTTGTTACCACAGCAGGGCAACGGAGCGGCCGTGTGTATCTGAGCCAAATGTACACTACTCACTTCAGACCTGGGAACGCCAAGTGTACGAAGCGTGTGAGAGTGACAAGGACTCGAAATACTACACAACCTGGCGGCGGTTACAGAGCAAGACTCCCGTGTAAACTGGTCAGTCAGCTGGATGGCCCAGAGACGCTTCCGAAGGCTTACTGGCAGGAGATGGTGAAGATGCCGAGAATAGCTGTTCCCGCTATTCCAAGGGTCGAAGTACCAGTACAGGCCTTCTGGTTCGATCAAAGGTGAAAAGGGTTTCACAAGGCGACAGCAGTGCAGAGGAGAAGTCCTTCAGCGGGTCACCAGCGATTCCTCGGTCCAACCTCTTGGTTGCAGGATACTTGGCTCCTGTATTCCTTCGTTCGTGAGAACTCAGGAGATCGACATGGTAGTGGTGTTTCCAGCCCCCTCTTATCCACGGTTCCCTTCGCGCCAAAACAGAGGGGACCCAATGGGAGATCCGCTCATCAACACTCACACCATTCGTGGACCAATCACGGACCACGGTGGTCCCAGGCATTCACACCACCCTAGACTCTCTGGCACCCAGGATGTGTATTGGGACCAGACATCCCAGCCCACATCCTGGAGGCACACAGAAGACATGTAGAAGCCTGCGAAAGCATCCGTGTTTCGCGGGAAAGTACATGCCCAAATAAGGAAGGCCCCGGGTCGGCTCGACCTGGGGAAGGTGAAGGGAGCAAGACGGTCAGCGGACAGGACAAAGGAGCCTCGTGGTCTTGCCATTTTGGGAGCCAGGCCACCATTTTGGGTTAAGCGCGAGAAACGCGCTTAGAACGCCAAAAGGAGCTCAAAACACAAGAAACGATCGCTGCCACCATTCCCGTCTCTGAATCACTTGCACCGATCAGATACAATCCTAAACGAGTATCTAGGGCCTGTAGAAGGCTAGAGACCCAAGAGAGCTGTAACTTAGCTTACAGTGCCCTCTTGTGTCATGTTGCACGAAAGCCGCAACATGATAAAAGAAACTACGGGAAACAGCGTTCCCCGGTACTGACTGTCTTAAGGGCATGTCAGTTTCCCCATAAGAAAGGAGCGAAAGCCCAGAGGAGTGCGGCAGAAGGCTGCACTTCTCTGGCAAAGTCAAGAACAAGGTGAAAAACAACAGCAAAAAGTTTAGGGGTTGCCACATGGAAGGAAAATTACCTATAATTACGAAATCTTTCCTAACAGCCATCAAGGTGGATACAGAGACGGCCCGTTCCATGGGCACCCTCCAGCAACACCGCTCTTCCTTTCGCTCCTCCAGAGGAAAGTTGGACCTGTCTTTCAAAAGATTTCTCTTCCTCGTACCATCAGCCTTCCAGATCCACAACACAGGAAGCCCACAGAGGCTGTTCCCAGGCTTACGGTGGAGGAGGATGGCATTGCCCTCACCAGCAGGGCAAGATGCCAGCGCCAAAGCAAGCCTGAACTGGCCAAGACATCAGGCCCCCACCCGTGCACCCCGGTGGGAGGCCGGCTGGCGAGGTTTGTTAGCAAGTGGGAAATGATCACTACTGACAGATGGGTACTGGACACTCTCACCCAAGGACATACCCTGGAATTTCAGCACAGGTGCCCTCGGATCCCTCCGGTGGCCCGTCAGGAGCAGCACATCCTGCAGTTCTTGGAGGAGGTACGGGCCATGCTACGAAAAGGGGTGATAGAGCTGGTTCCCCAGCAACTCTGGGGCTCCAGAGTCTATTCCAGATACTTCTTGGTAAGAAAGAAGACAGGGGCTCGAGGCCCATTTAGACTTGCGACATCTCAACAAGTACCTCAAGTCTCAGTAATTCAGGACTGTCGCGTTGCAGCACGTGCTCAGCCAACTGGAAAGAGGGGATTTCTTGATGTCGCTGGACCTGTGGGTGCCTACTTCCCCATCCTCGTTCACAGAAAACCCCAGAAGATTCTGTGCTTCGTAGTGCAGGGACAGCACCCAGTTCAAGACCCTACCCTTCGGCTTGAAGTCAGCCCCGATGGTGTTCACGAAGTACCTGGCACCGGTGGCGGCCCATTTGCGTCCACGGGCGAGTCACGTATAGCCATACCTCGATGACTGGCTCTTCCGGGCCCGCTCGCAAGTGTTGGTCATCGGGCACACAGAGGCGGACGTCAAGCTCTGTTGGGCCTGGTATTCTCCATAAATTATCCAAAGTCCTGCTTGACACCATCGCAGAATGTGCTGTTCCTGGGAGCAAGACTCAATACAGTGTCCTGCCTAGCATCGCCCTGGGACGAGAGGGTAGCGGCCATTCAGGGGAAGGTGGCTGTTGTCGATTAAGACAGCCACGGTGCCGACCATCAAGCCGTTGCTCAGGATTATGTCGTCCTGCATCCACCTCATCCGGCTCTGCAGTTTACAGATGCGACCTCTTCAGGAGTTCCTGGACCGCCGCTGGGTACAAGTGTCCGGAAACTTTGCAGACAAGATCACTCTGGGCGACAAGTTCTGTCGGGCGATAAGCTGGTGGGGCGTGTGCTCCAACATCTCCCGGGGCATGGGATTTCAGAACCCTCCATTCCAGGAAGCGGTCACCACGGATGCTTCTCTGGAAGGCTGGGGTGCCCACACCAGATGCCTGCACCCCAGAGCCCTGTGGCTTTTGGAGGAGAAGCATCTCCATATCAACGTCCTGGAGCTACGGGCAGTGTTCTCAGTTTTCAAGTCATTTTTTGCGTCTCTGAAGGCCAAGATGGTGAGAATCTTCACAGACAACGCCACCACAATGTTCTACATCAGGAAACAAGAGGGCACTCGATCCCCAGTGCTCACCATGAAAGCGCAAGACTTGTCACGCTGGGCCATCGGACAAGAGACGTTCCTCGTTCCTCTTCACCTAGTGGGAGTCAAGAACACCATCGCAGGCTCCCTCAGCAGGGAATTGCGCTCCTGCCACTAGTGGGAACTTTGGCAGGACCAGGTGGACCACATCTTTGCTAAGTGGGGTTGGCCCCTGATCGATCTGTTTGCCACGGCGGCCAGTTCCAAATGCCGGAGGTTTGACAGCAGGTTCCACCAATTGTGAGGAAAGATTTCATTCTTGTGCAATTTTCCCTCCATTTATGGACCTCCCAAACTTTTTGCTTTTGTTTGCCTAGCCTAACCTGACTTTTTCCAGTGGAGCCCAGCCTTCAGCTGAACTCCCCTTGGCTTTTGCTAACTTGTTATGGGGAAACTGACAGATCCTTCGGACTGTCAGTGCTGGTAAACTATGTTTCCCTTAGTCTTGGACTATGTTGCCATTTCTTGGTAACTTTTTAACAGTGCACAATGTACCTTCCAGTACCATGCGCTGGGGTCCTTTTTTGTTTTATGGCCCTAGATGCCCTAGAAGGATTTTTTGGTGATTGGACAAGTGTGCCTGGGATGAGCTGGTGGCAGCAGTTACTTTTCATAATGTTTTATTTCTTTTTATTGTGTTTATCGCATTTGGCTCAAGACTGTGCCCAGGTCCAAAAATGGCCGAGCCACAAAGTCTTTTGTTCTGTCCCATGGCCATGTTGTCCCTGCTTTCACCTAGGTTGAGTAACCCGGGATTTCCTTTTTTGGGCATGCAGCCTCTCACGAAAACTGATCTCTTTCGCAGGCTTCTGCCTGTCACGTATGTGTGCCCAGGAAGAGGGCTGGGACTGTCTGGTCCCAATCCACACTTCTGGTGCCAGGATGTCTGGAGTGCCTGAATGACTGAGACCACTGTGGGCCGTGATTGATCCAAGTGTTGGTCATCGGGCACACAGAGGCGGACGTCAAGCTCTGTTGGGCCTGGTATTCTCCATAAATTATCCAAAGTCCTGCTTGACACCATCGCAGAATGTGCTGTTCCTGGGAGCAAGACTCAATACAGTGTCCTGCCTAGCATCGCCCTGGGACGAGAGGGTAGCGGCCATTCAGGGGAAGGTGGCTGTTGTCGATTAAGACAGCCACGGTGCCGACCATCAAGCCGTTGCTCAGGATTATGTCGTCCTGCATCCACCTCATCCGGCTCTGCAGTTTACAGATGCGACCTCTTCAGGAGTTCCTGGACCGCCGCTGGGTACAAGTGTCCGGAAACTTTGCAGACAAGATCACTCTGGGCGACAAGTTCTGTCGGGCGATAAGCTGGTGGGGCGTGTGCTCCAACATCTCCCGGGGCATGGGATTTCAGAACCCTCCATTCCAGGAAGCGGTCACCACGGATGCTTCTCTGGAAGGCTGGGGTGCCCACACCAGATGCCTGCACCCCAGAGCCCTGTGGCTTTTGGAGGAGAAGCATCTCCATATCAACGTCCTGGAGCTACGGGCAGTGTTCTCAGTTTTCAAGTCATTTTTTGCGTCTCTGAAGGCCAAGATGGTGAGAATCTTCACAGACAACGCCACCACAATGTTCTACATCAGGAAACAAGAGGGCACTCGATCCCCAGTGCTCACCATGAAAGCGCAAGACTTGTCACGCTGGGCCATCGGACAAGAGACGTTCCTCGTTCCTCTTCACCTAGTGGGAGTCAAAAACACCATCGCAGGCTCCCTCAGCAGGGAATTGCGCTCCTGCCACTAGTGGGAACTTTGGCAGGACCAGGTGGACCACATCTTTGCTAAGTGGGGTTGGCCCCTGATCGATCTGTTTGCCACGGCGGCCAGTTCCAAATGCCGGAGGTTTGACAGCAGGTTCCACCAATTGTGAGGAAAGATTTCATTCTTGTGCAATTTTCCCTCCATTTATGGACCTCCCAAACTTTTTGCTTTTGTTTGCCTAGCCTAACCTGACTTTTTCCAGTGGAGCCCAGCCTTCAGCTGAACTCCCCTTGGCTTTTGCTAACTTGTTATGGGGAAACTGACAGATCCTTCGGACTGTCAGTGCTGGTAAACTATGTTTCCCTTAGTCTTGGACTATGTTGCCATTTCTTGGTAACTTTTTAACAGTGCACAATGTACCTTCCAGTACCATGCGCTGGGGTCCTTTTTTGTTTTATGGCCCTAGATGCCCTAGAAGGATTTTTTGGTGATTGGACAAGTGTGCCTGGGATGAGCTGGTGGCAGCAGTTACTTTTCATAATGTTTTATTTCTTTTTATTGTGTTTATCGCATTTGGCTCAAGACTGTGCCCAGGTCCAAAAATGGCCGAGCCACAAAGTCTTTTGTTCTGTCCCATGGCCATGTTGTCCCTGCTTTCACCTAGGTTGAGTAACCCGGGATTTCCTTTTTTGGGCATGCAGCCTCTCACGAAAACTGATCTCTTTCGCAGGCTTCTGCCTGTCACGTATGTGTGCCCAGGAAGAGGGCTGGGACTGTCTGGTCCCAATCCACACTTCTGGTGCCAGGATGTCTGGAGTGCCTGAATGACTGAGACCACTGTGGGCCGTGATTGATCCAAGTTTGGGATGCCTGCAAGAGAGCAGATCTTCTATTGGAAGTCCTCAATTTTGGCGCAAAGCTAATCTTGGATAAGAGAAGGGGCTCTGTGACATTCCACTGCAACAGACTAACAACACATAACCTGGCACAACAGCACATGGGAACTCGCACCGCTTCGGTGGTCTTAATGCTTCAAAACAACAATGCAAGTTGAATGTTTTGGAAAAATTCAGGGGAACTGCTAGGCAATTCTGTCAATTGAGAATGCAAAAGAACAGGGATTACCTGCAGAGGACTCATGCCACGAAAGGTATGCATCTTTATATATAAAGCTGAATGTGTGTGTTTACATGTTTGCCCGGCTATACAAATCCACACTGTTGATCCGACGTCTACCAAACTTTGCATGGATTCCTCTTTTGTCTAGGGCAAGATTGTAGTCTATGTTTGGATGCAAAAAATGTACTCGGTAGACACCCGCATATACTGATGCTCACCCCGATTCACAAAAGGTAGGTAGTAGAAGGGGGCAATATTTGGAAATGTGCCTGAAGCAAAATGTTCCGTATGTTAGTTATTCCTTTAAAATGTATTACTACTGCATACAGTTCGAAAGTGTTTATTAGAGCAATTTAAATGAAATTAAACAAAAACAAATGTGTACATTATTTTTATCACGCCACTCCAAATATGGTAAATGGCAAGTTTACAGTTTACTTAAGTTCATTCACGAGAAGAGAGCACAATCAATCAATCTTTCTTGGACATTTTCTCAAATGTGCTGAAGCCATTAAGTGACTGAAACATGCTGCACAAAAACGATCATCACTTGGAAAAGCTCCATATGATGCAAAGCGAAAATCAATATCAAGAGCTTCTGAAACACAACAACAAACAGCAGCACGTCTTCCTGACCAGAGGAGAAGATCAACTTTCTCCAGGGCAAATGAGATGCTAGAGCAAAGTGAAGCAAGACTTTCTGACATGAGAACAAGAGCAATTCCTCCAGGGCACATAAGACACCAGAGCAAACTGAAGCGAGATTTGCCAACAAGAGGACAAATGCAACATCCTCTAGGGTACATGAGAAACCACTCGATCAGGACATGGGCAATGCCGGGTACCCCAGCTAGTTGTGTATAAATCCAATTTTGGAGCTAGGTGTTTAGAGGGAAAATAAACATGCACATGTCAATGTGATAATGAGACTGTCTATGATAGTATGGTAATACACCCTGAGTAGGGGAAGATACCAGGAGGATAAAGCTTGGTGTGTATGATAAAACTAGTGAGGTTAATGAGCAAGCCTGAACAATGTTCCCATCACCGGACAGTGTTTGCCAATGTAAGCAGACAAAGGAGTACATCCTAATTGTGTCCGTCATTTGCCATTGTGGACATACTCACATTTTCCATCATTTGCGTCACGCTCAAAGATATCATCCCAATGACAGCAGTGGCATGACCAGAGCTTAGTTATAAATGATCATAGTGAACACAGCTCAAGGGTTCATTCTTTCATTATCAAAACATTGAATCAAGTGAAATTAGCATATGGATGTTTCAAACAGTTTGCTAACAGCTGAAATGAATGCAAGTACACAAGAGGCCCTACTTAGATGGGTATATATAATGTTTGCTGCTCCTATCTAAATACTGAATCTTCAAAGTGGTCTCCAATATGTTGAAAGTGGATTATAAGAAGGGTCCTAAATAAAACTCTTTGTTCATGCGGAGAGGGCAAATGGCATCCATCTGGTATATCCCAAAGAATTCCCTTTGTGACTAATTATTCCACAGGTCCTCGCCCCGTGGAGGGGGGGGGGCACCTCTAGCACAACACAACGCATCACATTTGTGCAATTGTTTGTCTCATTTCCTTAATGTCTGTAGACTGGTGACTTGACGTTGGCTGTCCTGATGTTTCACTTATGTTCATTCCACCTCTCCTTCGCTCTTCTTATTGTTTGACCAAGATAGTATTTGCTGCAAGGGCATCTTAAGGCCTAGATGACACAACTGGTGTTGCAAGTAGCTAAGTGTCTGAGTGAGATTTTTCTGCCCGAGTTAGGGTGTTTTAAATGGTCTCCCTTAATGATGTTTGATAAATGCTGGCAGTTGTGGCAAGAGTATGTCCCTTATTTAGGTTTGCGTGGGTTTTTTGATCCTTTCAGCCTTGACTAAAGTATCCCTGAAGTTGTTACCTCTCTTTAAGGCCATTATAGGTGGATCTGAGAATAGCCGATTTAATTGAACTCCAGTTCTTTTTAATGATCCTTGTCACCTGATAACGCATATATTCCACTTTGAAAGCGTTACCTAGTATCCCAGCTTATCGATTTTTTTTTAAAACCTTCTTTTTCATTCATACTACATCCTATCAGTTTTTTTAAACATTGCCTTTGTTTCACATGTCATTACGTTGCATTGCATCCAAGAGGACAAGTACGCAGCTTTATTTTCAATAACGCACGTAATGGGTGACATGATGACATCATTCCATTGCCGTGCACACTAATTATAATGGCAGCAATTTTTTACAGCCGTGAATTGCCACTTGAAAGGGCCCCCTAGGGGTCCCTCGTGATATGGAAACAAGGCAATAACCATACACGAAAAGATGCGCCAGACACGAGGTTCAAATTCCCAATGCTAGGGTTTATTGCAAGCAAGAATAGTCCCAATTGGCCAATTCTGGTCTCACGCCCCGCGACGTGAGTTTCCTAGACCTCGAGGGACGCAAGAGAGCGAATTACGTACATCAGTTACATATATACAAAATGCATATCATACAATCAGCTATGTCATGTTTAACACCCTCCTTTATTAAGTTTCTTTGAACTCGGAATGACGATGGACATTTCCAACGGGTATGACAATTATGACACTTTTGATGTCTATTCTAGTAACAATGTGCAATCTAGAAAGTGCGGAGGCATCTTTTAGTTGTTGAACAGAACATGGTGGTTCTGCTCTTGGAAGGAAGCTGCACACAGGGGAAGAACCACATTCCATACTTTCCTATCTGTGAGGTGCTATTCGTGTCCTGGGAGCCGACACGCTCTACAGAGTTTTGCGAAGGGGGGCTGTAGGAAGAGCATAATTCAAGCCTTTAGCTGTTTTATTCTAACATATTCTACCATTGTACGAGACTGGCTGGCAGCTGTGAAGTGATTACATGCCCTGCAGCTCTCCCTCAAGGCTACAGAGAGGGAGCGTGGGCATTCCTTTCTGGGCTACACATGAGGAGTTTTCAACGAACTCCTCATTCCCGCGACCTTGTCCTTTCATATTCAGACAACAATGTTAACAGTTGAGCAGAGTAAGCAGAATTCGAGAGGATTGCAATCTGCAAAGCAGCTTAAACAAAAAGCAATGAGCAATAGTTAACAAGCAAAATGGCGATTCTTGCTACGTTTAAAATGGCCGCTCATTGGTCAAGCATGGCAGTCTATATTTCTATAATTCGGTGCATAAGACGGTTGGCCTACGGCCATCAAGCTGCGTCTGTCATTCAAATGAAGGGTATTCACTTTTCCAGATTGACAGTACCAGGGACAGAGCAACACAAAGTGGGGTCCAGATAACCTCTATTGGGTAAGTTATCCAGCTCGCAAAATTGTATGACAGGGATGACTTTATCTATGTCCTTATCTATGGAGATCAATCTAGTACATAGCTCCTTTTTACTTTCTCTTGATTCAGGCGCTTGACGCTTCTTTCTTACCTCTGGTGGAGTCCCTCAGAGGCATAATTTCATACTATCATCCCTCACCAGACATACACTTAGGTGAGGACACTGTCACTTTACTATTCCCTTTTTTGGCAACATTTATTGTCCTTATGCCATGACCAAGTGGTTTTAGAACTACTTTTGTTTTCTCCCATAGGAATGTTTAGATTGTCACATTGAAGTACCCGTGTGACATTATGTCACTATTTGAACCAAGACTCAAATTTCCAAGTATTGGTAAGGAGTTCTTTTTGTGGTTAGTTTTAAACTTTTTACTTGAGATGAACAATATACAGTTGGACACTAAGCAGATATTGGTTGCTCTCTTCTTTGTAGATACTTTTCCGTTTTCCCCAAGAATTATAGAATAATTCACTAGTGGCCTTACACCCACTTTCAAGATTCCGATTGGAACTTCACACATATGAGGTGACTTATCAAGCCTGCGGTGTATTAGCATTTACGACATTGTGTAAGTGAAGGGAGTTCCCACAACTTCTTGCATGTTATTGTACAGTCTATGTGCCAAGACAGCGTTTTTTCCACTGCATCTCTATACATTATCTACTATCTCTAATTCTTTTTTTCTACACCTTCTAGAGCTCCCTAAAGTACCAAATCATAGTGCTCTGCACTGTGACACTTCCTTTGTAATATCAAAAGTTAAGGCATACTTAGCCTAAACAACCAAACAAGCTTAACAAGATAAAGAATTGCCTAAAGTGCTATATAAACTGTCTACAGTGAGAAAAGTCCTTTTGGAACTGATAAAAAGAATTTCCAAAGAAAAGAGCATATATCAAGAGAGCCAGTGCTGAGAGCACAAAGCAGGAGAAGGGAAGTCATTCTCCTGCCTTTATTTTGTTAAGATAATTGATAGCATCAGATAGTAATAGTTTTTTACAGTAGACAGATTATTTTTGGACATTCAATAACAGGTGACTGGTGGGCACCTTAGTTATTATTTAGGGAGGGAACACCCCATAACCACAGGGATAGCTAGGCCTTTCTTACTGTCATTTAATAAAATGTGCCTAAAATATCTTCTGCGTCCTCCTCCTGACCCATCACAGTGATTAGACCTAATTAGGGCCTAAACATCTATCAGCTGAATATTTTAGACATTCTACTTGAATAGCTTACTTCTGTATCTAGTAATACCGTTTGAGGAATCTATTGACAGAGGTGTACTCCCATCTATGGCCTGCAACCTTATTAATCCTTGCTTTGAAAGCAGGTAGGACCCCCTCGAGGCCCTTATCATTGATTGACGTGGATAACAAAATTCTCAAATCGCTTACTTCTTCTGATAATGTTGGTGTTGCCAGACCAGTCTGTACTCATCCCAGAATGTTCTGCCAGATCTTGAGTTCACCACATGGACTCAAGCATGTAACTCCAATGGCAAGGCATTTGGTTCAGTTGAATAGGACTTTATTTTTGTTGTATTAAGGAGGTTGGGGTTCATGTTGCGGTTCCTATCTGCTGTCCAACTTCTCTATAAGGAGTAAGTAAGTCTGGTGTTTCCTTTGCAAGGGGTTACCCATCAGGGTTGCTCCCTATCACCACGCCTTGTTGCTCCAACTTTGTTTTCATAAACTGATCATCTCCCTGTATGCAGATGATTTAGTGTGCCTTAAAAACCCAGTTTGCAACCCAGTGCTCCCAAGAGTTACTCAATTTTGGGTAACTTTCAAGTCTTAAAATAAGTGTAAGTATGAGAATTTTCCGTTGATCTATGCCACTTCCACATGATAGGATGTATGTAATTCCAGCTCCCCTCACAACGCCTTTTTGGAGGCTTAAAACCATGTTTCTGACGTGCGTTTGGACAGGTATGAGTCTAGGACTTCCAGGGATGTTCTCATTGTTGCTTAAAGGGCATGGCTTGGCTTAGCTGCCCCATACTTATGGAATTATGGAATAATCCATATTATGGCTGAGCCCAGAGTCTATTTAGATTAGGGTTCTGGTTATTCAGCGATATTTTCAAGGCTGGCATATCATCTCGGCTCAACAGTTTGAGGTCTGGGTATGTCCCCTGTACACCTTTGTACTTGATTGTGAGGTGCACTCAGCTAGTTCTTTGCATCATTTCTATCCTAGCCTATGGATTTCAGTCTTTGACAAACATTACTAAACAAGCAGGGGTGGAGGGATGTTAATATCTAGACTGTATTTTGTGTTGGGAAATACCTGGAAAGGGGTGAGTGATAAAACAAGTTCCAGATGGGAAGTAGCTTTATGGATGAGTATAATGTATATCCAGTGGAAATAGATTTGCATGTATACTAAACTGGTATCCCTGAATAATACATTTAAGCTGTTATACTTAAGTTTCTGATGCGTGTTAATCTGCTTAGAATCACATGCTGTGCATATAGTCCAACATCCAGGGCCATCATCGGATCAAGACTTGACTACTGTAACGCCCTTCTCGTCGGGACTTCCAACAAAAACATCGCCAAACTTCAGCTAGCCCAAAACAATGCTCTAAGGGCAGCCACCGGCACCGCAAGGAGAGACCACATCTCCGAAATCAGAAGGCAAGTGCACTGGCTCCCTGTTAAAGAAAGAATTGTCTTTAAAACTCTTGCCATCACCCACAAATGCATTCACGAGCTTGCCCCCCCCTACCTGACGAACAGAATCACCAGGCACTCCGCCACAAGACCGCTTAGATCTTTCTACGCCAACACCATTGTCAGGCCTACCTCGCGGAAAGTGCGTGCTGGTGGCTCCAGTTTCCCCACCCTAGCAGCCACGCACTGGAATGCCCTGCCACCTCACCTCAGACTCATCGAGTCACACCTAGCCTTTCGCAAGGCTATCAAAACCAGACTCTTTGTATGACCTCAACCTGTTTCTGCCTATATGCCTGCTAACCTGTAACTAAGAGCCTCCTGCACCCGAATGTAATCTTAAACCTGTGTATCCTCTGTAACAGCGCCTCGATGCCTCATGGGCTGCAAGTGCGCTTAACAAATGCAAATAAATAAATAAATAAATCTAGTGGTAATCGCGAAGTATTGCATCTTTCTTTCGCGGATTGAAAGGGGACGTCGACATGGGCGTGCCTGTAACACTATATCTAACCCAAAATCCCTCATGCATCGAGGTCGCTCAGATGTTTTTTTTCCACCCAACTAGTTGTTCTTCTTATGCGGAGCTCGAAAGAGTTATATTGCTAATTCATAATTTCTTTGTCCCACGACCGGTGGTCATCTTACTCTTCAACTTTCATCTTCGACGGCTGCTTCGTGGAGCCCTGCGCCAAAGACATCTGTGTCTTTCGGCGACTGGTGCATCGGTCGACACTGTCGACCGCATGGCCTCGGCCCTCTGGCCAGGCCTACACAGTAAGGAGAGTGGGGCCCCAGGGTTTGATTCTCTGAGAATGCATTTCCTTTTCCCCTCTCTTTCCCTTTCTGGTCTGGCTGCCGCCCTTTACCTCTACTATGGAGAAGACGCCATTTAAATTTTGTCCGTCCTGTAATGGAAAATGCCTGTGGAAAGACACACATCGCAAGTGCAACAAGTGTCTCCCTCGTGATCCCGACGAGCGATCCTGCAAGTCTTACAAACTTTTCCGTCCAAACACACTAAAGGATAGGCGGACGAAACGGTGGGCCGCCTACGTGATACAGGCCGAATGTGGTTCTCCCGTAGGCGCAGTTGCCGACAGCGAGGACGCTACTGGCAGCCATGGCTCCGATGTGGATGCCATAGACCTTACCGCTGAACCATCCGGTTCTCAGTTGCCTATCCCTGGCCCCCACAGGCATGCCGCTGGCACTGCTATCGGGAGATCACACCCCGGCGACAGGGGCACACCTGCAACATCAAAGGCTAAGCATTCAACCCCACAGGCCCACTCGACGGATAAGTTGAGGAAGCAGCAGACACCAACAGGCCTGTCAAAAGTTTCGACAGCGCCTACAGATCATCACGATCGGCCGCCACCCCTGCATCCACCATCACGGCATGCATCTGGGCATTCCAGCCATAAGGGCTTCTCTTAAAAAAAACACTTGGGCGCTAACGCGCCATCTAAGAGCACGTCAGCCCCAAAGGTTTTGGCAGAGCCGAAAAGCACAACGACATATGGAAGCACATCGAAAACCTCAATGATGTCTGTAGGCTCGTCGAAATCTCCCTCTCACCCACCGGAGATCTGCGAGAGTCTCGCAAACATTGTTCCGCCAGGCAAATAGACCAAGAAGCACATCCTCTCGTTGAGAAGAGTATTCACAAGGGCCTCAGCCCCTCTCTAAGACTCTGTCTGACAAATCCCTTCCTTATAAGGACCCCTGTCCTCCTGGAGAGCCTTTCCCCCCTCCTGGCCCCTCTGGTTCATCTCTGTGGACCAGAGTGAGGTTTGAGAGTTACATGGCCAAACGATCTCAGTTTGTAGACTTTTCTGAAAAGTGTATTACCCCCAGGGCTTTAAGTGGGCCGGGGCCTGCCGGGGCTGGGCCCCGGCAGGCTCCGAAATTTCGTTTTGAGGCGGGGCCCTGCCGGGGCCCACTAATCTCCCCCGGCCACTACACGAAAAGGCATTTTTTTCTACAGCCTGAAGCTCTCGCTCGTGTGCGAGAGCTTCAGGCTTCAGAAAAAAAATGCCTTTCAGCTATAATGGTGGCGCCGCACCTGCGAGGCATCCCTTTAATCAAGGGATGCACGTGGCCCGGCGCCACCATTATGGAGAAACGTGAGGCCGCTGGAAGCAGAGGCCTTGCTTTCTAAATACTGAAGCTCCCGCGGATTCGCGGGAGTTTCAGTCTTTAGGAAAAAGGCCTCTGCTTCCAGTGGCCTCACCCTGTCAGCCTTAATGGTGACGAGGGGCAGCAACACCATTAAGGCTGAATAGGCGAGGCGCTGTCCCCTGCCAGGCAAGCCTATTCAAAATAAATGCCGAGATCAGCACCCTCTCCCCCATAGGGGAGAGGGTGCTAATCTCTACAAAAGGCTGCCTGGCAGGGGTGCCAGTAGCCCATTGAGCCGGGGCTCGTCAAGGGGGCGTGGCCTAACGGCCCATCAAGACCCCGATGTTAGGCCACGCCCCCTCGATGGGCCCCGGCTCGATTTGTAGTGCCACTTAATGCACTGCATACAGTCCTTAATTTCTGGGGATGTTTTCCGGTGCTGGAGCCCTGATAGATGTTCCTAAGCACTGATACCAATTGTGTCAGATTCAGTTCAATTATGATGAAGTGTTTTGGCAACTTAATTGCTTTTAACTGTCAGTCCGTCTTAGTTGCACTGTAAGCAACAACAGGGTGAGCCACACTGGGGCTGCTGTGCTTGTTATCCATCTTGACAAGTACAACGAACAAGAAGTGATACATTGGGCACCCATCCTGGCCTGCCAGCACAATTCTGCAGACAGCACACATGGCATTTGCACCACTCCACGACTGTAATAACTGGCAGCACTGCCAAAACGGGGTGGGTGGCTAGAGCTTTTGGTGCAGGCATCAGCCAGGCAGCTCACTGAGCATTCAGGCAAGCACACACGTTTTTAAGCTGATCACTACCCCTCATCCTTCTGGTATAAAGCCAGAATGGGATGCACCAATATAGAGGTGTATGCTGTGCTGCCAACTCACTGAGTGTAAAACAAAAACTGGCACATGATTGTGATCGGTGATACACATTTAACACTGCTGTTAACCTGGCAGAGGAGCATCTGGCATAGAGAGGACAACAATAGGCTAGGCCAGTCACCAGTCAACAGTGCCAGCAGAGCATCAAGCCCAGGGAAAAGGCCATTGCCAAGGAGGAGTGCCTGTGCTGAGTGGCGACCTACAGAGGATCTTGCACAGGTTTTTGACAAACAAATTCATCAGAACAATATTGATTCTGTCTGCATGTGGATGTGGACTTCAGTTCACCCTAGAAAGCAAGCCCTTTCATTCTATTTTATGTGGATAGACAGTGAAAATGTTCCACTTTCCACTCATAGAATCAGAGGAAACTGACAGCGAAGAGGATGAGTTCAAAGAGGCAGTTAAATAATTGGGGCCCGATTCATGGATTTTTTTTGCACGGTTCAAAGTGACTTTGCACTGCTGAAAAGTGACTTTGCACTGCCGACACAAGGGCCTGATATATGGAAATGTGCTAATTGTATTTTTGCAGTGCTAAGTCAGTGCAAAGTCATTTTGTACTGTAAAAATGACTTTGTACTGACTTTGCACTGCAGAAATATACTTTGCACAGTTCCATGTGTCGGTAGTGCAAAGTCACTTTCGAGCAGTGCAAAGTCACTTTGTATTGTGCAAAAAATTCCAAGAACCGTGCAAAAAATTCCATGATTCGGGCCCTTGGTGTCTCATTTCAGGACATAACTAGTAATTTATATTATGTTGACTGGTATTTGTAAATAGCGCATCTGCCAGAGGTGTGCACACACATAACCCTCAATGAGGGGGAGTTCCATCCACACCTCCAACTATGTTGTCACTATATGGCGACGTAGTGGAAGGGGACAGCAGCAAGTGGCAAACTTCTGACCAAACATTGGGCATAGGTGATAGAAAATATAGGGTCCTGGCATTTATTTGTTTACAAACTTGCCATTGATTCCATAAAAACTGTAATAAACCTGTTCCATTACAATAACCAGGGCTTTAAGTGGGCCGGGGCCTGGCGGGGCTGAGCCCCGGCAGTCTCCGAAATTTCGTTTTGAGGCGGGGCCCTGCCGGGGCCCAGTAATCTCCCCTGACAGCCCCGGCCACTACACGAAAAGGCATTTTTTTCTACAGCCTGAAGCTCTCGCTCGTGTGCGAGAGCTTCAGGCTACAGAAAAAAATGCCTTTCAGCCATAATCGTGGCGCCGCACCTGCGAGGCATCCCTTTAATCAAGAGATTCCCGTCGGCCGGCGCCACCATTATGGAGAAACGTGAGGCCGCTGGAAGCAGAGGTCTTGCTTTCTAAATACTGGAGCTCCCGCGGATTCGCGGGAGTTTCAGTATTTAGGAAAGACCTCTGATTCCAGTGGCCTCACCCTTTCAGCCTTAATGGTGGTGCTGCCCCTCCCCAGCTGGCGAGGGGCAGCACCACCATTAAGGCTGAATAGACAGGCGCTGTCCCCTGCCAGGCAAGCCTACACAAAATAAATGTAGAGATCAGCACCCTCTCCCCCATAGTGGAGAGGGTGCTAATCTCTACAAAAGGCTGCCTGGCAGGGGTGGCAGTAGCCCATTGAGCCGGGGCTCGTCAAGGGGGCGTGGCCTAACGGGCCATCAAGACCCCCGCTGTTAGGCCACGCCCCCTCGATGAGCCCCGGCTCGATTTGTAGTGCCACTTAAGGCACTGATTACCCCTAAGAGACCTAGGGAGGAGGATTCCTGCCCTAGTTTTCCAAAGGTACAGAAGCTTTCAAGTCAAACTCCCCAGGAAGAGGTCTTTGAGTTCTCGGAACCTGAAGAGGTCTACGAGGATCCCTATGGTCAGCAAGACAACCCATTTGGCCAGGACACACAGGATCAGTGCCCAGATTGGGGTCAAGATCAGCCTGTAGAGGAAACACCTTGGCTTTCCCCCACTCCAACCCCTGACCCAGACGCCATTTGTCTGGATCCTCCCTCCTCGCCCCCACAGAGGCAAGCGTCACCTAGTGATGATCAGATGGCCTTTAATGCAATCCTGAAAAGGGCTGCGGATCATTTCCAAATGGCCACACAGGAAGCTGTACATGACACTGACTTTGTAGAGAACATCCTAAAGGAAAAAACCCCACAAGTCAGGCAATCGCACTGCTAAACTCCATCAAGAAACGCTCCGCACCTTCTTTGCTGTCCCCTTCACTTACAAGGGCCATAAACAATTGGTTGAAAAGCTGTTTCGCCCCTCTCCCTCTGACCTGTTGTACATCCGGGGGCATGCTACTCCAGACTCCCTGGTCGTCATTACTACCAGGAAAAGGGCCGGTGGACCATTATCTACTGAAAAAGCGCCACCCGACAAAGACTGCAAAAAGTTGTACACCCTCGGCAAACGCATCATCACTTCAGTGGCTTAATAGACTAGAATCGCTAACAATACAACACTTCTTGCAAGTTCTAGTGATGTGCAGTGGAACCTACTTCAGGAGGGTCTCCAAGAATTCCCGGAACCGGTACGATCACGCCTATTGGTGAATGTCTTGGAAGTGAAACAGGTAACCCACAACATCCTAAAAAACACGTTGGATGCAGCAGAGATGGCGGTGCAGACTCTGGCTCATGGCACTCTTCCCAAAAGACACTCCTGGCTCAAGAACTCCCTAATTAACAAAACGGTGGAAGACACAAATTTGTTCGGAAAAGCTGTGGATGATGCCTTAGAGATGGTGAAAAAATAGCACAAGACTTTGAAATCTGTTAATCAGATCGCTGCTAGACCCTATCAACAACGTGGAGGCAACTCTTGCCGTTCCTTTCAGGGCCAGTCTTTTTTTTCCCATTCTCCACACAACCAGTATGGCAAAGGAGGTACACCAAGGTCCTCCGGACAAGGCGCAGCTGACAGCAGCCAGTACTAGCAGAGGGGACAGCGAAGAGGCAAAGGCAGGGGTAGAAACTCCACCCCTAGAAGCTCCGGCCTCTGCTCAGAAATGACTCGCCAGTCTGGGTTCCCCTCCCACCCCTTCCCAGTTGGGGGACGTTTAACATCTTTTTTTCACACATGGGAGGGGGTCACTTCAGACCAGTGGGTGCTCAAGACCGTTGCCCATGTTTATTGTATCGAGTTCCACCTGCCACCTCGATACCGTCAACCAAGAACCGGATGCCTATCACCAGCACACCTGCAGATTCTGCTGAAAGAGGTGCAGATCCTTCAGGAAAAGGGCGCCATAGAAGTCGCCCCCATTCATCAGGTAAACAAGGGTATTGATTCAGTGTACTTCCTTGTACCCAAAAAGGATCTCGCCACGCGCCCTGTGTTAGACTTGCGCCCAGTGAACAAATTTGTTAAGCCACAAAAGTTCAGAATGACAACATTGCAGGAAGTAATCCCTCTGTTGACGAAGGGGGATTACATGGCAACACTGGATATAAAAGATGCATACGTTCATATTTCAATGTTGCCAGCCCACAGAAAGTACCTAAGGTTCATGATCGAGAACAAGCACTATCAGTTGAAGGTTCTCCCCTTCGGCATTGCCTCAGCCCCAAGGGTGTTTACAAAGGTACTGGCGGTAGTAGCAGCTCACCTGTGCAAGCAGTCCATTCCAGTCTATCCTTACCTCGACGACTGGCTGATAACCGGGGATTTGTACGGAACATGCCTATCAAATACCCAGAAGACAATAGATCTCCTCTTCAGTCTGGGATTCTCGATCAACGAGAAAAAGTCCAGCTTAGACCCCAGCCAAGTCAAACAATTTCTGGGGGCTCTAATTCAGACCAAAGACGGCTTGTTTTCCCCTTCAACGAGAGGGTTCAAAACATGCTGTTCCAGATCCCTTACTATGTAGCCAATCGCGAGGTGACTGTACACAAAGCCATGCCACTGTTAGGAATGATGGCCTCCTGCATCTACCTAGTTCCTCATGCATGTATGCGCATGTGGCCCATGCAAGAGTGGCTCTCAAGCCAATGGTGTCAAGCCAGCGGACAATGGGATGATCTAGTGATTGTCTCGGCAGCCGTCGTTCAGTCTCTGCAGTGGTGGTCAAGGGAAAACCTCTTACAGGGGAAGACCTTCACGGCCCCGCAGTAGAATCCACTCTCACCATGGACGCATCTCTGACGGGGTGGGGGGCTCACCTCCTTCATCAGATGGCGCATGGCGTGTGGTCCCCAGCGGTAGCAACCAACCACATACACCTGTTGGAACTGCTAGCAGTGTTCAAAGCCCTGAAGGCGTTCCAAACAGACCTCCAAGGGAAGACGGTCCTAGTCCTCATGGAAAGTACAACGCCCATGTATTACCTGAACAAGCAAGGTGGCACGCACTCTCCAGGACTATCCAATCTGTCACAGAACATATGCAAATGGACTCTCAAACACAAGATGTTCCTCCTGTCACAACACGTTCCAGGGGAACTCAATCTTCTGGCGGACATGCTCAGCAGAGTCTTCCCACTACCCGTGGGAAGACATTGGGGGTCATTACGAGGTTGGAGGTAAGGGATTACCGGTACTGGTAAGGACACCGGTGCCAGTAATTCCTTACCACCCTATTCCGAGGTCCCTTAGCGGGTCCCTTCCTTAACGCCTGGTTTTACCAGGCGTTATGGAAGGGACCCGTTAAGGGACTTCAGAGCTAATAACGGTACCGCAAATTGCGGTACCGTTATTAGCTCCATCCCCATTCCCATTGAGCCCTATGGGGGCTCGAATGGGAATGGGGAATGGTTCCCGGAATGGGGATTTACCGGGTCCTCCAAGGTTGGAATGACCCGGTAAGTCCCTATTTCGGGAACCCGAAATGCAGTAAGGGGGTAGCCATGGTGCTAATAGCACCATGGCGACCTCCAACCTCGTAATGACCCCCATTGTTCTCAACGTCTTCGCAGACTGGGGCTTCCCAGAGATCGACTTGTTTGCAACTCTGGAGTACGCACAATGCCCTGATTACACCCCCAGGTACCCGCACAACCGCTCCAAGGGGAACAGTCTCTGGATAACATGGTTGGAGAAATTTGTCTCTGCACCCCCACCTCCCCCCAACTCACCTACTCAACAAGATAGTACACAAGATGCACCAGGAACCAGTCACTATGTGTGGGCCCACCAACTCTGGTTCTCTCACCTGATGGCAATGTCAGTCACACCTGCGAGGAAGCTGCCATGCCCGTACAACATTCTATCACAAGAGAGGGGGGGAACAATTCATCCATGTCCACAAACTCTCAATTTAGCAGCCTGGCTCCTGAGGTCATAGAGTTCTGCCCCCTCCAACTTCCTCAAAGAAGCATGGACATACTTAGAGAAGCACGAAAACCTAACACCAGACATTGCTACTCCAATAAATGGAAACGCTTCGTCATCTGGTGCAATACCAAGAGCATCAATCCTATTGACTGCTCACCAACACATATTGTCCTGTACCTGACTCACCTACTAGATTCAGGCCTAGTTTTTAATTCCTTAAAAGTCCACTTAGCTGCACTTTCAGCTTACATCACGTCCCAGAAGAAGGTTTCGTGAAGGAAAATTCCAGTGATCAAGGCTTTTATGGAGGGGGTTAAAAGACTTCATCCCCCTATCTCCAACCCAGCTCCGGGATGGGACCTGAATGCTGTACTGACTAGACTAATCGGACCTGCCTTTGAACCTATGCATAAGGCTAGCCATAAAGCACTCACACACAAGACTGCCTTCCTGGTGGCAGTTAAATCAATAAGGAGAGTTATTGAATTGCCGGCCTTTTCAGTTCAAGACCCATTTGTCATGATCCACAAGGGTAAGGTGGTCCTGCGCACTCACCCACAGTTTGCGCCTACATTTATTTCAAAGTTCCAATTGGATCAATCAATAGAACTACCCACCTTTTTCCAGAACCCCACTAACTTGGCAGAAAGAAGCCTCCGCACACTTGATGTGAGGAGAGCGTTATATATTATCTGGAGAAAACAAAACCACTGAGAAAGATAAACCAATGTTTCGTTTCAGTGGCAGCTGGTACAGACGGGGACTCTGTCTCTAAATCAGCCATTTCAAAGTGGATCGTAAGCTGCATCACATTGTGCTACACTCTTGCCAAGAGAGATCTGCCCTTCAAGCCTAGAGCACACTCTACTCAGGGCACTGGTGCTTCCATAGCATTCACTGCAACTGTTCCTCTTGAGTCCATTTGCAAAGTAGCAACCTGGAGTTCTTTACACACCTTTACACAACACTACTGCCTAGATACACACTCTAGGTCTGACTCTCAGGTGGGACAAGCGGTGCTAACACATTTCTTTGCTACTGTTCCTTCACATATCCCACCACCATCTCTGAGTACTGCTCACTAGTCTATGCACAGAATGTGATTCTAAGCAGATTAACAAGCATCAGAAGACATGCATCACTTACTGTAATAGCATTTCTGATGATTGTATCTTCTTAGATTCACATGCGCCCACCCTTCCTCCACTCTTGGAATAGAAGGATAATAGACATCTTACAACTCTGTACTCATGCATTGTTAGGCAGAATTATATGCAGTACCCTTTGGGAACACTACGCACAATTAAGACTACAAGGGACAGTACAATTTCACCTTTGGTACAAGCCTGTACTACACAGTGATAGTGGTAGCAGTAGCGGAGCAGCCAGACTTATCTCAAGTGTAAGTGAGCAGTACAAATAGTTACACAAAGGACAGCAGTTACTATGATTCAGGCAAACACTGACTCAAGGTTTCTAAGTAAAAGAATATATATTTATTTACTTATCAGTTGAATAACGGTTCACCCTTCTAAGCAAGTTAAAATCACAATCATAAATACACCACACCACTTCCATTAAATTATAGACAAGTTAGGCTCACAAAATGAAGTGGAAGCAAAAAAGCACTCTAGCAATTTAAAAGGGAGGGAAAGGCAAAGTTATTAGAACTTAGGCAACACCAACAGGTAAGTAATCAGAGCAATTGAACAAGAGAGGCTACAAGGTTAAAATCAGATAGAAAAGGCTCAGGGCCAAAGGCAATGATTCAAAAGTTTTTTTGCTCAAGATAATAGGTTCAATGTAGTTTGCAATAAAGTTTGTGGCACAGATTCTGGACGAGGTTGGTTGGTAGAAAAGATAGTTCAAAGAGAAGAGAAGGACAAGCCCTCAGATTGGAGAAAGATTTCAAACACTTTCACTGCGGCTGAGCGAAACTCACAACCTGATTTGCACAGTACCTTGAAACGGAGAGGGGGCGGTAGCTGAGGCAGACGTTAGCTGTAGTTCCTGCAGGCTCACGGTTCCTGAAGCGACTGTCCAACTGATCAGAATTAGGAAGACTGGAGGGTCCTGCACCACCCAGGGAAGAAAACAGCAGCAGCGCCAAGCAACGAATAAAAGGTGCGCTCCTTAAAACCCCAGCAGGGTCCGACCTTCCTGGCTATCCGGCCCAATGTAGCTCTGTACAGCGAATTCGACCAGAGGAGGGGTCCTGGCTTGTAGTTTGGGCGAACTGGTTGGTCCCACAGGCTCAAGGGAAGAGGTTTCCTGGAGGATCTTCTCTGTCATCGGATTTGGAGATTCGGACCTGCAGCAGGGCTTCACCGGGCGGTTCAGTCGTTGTAGGGGTCCTCTTCTTCCAGTTCCTTGTTGGCTCTTTCGTTCCAGTGGCGACTCTGTCTTTCCAGTCCCAGAGACCTGCTTTTTATGCAGTTTTCCCGCATTCATACAGCCTGGCTGTCAATCACACAGCAGGGTGGCTGGCCTGGCAAGGCCAGTCTCCTTAGCCAATCAGACAAGAGTGCGACTTGGGTTACTAAGGCAACCCATGGCAGGGGTCCGAATATCCCTCCCTCACATCCTGCCTACCTAGATTATCAGGCGCCTTAAGGAGGGCTTCTGTGCAGAAGGCCGCGAAAAGACAGCGAACAAAGGAGTCATCCCCTGTTTGGCGCGCAGAGTAAAACACGAGAAAGACTTTAACAAAAAGAAATGGCGACTAAACCCAGCCAGAGCCAAAATAAAATGTATTTGGTCAAGCGGGTTTATGTTCGAGGCTAATATAATAGTCTAAAACATTACCACGTTATATAATATAATCGCGGTAGAAAAGTTAGGGTAGATACCACTGCCACCAGCCAAGTCTTAATGTTAAGGGAGCGAAACAATGCCCCAAGAGGGGCAGACAAAAAGGGATAGGAGTTAACCCTTTCCAATACTCCATGTAAGATGGGTTGTACTGGGTCTGTGGTTTAATGTGACTATATAAAGTTAATAGCAACTTTACCTGTTTCTGGGGGACAGTAGTCAGCCCCAGAAGAATGGAGTCAGTGGGAAGTCTCAAAGACAACCCTGTGTCACTGCACTGAAGGTGCTGTGTAACACACACAAAAGTGGTGCACATGGAGTAGGTGAGTATCCATTGCCCAAGATCACACAAAAATTAGAAATACACATAGCAAAACACAAGTAAGAGTGGGGAAAAAAGGCTCACACTCTTACCAGGTGAAAAAAATACATCCTAGAAATCCAGCAAAGCTGCTGGGGGACTCTTTAGGTAAGGGAAATCAACCATTTATGATGATGAATTGGTGGTGACATCCTGCTCTGTGCTCAATGGGAAAATCAATCCCTTGTAGGCAGATTGACCATTTTAGCAGTTTTGGGTTTTCCCCTTTCATTTGCATTAACCATCTCAAGGGTTGGTGGTCAGTTTGAATCACAAAGGTAGATCCATACAAGTATGGTCTAAACTTCTTCAGACTCCACACAATGGCAACACATTCACGCTCTATGGTTGCCCACCTTGCTTCTGGTTCCTTCAGTTTTCTACTGATGAAGCAAATGGGGTGCTCCCTACCTTTCTCATCCAGTTGAATAAGGACTGCACCTATACCTATATTAGAGGCATCTGTCTGCACAATGAAGGGTTGGTGATAATCAGGAGCTCTTAGGACTGGAGCTTGACAAAGGGCTTTCTTCAGGCTTTCAAAGGCTTGAGTGCACTCCTCATTCCATCTAACCTTTTTAGGGAATTTTGGAGAGGAGATCACATTCAAAGGAGAAGCTATGGTCCCATAGTTCTCAATGAAATTCCTGTAGCACCCAGTGAGACCTAGGAAAGCTCTCACTTGGGTTTGAGTAGTAGGGGTGACCCAGTTTTGTACAGCCTGTACTTTGCTGGGCAATGTCCTTATCTCACCTCCTCCTACCTCATGACCAAGGTAGACCACTTTACTCTGACCAATTTGACATTTGCTTGCCTTTATGGTCGGATGGGCCTGCTCAAGAGCCTGCAAAACATATCCAAGGTGATCAATATGTTCTTTCCATGTAGTGCTGAACACTGCAATGTCATCCAAGTATGCCATGCAGAAGTCCTCCATCCCATTCAGAACTTGATTAACCATCCTTTGAAGAGTCGCAGGTGCATTCTTTAGTCCAAAAGGCATTACCTTAAACTGGTAGAGGCCTGCTGGGGTAGAAAATGCAATTTTCTCCTTGGCATGGTTTGTCAGTGCTATTTGCCAATAGCCTGAGGTCAGGTCAAATGTACTGAGGTACTTGGCTGAACCAAGTCTATCCACCAGCTCATCTGTCCTTGGCAAAGGATGGGCATCAGTCTTAGTGACTGCATTTAGAGCTCTATAGTCCACACAGAACCTCATCTCCTTGGATCCTGCCTTTGGTACTAGAACAACTGGACTGACCATGGACTTGTAGAGGGCTCTATAACCCCGAGATCAAGCATCTTGTTGACCTCTCCTTTGATGTGGGATCTCACATGTTCTGACATTCTGTAACCCCTGCTTTTGACAGGTAAACAGTCACCAGTGTGAATATCATGCTGGCCCCAAGGGATGAAGCCTGGTGCTAGAGAAAACAGGGAGGCAAACTGATTCAACAGAACTTTGGTAGAGGTTCACTCTCCTCTTCCTCTTGAGCTGAAGCTAGAAGCAAAGCTCCTACATCTGGTCTCGAGACATAAGCCTTTAAATGGTTGGTGTGAAAGACTCTGGGAGCCTCCTTAGGTCTGCCTAAGTCCACCAGATAGTTCACCTCTCCAAGTCTGCCCACAACCTTGAAGGGTCCTATCCACTTGCCTTGCAAGGCCCTCTGCCTTGTTGGCACCATAACTAGTACAAGCTGGTCTTGAGTAAACTCAACCATGTTGGCCTTCTGGTCATGCCAATGTTTGACCAGAGCCTGATCTGCTTTCAAGTTATCACTTGCTTCTGCCATCATGTTTGACATTCTCCTCCGGAGACCTATCACATAGTCAGTCACTCTGACTGGCTTGAGGGAAGGAGCACTCTCCAACCCCTCCTTGATCAGGGCCAATGGACCTCTGACTGGATGGCCATAGAGAAGCTCAAAGGGACTGCAATCCACTCCCTCCTGAGGGACTTCTCTATATGCAAAGAGAAGGCATGGCAGTAGAAGGTCACACTTTTTCTTAAGGGATTCCTCTAAAGCACCTATCATGCTCTTCATAGTACGATTAAACCTCTCTACCAATCCATTTTTGTTTGCGGATGGTAGGCTGTAGAGAACTTGTAAGTGACACCACAGCTTTTCCACATGGCTTGCATGTAGTGGGTCATAAAATTGGATCCCCTGTCGGATATCACTTCCTTAGGAAACCCTACTCTGGTAAATAATACCAAGTAGAGCCCTAGCCACAGCCTGAGCTGTAATAGTTCTCATAGGTATGGCTTCTGGGTATCTTGTAGCATGGGCTACTACAACCAGGATAAACAAAGTTTCCTGAAGATGTGGGAGGGTCAAGGAGACCGACATTGTCAATGCCCACCCTCTCAAAAGGAACTCCCACCACTGGAAGAGGCACCATGGGTGCCACATTCTTGGCCCCTCTCTTGCCAGAGGTTTGGCAATTGTGACCGCTTCTACAGAAATTGTCCCCTTCTGAACCCATCTTAGGCCAGTAGAAGTAGAGAGAGAGCCTTGGTCTTTTTGAAACTCAAGTGACCAGCCAAAGGTATCTCATGGGCTAACTGTAGGAACTGGAGTCTGTTAGCAAGAGGCACTACAATTCTTTTGCAGTCCCCAGGGGTCGTCTCAGTTGGTTCACTGTAGAAGTGTCCATCTTCCCAGCTTAACCTGTGCTTTCCAACTTCTTGCCCATCAAGTTGGTTAGCAGCCTGTTGTCGAAGACCTTCAAGAGTAGAACACTCTCTCTGTCCTTTGCTAAAGTCTGCCCTGTTGGGACCACCTTCTGCCAGTAAAGACTGCAGCTCAGGATGTTCACCAGGGTCAAGATCTCCAACTAAGACATTGTCTTCTTCCAGATCTCACTCCTCAGATACTGGCTCAACCACACAAGGTTGCACTTCACACTCTGCCTCAGCAGGTGGAGTAGTCAGAGGAGTGACTATGGACAATCTTGGTGATGTCCTTGTTGGTAGCACAGGGGTGCTGTCTGACTTTTTCCTGGAGGTTTTGGGTTTCCCCTTTGCCTCTGTTTTCCTAGAAATAGCAGTGAGCAACTCCTGTGGAGTGGGAGTGATATTTTCTTACATCATCTCCTCTGGAGAGCCTCTCAAGGTTCTCTCCCTTGCAGACCTTGTTAGCTCCTGTTTCCTTTTACTGGGAGACCTGGGGGTGCTTGACACAACTCCAAGAATTTTAAGGTCATTACCCAACACGACTCTCCCAGGCACTTCACTCTGCACACTAACAGGTATCTTGACAGTCATATCATTACACTGGATGAGAGCTGGTAACTGGGGAAGCATTTGCACAGGGCCTCCAGCTAACTTGGTGAGGTGTTTGGGTGCCTTAGCAACATCCTCCACCTTGAAAAATGATTCATCCACCATAGTTATGCTGGCTCCAGTGTCTCTGATGGCAGGGGTTTCCTGACCATTCACAAGAACACTATCTTTATAATACTCTTTAGTATTATCTGGGATGGAATTATAGACATCTAAATTCTGTTTAGTTTAGTTTAGTTTATTTATAAAGCGCGTCTGAACCCTCAGGTAGCTGGGCGCATAATCATGTGCACAGCAGAGTTACATATCGTTACACAAACACCTTAAAACACCAGTCAGAGCATACATTAGTCCAGGCTCTGAGTAGTTACATACAAGAATAAAGTATACAGAGAACAGTGTACAAGATAGTTACAATGGAGAGTGAGGACCGGGTTACAGGGTGGTCCTGAATCGGATAAAGCCAGGGTGAACATTACTACATGGTGGCGAACAGCGGCTGGCCGAACGTGTCATTGAGAGATTGGATGTTTAGACTAGTAACCATGATTTCACCATGGCTCTGAATGGCCAGAATGCGGCTTCCGATCTAATTGCAAGAGGGAGGTATTTCCAGCATTGTGCTGCGAGCACTGGGAAGCTTGAACCTCCTGCTGTTTTTAGGTTATAGTTGGGGATCTTTAGTTGGTGCAGGTAAGGGGTTCTGGTGGGTCTAGTGGAGCAATGTCTAGCAGATTTGTCTGAGAGGTAGCGAGGGGCGGTGCCTGACAGGCACTATGGGTGATGACCAGGGTTCTTAGCTTGATTCTGTCGCGGATCGGGAGCCAGTGGACTTCTTTGCTGGCCGTGGATATGTGAGCCTTGCGCGGGAGGTTAAGGGCACATCTTAGTGCATTATTTTGCAGGATCTGGAGCCTGTTCAAGTTTTTTGTGGTAGTGCCTAGGTAGAGTGTGTTGCAATAGTCTAATTTAGACAATATCAACGCTCTAGATAAGGTGAGGCAACTAGAGGTTCAGAGAAAAGGCCTACAGGCATTGATCAATTTATTGGTGTAGGTGGTGGCTGAGATGGTGGAGTTTATTTGTTTTTTTAGTGACAAGGTGGAGTCGAGGTGCACACCTAGTGTTTTGACCTCTTTGGAGACTTTTATGATGTTGCCGTCAATGGTAAAGGATTGATACCTTTGGTCTAGTTTGTTGAGGCGAGCCTGGGAGCCTACGATAAGCAGTTCTGTCTTATCGTCGTTGTTCCCAGAAGCCCAGGGACACTAAAGAAACACTAGCTGAGACTCTCATGGGTTCATCAGCCAGTAGGTGAAAGTTTCCACTTGCCATAGGGACTTCTTCCTCTAGGGCAGTGGTATTCAAACTGTGGGTCGCGACCCCCTAGGGGTCCGCGGGTGCATCCCAGGGGGGCCTGAGAGCTCAGCATGAAAAAAGATTTATTTATTTATTTATTATTTTTTTTTTTTAGATTGGAAGAAATGGGCAGGGGTGGCCCACATGGGCGGGCTGAAGCATGAAACTGTCTCAGGCAACAATGAAAAAGTGGCCCACAGTTGTAAATGGATATTCATTCCTTTAGTCACAGACTGGGCCTCATTACTATTATGGCGGACCAGTAACAACGGTGCTGGTAAGCTACCGGCACCGTTGCTACCGTTCCGCCATAGTAAGAGTTGTGCTCGTGGGTGCTTGACAGCCCCCGCCAGGTCTGACCTCAGCTCGTCGGATGCACCAGCACCGTTATTAACGGTGCCGGTGCATCCAAGCTCCCCCTTCCCATTTGAGCCATATGGGGCTCAAATGGGAATGGGGATCTACCGGCACCTTCGAAAGGGCAATTATCATGTCCGCCTAACTCGGCATGACCTAGTAATTGCCCATTCGCGGGTGCCAGACCCGGATGCAACTCCAGTGGCAGCCGTGCCGGTTTTACCGGCACAGCTACCGCCAGAGTAGTTATGAAGCCCACTGTTTCAATAGTACCCAAAGGGGTGCTTTGTGTTAAAATGTAAGTAAATTGTGATATATTCAGCAACAATGGTCAACATTACTAACTGCATAGTGGCCCCTCACCCATTATGGAGGAGCTAAGGAGCCAGCCCAGTGAAACAGTGAGCACTCCCTCAGCTGCTTTATCCAGCTAATGGAGTGCTCCTGGGCTGGCTGAACTGTCAAAGGGAAACACTGTTTCCCTTTGACAGTTCAGTTTAGTTCCCCAGCCGCACATGCTCACTGAGCCATGCAAGTGCTGGGGCGTTTTGCTTCGCCAGCATTGCATAGCTCATTGGAAATGCTGGCTGGGGCACTGCATGTCTGTATGTCCGAGGGGGAGCTCCTGCGCCTCCTCGCACATACGGACAGAGCAGCTGGAGCAGCACCCACACACAGGCCAATGCAGAAGGTACGTTTATGTTCATTGTTTTTATTTAAACATGTGTATGGATGCGTTATGAGTGAGTGTATGGTGATGGATGCTCATGTGAATGATAGAGTGATTGCTGTATGAATGTGCAGCGCCTTGCATATACATAATCATGTTCATTGTGTTAGGACCAGTGGGGCCCAGGGGACAGGGATGGTATCTTTTTACCGGACATCTATCATTCAAAACCCTCTGCCTTGTCCACAAGGCTTTCTGGGGCCTCGGTCCAAAATACCTTCAGCTATTCCTCCGCAAATACCTCCCCTCTCGAGCTCTTCACTCCTCTACCTCCAACTCCCTCAGGGTCAGTCGTTTATCAAAGAAACGAGCTGGGGGTAGATCTCCGTCTTCGGCTGGGGCCTCCCTCTGGAACAGCGCCCTGCCACTCTAAAACTTGAGGAGAACCATCTTTCTTCCTGCACTTATCAGACCTACCCTGTCTGCTGCCTTAAACGTAGCACTTGCAAATTGCTGGCTGCACTACCACTGTTTGTTGCCTTTATTATTTATTTATTGTTATTTATCTGTTTCTCCTCTGCTTCGCACTTTCCACTTCTCCCCCCTTCCATGCACTTTTCCCCTCACACTTGCGCGTTCTCAATGTCACTGGGCCTAGTAAGATCGCTGTTTTATTCTCCTCTGTTCCCCTCCCTTGCCTTGTCACGCTCTGAAACACTTGTGTACGAGCGCGATAGAAATAAAATATCAATGCCTGCCCCCTGGACTCCCAGCAACAATTGCAAACTGTTTGGCTATTTACCCATTTTTTGTTAAAAGTATGCTCTACAATGCAACATTTTAACCTATTATTTAAAAAAAAATTCACAGGGGGAAACCCCCCCGAACCTCCCCTTAATGCCCCTCCACTTAAAAAAGATTCACCAGCCGCCACTGGCCCTCAGACTGTGTTGGGAACGGGATGGGGGAACCGAGGGACTATGGTGGGAGCACAATGGGCGGGAACCATGGGATAGTGATGGGAGCAGAGTGGGGAGAGCCCTGGGTGTGTGATGGGGTGGGGAGAGACCAGCGACTGGGTAGGAGTGGGATGAGGGAGCCCAGCGACTTTGATGGGAGCAGGTGACGGCGCGCAATATATACTGTCCATTTGGCATTTCTGGGGGGTCCCGACCTGCCCAAATTTTGCTCAGGGGGGCCCTGGCCAAAAAAGTTTGAAGACCACTGCTCTAGGGAGAAGGCTAAGGAGACAGTGTGGACCCCTGAAGGTTTACCCTTACATCTGGGATCCCCTTTCAAATGGTCAGTTGACCCACAAACATAACATTTGCCGAATGTTTTAATGCAGGGGGGTTTCTTCTGACCTCCATCTGGTTTGGGTCCAGATGGTGCACTAGCCTGATTTGGTTTCCCTTGTTGTTTACCCTTATGTTGATGTTTGTGGCCCTCTTTTGGATTGGAGGTATTACAATTCTCTTTGTCGTCTTTCTTTGGTTGTTTCCCCTCATCCTTTTTCTAAGTAGCCCCAGAATCCTTCTGAGTAGCCCTGTTGGCAACCCACAAGTCAGCAGCCTTAGCTAGCTTCTTTGGATCTATCTCCTTAGAATCAGCCAAGCGCTGTCTGAGCTCAGGAGAGCAGACATCAAAAATAGACTCCAACATAACAAGATTTCTCATTCCTTCATAAGTTTTCACTCTGTACCCCAGTGCTTAAAGTGGGCCGGGGCCTGCCGGGGCCAGGCCCCGGCAGTCTCCAAAAAGTGGGGCTGAGCCGGGGCCCTACCGGGGCCCCGTCCCACCGCCCGCAACATCGGCAGGATGCATTATCCCGTCGCGGCCGCAGCCGCGACGGGAGATGCATGCGCCTGCCATGAAGTCAGGCGATCTGACAAAAGTGGCAGCCAACCACAGCGACGCTGTGACTGGCTGCCACTTCTGTCAGTCATAGTAACTGCATCTGGTGACCCCTCGCGCGAGAGGTCACCAGAGGCAGTTACTGTCCCTTTGTTTCCCCAGGTCGCCGAGGCGTCTTTAACCCTCGGCGAACCTGGGGATTCCTCGACATATTTCGAGGTTTATAAAAGATGGCTTTGAAAGTACACATTTCAAGCCATCTTTTATAAAGCTTTGCCGACGGACAATTTTGTCCTTAGTCAAAGCTTTATAAAAGACGGCTTGAATTGTGTACTTTCAAAGCCATCTTTTATAAACCCGAAATGTTTAAAAAAGATGGCCTGAAAACTAGGCAAACCGTAGGGTATGCACACAAATATATATAAATGTTATATTTGTGTGCGTACCTTACTATGGTGTGTGTACTGTGCAAGCCATCTTTTCTAAACATAGAAATATGTTACATATTTGTTACATATTTCTATGTTTAGAAAAGATGGCTTGCACAGTACACACACCATAGTAAGGTACGCACACAAATATAACATTTATATATATTTGTGTGTATACCCTACGGTTTGCGTACTTTTTAGGCCACGCCCCTCCCACAAGCCACGCCCCCAAATGAGGGCCCCCCCTCGATTTCTTACCCCACTTAAAGCCCTGCTGTAACCCTTAATCCAACCATCTAAGTTTTTCAAACATGCACATACCCAGGTAGCCCAAGGGGTACCATCATGCTTTTTGAGGGTCCTAAACCTCTTATGGTACTGGGAAGGGGTCTTCCCAAATCTAGCAATTAAAGCAAGCTTCACACACTCATAATCCATCCTATCCACCTCCCCCAACTCCATTACAACATCAGACGCAACAGTGGGTAGCCTATAGAAGAGCCAGGGAAGCAATTGATTCCCTGTGAGACCTTGAATACCATGGTTATATTCAAACATTGCCAACCAATCTAAAATATCAAGCTTAACCTCATACATACCCACAATTTCTTTAGGCATACAGGGTCTCTTAGGACTGGAAGACCTAGAAGACTCTGGGAGAGAAGCATTTTCCAGAGACAATCTTTTCATTTCAAGTTCATGATTCAACTCCATTTCTCTGAGCTTAATTTCTTGGTGTTTTTGTTCAGTTTGAGTATTTAAACGTTTGAATTCCAGTTCAAGCCTCATTTTCTCTAGAGCAATGAATTCAGGACTGAGTGCAGGACCTGTGGGGTTCCCAGTGGACAAGGGTTGAGGTTCCTGAGCAGGCAAGGGAGCAGAGAGACCTACATTAGGAGACATGTCTACTTCTTCCAAGTCATCAGTAACAGATACATTATCATCCTCAATACTTTCCACATTTGCGAAGGAGTCAGGTATTTCAGACCCACTCCCTAGACTTGGACTCTTTAACAACTTTTCAACTAATTCAATCTTTTTGCCTTTGGCAGAGAGTTTCCTTTCTTTACACATGTTTCTTAAATAATCAGCAGTGTAACTCAGGAGGGTCTCCTGACTGTGGCTTTCCATATCAGACATGATTATTGTTGCTTTTTAGTGATGTAAGCCTTGTGGTTACTTGATCCAAGGTAATAGCAGCACTCTAAGTGTAATTACTATACTTTTATCCTCACCGCTGTACACCAGTGTTAGGCAGAATTATATGCAGTACCCTTTGGGAACACCACACATAATTAAGACTACAAGTGACAGTACAATTTCACCTTTGGTACAAGCCTCTACTACACAGTTATAGTGGTAGCAGTAGCGAAGCAGCCAGACTTATCTCAAGTGTAAGTGAGCAGTACAAATAGTTACACAAAGGACAGCAATTACTATGATTCAGACAAACACTGACTCAAGGTTTCTAAGTAAAAGAATATATATTTATTTACTTATCAGTTGAATAACAGTTCACCTTTCTAAGCAAGTTAAAATCACAATTATAAATACACCACACCACTTCCATTAAATTATAGACAAGTTAGGCTCACAAAATGAAGTGGGAGCAAATAAGCACTCCAGCAATTTAAAAGGGAGGGAAAGACAAAGTTATTAGAACTTAGGCAACACCAACAGGTAAGTAATCAGAGCAATTGAACAAGAGAGGCTACAAGGTTAAAATCAGATAGAAAAGGCTCGGGCCAAAGTCAATGATTCAAAAGTCTTTTGCTCAAGATAATAGGTTCAATGTAGTTTGCGGTAAAGTTTGTGGCACAGATTCTGGACAAGGTTGGTTGGTAGAAAAGATAGCTCAAAGAGAAGAGAAGGACAAGCCCTCGGATTGGAGAAAGATTTCAAACACTTTCACCGCGGCTGAGTCACATCCGCACAACCAGATTTGCACAGTACCTTGAAATGGAGAGGGGGTTGTAGCTGAGGCAGACGTTCCTGGTAGTTCCTGCAGGCTCACGGTTCCTCAAGCAACTGTTGGACTGATCAGAAGTAGGAAGACTGGAGGGTATTGCACTACCCAGGGAAGAAACCAGCAGCAGCGCCAAACAACGAATAAAAAATGTGCTCCTTAAAACCCAAGCAGGGTCCGACCTTCCTGGCTATCAGGCCCACTGTAGCTCTGTACAGCGAATTCGACCAGAGGAGGGGTACTGGCTTGTAGTTTGGGTGAACCGGTTGGTCCCACCGGCTCAAGGGAAGAGGTTTCCTGGAGGATCTTCTCTGTCGTCGAATTTGGAGATTCGGACCTGCAGCAGAGCTTCACCAGGTGGTTCGGTCGTTGTAGGGGTCCTCTTCTTCCAGTTCCTCGTAGGTTCTTTTGTTCCATTGGCGACTCTGTCTTTCCAGTCCCAGAGACCTGGTTTTTATGCAGTTTTGCCCCATTCATACAGCCTGGCTGTCAATCACACAGCAGGATGGCTGGCCTGGCAAGGCAAGTCCCCTTAGCCAATCAGACAAGAGTGCGACTTGGGTTACTAAGGCAACCCATGACAGGGGTCCGAAGATCCCTCCCTCACATCTTACCTACCTAGACTATCAGGCGCCTTAAGGAGGGCTTCTGTGAAGAAGCCTGCGAAAAGACAGTGAACAAAGGAGTCATCCCCAGTTTGACGCGCAGAATAAAACACAAGAAAGAATTTAACAAAAAGAAATGGCAACTAAACCCAGCCGGAGCCAAAATAAAATGTATTTGGTCAAGCAGGTTTATGTTCGAGGCTAATATAATAGCCTAAAACATTACCACGTTATATAATATAATCGCGGTAGAAAAGTTAGGGTAGATACCACTGCCACCAGCCAAGTCTTAATGTTAAGGGAGCTAAACAATGCCCCAAGAGGGGCAGACAAAAAGGGATAGGAGTTAACCCTTTTCAATACTCCATGTAAGATGTACTGGGTCTGTGGTTTAAAGTGACTAGATAAAGTTAATGGCAACTTTACCTGTTTCTGGGGGACAGTAGTCAGCCCCAGAAGAATGGAGTCAGTGGGAAGTCTCAAAGACAACCCTGTGTCACTGCACTGAAGGTGTTGTGTAACACACACAAAAAGTGGTGCACATGGAGTAGGTGAGGCTCCAGTGCCCACGATCACACAAAAAGTAGAAATACACATAGCAAAACACATGTAAGAGTGGCAAAAAAGGTTCACACTCTTACCAGGTGAAAACAAATCCTAGAAATACAGTGAAGCTGCTGGGGGACTCTTTAGGTAAGGGAAATCAACCATTTATGAGAATTCTCCCTAACACTCATGGTAGTCATAGGGCTCCTTCACGGAAGAAAAAACACAATCAGAGGGACCATGACGTGTGAGGGATTTTGGGTACACTACCGTCACGTTAGGGATAGTGTTACAGGCAGCCCATGTCGACGTCCCCTTTCGATCCTCGAAAGAAAGATGCAATACTCCGGGATTACCACTAGATGTCGGACTATATGCACAGCATGTGAATCTAAGCAGATACAATCATCAGAAATGCTACTACAGTAATGCATGTCATATACATCAGGCATATTACATCCTACACAAGCTACACAGGTTTTATGGGGATGGGAAAGATTATTTTCTCCATCTCATTCGAGTGGTGTCTGGTAGCTCAATCGTGGCAAAAGATATTTATAATTTTAAGTGATGCATTGGGTTTGCCCTTGAAGCCAGTGCCTTACTAGTGTTATTGGAATATTCCAGTTCTCTTCCCAAAAAAACTTTGTGGTTTTCCCTTTTAGTTCTGCTGCTGCATACCGTTGTCTGAGGGGCATGGTTGAAGGGTGCTCACCCCGTAGCCCCTCAGGTAAATCTAGGTACCTTACGAACATTTTCCTTTTTTATGAGTTGGAGGACACCTACTGCGCTCAAATACCCTCTTCTTTGAGACCTAAGGACATTTGGGCCCCGTATAAAACATACCTGGCAGATAAAGATTCTAGCACAGACTGCTCAAGCATTAAACAAGAAGATGGTTAATACCATGCCACAGCTTAGGTTGGGGGTCAATGCAGCGAGTAATGAATCACTGGGATTTGTATTTTACTGCACTTTTGAGTTTGTCAAGTCAGAGTTTTCTTTCCTTTTTCTGACTTAGTTGCTCAATGTATTGGCCTTGTGTTAGATTTATTTTAATTTACTCTGATTTAATGGCTCAATGTTTGTTGTTTAAGACTCCATACAAAGAATTTAAGGACACCACAGCGTGAGGCTTTTTAGGGCCTCTGCAAAAAAAGCCCAAGAAATCTTTGCAGGATCTCCCCCAAAATCACTTGACTGAACTAGAGATTCCTCCATCGGAGCATTGATTGTGCTAATTGGAAAAGGGGAGAAAAACGATAGCGGGAACACCATTCCAGGAGGAAGTCCCCTTCCTTCATTGTGTAACCACTCCTGCTCCTCTTCAAGAAAGATGCCAGAGACATCATTTAAAGTTTAATGATTGAGAAACAGAAGAAATCTGGTACTACTTTATTTTCCCACCTTCTCAATTCCGGAGGAATGGGAGCCTTTTAGGCTGGTCATGCTCAAGGTTTTTGAGCAGGCACCTGAAAATGTGTGAAGAAATCCATCCATGCTTCTTGAAAGGATGACTCTGGGAAGTCTATAAGGCTCCTATATGTGTCAGGTGTTGGGTCCTGATTACAAGCAGAGAGCCAGTGGCACCTACACGTAAGGGCTGTATTGCACACTCTTTAATGCACTGGTGACTCCAGGGGCGATGCCATATTCATCTGAGCCCTCTGCTTCTGCCACAAGGAGAGACACACCTTCGGAGCAGAGGTCACTGATGGAGCCTCATAAGTTGCAGGAGTCTTATCAGATCCATTTTAGTAGCACTCAGTTTAAAGGTGTTATATTTGTTTTAATCATGTATTTAAAGTTCGGTTCATGTCACATTAGAATGCAATATTATTGGCCAGTGTACATGTTGGCAAGCAACAAACAAAATACGATACAATACTCTACCTTGACATTAAGCAAAACGGTTTAGACGGAGGGGGGAATAAAAGGACAATTATAAGACAAAAATATCAGCCAGACAAGTGGCACTTTGTAGAGCCAACTCTACACCATCCACCAGCATCTAGTGGGTCATAGAGCCAGGCTTCCCGTTCAATACCGGGGGATCCATCGATCACATTGTAAATGTAGAACGCCTACTCCGACTCACCAGCTCAGTTTGCCAAAAAAGAAACAAAATGTTTCCCAGATATTCCAGGGATGGAGGCAAAGATGTACCAACATGGAGTAATTCTGTTCCATGTCACAGCTCCACGTCAGATCCTTCATCCACTCATGGATAGTTGGGGAGCAGCGTTCGTCCAGCGCAAAAGTATACATCATTTAGCAACTATCATTCACATTGACAGCAGTGTCCAATGGTCTCTGCAGAGATCTTGTAGCCTACCAAAATAAACAGCACATGGGGCCACTAGCTATAGGAAGTGAGTATTTCAGATACCATATCTGTAGCACAAGCCCAGAATTGTGCTATAGTGGGGCATGACCAAAACATATGAGTAAAGTCGTCTTCTTCCCTGCAACATTTTGGACATTTCCCGTCAGTAGTTTTATCTAATTTCTTTTGACGAGCCAGGGTGATACATGCCTGGTGGAGGATCTTGTATTAATTTGAATCTGGTTCTCCTAGAACCACCTGAATTCGCAACATACTACAAAATGAGGTTGTTGGGGGGCTCTAATGGAAATGGAGGACCATGCCCTGAAATCCATACGCATCCTAAGGTATTGAAAGGTCAGATTAAAGTCCTGCCCACTCTGTGAATTTTTCCCTAGAGAAATATTTGCCATCAGGATACATGTCATAAATACAGCTCACCCCCAGTGTAGAGTAGTTCTGACCAATTGCTTAATCGCAGGTCGTGCCTAAAGTCTGCAAGCCACATATGCACAATTGGTGCAGGTTTGAAATTGTATACCCAGTTGCTGATGCAGCTTTTTCCTTGCACCCACCTTGCTTGATACAGGGTCAAACATACAGTTGTTTGTGACTACCATATTCAAAAGAGCATGCTACAGGGAATCTATTCGAACAGAATTTTTTTCAATCCTGACATGGGGTTGCTGTGGGGCTCCCTGCATCCAATACGAGGCAAAGTGTGGCTGTGCAGTTAAAAAGTGGCGTGCAAAATGTCAGAAGCACACAGACCTCCTTGGGTATAGGTACGAGTCCGAGTGTTCCACTTGATCAATGTTTCGGGTGCCAAGTCAGACCTACCAAAGGGGATCATAATTGTTTGAAGAACTTCGTTCCAGGCCAGACCAGAATATTAGGAAAGAAATAGGAGTAATTTAGGAACTACTATCACATTAATAGCTTGAAGATCAATGAGATCGGATCTACGTGAAATTTCGAATGCAGAATAACCCGAGACGGAAATATTCGCATGGGAAATGTACGCACTACAAAATGTTCGTACATTTCACATGCAAACATCCATTTCAAAATCCTACAAACGTACACCCCCATCCACACCCACAACACACCCCCAGCCACACCCCCACCCCCACCCACACCCTACTTACCTTTCTTAGATGCGCTGTGTCCCTGCGGCGCAGGGACCTTTATATATATATATATATATTTCTTTTTTTCATGTAGCTGCAGGGGTTTCCCCCGCAACCCCCACTCACTATATTGTGTAGTATAGTGAGTGGGATGTTGCGGGGGACACCCCACAGCCCCCGGCTTTTTCTTTTTGAATTTACCGACCCACCAAAACACATACCACAAAAAGTTGGAACGGTGTAAAACCCGGAACAGGCCGGAACGGTACCCTAATATATAAAACGGCAGCAAAACTCACCTGAAAATGATGCAAACACACATGAAGAACATTTTGGAAATGGGGAAGGTTGAACAATGTGATGTCATTAACCCATTTCTGCCCAAAATCTACATTTTCAAACGAAAAAGTACCCGGAACGGGCCGGAACGCTACCCTAATATATTAAATGACAGCAAAACTCACCTGAAAATGATGCAAACACACATGAAGAACATTTTGGAAATGGGGAAGGTTGAACAATGTGATGTCATTAACCCATTTCTGCCCAAAATCTACATTTTCACACGAAAAAGTACCCGGAACGGGCTGGAAGGGTACCCTAATATATAAAACGGCAGCAGAACTCACCTGAAAATGATGCAAACACACATGAAGTTGGAAATGTTATGTTATTTTGCATTTATATAGCGCCTTATGTACCATTGGTATGATCTCAAGGCACTGGTAGGTTGAACGCCCTCGGGAACCGAAGTTCAAGTCAGTAGAGAGAGAGAGAGAGTCATAGGGTGCGTGTGAGCACTGGATATGTGTGCAGCGGTGTTGCATTCTTGTGATAGCTGCTTCTTAGCGGTAGGTATGGTGGTTGGGAGATCAAGAATATGTGTTCGTTCTGGCAGGTTGTTATCCAGATCGATTCTGTCTGCGTTAGGCCTGAGGAGAACGCCTAGGCTGGAGTGTGTGTAGCCAGCTGTGTTTTAGATAGGATGATGGGGAGTATGAGGCAGGTGATGGTATGAGAACAGCTATACCGAATGGTGTCATAGTATCGCTGTGTTCTAGTTGAGTGGTGGTGTAAGGGAGAGAGTTAGCGTGGAGATGTGATAAGGTGGTTTATATCTTGAGATCGAGCACACTCCAGTAGTGGCATGCACTTCAGCCGTTCCATGCACTCCAAGCCGTTCCATGCACTCCAAACCGTTACATGCGCTCCCACCATTCTATGCCCTCCAACCATTCTATGCGCTCCAACCATTCTATGTACTTTGGTTGTTTTATGCACTACTTCACCCATTCCATCCACACACTTCACCCGTTCCATCCACACACTTCACCCGTTCCATCCACATACTTCACCCGTTCCACCCACATACTTCACCTGTTCCATCCACATACTTCACCCATTTCGTTCATCCATTTCCCTTGATTCATCCATACACTTCACCCATTCCGTACACCCACTTTCACTTGTTCATTCTACCTATTTCAACCGTTCCTTCCGCATACTTCACCTGTTCTTTTCACCCATTTTCTTTGTTACTTCCACACATTTCATAAGTTCCTGCCACACATTTCATCCGTTCCTTCCACATACTTCATCCATCTACATACTTCACCACCCGTTCCATCCATACATTTCACCCGTTCCATCCATACATTTCACCCATTCCATACATCCACTTTCTCTGTTCCATCTACCTTCTGCACCCGTTCCTTCCACATACTTCGCTATTCCATTCACCCACTTCCCCCGATTCTACCCACCCACTTGCCCGATCCATCCACATACTTCACCCGTTCCACCTACTTCACCCGTTCCACCTACTTCACCCTTTCCACATGCTTCACCCGTTACACATGCTTCACCCGTTCCACATACTTCAACTGTTCCACATACTTCACCCGTTCCACATACTTCATCTGCTCCACCCAGTTCATCTGCTCCACCCAGTTCCTCCGCTCCACCCAGTTCCTCCGCTCCACCCAGTTCATCCGTTCCACCCAGTTCATCGTTCCACTCAGTTCGTCCGTTCTACCCAGTTCGTCCATTCCACCCAGGTTATCCGTTCCAACCAGTTCATCCGTTGCACTCACATGCTTCATCAGTTCCAACCCTATACTTCATTTCTCCCACATACTTCACTTGGTCCATCCACTTCACCCGTTCCATCCACATACGTCACCCGTTCCGTCCACATACATCACCTGATCACTCCATACTCTACATGTGCTCCACACTCTACACCGTTCCAGTACCCGTTTCTTCCACCTACTTCACTCGTTCTGTCACATACATCACCCATTCCGTCACATACATCACCTGTTCCGTCACATACATCACCCGTTCCAACATATACATCACCCATACATCACCCGTTCATTCCACATACATCACCCGTTCACTCCATACTCTACAACTGCTCCACACTCTATATCTGTTCCATTCAACATATTCGACCCGTTCCTTCTACCTACATTATCCGTTCCGTCACATACATACATCACCCATACATCGCCCGTTCATTCCACATACATCACCCGTTCACTCCATACTCTACACCTGCTCCACACTCTATATCTGTTCCATTCAACATATTCGACCCGTTCCTTCTACCTACATCATCAGTTCCGTCACATACATCACCCGTTGCGACACATATATCACCCGCTTGCTACACACTCTACTCCCGCTCCACACTCTAAGCCCAATCCACACTCTACGCTCGCTCCACACACTAGATCCGCTATACGCTCTAGACCCATTACACACTCTACACTCGCTCCACACCTACTCCACACTCTACACCCGCTCCAGACACTACATTTGCTCCACACCTTACTTCCACTCCACACCCTACATCTGCTCATAACCCCCCACATCCTACATCCGCTCAACACCCTACGTCCGCTCCATGCTATCATCTACTCCATAGCCTACCTGCGCTCCACGCTCTCATCTACTCCACGCTCTCATGCATTCTGTGCTCTCATCCGCTAAACGCTCACATCCGCTAAACGCTATCATTTTCTATACGTACTTCATCCTCTCCACCGACAATCATCTGCTCTACCGACTTCATCTGCTCAACTCACTTCATCTATTCATCATGCATTATCGGTTCAACTCATGTCACTTGTCGCACGCACTCGATCCGTCCCAAGTTCTCCATCTGTCCCATGCACTACACTCGTTACATGCACTTGAATCGTCTAGTCTATTTGTTCCACTTGTACCATGCACTTTTGCCTTCCATGCCATATATCTGTTTCATGCACTCTACCAGTTCGGTGCACTCTGTGCACTCATCCTCTCCACTTTATTCTTCTTGTCCATTTTGTTCCTCTCGTCCATTACATTCATTTAATCAATTTCATTAATTTCAGCCATTTTACTGCTTTCATACAACTTATACTTTTATCCCCTTCACTGATTTGTTCCACTTTACTCATTCTATTTTGTTTGTCCTTTTTAGTTTACATTAGAGGTTAATAGTTTTCGATTTCTCGCTTGGAATCTTGATGTTAGAATGTTATTTATGTTATTGTTATTTATGATCTAGAAGTTTGGGCTAATCGATTTGCTGTTATCCACTTTATTCCTCTCGTCCACTTTGATCTTCTTGTCCTTTACATTTATTTCATCCACTTAATTAATGTCAACCACTTTACTGCTTTTGTACAACTAATTCTTTCTATCGACTTCACTGCTACAATCCTTTTTTCTCATTCTATTTTGTTTGTTCTTTTTAGTTTACCTTAGCTGTTATTATCTTTTGATTTCTTGCTCGGTTCATGATGCTGGATTGTTATTTAAGATCTAGCATTTTGGGTTAATGTCATTGAGTTGCTGTTATCCAGTTTGAGTCACGGGTCGGTTTTAGGGGAAGAGCCATGTTTTCAATAGTTTGCGGAAAGACATGAGGTCCTCGGTGAGTCGGATGTGGGGTGGGAGTGCGTTCCACAGAGTGGGGGCCAAGGCTGAGAATGATGATCCACCTAACCTAACTGAGTTTGTTTTTGGTGTGACTAGGAGGCCGGCTGAGCTTGATCTTAGGGTACGAGCCGGGTGATAGGGTTTTAGTTTGTCTTGAAGATATTGAGGTCCAGTTTTATGCAGTGCTCGTTGAGAAATGCATAAGGTTTTGAAGGTCACCCTTCGGGCAACCGGAAGCCAGTGCAGAGTTTTAAGGGCTGGGGATATGTGGTCTCTTGGGCCAAGCGCTAGTAGCAGTTTGGCTGCGACGTTTTGTGCTCTTTGTAGTTTGTTCAGTTGGTATGCGTGCACTCCGAGGTAGTGGGGGTTTGCATAGTCCAGTCTTGATATAACAAATGATTGGACAGCAGAGAGTCTGTTGGGAAAGGAGAGGTATGGAAAAATGTGCCTTAGAGTTTTAAGGTGGAAGTGGCAGGACTTTGAGACGTTGTTGACTTGGTGCGAGAGGGTTAGGTCAGAGTTAGGTTAGTTCAGAGTCTAGGGTGCATCCAATGTTTTTCACTGAATTAGATGGTGTTGGTGAGTTGCCCATGGTAGATGGCCAGGGTAGTGCAAGGTGCAAGGGAAGGTTGAACAATGTGCTGTCATTAACCCATTACTGCCCAAAATCTTCTGCAGTAAAAAGGTAGCAAATAAGTAAACTCAAAGAGGGACTTTGTGATGACATCTATATTGTACTAGAAAATCCTCATCTCCCTAAATATACTCTAGTCACATAAAGGTAGAATTGTAACACTTTTGATTTGATTGAAATGAAGGGAAATTATATATTTGAAAATATTACTACAGGGTGACTACAGCTTACTCAGCACTAGAGGGAGCAGTGACTGTTTAGTTGTGTTCAGAGTCAGGTTTTCCTTTATCACTTCCATATCCTTGTTTCAGCAAGTGGTAACATTTCACATGTTTCTTCTTCACTTAAATGTTGCAGCTTCATCTTGTCTGTGCTGATCACCTTTACTTTCGATACAGGTCAGATTTGTGTGGTTTTTCTCTCTGCAAGCCTTATAGTGCAACAATGCATTGCTTCATGCTGACCAGAACATTTCTTATAGAAAAGCTTGGCTGCAGCAACTTTGACAAATGTAGGACCACCCTGCCTTTTCAATTTCAGAGAACAGCCGCAGCCACTAAGAAAGCGCGTCCACCAATGCAGCTATACCTGACCGATGGAACAGTCAGCAAGCAAGCGTTAGCTGACTGCAGAGCTCGGCTCGGGATGTAGGGCGAGAAGTTCGCCATGAAGTATTCCACTCCCCGACCAAATAAAGCTCGGTGGACAAGGCAAAATGCCTTGAATTGAATATGTTGAGGGGGGGGGGGGGGGGACTTGGCAAGCAAGCAAACAATGAGGACGTGAATCCTCTGTGCTCCCGGGGCTGCCAGATGAATCCTGTCAAAATCCTGTATATTATGAAGATAATTTTCTGAAATAAGCACCTATTAGCAGCGGAACACCAGTGTGATGGTACACTGTGGTGTGGACCCTAACCGGAGTGCAAACAAGGAGATATTCGACGTGAATCAAGGAGGCACTCCGCGGCGTGTGCTAGCCAAAATGGGCGACAGATCGAAGAAGTGAGGAAGAACGACATGACGGCACCAGGTGTTACGCTCACCTGATATCCACGGGGATGCCACTCAGCCCTGGTTGGATGATATGCGCCTCAAACCCTCTCCCCGATCCCGTGTGGTGCCTCCGATGGAAGTTGAGCCTGAAATACAGGAGGGCTGGATTCAAGACTTAGCAGTCTCTGGTAGGGTGTCTTCCCACCTCCCTTGGATTCAAACCTTCCCTTGGCCCTCTCCTCACCTTGTTTCTTTAGAAGGCGTGCTCTCCGTCCTGCTCTTCATGGCAGGAGTGCGTAGTCTCGTGGGGGCGTGAGCGACTGAGTTACTTCACTGGTGCAAGCCCTTTCAAGTGTCCTTAAGGTAGGTCTTGCTGCCTTACAGTCTTTGTACTCAATACTGTTCCACACGTCGGCTGGATGGCAGCAAAACTTTGAGCATGCCCAGTCAGAACCCTGGCAAGAGCAGTGAAGGAGCGGGTAACCTGACGCCCGTTGAAGCGGTCTGCCTGAGCCCAACAGCAACAGATGAGAACACCGACAGAGCGGCACCACCCGGCGCCATGCCACAGCACACGGTCCGAAACAACCAGTGGAGGGAGGGATACATGTAACGGAGGCACTCCAGGAAAGTCAGACCAAGCACAGCATTCTTCCCACCGCTCCCTCTCCCCCCCCCCCGGGGACCCTATCAACAAGCAGGAGGCACTGACGGGTTGAGATAACAGGCCAAGAGGAGCTACCTAGATCGGTTGCTCTTGGTAAACTGGCCCGCCGACTACCACAAGAGGTGAAATAGCTTGCAATATCGGAAACTCGTTAGTGACATCTACAGTGGAAAAGGCGGACAAAAACAGAACAAGATCATGGAGACATCGGTCCCAGAGGACAGAAAGTGTTCCAACCATGCTGAACACAGAATAGACTCCAGCACCAGAGACCTACAGGCTTGGTGGAACTACGCGGAACACGCGGCAACATTAAGAGCAGGCATGGCGCGAGACCTGAAGGTAAGCAGTCAGCATTGACAAAATGCTCAGTGTGGTACCAGGGTGTTGAAACTATAAGCATTAAGATGGCAATGTAAGATCTGTGAGGCTGAGATGCTATTGGGGACTATATATAACCGACATTGGATATGACCAGCGGTAGTCAAATATAACCCTGGGAAAGCGTGATGTACTACAACACAAGCTGTTTTCCTGACTGAACGGAATCCAGAACACGCCCGGGTTGTGTCCTGCCTACAACCACGTCTCCCCTGTCCTGGTCAGGACAAACGGAAGCCCCCTGACCATTTACACGTGCAACTGTCTACCCACAAGCAAAGTGAAAGTCCATCACAAGCAGTTCCCTGATTGCTGCACATGAGACGGGGTGCATGGGCGTACATGAGTCACCCAGAACTGCTTTCTATACAGAACTAGCGGCGAATACAGATAGTCCCCCCTCGACAGATCCAAGGATAAAACAACTTGGGGGCACAAGCTCAGCGCTTGACACCATGACAAGGGAAGCTCACATGTGAGAGTGTGTGGATACACCCAACGGCCCGGGAGATTCATAGAAGTACTCAATAACGGCAGTAGTTTGAGAGACTGTGCGGTCAACCTGCATATCAGCAAGATCTGACTGTGGCAAAATCACACGCAGGAATAAAGACTGGTTGTAAAGCCGATATGTATCTCAGTACAACAGTGCCGCACCCACGGTAAATGTAGCAGTACACTGCAAATACCTCACACATATACTACGCGGGGTGGGCAGACCGGCTCCAGCACTAGAAGATAACAAAAGGTTAGTGCACAACAAGAGGGACAGATACTCTGCAACCACTGATTAGCCTGGGTAAAGACCGAGTCTAAAATGTTACCACACAGAGCAAAATGGAGCAATACACAACGCCCACCCCAACCCCTCCACCGGAACACGCTAAGTCCGGTGATGCACAAAGCACAGAAGACAACATTTCCCTCAAAGATGTAATGAGCGCCATAGCGGGCTCACAAACCTCCATGGAGACAAAAATGTATGGCATAAGTGCGGAGGGTCCCTACTATGCCATGATCTGCAGAAACTTAGCTCCCACACGGGAGAGACTGAAACTCGCATATCAGAAACAGAGGACGGTCTACAAACTGTAGGTCAACAAATGAACCGGAGTACTGGAACACCTCAAAACACTGGAGGAAGGGGAAGGGAGATCGAGACGCAACAATATCCGGATCCTTGGACTGCCTGAAAACACAGAAGGCCAGAGTATGGAACTATTCCTTGAGCAATGGCTATCGGATCTGTTCGCCCCCAAGACCTTCTCAAAATTCTTTTCCATTTAAAGGGCCCATCGAGTGCCAACTGGCAGACAAATTCTCAGAGTGCCCCCACGCACAATGATTGCCAAACTACTGAATTACAGGGATCGGGATGCTGTGCTTCAGATGGCCAGAACCAAGGGATCCATGATATATAATGGCTCCAGGATTGCATTCTTTCTGGACTCCACCAGAGAGGTCCAAAAGGCAAGGCAATCTTTTGATCCACTTAAAAAGCGCCTTCAGGTACTGATGATTAAATATGGGCTCCTATTCCCTGCACAACTGAAAATATACCATAATGGTACGACCGTACACGTTACTGAACCCAGGAAGGTGTGGAATTGGGCAGAGCGACACCTGGAAGGAGACTGGAGGCCGCAAAAAAGAAATGAGAATGACAGGGATAGACCACGACCAGATGCAGCAAGAGATGCCTCATGTGGATGATAATTAGAGAAAAAAACGAACCTAATACAGCCAGATTAGGTAAAATTAGCCAGATTTAGGCAACCCAGCTGACTCCTGTCCCATAGTCACTCAAATACTGATAGGATACAGATTATTCAGTGGATTGAGAGTAAACTGGAGTAAGTCAATACTGTTTTAGATCAAAGGGATAGGAGATATAGCTCCCGAACACCGCCCATACCGAATTGAATCGGAGTGGTTCTGATATACAGGTATTCAAATTACAGCTAATCTTGAAGAGTATGTGACCAGAAACCTGTACCCGATTATAAGTAGATTTGCAGAAGATGTGTGTCATTGGGTTGCGTTACCACTAACCTTAGTGGGAAGAGCAGCGCTGTTCAAGATGCTAGCCCTTCCTTGCTTCTTATATGTCCTACAAAATGCACCGTTACACATTTCCACGGCTGAATTCCGTAAAATTGACAGGACACTTCGTAATTTACTATGGGGAGGAGGACACCCGAGAATAGCACTGCGTACCCTCCAATGTTTCGTATGGGAAGGAGGTATTGGGCACCCCCACCTACAAACGTACTACTGGGCCAGCCAAATGATAAATGATGGGCTGCATGGGAATACAGAATTACCACACATTCGAGCAGACAAAATTGCGAGACAGGGAATACCCCCATTGGAGAGTCTCCATCAGACCGTAGGCCATCCACCTCCTTGCACAATTGCAATCCACACAACACAGATATGGGTGGAAACGCACAAACACATAGGATGGGACGGGAAAATCACTCTGGTACAAACACTGTGGAAGAATAGATATCTCCCGGAGCTTAATAAACTCCTGAGGTGGCCGAACTGGGAAATAGCGGGCATATCAAAAATTGGTGATGTAATAAAAGAAGGCAGACTTGTACCTTTTGAAGATCTAGGGACCCGCTTTGATCTCCCTGTAACTGAGCGCTACCATTACATGCAACTGTCTCATGCAATTCGTACACATATACCAGATCTCTCTAGCCTGCCAGAATGTACACCCATAGAAAGAAATATTGTGCTGGACCGCGTAGATGTCCAAACCACATCGATCATATATAATGTGATTTCCTCCTTTGCCACACCGGAGCTTTGCAGTTTGAAATCCAAATGGGAAAGAGATGTTGGCCCATTACTGCCTGAAGATTGGACCATGATCCTAATGTACCCCCGGGAAAACGCTATATCCGCTAGGATCAGGCTTATACAACTTAAAGTGCTACACAGAATGTACTATCCGCGAGTGGCACTCTACCGCTGGGGTAAAACCATGAACCCCAACTGCCTGCGCTGCCACCAAAATGAGGGCACCTTCTTTCATATACTACAGGAAGGCCTGCATATCCAACAGTTCTGGCAGGACTGCTGCGACAGACTATCTGCGGTTCTGGGCCGATCCATCCCTAGAGATCCTAAATTGATAATATTGGGGGTTGAGGAGGAAGGAGAAATGACCCGCTTTGAGAAATTATTGCTTTCAACGGCCACTGGACTAGCCAAAAGAAATATTGACAATTGTGGGGTTTGGATGCTGTTCTACATTATGATCAATGGGTGGCGGACGTGGATGCATGCATAGCAATGTAACACCGAATATACACAGCCAGAGGATGCCCTGGGAAATCCCATCAAATCTGGCAAAAATGGGAGCAATGTTAATGTCAATGTTAATGTTAAGTAGAAATGGTTCTCATTAGGGAACCTTGGGTACGACTGAGCTGTGAACGGCATATATAATGTAAGAGTTCATAATGTGCAAATAACTGGATCCAAAGGTTGTGAATCATGTGTAGGAACACGTAAATTATGTATGTATGTTGCCATGTAATGTTTGTTGATGTTTGAACCAATATGACAAAATCAATAAATTGTGTTATTAATTAATAAAAAAGAATATGTTTGGCCACCGGCAGCCAATGGAGTTTGTGGAGAACAGGGGAGATGTGACAGCCACGAGGAGTAGAAGTCACCAATTGGGCAGCAGCATTCTGGAGGACTTGCAGGCGATGAAGTATATGAGCAGGTTGGCCAAAGTACAGAGAGTTGCAATAGTACAATGAGGAGGTAACCAAAGCAGACATGACAAAGACACAGAGATGCTCTGGGATATAGGGGATGACCCAACACAAGAGCCTCTGCTGAAAATGGTCCCGCTGGCACACAGAGCTGACTTGTGACTCCATGGACAAGGACGCAGTGAGTTTAACCCCAAGGTCCTTGATCATTGAGACTGGCTGAGGAAAGGGGCCAAAAGAGTAGCAGCTGCGCGGGGTGGAGGGGAAAGCACCACCAAAACCACGGTTTTATCACTGTTCAGCTTAAGCCAGTTGGAATTCATCCATTCTCCCAAGGCCTCCAGACAGGCACGAAGTCTAGCATGTGACTCAGGGCTGGAGAGATCCAGACGAACCAGTATCTGCGTGTCGTCGGTGTAGGAATAAGAAAGGAAGCCGTGAGAGAGTATCAGTTTGGTCAAAGGCTGGACGTAGACGTTAAATATGACCGGGGCGACGGCGGACCCCTGAGGAACCCCACATGATCTAGCCATAGCCGCAGGAAAAAAAGGAGGGAATGTAGAAGTTGACAACGGTCGGTGAGGAAGGAAGAGAACCAATCAAGGACGGTGCCCGAGAGGCTGGCACCTGCCAGGTGGCCTAGCAGGACTCCACGATCGATGGTGTCAAAGGCGGCTGATGGGTCCAATGGAATCAAAGCATTGACACTGCCCCCGTCATGAGTCCCCACCAAGTCATCCATGACAGAGACCAGGACACTCTTGTTCCGACATCCTGGGCGAAACCCCAATTGTGAAGGGTGAAAGAAAGAGGATTCCTCAAGAAAAGTGGAGAGTAGTGGACAGACCACGGATTAACAGTGGGATCAAAGTGGCCAGTTTAAGGGAGGCCAGGATCACTGCCACAGAGAGGGATGTATTAAATGCTTCTGTCAACAAATGAGCAATGTGAGGAAGGATATCATTAATAAGATGAAGAGGAATAGGATCTAGAGGGGATGATGACCTGAGCTTAGTAACAGCAGTGATCACCTCCAGAACAGAGAAAGTAGGAAACACAGACCATGAAGCGGCCGGCGGAGGCTCACATGGCTAAATATAATTTGCTGATATTTAAAAGTTAGCTCTTAGTACCATTTGCTGCTATTTTAAAGTTAGCAATTAGTACCATTTGCTGCTTTTTTTTACCTTGGCTGCGCCCAGTGACTACCCTGTGCTACCCCCATCCTGCCTTTCCCCATCCTGTCCCCACCCCAACCCCCTCCGCTACTCACTCTTGTCTTCCCCCTCCTCTACTACACCTATGGCACTCTCTGTCTCTCCTATTTTTTCTAACGGTTTCTCCATTGACTATGCTACCCTTCACACTAAGTCTGGAAGGAAGAAGTTTAAAAAGGATATCTTGGCCTCCGACCCTGGTCTCCCTATCGCTGACATCTACTCCAGCGCTTCCCCCAGACAAACACTCACCAACATCCTCTTTGTCGTTCCTTCGCCAGACCTTTAGACTCCTCATATGGTCTCTGTACTCTCTCCCTTCTCTTCCTGACCCATTAATGGTGGCACCCGGTGGGAGGGACTCCTGGACCCCTTCCACTCCTCTAAGGTGATCGTTAATGTCTACTTTAATGGCACCGTCATGGTCCAAGGCCCTCATGCCAACCTGCTCCTCTTTGATAGACGCTTCCCACACCTCATCAATTTCCTTTCTTCTCCTGCTGTCCCGTCTATCCCTTCATCAGCTTCCTTGTCCCCCCCTCTGCCTCCTCCTTGGCTACCTTGCCCTCTCCTCCTTCCTCTTCTGCACCCCCCAGGCTCTTTCTACACCTCCGCAGTGCATACCTCTGATTTGTGCCCCTCCCCGAAAGTCATTCAAGGATGGCAACCTTCTCCATATTGCCACGGCCAGCTCTGTCACAGACATGCAGTACAAAAAAGAAGTTGGGTGAGGCGCGCACTCCCGGTCCTGGTCAATTGAACCTGTTGCAAAAAATATTAGTAGCTGGGTCAAATCCCAAAATGGACAAATATTCACAGGGTTAGATCCCTTCTGCTGCAAATCAGGTACTCAGTAATAACAGGGTTAGATCCCTTGCTGCAAATCAGGTACTCAGTAATAACAGGGTTAAATCCCTCAGCTGCAGTTCTGTGGTCTGTAGTTGTTCTCCTCCTAGCGCTTTCTTATCTCAAATAATCATCAGGGAGGCTGTTGAGCAGGTGTGTCTAATTAGACTCAAAGGATTCTGGTAGCTGTAGTGAAAACGTTTTTTTCTGTTCAGGTGACCAGCAACCGACACCCCTCCAAAGCACAAGTCCTTCCCAAATTTGGGGGAGGGGAGAGAACCATCTTTATGATTCTCCAAAGTGGGGCACAGTCACCCCGTGGCGCTGCCTCTGGAGCCCGGGACTCCCATAGCATTCAGTACAAAAAAGAAGGTGGGTGAGGCGCGCACTCCCGGTCCTGGTCAATTGAACCTGTTGCAAAAAATATATAATAAGTAGCTGGGTCAAATCCCAAAATGGACAAATATTCACAGGGTTAGATCCCTTCTGCTGCAAATCAGGTACTCAGTAATAACAGGGTTAGATCCCTTGCTGCAAATCAGGTACTCAGTAATAACAGGGTTAAATCCCTCAGCTGCAGTTCTGTGGTCTGTAGTTGTTCTCCTCCTAGCGCTTTCTTATCTCAAATAATCATCAGGGAGGCTGTTGAGCAGGTGTGTCAAATTAGACTCAAAGGATTCTGGTAGCTGTAGTGAAAACGTTTTTTTCTGTTCAGGTGACCAGCAACCGACACCCCTCCAAAGCACAAGTCCTTCCCAAATTTGGGGGAGGGGAGAGAACCATCTTTATGATTCTCCAAAGTGGGGCACAGTCACCCCGTGGCGCTGCCTCTGGAGCCTGGGACTCCCATAGCATTCATTACAAAAAAGAAGGTGGGTGAGGCGCGCACTCCCGGTCCTGGTCAATTGAACCTGTTGCAAAAAATATATAATAAGTAGCTGGGTCAAATCCCAAAATGGACAAATATTCACAGGGTTAGATCCCTTCTGCTGCAAATCAGGTACTCAGTAATAACAGGGTTAGATCCCTTGCTGCAAATCAGGTACTCAGTAATAACAGGGTTAAATCCCTCAGCTGCAGTTCTGTGGTCTGTAGTTGTTCTCCTCCTAGCGCTTTCTTATCTCAAATAATCATCAGGGAGGCTGTTGAGCAGGTGTGTCAAATTAGACTCAAAGGATTCTGGTAGCTGTAGTGAAAACGTTTTTTTCTGTACAGCTACCAGAATCCTTTGAGTCTAATTAGACACACCTGCTCAACAGCCTCCCTGATGATTATTTGAGATAAGAAAGCGCTAGGAGGAGAACAACTATAGACCACAGAACTGCAGCTGAGGGATCTAACCCTGTTATTACTGAGTACCTGATTTGCAGCAAGGGATCTAACCCTGTTAATACTGAGTACCTGATTTGCAGCAGAAGGGATCTAACCCTGTGAATATTTGTCCATATTGGGATGTGACCCAGCTACTTATTTTTTGCAACAGGTTCAATTGACCAGGACCGGGAGTGCGCGCCTCACCCACCTTCTTTTTTGTACTGAATGCTATGGGAGTCCCGGGCTCCAGAGGCAGCGCCACGGGGTGACTGTGCCCCACTTTGGAGAATCATAAAGATGGTTCTCTCCCCTCCCCCAAATTTGGGAAGGACTTGTGCTTTGGAGGGGTGTCGGTTGCTGGTCACCTGAACAGAAAAAAACGTTTTCACTACAGCTACCAGAATCCTTTGAGTCTAATTAGACACACCTGCTCAACAGCCTCCCTGATGATTATTTGAGATAAGAAAGCGCTATGAGGAGAACAACTATAGACCACAGAACTGCAGCTGAGGGATCTAACCCTGTTATTACTGAGTACCTGATTTGCAGCAAGGGATCTAACCCTGTTAATACTGAGTACCTGATTTGCAGCAGAAGGGATCTAACCCTGTGAATATTTGTCCATATTGGGATGTGACCCAGCTACTTATTTTTTGCAACAGGTTCAATTGACCAGGACCGGGAGTGCGCGCCTCACCCACCTTCTTTTTTGTACTGACTGTCACAGACATGGTTCACAGCCACCTCTGTCACAAGCTTTGACACTCTCCTCCCCGATGGCTGTAAGATCCTCTCTGCTCCCAGATCCAACCGTTCTGGAGGGGGTGTAGCCTTGATCTTCCCAGAGTAGATTCCTGCCTCTGTCATTCCTATGCAGGCCTACTCCTCTTTCAAATGCCTTGTGTGGGGCTATCTCTCTCTCCTGGCCACTCTCTTACCATGGCTATTATCTATTAGCCACCTGGTCAAATAACCTCCTTTCTCTCTGAGTGGGCGGACCTCACCTCCTCCCTCCTGGCCTCAACCACTCAACTCATCCTTCTTGGAGACTTCAACATCCATCTGGATGCTTACTGTCCCTCCTCTGGACTCTTTTGCGACCTCTGTAACTCTCTCTCTCTTTCTATTCTCCCCTCTGGCCCAACTCACTCTGCTGGGCACACTCGGGATGCTCTGATCTCTTCAGACCTCCCCCTCTTTATTCCTCTGACCACTCCTCTCTCCTGGAGTGATCACTCTCTCCTTTCCTCCCATCTCTCCCTCTCTACCCATCAGGCCAAGCCAACTCCAACACTGCCATGTACCTTCTCGGTCATCCAACCCATGAAGCGTGTGTCAGTTGAGGCTTTCACTTCCACTTTCTCTCCTCCTCCTCCTCCTCTGGCTGACTCACATCCTGACACAGCCCTTTCCATTCTCTACTCTTCTATCTCCGACACTCTTGATGTTCTTGCCCCTGTCATGAACATCCGCTTGAAGCCCAAAACCAAGTGCAACTCTTGGTATGACTCTGACCTAGTTACCCTTAAACGCAAGTGTAGGCTGGCTAAGAGGAAATGGCAGGATTCTTGTGCATCCTCTGACAAACTGGCCTGAGCCTGCTTCAAAGGCAACAGCAGCTCCTTGTCCGCACTAAGAAGGGAGCCCACATCCAAGCCTGCATCTTTGCGGCATCTAACAACTTGGCCGTACTCTTTAAAATCTGCAAGGAGCTGGCCAGCCCTGCTGCAGTCTCTACCTCTCCTGTCGCCTCCCAGGCCATGCATGGCCTTTGCCTTTCATTTCATCTAAAAAACCCAGGACATCCTGTCCACCCTCGTGTCCTCTCCTCCTCCTCCTGCTTCTCTCTCCACTACCTTTGGCCCCCCTGCAGCCACCTCTCCTCCCTCTTTCTCATTTTTTCCTCTGTTCTCGCTTGACGAGATTTCCAGAAAGTCCAATCTATGAAAGTATTATCAAAACAGGTTATTTCCTGTTCATCTAAAACCATCAAGGACCACATCGACACTCTTGCTCTCGCCGACTTCGGCAACCACTCCTTTGCCTCTGGAGCCTTCCCCTCCCCTCTGAAGCACTCTCTTGTGCACCCTCTTCTCAAGAAACCCATAGTCGACCCCTCTTGCCCGGCTAACTATCACCCGATCTCTATCACTCCTTTCCTGGGCAAACTCCTGGAAAAGCTGGCCATCTCCCAGCTTAATCTTCACTCCGATTCTGTTGGTTGTCTCCATGACCATCAGTCTGGCTTCAGAGCTGCCAGAAGCATGGAAAGTGCTCTCCTGAACATCCGTGAAGACCTGCTCTCCAACCTTCATTCTAATATCCCATCTGTCCTCATCCTACTCGATCTTTCTTCTGCCTTTCACACGGTCAACCATGTCATCCTGCTGAATCGCCTTTGTGATAACCTTGGTATCACTGATCAGGCCCTGGCCTGGCTGACCCCCTTTCTCTCCAACCGACCCTCCCAGGTACAACTTGGGTCCTTCCTTTCCTCTATCTCACTTTCTACCTGTGGTGTTCCCCGGGGTCTAACCTCTCTCCTTGGCTTTTCAACCAATACCTGGCACCGCTCGCCCACTGCATTGCTGCTCTCTGCTCAAACTTTCAGTGCTATGCGGATGACACCCAAATTGTTTTCAGGCTCCCCTCTGCCACCTCTTCTCCCTCTCTCATCTGTGACTGTGTGTCTGCAACCTCTGCCTTAATGCCTGTAAGACAGAGATCCTCCTCATCAGCACACCTGCACCTCCCATGGCCCTCTCCCTGCTCCCACTTGCAAGCTTAGAACCTCTGGGTTATCTTCAACTCCACGCTTTCCTTTTCTCCACACATCTCTGACGTCTCAACTGCACCTCCTCAGAGGTATTCTTCCTTGCTTCTCCTTCCCCCAGAAGCTCACTGTTTCCAGAGCTCTGGTTCTCTCTAGGCTGGACTATTGCAACAGCCTCTTTCTAAATCCGCCTGCAACCACTCTCCGCTCTCTGCAGCTCATCCAGAACAGGACTGCGAGACTTGTCCTTGGCCTCAAGCCCTCCGATCGTATCTCTCCAGCCCTGAAATCTCTTCATTGGCCCCCAGTGTCTGCAAGGATTAAATTCAAGACCCTTTGCATTGTCCACAAGGCTTTCTGGGGCCTGGTTCCGCAATACCTTGAACTCTCCCTCTGTAAATACCTTCCTACTTGAGCTCTTCGTTCCTTCACCTCCAACTCCCTCAGGGTCAGTCACTTCTCCAAGCAACTATTTGGGGGTAGATCCCTTTTTCTCTGCTAGAACAGCCTCCCTGCCTCTCTGAAACTTGAGGAGACCCATCTTTGGTTCCGGAAGCACCTCAAGACCTTCCTCTTTGCTTCTGCCTTCGCTCTTCCTCTCCCCTGCTAAACTGTCTTCTTTGGCACCGGTCACCTGGTTACCCTCTGATATCGGGCCCAGATCCCTGCCCTCCCAGCCACACACCCGCACTGCCTCCTGGCAACCCTTGCACTTGGGTCTGTATCTGCTACCCTACCGTACCCATCGAAAACTTATAATACAACCATTGTTTACACCTTATTTTCGCACTTACCACCTGCTGGCCGCACTACCTGTTGTTGTTCTACTATCACGTGTTCAGCACTTTCCACTCCTTCCCTGCCCCTCGCACTTCCCCCTTCCCTCTCCCCTGCACTTGCACATTCTTAATTTCACTGGGTCTAGTAAGATCGTTGTTTTGTCCTCCCTTGTTTCCCCTCCCTTGCCTCTTCGCGCTCTGAAACACTTGTGTATGGGAGTAATACAAATAAAATATCATATCATATAAATATCAGACTCAGAAGGAAGGTGAGTAACAGCAATATGCGATTGAATAGAAATGATTTCATCCATAAAACATGTGGCGAAGGAATTACAGAGGGCCTGAGAGGAGGGAACAGGAGCCGGTAAACTAGTAGAGAGATTACGAACCACTTTGAACAACTCCCTGGGGTGATTCACAGAAGTTTCAATAATAGATGCAACGTAGACACGTTTGGCACATGAAATGGCAAGGTGATACTGGGAGGTGACCAGAGACAAGGCAAGCGTTTCCCTGGGGGTATAAGAGCGCCTCCACTTTCACTCCATCTGCCTGCATTGTAGGCGAAGGGCACGCAGCTTGTCCATGAACCACTGCTGAGAGTGGCGTGAAGATGGCCTATATGTCTTGAGCAGAGAAGGCTGTCTGCAACTGCGGTCAGAGTAGGTAAAGGTAAAGAATTCATGTCCACAGGGGACAGCCCTGAAAGTCGGGCAAGTATAAAAGAGGTCATATCAGATTTAGATACTGAGCGCCATCCACGCCGCTGGACTAATTTGGCTGGTGGAGCAGATGGCGGGCCCTTAATGCCCCAGGTGAAGGGAACAAAGAAATGATCAGACCACAGGATTTGAAAGGCCGCAAAAAGAGTGATCTCAGCATCTGCTGAGAAAATCAGGTCCAAGGTGTTACCTAAGGAATGGGTCTGTTCATGAACCTGCTGGGGGAGGGAGAGTTCTTTCATAGAAAACAGAAAGCTTTGAATCTTAAAGTTCTCCACCTCATTGACCTTAAGATTAAAGTCACCCACAATTGTAATTGGTTATTTATAACGTGCTTAATACCCAGAGGTTTCTAAGCGCGGACCCGGGCATCGAACCCCTGTGCTGCTCTGCATCGTCTTGCTACCAAAGCGAGCATGTTGCCCCAGAGCTATGCTCCCGATACAATGGCATATCATCCTGACAAAGACATTTGTTATTTACTTGAAGGAGATGAATGAAAATCCTGTTCTTACTCCAGGAGGATTTGGAACCTATCACTTCTTTTTGTACATTGTTGATACAACTGAACTTTTTATTATCAAGTTTTGAATCCGAAAGAACTGTGTTGGAACTTTGGGAAAAACAGAATTTCCTGATTTTCTTTTAACTGTGGAGCAAAACCTTGCTCAAACCTAGGGAATGGGAATTAACCCAGGTTTTGAGAAGAGGCAGTTGCCACCTTGTGGATGTGGTTTTATGTGATATATAATTGTTGGATTAAACTGCCATACATTTCCTTGTTGATTTATTGAGTATACAAGTGTGAGGGACAGATATCCTTTTGTAAGAGTATTCTCTTTAGTTTATTCTAGGCAGGAAAATCCTTGTCAGGGTAGGGATAGAGTGGTGTTTATCCTACCTTTTTATTTAATAAAATGCTAAAGTTGAAAACTCTTTACAAAGTTGTCCGCCTCACATTTCTTACCCATCACACTAGGTTCTGAGATGCTGGATGGTTGGGGAAATCCAGGGTTCAAGGCACAGGCAAGAGGGATAATGGTACTTCTTGAGAGCACTAGGGCCCTCATTACGACCCCGGCGGTAAGCGAAAAACGATGCTGGTAAATGATTACCGGCATCGTTTTCCGCTAGTTCCGATCATGACCCGTGAAAGTGCTATTAGCGGCATCGTAGTTAACGGTGCTGCTAACAGCACCAAGTTCGCGCCCACACGACCTTCCACGCCGTAAATACCGGCATCGCGCAAAGGTAGGCAAATCACAAATCAAGCGGACATGCTCTTAACGCCATTGCAAAGACCGTTAAGTACCTTACCGCCATGGTGCTCATTCCGCCATCGCGGACCAACCGTAAATGGCCATGTGCAGTGTTCCCAGCTGCCACAGGTGCACAGAATCAGCACAGGTGGAGGCAATACAGACTTACCAAGTACAAAAAGAGCACACCCCACCCCTTCCCACACTCAGTCACACTCCACAATGATTCCAATACGACTAGCAATGTTGGGGCTGGAGGACCTGATTGCAATGCAAGTGCTACAAATACAACAACAACAACAGGCAGCACAGAGGAGACGCAGGAGGAGAAGGAGGGCAAGGCAGGGCCAGCAAGCCCCACCAGCACAGCCAGTGCCACCACGCAGGCAGTCCCCGATCCCACGCATCCAAGCCAGTCCATTCAACCTCACCACTGAGCAGATCCATACCTTGTACCGTTTGGACCGGGACACCATCATCACCATCGTTCACATGATACACAACGACATCGTCAGCATGATAGAAACACCCACCGCCATCCCCCCCTACTGAAGGTAGTGTCAGTGCTCCACTTCCTGGCCACAGGCACCTACCAGCACACAGTGGGGCACTTGCATGGCATTTCACAACCATTATTCTCACGTACACTGATCCAAGTGCTCGATGCCCTCCTCAAGCACACAGACGACCACATTTCCTTACCACGGTCTGCCCAGGAGATTGCAAACACCAAAGTGGGTTTCCATGCACTAGCCGGCATACCTGGTTGCATTGGTGCCATAGACTGCACCCATGTGGAATTGGTGGTCCCACATGCCATAGAGGTACCGTACCGCAACCATAAACTATTTCACTCAATCAACGTGCAAATGGTCTGTGACTCCAACAGGGTCATCACACATTGTTGTGCCCGATTCCCCGGATCAACCCATGATTCAATGGTCCTGAGGAACTCCACAATACCACGCTACATGGAGCGACATGCAGGGCCAAGATCCTGGCTACTCGGTGAGTCTCATGTCATGGCCATGGAAATGTGAAGTGGGTAGGTGATTGACGTACCAATGCATACTTTACCTGGCTGAAAGGGGGCGGGGAATGATGCATACTTTACCTGGCTGAAAGGGGGGGGGGAATGATGCATACTTTATATGGCTGAAAGGGGGGGGGGAATGAGGAATGATGCATACTTTACCTGGCTGAAAGGGGGCGGGGGGGAATGATGCATACTTTACCTGGCTGAAAGGGGGGGAGGATGATGCATACTTTACCTGGCTGGGAGTAGCAGAGGCAATGGAGCCAGCTCATACCCTAAAGCAGCACAAACGTCAGCTGACACCTGTACACATAATGCCCGATGTAAGCAGCCCTACCATGTGAATGAAGGTGTGTCCCAACCATGACACAACCATCTGCAAGTGCATTGTACCGATTCGGACCACATTGACTTCAACGAAATGCACCTACATGCAATGACTTTAGCCAATACACGGCACCAAACACCATCGACTGAAAGGCCTGTCCCCCATAACTGCGCACAAAGGAGGCACATGACGGACAAAAACATCAATACACCACTACACAGACACCGAGGCCCCAAAAATGTCCCTATCAACATTAGTAGTGCTCAGTGGAGTCATCATGAGGCTGACAGCAATGTTGCCATGATGAGAGCGTTGATATCACAGGCCACCTGCCAGGTCACCAAAACAAACGCCATGAACGAACACAGTGGATGGGAACTCACAAGGCACTTGACCCCCCTGCATACATTGGTTGATGGCATGCAAAACTGTCCATGAGAGGAATACACATATACCGGTCACATAGTGTGAATCCATTTGTGCATGTAAAATTGGTACAAAGTAACAGTTGAATGCATGCCATGGTGGCACGTCATGTTTGGAATTTGATGTCATGACTGACACATACATTGTTGCCCACATACAGGTGATGCAGGCTATCGCCTGAAGAGGTGGCTCCTTACACCAGTCCGTAACCCACAGAACCAGCACGAGGAGGACTTCAACCGTGCACATACACGTACCCGTGTGGTGATTGAGCAGGCATTCGGCCTACTGAAGGCACGGTTTCGCTGCCTCAGCAGGTCTGGTGGGGCACTCCTGTACCGCCATGAGAAGGTGGCAAAGATCGTCATGGCATGTGTCATGCTACACAATATGTGCATCAGACGAAATGTGCCCCTGCCCCCTGACACAGAACTGCAACCACCTGACGATGAGGATGAGGCGGGTGGGGATGGGGCAGCACCTCAGGGAGGCAGCGATGCACAGGAGGGACGTGAAATGCGTCGGACTCTGATCAACCAATGTTTCTAGCACACACGGATGGGGGTGTCACATGGAGATGGCAATTGGGGCACTGTGTATGTCTGGGATATGGACACTGTGGACTGTTCACCAATAAATCACACATACACAATGAGCAATGTCCACACATGTGACTTGTGATCAAGAAAAAATTGTATTATAAATGTGAATTCAATCAACACACCCACTCCCCCCCCCCTCAACTCCCCAACACACTCACTCCCACCTCCCCCCTCAACTCCCCAACACACCCACTCCCGCCTCCCCCCTCAACTCCCCAACACACCCACTTCCCCCTCCCCCCTCAACTCCCCAACACACCCACTCCCCCCTCAACTCCCCGAAAAAGTGCGTGGATCCCTGTGTCGAAGTGCCTAATGTGGAATTGATCCACTGGGTGGCCTCTACTGGCAGCCCCCTCTGCCGGCCCCCGGGGCACCCCTGCCTGTACTCCGCAGGTTCCTGGCCGACCTGCGGACGGGGCTGCTTGGGGTAGAACTGGCAGCGGAAGAGGTACTCGGCTGCTCGCTAGGACGCATGTCCCTCATTGTCTGTACGGGCTCAGTGAGCACGTGCCGCACAGCGGCAATTTCAGCACAGATGTCCTTGCTGGAGGATTGGATGGCTGCCTTCACAGTCTCGGCACATCTTTGCATTTCAGCACTGGCACCTCCACAATCAGCCACATGCTGCGTGAGGAGTGAGGACAGTTGGTGTTGCCTTGTCAATATTTGGTGCAGCGACTGTTGGTATTTTGGGGCATTGATTGATGCAATTGGTGGGGTCATTGGGCTACTCCCCTCCTCCACACCTCCCACTGGGCTGGGAGTAGCTGGCCAGGAGTTATCAGGGGATAGCCCCTGTGTGTTATCAGCGTGCAGGCTACATAGGGACAGGTGGGGGAATGAAGGTGGGCAGTGGGGGGACATTCTGTGTCATCCTCATCATTCCCCACATCACTATCAGAGCAGGCTGCAATGGCAGCAGTCTCCCCAATTGTACTGCTTCCTGCAGACACATTCCCTTCAGTGGCCACCAGTTGTTGCATGTCTTTTGCTGGTGGTACCATGCTGCTTGCCTTGTGGATCAGCGCTGCCCTGGGCTGTGTTGTGGCAGTCAATTTTGGCTGCTGTGGGTTTTATTTGGATCCAGCAGAGGTGGAGGGTTGGTGTGGTGTTGCCTCTGGCCTGGCCTTCTTGGCAGGTGTGGTGCCAGTCTCGTCCTCGCCGGGGTCCGAATGGGAGCCTGTGGTGGAGCAAAGGAGGGAAAGTGTTATTGATGGGTCAGCGAACATTGAGCAGACATTGTGATGACTGCCATGATTTGATGAATAGATGGTGCACTATGGAGGCTGTGACATACAGGTTGTCTCCCTTTTGGGTGGGTTGAGCATGCAGGAATGTGGGTGCCTACTGTGGAGTGTGCATACTGCATGTGTACAGGGTGTAGGTCAACGATGCCTGTTGGCAGTCTTCTACTGATGTGTTGCATTAACCCTATTTGGCAACATTGTGATTCCCATGTAAGTGGACTTCAGGGAGTTTAGCATGGCTTAATTTTAGGCACCTACCTGTGTCACCTGATGTCGGGGCTCCTCTCTCCATTCCGCCGACCCCCTCGATGCTCTCGATGCCGATCGTTGTGGCACATATCTCCTCCCACAGCTCCATTTTAATTGGAGAGTGTGCTCCTCCGCCAGTTGCCATGCCCATGTTGTGGTTGGCCGACAGTATGCTCCTAACACGGAGCTGGAGGTTGTCTCACCTTTTACGGCACTGTTTGGGGGTGCGTGGTGTTGTTCCTACGGCACTGACCCGTTGTGCAACTAGTTCCCATATGGCCTTTTTCCGTCCTATTGCCGGTCTGGTCATTTCGGTGGAGAATACGATGTCCGCGTTTTCCTGGAGCGTTTCCGCCAACATTGTAAGCTCTTTCCTACTGAAGCGCTCCTGCCGCTGCCGATCGCAAGATTTCTTTACAACTTTCGGCATTGTGGGGATGCGTGGATGTGGATGAAGTTTTGTGCCAGGTCTCGGGGTCAGATGTGCACTTGTTATGGAGGATTGCAATGGGTTGTGTTTTTAAAGATGGCCGGCGTGCTCTTTCCCGTTCCGGTGCGATGGCGTAAGTTCCGGATCCGCTTCTTTACGGTCACCGCTAATAGCGATCACCGCTAATAGCGGTCACCGCTATTTGCGGCGCTCGCTAATATCGGTGGGTAGGGTGGCGGTGGTGCAGTTTGCACGGCATACGATGCCGGTAGCTGACGTTTTTCAGACGTTACCGGCATGGCGCAGATTACATTACCGCCATGGCGCAATGCTCGTGCCCGAGAGGTCGTAATTTACCGCTTTTAACGGTTCAAGACCAGCACGGACACGTTTGTTGCGCCATGGCGGTAATGTCCATTACTTACCGCCGGGGTCGTAATGAGGGCCTAGTTCTAGGTTAAAATCTGGAAAGGCTTTCTCACTGGAGTTGGTAACAGATGGAAAGAGCACCAAAAGGAAGGGCCTGACTTTATTCAGATGAGGAGTTATTTAGTACAGTGAGTTTCAGCAAGATTGGGCCGACTGATTGTGAAGGGTGACCAGAAATTGGTCAGAGTATGAGGAGTCAGGTGAAGACAGTGGCTGTAGTCATGTTTACTGCAGGTTGAATTGACAGGAGTTCAGTGGCAGAGATTTGATTAAGAGGTCTAAGTCATTGGAAAAGAGAGATTGAAGACTCAAGGAGGTCAATAGATGAGAATTATGCAAGAGGATGTGGAGCAAGGAGCTGAATACAAACGTACTCAAAAGAAAATGAGATTAAGTAATTGGGGAGAGAGATTGATGGCGTGTCTTTACTGATCAGAGGACCTCCCATCCTGCCATCCTTCTAGGATAATCAGTGAGAGTAGGGAAAGTTAGAGGAATCAGTGTGAAGGGATTCTAGTGAGGCTGCTGAAGATATGGTGTTTACCCCATTGATACACACAGGTTACTGGTTATCAGCACATAGAGACCCATTTTCGTATATAGTGTGGAATTTAGGGCACAATTCTGATAGAGGTGTAACACACCCATGGCCCTCAGGGCCATATTGTGCCTGGGTGAATTCCCCATTCGGAATATAGATTTGCTTTTTACACCAGTTTTCTATCTTTATAATGGGCCCTATTCTGCTAGAGGTGGAACAACCCCATGGGGATTTTACACCTCTAGCAGAATATGCCCAATTATAAAGATAGGAAACAGGTGTAAAAAACAGGTGTACATTCCGAATGGGGAATTCACCCATGAATTACACCTCTAGTATAATTTCACCTCCACAAGAATAGGCCACTAAGTTCAGACACGCTTCCTTTATCACTATGTCCCGACATCATCCCTTATCACTGTGTCCATTCTTGAGTACCAAATGGTTAATGACAGTATATTGGTGCACCTTTCTCTTTTCAAAATGTTCTTCATGTGTGTTTGCATCATTTTCAGGTGAGTTTCACTGCCGTTTTATATATCAGGGTAGCGTTCTGGCCCGTTCCAGGTACTTTTTCGTGATAAAATGTAGATTTTGGGCAGTAATGGGTTAATGACAGCATATTGATGCACCTTTTCCATTTCAAAATGTTCTTCATGAGTGTTTGCATCATTTTCAGGTGAGTTTGGCTGCTGTTTTATATATTGGGGTACCGTTCGGGCCCGTTCCGGGTACTTTTTCGTGAAAAAATTTAGCGTTTGGGCAGTAATGGGTTAATGACAGCATATTGGTGCACCTTTCTCATTTCAAAATGGTCTGCATGTGTGTTAGCATCATTTTCAGGTGAGTTTCACTGCCGTTTTACATATTAGGTAACCGTTCCGGGCCGTTGCAGGTATTTTTTTCGTGATAAAATGTAGATTTTGGGCATTAATGGGTTAATGATAGCATATTGGTGCACCTTTCTCATTTCAAAATGTTCTACATGTGTGTTTGCATCATTTTTAGGGGAGTTTCACTGCCGTTTTATATATTGGGGAAGCGTTCCGGCCCATTCCGGGTACTTATTTGTGATAAAATGTAGATTTTGGGCAGTAATGGGTTAAGGACAGCATATTGGTGCACCTTTCTCATTTCAAAATGTTCTTCATGTGTGTTTGCATCATTTTCAGGTGAGTTTCACTGCCGTTTTATACATTAGGGAAGCGTTCCGGCCCATACAGAAATAGTCCCTAAGTGCAGGGGTTGCCAGGCAGGCAGTGCTGGTGTGCGTGAACTGGCAAGGGAGAGACTTGGCCCGAGAACAGCGGGTGGCCAGGTCACCAGTGCAGATTCAGTTTCGGCCAGGAGGTCAGCAGGGGAGAGGAGGAGAAAAGGCCAAAGCAAAGAGAAAGGTTTTGAGATGCTTCCGGAACAGTAGATGATTCTCCTCAAGTTTCAGGGAGGCAGGGAGGCTGTTCCAGAGGGAGGCCCCAGCCGAAGAAAGAGATCTACCACCCACTTGTTGCTTGAAGAAGCGACTGACCCTAAGGGAGTTGGAGGCGGATGAGCGAAGAGCTCGAGAGGGAAGATATTTAGGAAGAGAGAGTTGAAGGTATTACGGCTCCAGGCCACAGAAGGCCTTGTGGACAATGCAAAGGGTTTTGAACTTGATCCTCGCAGCCACTGGGAGCCAGTGCAGAGATTTGAGTCCTGGAGAGACACGATCCCTGGGCTTAAGGCCAAGGACAAGTCTCACCGTCCTGTTCTGGATGAGTTGCAGTGGGCGGAGAGTAGAGGCAGGCAGATTTAGAAAGAGGCTGTTGCAGTAGTCCTGCCTAGAGAGAACCCGAGCTCTGGAGACAGTGAGCTTCTGCTCTAGAGGCAGGTAGATTTAGAAAGAGGCTGTTACAATAGTCCAACCTAGAGAGAACCAGAGCTTGGGAGACAGTGAGCTTCTGGGGGAAGGAGAGGAAAGGCAGAGTACCTCTGATGAGGTGCAGTAGGAACTTAGATAGTAAATAAAAAAAATAATAATAGACATGTGGCATCATCTAATTTTTTCCTTGGACATCTGGCCCTAGGAACACCCATACATGCTGTATGTTGCTCCCATGTTCTTTGGGAGGCTCGAAATGCAGCTGGTAATCATCTCTCTGCTGATTTGCAGAATTCCTTTAGGTAGCTTGTGCAAGAAGAAAATGAGCCTGCAAGAATCAATTTTGAAGCTGGCCTGGTTACGTGTGCTAGGCTGTGGGCACTGCAGCTGTTCTATGACAACACTCGTAGATGCATATAGGTAAATTTACTTAGGACATCTAGGCAAAATGATTAGATATGCCATTAGACAGGTCAGACCATTTTGAAACAAAAGCAGTCACAGGTTTGCAAACATTTAGTAAGATCCTAACGGCTGTCTTGGTGAACCATTTAAAGCAAGTGATCCACACGATTGTCCACCCAGACCAGACCGGGTATGTCCCAGGTAGAAACATGTCCTGGAACCTACTTACGTTGCACCTTGTCATTGATCACACAGAGTCTTGGGCGACCCCATGTGCGACAGCAATGCTGGATGTGGTCAAGGTATTTGACTCGTTGAGGTGGGACTGGCTTTATGTAGCAATGGCCAGGTTGGGCTTTGGGCAGGCGTACTTGAGATGGGCGAGGCTGATTTATACCCAGCCAATGGCTAGGGTAAAAACTGGTAGACACATTTCAGACTCTTGGGAACTTGAAAAGGGGACCAGACAAGGATGTCTGCTGTTCCCGCTGCTGTACATCCTTGCCATGGAACCGATAGCTCAATATTTGAGGCCCGAGTACCTTGAGGCGGCATTGCCATAGATGGTGTTAGCCACCTCATATCACTGTACATTGATGACACCTAGCTGTACATCCAGAATCTAGAAGACAATCTGAAATTGGTTATCGAGGGTTTGATGCTGTTTGAAGAGCTATCTGGGATAAAGATTAGTATGGATAAGTCCTCCCTGTTCACATTAGCCAGTTCAGTGGGTAGGAGTGAGCATACACTCCCGGTCTTGGCACTGAACTGGTCAGTAGACACGTTCCGATATCTGGGAGTTAATATATACCACAACACAGCAATAGAACATAAGAACATCACTGGGTGTACCTTGGGATAGATACAAAATTCCATGCGGTTTTGGAGCAGATTGCCCCTGTCGGTAATGGACTAGAGCGGCTTTATCGAAAATGGTGGTCCTGCCACGGCTGTTACAGTTTTGTAAACGCCCCTCATTACGTACCGAAGTTCTTTGTTAGGGTACTAGATGTGTTATGTGTGGGTTTCCTGTGGAAGGGAGGTAGTTCCAGGGTAGCGCTTACCTCCCTTTGTAGATCTTAGGAGGAATTAGTGTCCTGCACTCCGAGTTGTATTGCCTAGCGGGACAGCTGCAATTTGTAGTAGACTGGCTGGCTGATGACCCTAACCCTGCAACGTGGATGCTTATGAGCACTGTGCCGCACTATTACTTGAAGGAATGGCTCTGGGCCAGGAGGCCGAGAGCTCATATTGGATCACTCCTGGTGTCCTTAGGGGTGCGCTTGTGGGATCGGGTGCTCAAAATGATAGGTTTGCTGGATCCGATTTCTGCTCAGACCCCCCTGGTGTCAGTGGTATCGACCTCCAGGCAGGCGCCGCTGGAAATACGTGCCGCCTTGGAACCCTGTGAGGTGGTCATGCTAGTGGACTTATTACGGGAAACTGATTTCATACCATTTGGCAAACTAGTTGATGACACTGGGTTGCCTAGGTGCCAATATTTAGTATACTGCACAATTAAGAGGGAGTTAATGGGATTTTGGCCTGCGTGGAAGGAGTCACTGGAAAAGCATGCAGTAGTGGACACCTTCTATGACATCTCTGAGGGGGGACACTCCATATCGAGGATATATGAGTAATTGCTTATGGGAGGCCCCCCAACCCATTGCTAGTTAGACGCAAAAGGGAGGAGGACTTGGGTGCCCCTTTTTCGGATGCACAATGGAAGGATGTTCTGAGTTATCACAATAGAGTGTGCAAAGTGCTAGATTGCAATTGATTCTGCTGTTTGTGACACATAGGGCCTCATTACGACCCAGGCGGTAAGGGGTTAACGGCAGCGTTAACAGCGCCGACCCTTACCGCCTGAGAACGAGGTCCCTTAGCGCCATGGCGCTTTTAACACCTGCTTTTAGCAGGTGTTAAAATCCATGGCGCTAAGGGACCATGGAGTTAATTACGCCACCGTAATTTACGGTGGCGTAATTAACGCCTTCCCCACTCCCATTATACCCTATGGGGCAAAAATGGGAATGGGGAAGGGTAAATGGGGATTGGGGACTTACCGCCCCGCCAAGGTCGGAATGGGGCGGTAAGTCCGCCAACCACCATGGCGTAAACGTAGTTTACGCCATGGTGGTAAAGTCACGGCCCAGGCGGTAACTTACCGCCTGGGTCGTAATGAGGCCCATAGAGCCTACCTGACCCCCTTACAGATTTTGCAATTTCCGGGCACAGGCACCAGATTATGCCCGAAGAGGCGGGTATACTACATATGTTCTGGGAGTGCCCACAGTGCATAGGTATTGGGGTGATGCTGCAGCCAGACTGGAAAGGTGAGGGCTGACACTAGATGTTCTCTCGCCGGGGGTGTGCTTGCTGGGTCATTTCCCGTCCCTGAGGGGAGTGAGGCACATTCTTAAGATGAAGTATTTGGCATATATTTTGGCCAAACAATTAATAGCTATGGCATGGAAAACGCTGAGGGGCCCTAATGTGGAAGACTGGTGGAGGGACTTGACGAAATGGGTGCCGTTGTATGCTATGTATCAAAAGGAAACTAGTAAAAATTGTTTTTAAAAAAGTTTGCAAACATTTAAGGATTTTGGCAGGCAATAAACTCTTTGGGGCTACCAAATCCACCCACTCCTTTCTCCTTATAGAGGGAGATCCAAACAGTAGTCTTCCAGGAGGAGGGACAGGTGCAGCTCACAGCATCAACCACATCATCAGGGTATTTACTGCCTCGCTCTCTTATGGGCAGAGGTGCTCTGAAAAAGAAAACGCCTACTGTAGTGCTTTCGGGCCAACCAGCACCAAAACCACTTGCAATTTTTGGCTCCCATCTTTGGTTCCCTTTGGATTCAGGGAGCTTCAAAATTGTGTATTGTGAATTGTGGACCAAGGATACAATGTGCCTTTCTTGTCAAAGCTCTCCAAAAATCCCCCTAGTTTGCCTTCACCTTCTCCAGAATTGCTTCCTGCGGAATACCTATCCCCTCTTCTGTAGACCCAATAAAAGATCCTGGCATCAGGGGTGTATAATGGAAATGAATGTTATGGGGCATGTAGACAGGCTCAAGATTACCGTGAGGCTTTTGGTTTTACCTGGTATAAGAGAAGCTAAATGTGTGTTTCTCAGTGGACATTTTCATATCAACATCTCAGCTTGTGCCCTATGTTTTGGATTTAAACCACTTAAAAGTGACGAGAGAGAGAGAGAGAAAGTGAAACATAGAGATAGAGAGAGAGAGAGAGAGAGAGAGAGAGAGAGAGAGAGAGACGCAACTTCAGTTGGGATGATCATTGAATGCAAATACGTTCTTTATACACCGCTTTGGCGAAATCGCTATATAAATAACAAATCATTATCACAATTATTATTTTAGTTTGGATATAAAAGCCATACTGAACCCAAGATGGCAAAAGAACAAAAGAACTACAATAAACCCTTCGCCAAAGCACAAACCTGTACCTGTCATTCTACATCGTCAACTTCGACGGTCTCCCCGACACCGATGGCGTCAGAGCGTCGACGTCAGTGTTGAAGTTGACACCAACAAATTCAAAGTCTATGACACCAATCTAAGTCATTTTCGACGATTTCTTCAAATCTGTTGAAGCCCCCAATAACACAAGATAAGAATTTCAAACCCTTACCAAAAAAGGATTTTTACAAATGTTTAACTTCGATTTATGAAGATAATGAACCCTCAGATGAGAATACACCACCATTTAGCTTACAGTCTGGTACCGCAAAGACTTTTATGAAAACTTGTAGACAGCAACTGGTATAGCTACCACTCCAAAATTGGAACTTGATGAGCCAGATGCTTCTGACCATGATGACTCTTCATACAGACAACTGATGAGCAAGGTGGTTGAATTTTTGTGTTGGAGTAGGCCTGCTCCATCATTTGGGCAGGATGATCTAACTGATAGCATAATCTGCCACTCTCTCTCCACAGACTGGGCTTCTCCCTCAATCACAAGAAGTCCCACATGATACCATCACAAAGACTACAATTTATTGGAGCAATGCTGGATACAACCTTGGGAAAAGCCTCGCCACCCAAGGTTAGGGCTCAACACATTCTGAAGATGGTCACCAAACTCAAGAGTGCCCAGCGTCTCCTGGCATTGAATTTCTTGAGGTTGCTCAGCCTCATGGCATCCTGCATTTTCCTAGTGCCAGAGGCTTGCCTGAGAATGAGTACTCTCCAATGGGCTCTCAGGACTTAATGGTCCCATTTCTTCAGACCTTCTTCCAGTACCAAGCAGAGTCACACAGGATCTTCGGTGGTGGGCCTGAGAGGACAACATTCTGAAGGGATAATCCTTTTGGCAACCATGGCCAGAGATAGGAGTGCTTACGGATGCCTCACTCACGGGATGGGGAGCCAACGCCAACGATCTGACAATCAGCGGTCATTGATCTCCATCAGAGTCCAAACTACACATCAACCTATTGGAGCAGAGGGCAATCAGACTGGCGCTGAAGGCTGCCCTCTGTATGGGGCAAGAATGTCCTGATAATGACGGAAAACACAGTGGCTATGCACTACCTCAACAAGAGAGGCGGCATAGGGTCACTACCACTCTGCAGAGAGACAATGCTGCTCTGGTTCTTGGCAATTCAAAAAGGAATCTCCCTGTCGGCAGTTAACCGAGCCAGAGAAAACACTGTGGCGGACGCTCTGAGCCAGCAGAGCATGGTCTCCCAAGAGTGGGAACTAGCTCAGGAAGTGGGTCTGTTCGTGACCAGTGTCAACCAGAAGTGCAAACTGTTCTGCTCCAGGGAATTTCCCCCAAGAGGAGCTCTAGGGGATACAATCATAGAGGACTTGGAGTTTCCACTCGTGTACGCATTTCTTCCAGTCTCCAACATTCCTCACATGATCAGGAGGTTGAGAAAGTTCAGGAAATCAATTATTCTAATTGCCCCGGATTGGGCCAGGGGGACGTGGTACCCGGACCTTCTGGACATGTCCATCTGCCCTCCAATGTGTCTTCCACAAAGAGAGAACCTTCTCTAGCGAGAGGAGGGTCTGGTTCTCCATCCAGAGGCCAAGACACTCAACCTTCATGCATGGTTTCTGAGAGGTTGAGGTATAAGGATTGGGACTTCCCAGATGACATAATGGAGATCTTACTTTCGGCCTGAAGGCCAGCAAAAAAAATCTTTGAACCGCTGTCGTTGGAAGATGTTCAGCAGCTGGTGCAGGAATAAGAATGTGGATCCTTTTCTATGTGATACACCTATGGTGCTATCCTTTTTGTTACATTTAGTAAATCTGAGGCTCCAGATTGGAACAATTAAAGGTTATCTGGCAGCATTTTCAATTTTTAAGTGCTCTTCGGAGGAGTCATATTTTAAAATCGCGCCGATTACTCAATTTCTAAAGGGTCTTACTAATGTATTTCCACCAATTCCATTCCAAGTCCCTATATGGGATCTCAATTTGGTGTTCACATTTCTAACAGGCATTCCTTTTGAACCTATTCATTCATGCTCTTTAAGACTTAACTTTAAAAACGGTCTGGCTAATAGCAATGACATCAGCCCACAGGGTAAGCGAGTTGCAGGCACTTTTCTGTAAACCCCCATACACTGTTTTCTATCAAGACACGGTTGTTCTTAAGGTGAAACCTTCTTTTCTACCAAACGTAGTCTCTGACTTCCACTTGTCACAAAAAATGATTTGGCCATCTTTCTACCAACCTCCTCATCCAGGTAAGGAGGAGGAAAGATTACATAGGCTGGACCCAAAAAGGTCTCTCAGTTTTTATATATCAAGAATGTCCAAAATACATCAGATGACCAATTATTCATTGGCTATACAGGTTCTAAATTGGGTTTAGCTGTGACAAAACTGACCTTATCCAGATGGATTATTCTGCTATTGGGGAATGTTACAGGTTAGCCGGAAGGTTTAAGAGCACATTCTACAAGGGGCATGGCAACCTCTGCTGCTCTTCCGAGAGGTGTTCCAGTAAAAAACATATGTGCAACAGCCACTTGGTCGTCTATTCACACTTTTATGAAACACTACTTCCTGGATTCATCTTCCAGTCAACAAGGACAATTTGGGAAGGCAATCCTTCATTCAATCCATGATAACATTTAAGGACAAAATAGAATTCATACTCCCACCACCAAAGTTATTACTGCTTTGGGAGTCTATCAAAAGATAAGGAATACGTGGACGGAAACAATCCATTCAAAGAACAACTTACTTACCCATGGTAATGTTCTTAAGATTGGATGTTCTTCTCACGTATTCCTCATCGCCCCCCGTCCCCCAGTCTACACCACTGTAGAATGCATGTGTCTTTACAATTTATGCTTTCTTGAACCCTACGGTCATACCTGCCTAACCTCTGGATTTTTCCCGGAGACTCAGGAATTTTAACCATTTCTTCGGATCTCTGGGAAAGACCCTCGAATCTCAGGAATTTTGGTGGGGGATAGATTTCACGAATTGCTTTTTTTTGTTTTTTTGTTATGCTTGCAGGATTTCGCCGCCACGGACTCCCTGCCCGAGTGTGGCTATGTCTCTGCAGCAATGACTGTAACGCTTCCAGCACATTGGCAAAAAGAATGCAGGTGAAGCAAAATAACATGCGTTTATTTTGCTTCACCTTTCATTCTTTTTTGCCGACTTTGAATGCAAATATGCGTTTCTTTTGCTTTCGTTCTTTTTGCCCAGGTTAGGGTGGACTCAGCCCCATTGAACCACAGCCATCAGGTTTGCAGTTTGGACAACTCACCACTGCACTACATAACATGATGAAAAACAACTAAAGTGAAATGTCCAATTTCGGTACTGCAAAATTCAGGGGAAACCTTTCTATTGGTTCTTGGAGTTTACATGTGCACATTTTAACGTGTTGATTTTGTGGAAGGCGAATGCCTTTTGTCCTATGCAATTTGGGTGGTTGTGAAAAGGCAATTTGATGAAATATGAATATTTCAATTGGAACTGCAAATTTCTGACGTTGATTACAACAGAGTTTACCTTTTTAACATGTGGGCGCGGAGGCAAGTGAAAATGGGCGGAGTTTTTTGTGACTGTGGGTGGGGCATACATCTCAGGACTTTTGATTTTCAAATGTAGGCAGGTATGCCTACGGTCTATGGTACGCCTTGTAATTCCTCCACAGGAGGGGGGAAAACAGAACTGAAGCCAACGGGCGCTGCTTGTGCTACTTATAATGAGAACGTCGACAGTCGAACAGAGGCCCTCGAGGGACATTGTCTCAATGAGACAGCACACAGTGCCCTCTGTCGAGAAAGGTTTTCTGAAGCTGGAAAGATATTATCAAAAGATGAGGAATACGTGGGAGGAACATCCAATCCAAAGAACGGTACCACTAGTAAGTAACTGGTTCATCTTTAATCCCAAGTTTAGCAAATAGGGCCCATTGAAGTAAAATCATCTTCCGTGGATCACACATTGTAGAACAACAGTGACGCCTGGAAATTAACCCAATCTCCACTTTAGAAACTTGAAAAACATAGCTCCTCTGCTCTAGCAATACAGCTATGTGTTAATGTTTGAATTTAAAGAGCTAAAATAATACTGTTTTCATCGGATTCCTGATATTCCGGACCCTACTAAATAGCTGTGGCTGTTTAAAAAGTATATTTAATATTGTTGTTGTTCTTCTTCTTCTTAATTATTGTATGTGTGGGCGGACCCACGCAGACGCTTCCCCATCCTAAAGGATGATGTGCACCAGACCCACCAATCAATACTTGTCTCACATAAACTCACAACTCCTCCCACCGCCCCGTCTGCCTCACAAAATCCAACATCACACTGTTCCTGCTCCTGCCTCTCACCCCCGTCACTGCTCTCTTTGGGTAGAAGGGTCATCATACACTGCACACTTGTGACATAGTGCAACATTTCATTCAGCCTCTAAGTTCTAGTAATCTTGGGAATTGCTTCTTAGCATACTGCGTCTTAGTGGCATTCTCAGTGTTTAGAACATAAATGGACCATAGCAAAATACAGCAGCTGTCACTGATGTCCAGTAAAAAATACCAGGCCTCCCCCATGACCGTCCAGTGCCAATTGCAAACTGTTTGGCTTTTTACCCAATTTCTTTTTTAAAGAGTGTGATCTAAAATGCAGTATTTTTTCAAACAAATTCCAAGGGGGTAAGCCCCCCCGAACACCCATTGATTGGTTCGGGCTCCCTCGCTACACTCGGTCACTATGGCATATGTGGGGGAAATATTTATGCCCCTCCACTTAAAAAATTCACCAGCCAACACTGGCCCTGGGACTGTGCTGAGAGCAGGGTGGGGGGAACCCAGGGACTGTGGTGGGAGCAGTGGGGGGGGTAGCGGGGGAGCCATGGGATAGTGGTTGGAGCAGGGTGGGGAGAGCCCATGGATTTTGGTGGGAGCAGGGTAAGGAGATTCCATGCTCTCAGGTGGGGCAGGGGGAGCCCAGGGACTGTGCTAGGAGTGGGATGAGGGAGTCCAGAGACTGTGATGGGAATAGGTGGCGAGCCCAGATACTATGCTGGGAGCAGGGTGCGGCAACAGCGAGCGATAGTTCATAGTCATTTGGACCTACTGTCCATTTGGCATCAATTTGGCATTTTTGTGGGGTGCCCGGCCTGACTACATCTTGCTCAGGGGGAGCATTGGCCACAAGAGTTTGAAAATCACTGCATTAGAGGAAGTCTTCAAAAGGCTGGTATTCCTGTTACTTCCTGATTTCAAAGACTGACGGAGGTCTTTTTTTTTTTTTTTTTTTTTTTTTTTAAATGTTTTGTTTGACTTATCAAACTTTTCATTTGTATTTTTCCTTCTACTCTTCTTACCACTAGTTTTCATTCTGGTTTTTCTTTTACGGTTCTTTGTTGATTTCATTCCAAAACTTGATCACTGTAATGATCAACCATTGGTTGTTTCCTTGGAGCAGCATTGCCCATCGCTCTTCGGTTGTCATTCGGCGATTTGATATTTTAAAAAAATCTCTGAATAAGTCACGTTTGTTTTTTAGCCCTGGGCACACCATGATTAGATGAAATAATGTTTCTGGTTCTGTAGGGTCTTTACAGTAACGACAGATTGCCGAAATACTACGTGTTCGATCTATTAGTGACAGATATTCACGCGTAGGTAGGATGTTCAAACGAAATCGCAAAAATAAGTCACGAATTTTCGCACAAGGGAATTGAAGTAAATACGCAGGCAACACGTTAATAGCTCTTACTTCCATGTCGGCCTTCAGATGTCTTTTAAATTTTTTCTGGTCTTCTATTGTTCTTATCCAGTCGTTTTTCTGAATTTTTCGTTTAGCATATTGAGGTCTGTTTCTTAGCATTTCCTCGGTGATTTCCTCTTGTTCCATTTTTAGTTTGATTTCGCTTGTCCACTTTGTTAAAGCTGTGACTTGAAATGCCTGTTTTTTATCTTTTAAGATTTCCAGTGTTGGGATTTTTTCCTCCGAGATAATTTTTCTATATAGGTCCATTTGTTTCCACAGTACATTGGATTGAATAGATTGGAGGGCAAGTTCATAACGAATTCTAGAGATTGGAAAGGATTTTGGCAGAGCAAGGGTTTTTCTCCAGAATATAGCTTCATATCTTGGCCATTTCAATAGTTGTTGATTTATCAAAGATTCGCTCGCGTACGTCAGAATAGGAATGATTTTTTGTTTATACAGTAGGGTTGTAGGTTTTACCGTATATGCACCATATTTGCAGTGAAAGAAGCGGCCTTGTCTTGACAACGATATTGCTTTTTCTTCAATATTTTCTTGCCATTCTTTTTCATTCTTAGATGGGTTAATTATTGCACCTAGATATTTTATGGATTTGGTTGCCGCGATGTTTTTCTGATCCAGATAGAATTTTGGCGACCATTGTTTCTTTGAGTTTTCTGTGATGAGTTTCATCATTTTGGTTTTATCTCTGTTAATTTGTAAATCATTTGCCTTCATGAAAGTTTGCGTTTTATTCAGTGTTATTTGTAGACCTTTCACCGTTTTGTCCATGATGATAATGTCATCAGCGAAAATTAAGGTTTGAATAGATTCGCTATTTATCTTCGGTGGACTTGCCATAGTGTGTTTAATTTTTCGTTCAAACTCGTGGGTGAAAAGGTTGTAGAGGCATGCAGCTAAGGGACAACCCTGTTTCAGCCCATTCCATGTACGAATTGGTGCTGTTGCCTTTCCATCAGTTGAAAGTCGAACTCTAATTGACGTGTTCGAGTATAGCTGTTGAATTGGGTTCAGAATGGTTGATGGGCAACCCCAAGCAGCCAATTTGGACCATAGAAGTTGTCGATTGACTGAATCAAAGGCCATTTTTAAATCTATAAAGATTGCATATACCTGCTGTACTTTTGTGAACGCTTCATATTTTATCATATTCAGCAACAGAAGATTAACGTTGGTACTTATTTTTTTCACAAAGCCGGTCTGTCTTTTTGCTTGTTTACCATGGTGTATAGCCCAAACAGTTAGTTTTTTCTCAAGGTAGCCTGCAAATAGTTTCCCCAACGGATCTAGTAAGGCTATTGGTCTGTAATTGGCTGGGTTTTTTCTATCTCCTGCCTTGTAGATTGGTATTACAATGGCTACTGACCATGTGCGAGGAATCTCTTTCGTCTTTTCTATCAAATGTAAGAGATGTAAGAGGAATTTAGCCCAGTGTTCTGGATTTGCTTTAAGGTTGCTGTTTGCCAGCCCATCAGGACCAGGTGCCCTAGATGAATTCAGCTTCCTCATAGTGTTGGTAATATCATCTATATCCCATTTTAGGGTCCAGGGGTCAGCATCTTCTTGCAGAATTGATGTTGGTTCGAATACTGGTTTCTTATATAGGGTTTGGAAGTGTTTAACCCAGATATGTGATTCTACTTCTTGGATCAGAGTTTGATTTTTCACTGTTGTATTCATCAAGGACCACAACTGCCGCGTGTTTTTCCCATTTAGCGCCTTCAAAAGTTCTTCTGCATCGTGTTGCTTCATTGTCATTTTGTATGATTTCATTATGTTGGAGAATTTTTGTTTTTCCTTTTTTATTTCAATTTGATAGTCTCCTTTATTTTTCTTTATTTGTCCTTTATTTTTCTTTATTTGTCGAAGTCGTTTGTAGTGTTTCTTTTTTTCTAGAAAGATTTGTAAATTGAAATAATGAGTATGTGGCTGTTTGACTCTTTGTTGATTTCTTGGTGTAGAGTGTTGGTACTTCTCCAAGATCCAGCCATAGTTTAATTTAACTTGGTCCTTCAGCACTGTGTCTTCAAATAGAGTAGTTAAATCTTGTATTTGGTGATCTTTAATGCGAAGCCGGTTCAACCCGTTGTTTATTTCAAGTTCAGGGAGGTTCAAACATTGCTCGGTTGAGGGTTCAGCTGGCCAGGAGATAAAAATTTGTCGATGATCACTATCTGGGTTTGGGGAACTCGCAGTGAAGGTTGTGATTTTCCGAATACCTTCTATGGCGAAGATATAATCGATTATTGTATTGGAGTTCTCCCGTGACCAGGTCGGCAATGGGGTGCCTTTATCGTTCGTGGGTTGGACGCTTAGGCAAATGTTGCGTAACGTTGTTTCTTTAATCCATTTTCTCGCTCTGGATGACAATTCATTAAGTGCCAATTTGTTTCCTCTTTTATCAAAGAGATGGAAGTTAAAATCTCCTGCCAAGATGATTTCGTTTGTACTATTTCTGATGTTCAGTATGTCGATTTCCTCTAATATAGAATCGATAAATTTGTTGTCAGACATAGCTGTAGGGTTCCAATATATGTTAAAGATTGATAAATAAGTGTATTTTGAAGGATCAGGTGGATTGAGTTTCAGTATTGACGGAATGCTGATGGATAGGAGTTGTGCCCACGGATGGATTATTTTAGTTTCCAATATTCGCCATGTAGGTTTAATTTTTGTTAGTAAGAGCATTCCTGATGCTGGTCTCCCCTGTTGCGAGGATATGGCTGGATTCATGAATGAGCTATAGCCATCACATACTACTTCCTCTTTCAACCAGGTTTCTTGGAAGCAGATGATATCGACTTGTTCGAGTATAGATGTTTTATTTTCAAAAAGATGTCTATGTCCCCTTGTATTCCAAGAACATAGGGTTGTGTGGGATTTCGGTGGGTCTTTTCGTTGTTATAGATATGTTTTCTTTGTTCTCTGATTCACGTCTGGTCTAGAGAAGTGTCTTAAAGTTTCTCGTGACATCTTATTTTGGTCGTTTGGTCTTAGACATAAATCATTACATTTTTTTCCAGAATCTTGGCTGTAACTTTGTCCAATCCGATTTTTGGTTAAATTTTTGGAAAAAATGTCTAAGGTTCTTGTTTTCTTTTCCGCCATCAAACGAGATACCATTATTTCTTCTGTTTGAAATCCCAAAGTCAATAGATGATGTTTGTTGTCAATGACACATTGCATTGTGTCATAGTTTGAGAAATCAACATGGGCTTCTTCCATATATTTCTTATTTGGAAATATAATTAACTCAATGTCTTCTGTTTTTATGTGAGCCAATTGTGGAATTGCCTTAAACAGTCGTAAAGTATTGGATCTATTTAAGATGACCGGCTCTTCAGTGCTCGAGTTCCTCGGATATATGGCTAGTCGATATGCACACGAGGAATTTAACGGATTTTTGAAGATTGGTCTGAGGAGTTTAGGGGTTACCTGAATTGTCATGTTGCCATTGGTTTCAATGGGTCTTTCTGATTCATCAGTAGGCCATATTTCTTCAATGGAGACTGCTGAATATGCCAATGAGATGTTGATTTGGTGTACATTTTCGATGATTTCACTATGGGTGCAGTTAAAAAACGAGTCTTCATATTCATCTATTACAATGAGAGATTCGTCTTGAGAGTTTATAGAAATGGAATTATGGGCACTTATATCATCATCTGTCTCAGTCTCTGGCAGATTTGCTGGATTTGAAGCTTTGATTCGCTTTTCCTGATTGATTACCTCTTTGGGTATACCTTGAGGTTCGGCCGTTGTGTGTTTACCGTGTGCCATAACTTTCGGAGCTCTATCTCTTTTACCTGAGTTCAGAGGGGTTTGTTGATTGATTGCATCTATAAGTATATCTAGTGGTTCCGGCGTTGACTGATTACCTTGAGATGTAGGATTTAGGACTCTATCTACTTTTCCAGTGCTCAGAATAGTTCGTGGAGGAGTAGTCTGGTTATTCACGAGTGATTTTCTGTTGGTCTTTGTCTTTTCATTATTCGTTTTCTGCGCATTTAGTACCTTTCGGAGAAATGCACGTGACCCATTTTTTATGATTTTTTTGGGCTTTGATTTAATCGATGTATCCTGCCCTACTAATCCTCGTTTTGAAAGATCAAAAATATCGAATGGGGTGCACACAGATGGTTCAGTGGTGTTTTGCCACGCAGACGTCAGGGCTTGTGGAACTGGATAGGGTTGATGATCACATTGGGTTGTTTGATCTGAATTCTTCATCATCGTATTCGGTTGATTTTCTGTCTGAGTTTGTTTAGTCGTACATTGTAAGTTCGTTGTTGCTTGTGCAGATTTTTTTACTTTGTCATCCACCATTTTTTTGGTGATTGTTGAGAAAGTGTCCATTAAGTTTAGTTTATCCGCTCTATCAGCTCTCGCCACTTCCGCTAGTCTATTTTGCCATGTTCTTGACGATTCAGCTTCATATTTTAATCTTTCTTGAATGGAGCTTATTAGAGATTCGAACTGTGTTTGCTTGGTCAAGATCATTGCCAGCAATGTCGCTTGGTCTTTAATGGAATCAACCATTGCTTCTTCAATTTTTAGAAACGGTATCATAGCTGTTGATAACACTGCTACCAAAGTATTTTGTAGATCTAGCATTGTCGTAGGTAATCTTTGTTGGTATTCTGGAGAGTTACTTATATTCCCAGGGTTCACACGGTTGGAAGAATTTGTGTCATCCGGATTGGTTTTCCAAGTTTTCTTCACTGGCGAATCGGTTTTTAAGAAACCTCTCGGGGTAGATGACTCAAATTTCCCAATTTGTTTAGGCGTAGACACACCGCTGAAAACCTCGTTTTTTTTCCCTTGTAGATCCATAATTGTATCTATTTCTGTAATGTCCAGTGAAAGGCGAGCAGTTCGTGCTATGAGTGGATTTGTGGGATCGTCGTTTCTCATAACAGTCGGCAGATGCGTTGTTTGCCATTGCTGTTTAGCTGCCCTCGCACAATCTTGCAGAGGCGTTTGATAGGAGTCTTCACGTCTCGGATTGTGTCCCAGCATATCTGGAAATGTAAAAGACTTAGTAGCGTCGCGTATAAGACAAACGTGATCAGTTTGAGATATCGAAGCTGTGGCAGAACATGTGGTTCTTGTATCTAATTTGCCATGAGCAAGAGTGTGTGCTACAAAATCTGCGATGACCAGGGAAGCCTGATCCACAGATTTCGCTTTGATTGTGGTGTGTGTGATTGGTGTTTTTGAATTATTAGATACTGTTCCATCGAGGTCGCGGTTGCTGTTCATATTATGTGTAGGCGCTAACGATTCCTCTCGTTTGCCCTGGAGCCTTGTACGGGGTTTAGTGGGTTCCATATGGACTTCCGAGTCTTGTCGCCGATCCAGCCGCAAACAGCACAAAACAGCCTCGCCCTTTTCTCCACCTCGGGCTTCTCGCCACAAGGGCGCCGGAGTGCTGGTTATGAAGGCACTTCCTGTGGGCGTGTCGCACAGCTGTCAGGTGACGCGTGTCACGTGATGGGGAAGCGATGGGGAAGCACACCGCACGCTTCAACTGCTATCGGCTCCTGCCGATAGACTGATGCGAGTTGGAGCGGCGCTTCGCCTTTCCTTATTCCTGCAGGTATAGTAGTGAATCGGATAGTCTCTCAGCCGCACAGCACAAAACAGCCTCGCCCTTTTCTCCACCTCGGGCTTCTCGCCACAAGGGCGCCGGAGTGCTGGTTATGAAGGCACTTCCTGTGGGCGTGTCGCACAGCTGTCAGGTGACGCGTGTCACGTGATGGGGAAGCGATGGGGAAGCACACCGCACGCTTCAACTGCTATCGGCTCCTGCCGATAGACTGATGCGAGTTGGAGCGGGGCTTCGCCTTTCCTTATTCCTGCAGGTATAGTAGTGAATCGGATAGTCTCTCAGCCGCACAGCACAAAACAGCCTCGCCCTTTTCTCCACCTCGGGCTTGTCGCCACAAGGGCGCCGGAGTGCTGGTTATGAAGGCACTTCCTGTGGGCGTGTCGCACAGCTGTCAGGTGACGCGTGTCACGTGATGGGGAAGCGATGGGGAAGCACACCGCACGCTTCAACTGCTATCGGCTCCTGCCGATAGACTGATGCGAGTTGGAGCGGCGCTTCGCCTTTCCTTATTCCTGCAGGTATAGTAGTGAATCGGATAGTCTCTCAGCCGCACAGCACAAAACAGCCTCGCCCTTTTCTCCACCTCGGGCTTCTCGCCACAAGGGCGCCGGAGTGCTGGTTATGAAGGCACTTCCTGTGGGCGTGTCGCACAGCTGTCAGGTGACGCGTGTCACGTGATGGGGAAGCGATGGGGAAGCACACCGCACGCTTCAACTGCTATCGGCTCCTGCCGATAGACTGATGCGAGTTGGAGCGGCGCTTCGCCTTTCCTTATTCCTGCAGGTATAGTAGTGAATCGGATAGTCTCTCAGCCGCACAGCACAAAACAGCCTCGCCCTTTTCTCCACCTCGGGCTTCTCGCCACAAGGGCGCCGGAGTGCTGGTTATGAAGGCACTTCCTGTGGGCGTGTCGCACAGCTGTCAGGTGACGCGTGTCACGTGATGGGGAAGCGATGGGGAAGCACACCGCACGCTTCAACTGCTATCGGCTCCTGCCGATAGACTGATGCGAGTTGGAGCGGCGCTTCGCCTTTCCTTATTCCTGCAGGTATAGTAGTGAATCGGATAGTCTCTCAGCCGCACAGCACAAAACAGCCTCGCCCTTTTCTCCACCTCGGGCTTCTCGCCACAAGGGCGCCGGAGTGCTGGTTATGAAGGCACTTCCTGTGGGCGTGTCGCACAGCTGTCAGGTGACGCGTGTCACGTGATGGGGAAGCGATGGGGAAGCACACCGCACGCTTCAACTGCTATCGGCTCCTGCCGATAGACTGATGCGAGTTGGAGCGGCGCTTCGCCTTTCCTTATTCCTGCAGGTATAGTAGTGAATCGGATAGTCTCTCAGCCGCACAGCACAAAACAGCCTCGCCCTTTTCTCCACCTCGGGCTTCTCGCCACAAGGGCGCCGGAGTGCTGGTTATGAAGGCACTTCCTGTGGGCGTGTCGCACAGCTGTCAGGTGACGCGTGTCACGTGATGGGGAAGCACACCGCACGCTTCAACTGCTATCGGCTCCTGCCGATAGACTGATGCGAGATGGAGCGGCGCTTCGCCTTTCCTTATTCCTGCAGGTATAGTAGTGAATCGGATAGTCTCTCAGCCGCACAGCACAAAACAGCCTCGCCCTTTTCTCCACCTCGGGCTTCTCGCCACAAGGGCGCCGGAGTGCTGGTTATGAAGGCACTTCCTGTGGGCGTGTCGCACAGCTGTCAGGTGACGCGTGTCACGTGATGGGGAAGCGATGGGGAAGCACACCGCACGCTTCAACTGCTATCGGCTCCTGCCGATAGACTGATGCGAGTTGGAGCGGCGCTTCGCCTTTCCTTATTCCTGCAGGTATAGTAGTGAATCGGATAGTCTCTCAGCCGCACAGCACAAAACAGCCTCGCCCTTTTCTCCACCTCGGGCTTCTGACGGAGGTCTCTGAACCATCATTGATCTGAGACTCCTTAAAAAGCTCTGCAAAAAGGCCCATATCATATCCTCCGGGCTTGGAGCTGCATGTCTGGCTCGTGTCTGTAGATCTACAGAACACAAACTGTCCCCTATCTTTCCACCCCAGAAATCCAAAATACTCTTAGCAAGGGCTTCCCATGACAAAATAAGAGTTTGCAATGCTACCATTTGACCTCACATTGGCCCCAAGTTATTCACAAAGGTCAGCACATTGATAGTGGCTATTCTGCATAGGAGGAAAGTGCATGTCTTTCCCTACCTTTATGAATGGCTCCTGTGGGCGAGATCAAAATCACCATTCAGGTCGACATGCATTCCTCCACTAATTAGGCTTCTCCATCAACTTGAAGTATTTTCTGACCCCTCTCCAAACGCTCACAGTCAGGGATATGGAGGCAGGTATGGCCTTATCTCCCCTCAGAGAGAGTGGCCAGCAAATAGACCACAATAGCCCTCTCCCATCCAAATGAGGGCCCCTTGGCTGGGGCTTTCTGGAGTATGCTAGGGCTCATGGCATCCTGCATCATCATAGCCTCGGAAGCAAGACTGAATGCTGTCATCGGAGTGGTCAAAAGGGGCCAGTTCAAAAGGTACACTATTCTGGTCCCCCCACAAGTCTCCAAGGATATGCTTTGATGGGTGACAGGGATACTTTACAAAGCCCTCTGGTGGGGGATGTGAAATAGAGAACCAACCAGAAGGAAAGACAGACCCCTATATACTGGTAGTTGTGGCAAGGCAATGAGGCATAACCTGACGGGGGGAAGTCTAGTTGTGAGGAACAGTTAATCCCTACAGTTCTCCACAAAGACTAAACTACACTGGTATACCAAAAAATATATCAATTCTCTTTTAGGTAAGATAAGTACTTTGGGTTAAACATAGCAGAGACAACCAAGTGTATGTATGAAAACAATAATGGTCAGCTAAGACCTAACCCATTCCCAAACTACATGCGTGGTCCACTAACTGGTAGTAGACACAATAAAAGGCTAAGGAGTGGGAAGAAAATGGAACCCTAGACATACTAGAAAAATACCTTCACCTAGACATATTCAGGATCCAAAATGCCAACAGAAATCACAATAATTGCGAACCCTCTCGTACACAAAAAACAAGGGGGGTCCTGGAAGTCCCTCTGACGGACATTAGTCCCAGTTACAAGAGCCTTACCCAGAGTCTTTAGCTCACTGTCTTTCACAGAGGAGAAATATCCAAGACATAGCAGTCTTCGTCCTGCCCTGCACCAACTATTTTTGTCTGCTATGATATTATTAGACACTGATGTATTGAACAATTACTTACCCAGCACATGTGATAAGGGCTAACTAATTCAGAATTGTGGCAACCTTACTTGAGAAGGAAGGGCACCATTTCACATGAACCCCCCCACACACACAGCAGGGCCTACACAGTTCCCCACTCTCCCCCTTTTTGACCAGCGCAGTGGTCCATTCATTTTAGTGGCCTAACATTGGTTTGGCCAGGCTAGGGACAGTCTGAACCCGTCCAAACCACTATTGAGGGTGCAGGGCTGGACTCTCAGCGAGCCCATGTTTGCGCAACAGCCATTTTAGGCCTGCCTCATGATGTCCTCAAACAATGGAATGGCCAAAAAACAAAATGGTTCTAGTAGGACTTATAGTTGGTTATGTATAACGTGCTTAATACCGAAGAGGTTTTGGACCCAGGATTCGAACCTGTGTTCCTCTGGTATTGCTTCCAAGACAAGTGTGTTGCCACTGAGCTATACTACCTGTGCCTTAGAAAAATACTTAAGTGCTCCAAGAGCTACCAAATAGGCTTATTGGCTACTAATGTAGGAAATGGACATACACTCCTGGTGAAGCCAAAAGAAATGATAGCTGCCACCAGCCTACTCCCTAAACCCAAAGTAGGGTGGTAGCTGTATGTGCTACCGTAGAAACATATACTCAAAAAAGGGTTGCAGGGGGATTTCTACTTAAATCACTATGACCAGAAAAAGAGGTCCGATATCATAAAACCTAAGTGGGGGGAACAAAAAGTTTAGGGGTCCCACAAACAGGCCAGCAGAGACACCCCCACCACCTACCCATCCCACCCCACCCCCTGCCCCCCACACACAAAAATTGAATGTGGACCCTAGCATGGGCATCCACAATGGTCTCCCTTTGATAGGATGGCGAGCATATATGCATTATCTTTTAATGAGAGTTCTGTGGGACGGCCAGGACAGGGTCTTTTGCATGAACCTAATTGGAACTCAAGTAAGTTGGTCTGGCATTATGATCAGTCTTACCGTTGGAGGACCTTGTATCCAATCATGCTGGAAATGCTGCTGTGCCCCTACTGATGCAAGCAGCAGGGTGCTTCACCCTAGTGCCAAGAAACTGAACATTAGGGTTCATTGTCATAACATCGAAAAAAAAGTAGAGTCATAATATCGAAAAAAAACGTTGAATTTCTTTTTTAATACGTTTTTTATTCGAAATGGGTGTGACCCCCCCAAGCCCCCTTTTTAAAAAAAAAATGTTTACCTTTTTTTATATACGAGAGCCAAAAAATAAATATAAATAAAAAAAAAATAATTCGACTTTTTTTTTCGACGTTTTTCTTTCGATTTTTTGGTCTTTTGACATTTTTTTTCGATATTTTGACTACACACCGAACATTAGTGTCTGGCTAGTGAGAGGTTCAGGTGCAAGGATTGGGATATCTCGGAGGAGCTTCTTGGTGTGGTGCTCTCAGTGAGGCACCTGCCATCAAGTCCATCTACACTGGTCGATGATGCGAGCTCATGAGTTGGTGCTAGGATATAGAGCTTGACTAGCTGTGCTCCACCAATACAGTTTTGGAGTTCTCTTTAATCAAGGCTTGTCTCTGTGTTAGCAATTTGTCTCATTTCATTTTTAAGACAAGACGCAGACAAGGGTCCTATTTCGATTTTAGATGTATTGAATCCCTTCTTACTCCATGCTTGTATTTTCCATTTTAACCCTCATTCCCTATTACAAGCTTTTAACTAAACTGCACTTCTTGGTTATTTATTTCCCTTTACATTTTGATTTTTGGCCCAAAATGCTGTTACACTAGTTAGGTCATGCGGGTTAGGTTCCATGTGTGTTCCTACAGGTCTCCAGCCTAATGCTGTTACTTCACATGGAAATGGGGGTCGTTTTTGTTGTCACCTTTGCCCACCTGCTCCTTCACCACCTGTTTCAAGGGATATTTCCTCACCCTTGTTTCTGCAGCACCTCCACCTGTCCAATGTTATCCCGTTCAATGGACCATCTCTCCCCACAATTTCCATGACCCCTTCCAACATGCTGCACTTTCCCTGCCCCCTCCCCCCCCCAACCAGACATGGCTTAGAGACAAGTCTCCTTAAGCTTGGTAAACACCCTTGCTGTAGATGGTGACATGTTTAATACCTGTACTGCCAGGGGTGTTGCTAGGTCTGAAAAAGACCCGGGGCTACGCTAATGTCGGAACTGTCGAGACTGGGGGCTAGCAGGACTTTTGGCTGTAGCTCCTGAGATTCTATCCAGGGCTACAACCAAAAGACCAGGGGTATAGCCCCCTTAGCGCCCCCCTAGCAGCGCCTCTGTGTACTGCTAATGGCAACGTGGAAAAACGGCACCCTCCTTTTACATTAGGTCATGTTTTTTCATGTTGCACATGAATGTCATGTTGTTCTAGTGTTTTGAAGCAGCTGCATAACACCCAAAAGATAAATGATTCGGTAAGTGGAACACAGTTCATGAAGAGGACCATGATCCCACCCCCAAAGTAGACCTTCAAATTAAGCTGGCAGTAGGCTCTATATACCCGTTAGATCAAAGATCCCCTAACTGCAGCCCAGGTCAAGAAGGGCAGACAAGGCAGGATTATGCTGATCAACTCCCAGAAGAGTCTAGCCTCAGCCCAAGAGCAGTCATGTCCCGACACCGCTGCAAGCATCCCCATAAAGTTCCTAGCAGGTGTCGAGATCTTCCAGGAAGCCTGGTCCAGCACCTTGCTCCCAGAGGAGCCATAGATCAAAACTCCCGACACTTAAAAGTACTCAAGCGTTCCACCAAACCTTCCTGTCTGTAGAACCTGGTGTTCGGGGTCCAGGTAAGTGAGTAGAAGGACTTTGCTCTCCTATTCGCTTGTGTATGGCTTTCAACATGCCCATACTCCCAATGACAGCCTGGCACTATGGAAGGCTTGAATGCCTAACAACAGCTTGAGCCAAAGACTTGCGTTTGTCCTTAAAACATTTCACACAAAACGGTGCCAGACTGTCATTTGATACAGAAAGATAGACATCTCGCCTGTTTGTTGCCATCCACAGTCACCTATTCACCTTTCAGTGAATGTATGAAATGTCTACTTATGGTAGTCACAGAATAACTATTTTGGAGTTCGTTTTGTGTAAGAAATTAAACATACTCTTGTGCAATGAAAGTCAACATTCTTAAAGGGGTCATTTGGGCACATCACAAACCCATAACATAAAAATATGTAGTAGTCTGTATAAACCCCCCCCTCAAGGACATTCTCCCTACAGACCCATTTAAAATCACGCTTAACAGTTCTTTCATGTTCCAGGCTTATGGGTCCCAAACATTACCTCTCTCTATTTTACCTACTAGTTTGTCTTTTCCTTTTTGTCACCCGCTTTTTCTCTTTCTGTTGCAGACTATGATCCACAGACACCTGGTGGGGGAGCAATATACCACTTCCTGGATACGCTTGGGTGCTCGGATACTACTATGTTGGTGATTTAGAAGGGGAGGATTGCCTCACCCTCCCTAATTTGAAGTTCTCGTATTGGAAATCTTTCCTAAAGTGACTTGATTGATTTCCCTTTTTGTAATGGTTCTGTTGTTGCGAGGGTAACCAAACAGAGGGATGATGGTGCCAGTGTCCCAAAGTACAAGTTGAGTACATGAGGAGATGACATCACTTCTAGAAGGGGTGTTCGTTGAGTTGAGGGCCTGTCCTCTGAGCTACAACCTGGTGGCTATGTAAACATTTTCTGGAGCTGTCAGCATCAGGAGTGATGTCAGATCTGGACTGAGAAGGTTTACTCAGAGGAGGTTGATTCGCAGAGTGGGAAGAAGTTTATTTATTTTATTTATTTATTTTTTATTTGTAAAGCATGCAAAGCCCAAAGGCAACTAGTCGCTGGCACTTAAGGAGATGGTTACAGTTTTTCAGTCTTACAAAGCAATTACATTTACATACAGTTCACAGAGTACGATTCGTTACACCTGCAGGCACACATTCAGAAGATGGATACATTTACAATGGTTAAGTATGTGAAGAGTTTGTGTTGGTGGCCATGGGTGTGTTTATAGCAGCGGTCATAGTGTCTTTGAAGGAAGACCTGACCTAAAACGTAGGGTTTTTAGGTTTTTCCTAAAAGACCAGAAAGATGTCATTTCTTAGTTGTGTGGGGAGGGCGTTCCATAGTTTGGGTGTGATCACCGGAAAGCTTGAACCTCCCGCTTTCTGTCTTCTAAATCTAGGGATGGTGAGCAGGTTGGTGTAATAGGACCGGGTAGATCTGCTGGACTGAGTTTTGCTGATCAGGTTACTGAGATAGGCCGGCGCTTTATTGGAGACACGTTTGTGTGTGAGAATTTTCAATTTGATCCTGTCATGGACTGGGAGCCAATGGCTGTTCCTCCTAGTGGACGAGATGTGTTCGTTGATGGGGATAGTCAGTGCCACTCTGATGGCGTTGTTTTGCACGATTTGTAGCTTTTTAATATTTCTATTGCTAGTTCCAGCAAATAATGAGTTGCAATAGTCAATCATGGGAATATTAGTGCTCTGGCCAAGGTGATGGTGTTGTTAGGGGTGAGGAATGGTCTGCTGGCTCTAATCAATTTGGCTGTGTAGGCAGTAGAGGAGACTATAGGGTTGACCTGTTTATTTAAGGTAAGGGACGAGTCAATGTAGACTCCAAGGGTTTTTATTTCATTGGCGGCCATGATGATATTGCCATCAATGTTGAATGATTTATATTCTTGTGGGAGGTTGCATAATTTCGTTTTGTTTCCAATTGGAATCAGCTCTGTTTTATCTTCATTGAGACACAATTCATTCTGTGCCATCCGTGCCTGGATGGCAAGGTAGATTATGTTTAGGTTTTTTGAGTCTGTGTCCTAGCATCCGGTGATTGGGATGAGTATTTGTGTATCATCCGCGTACTTTGTGTACGTGATACCCATTTTGTCCAGTTTATCGAATAAAAGTGAAAAGCGTTGTATAGTGTTGGTGACACGCAGGATCCTTGCGGGATGCTGCAGGTCCTGGATACCGGGGGTAGGAGGTGCTGAGGTGTCCTAGAACACCCTCATAGTCTGATTAGAGAGAAAAGATTTGATCCCATTGATGGCATCTGGAGAAAAGTGTGCAGAAGTTTCAATGTGTTGGCATAGAATATCATGATTGACCAGATCAAAGGCTGCAGAGCGGTCTAGTAGGAGGAGGATGCATAAGTCACCTTTTTCTTTGTACTGGTCCATTTGCATTTTCAGGCCAAGGAGAGCTGTTTCCGTTCCATGACCTGGTCTAAATCCTGATTGTCTTAGGCCCAGGAGATTATCTTCCAAAAAATTTGGATCTGCAGAATTACTTATAAGAACACAAGTGTAGTGATGCAGAGGAAATTAGTGGGGATGGTGGGATCTAATGTGGGTTTTTTAAGTAATGGTAGTGCTAGGCTATAAAGACCGCATATGGAAACTAAGGCACAATAACCATATACTAAAATGACTCGTCAGACGCGAGGTTCGTTCTCCAAACAAGTCTGGTTTATTTCAAAGTATTCTCAATCGGCCGACTGGGTCTCACTGCCTCACGACGTGTGTTCCCAAACACTGTGAGATGCGAGAGAGAGCGAACAGTGCTCAAGCAGCAATATATATACATTAGACATAACCTTTGCTAAGGCAACTCAACCCGCCCACGTACATGTCATACAGGCTAGGGTTCAGTGATCGACAATTATGACAATTATGGCACGTTATGGCAAGTTATGGCAAGTCTTCATTCAGCCTAAACATAGTTATTTTAGCAAAGGCAACAGAGACAGCTTTCTGTTATGGGGAACATGGATCTCTGGCTCGACATGGATATTGTGTTCTTAGCAGGGAAGCATCCTTACTACCTTATCTGTGTGTTTCGGCTCATGAGCTAAGGGTCAGATAGTTCTGAAGCAGAAAATACCACTCTCCGCAAAGGAGCACCGCTCGAAGAATATAATTCATGTTTAACTGCCTTTTAGAACAGCGCTTGCAAGACAAGCCGGCACCTGGACTACTGATTAGATGCGGCTTCTGCTTGACTTCAAGGACTTAGTGAGAGAGAAAAACAATGTATTTCTGCACAGTTTGACATTCCTGTCTGTGTTAGTATTTCAGCGTTCAAGCCATGGCCTTGCACGGTGTACAAGTCTAAAGCATAGAATACATTTGCAAAGCATTTTGACAGAAAAGAAAAAAGCAAATGGCCGATATTTCAACAAATGGACACCCTTTAGGTACATTGACGATTCTAGGATTGCAATGTTTGTCACATGATGCGATTGGCTTCTGGCCAACATATTATACATATCCTTCGACTACAGGGTTGCTTTTCTGGTCTAACAGTAGGACGCACGCTGTTTTTAAATCTTCCGGGATGGTGTTAGAAGCAAAAGAGCTGTTGATAAGGTTGGTGCTGAGAGGTGCAAGTTCAGTTGCACATTCTTTTACCAAGATTGCGGGGCAAATGTCGCCCTTGCATCTAGAGGCTTTTAAGCCTGCAAATGTATTGTCCCTGTGGGGTTCTGTCAATGGATGTGTGGGGGGGAGGGAGTCTAGAGGGGATTGAGTTTAGATTTTTTTTAGAGCTATTTTTTTTGTAGCAAATAAACTTTGTCTGCTAGGGCATTTTGAATATTGGAACACCCTTGTTAATTTTTGATAGTGTAGTCAGGGGTGGGTGCTGGTGACTCCAGTGCACAGAGAATTGTAAATGGTTTCCTGGTGTTGGATTGGGCATTCGAAATTTTAAGGTTATAGACTTCACTTTTGGCTTTAATGATTTATTTTTTATAGTTGTTTGCTAAAGTCTGGAAGAGTGCTTTATTTGTCTGAGTTGGTGATTTGAGACAGTTACTTTCTGCTTTTCTTTTGGTAGTACGCATGGTAAGAAGTTCAGAGGTGAACCAGCAGTTAATATGTGCAGTAGGTTTGGCTTTTTTATTTTTCATTGGCGCTACTTTTTCAATAGCTGAGAGCATGACTTTATTTTAGTTCCTGACCAGTATTGAGGGGTCATTGTCAGACAGCGGCAGGTCCAGTAGGGGCGCTAGGAAAGGTAACATGCTGTCTAGGTTAATATTTCTCATACTTCTGGATGGTGCTGTGGGTGTAGGTATGGGATTTTTGGTCGTTCTGGTGGTGATGGTAGTGGTGAATATTATAGTGTTGTGGTGAGACCAGGGTATAGGGGTGTTAGAGAGGATGGTGGTGCAGCAATTAGTGTCTGCTGTCCAATCTAGGATGTGTCCTTTTTCATGGGTAGGTGCGCAGATTCTTTGGGTAAAGCCTTGCGCCATCATGGAGTTAGCTAAGAGGTCGGTATGGGTGTCCAGTGGGTCGTTCCAACCTAAGTTGAAGTCGCCCATAATGATGACTTTAGATTGGGGTTTCATGTGTGCCAAAAGGGATGTGATGTCTTCAAATGTAGATAAGGTGCCTGGTAGCTCGTAGATGATGTGTAATGTGAGCGTACAAGTTTGTGTAAGGGAGATTTCTAACGTGATTATTTCACCTGCAGTGAATAGGGCGGGGGGGGGGGCGGTTCAGTCGAGATTCTTATATTCAAAGCTTTTTTGGCTAGAAGGGCTACTCCCCCTCCCTTTGAGGTTGTTCTGTCCTTCCTGAATATGGAATACCCCTCCGGGATGGCTAGGGAAAGGTGAGGGCCTGAGGCATTATGTAGCCACTTTTCAGTGACTGCTAGGAAATCAAGGTAGTTAGTTTTGATGACATCTGCAATGTCAAGGGAATGGGCAGTGATAGATCTGGCATTTATAAGTGCACCTATTAGTACAGTCTCATTGATATTGTCTGTGGCCTTGGAGACCAGAGGGGTCTTTGAGAGGTGCTTTAGATCATCTGGCATGTTAGACATAAATTGGGTTGTGGTGAAGGTAGGTGATTCTTTGTCGATAACTGGATTGTAAGGGTGTAAGGCTGCTACTGCACTGAGGTACCAGTGAGTCTTCCGTATTTTAGGATTGTGGATGTCTAACATTTGTGGTCTGATGTGGCGTTGGTAGGAGCGTGAGGATAGTCTACGTTTTCTGATAGTTCCCATAACAGGACGAGAGGCAGGTGGTAGGCATGTAGCTTGAGAGTGATTTACTGCAGTTTTATGTCTAGGGCTGGCAGGTGTGGCAGCTGAGGTGTGGTGGTGTCTCAGTGCAGTTTATGCTGATAGACAATGTAATCTTGCCCGTCTGTCTGGGGGAAAGGTGGTTGGGGTACAGATAAGGGATTAAGGGTCTGGCCTTAATGCGATCTTTGTGCAGGACAGGTTTTTAGTTGTTGAGGGGGGTGTCTGGGAATGGTGCCATTGTGTTTAGGAAGGGAGTGGGGAAAGGGATAGGATGGTGATGTTCACATCGTAAGCGGGCTAATCCAGGCCTAGATGTATATAGGTGCCTGCTGAGCAAGACATACTCTTTCTAATTGAGCTGTCCATGGCATGAATACAGTCTGGACGTTTCTCCTGATGGGGACTGGAGGTGGCTATCAGTTATAGTGTAGGAAGCAACAGTATTAGTATAAAGCTAGTGAGGCCTGTCATAGTAAAACATGATAAGTGTATCTGGGCATGAATGAAAGGGCAAAGTCAGGAACAAATCGGCCAGTCCCATTCCAAGATGGTGGAGGCTTATCACAAAACAGATTGGTAGCTGCGAGATAGAATGAACGCTTGGCAGAATTTTAAACTGTCTTGTATCCAAGACTTAGATTAGGAAGGTCACAGATTTTCTGAGCTGAAGAAACCGTGAGAAAAAATCTGAAGAAAGAGGACAGAAAAAGTGATGAATCAAAGAAACTCAGAAGGAACTTGAGCAGTCCTGGAGCTAAATGTATTGTTAAATATTCTTCGCAATTTAATTTTGATATACATAGTTATTTAAAGACAGCTTTCAAAGTTCTGCACTTGGGAGCATTAAGTGCAGTAATTCATCTCAACTACTGTACATATTGTTATTGTTTGACCCGAGCAGCTAAGGGTAGTGGTATCCCTAGACGACTGCAGGCACAAGGACAGCTTTGGCACTGGAGCTTGAAGCAAAAGGAAAAAGCTCTGTTGTAACTTAAGCCCCTCCTGGGCTTCTGCAGTGTCACTTGTTAAGCACACACCATGTGATGCCTTCAATAGAAGGAGTGCACGGCTTCCCGTGCACCAGTTGACCACCAAACTCACTGACTCATGTGTGCATGCAAAGCCAGTATACAGGAAGGGGTCCGCCTCCCATAACAACTAGCGATGCCGGAGCACACCGTGAGGGAGTGCCCGCCATGCATAGGTGCAACAGCCCAAACTGGTCCCCCGTCCCCATTTGTGTACCACTTCCCTCCAGTCTTTGCTGGTCCTGCTCTTACTTCCCCCGCCCCTCCTCCTCTGCCCCCTGCAATAATGTCAACAGGACTCGTATTGTGGCTGCAGCTGCTTTATTAAGCAGCAGGTAACTTACAGGTGTTCCGTTTTAGCAGTACAGCCACAGGATTCTGCTCTGAGCTGGTGCCCTTGTACTTTTACACTTTCCCTAGGTTGTCGCCTCCTGCGACTAGCAGGTTGCTAACAATTCCAACCCATTTGTACATTGCCCCGGTGCTTTGTCCTCTTTCTTGGATCTTCCTTTCCCTGATCTCCTGTCTACTAACCCAATTTCCCCATTGCCCAGTGTCTTGCACGCTTACACCTCCTACTCCTCTCCCCGGGAACCTAACCTCTTCCTCGTCCTCCAGGCTCCGACCTTCCACCCATTCCCTGATCCTAGATGCTCTTTTCTTCTCGTTCCTATCTCCCAGGTGCTTCGACCCATTGCTCCTTCCCTGTTTCTGGACCTCTTCCGCCATTCCCCATTACCTAGGCACCTTGTTATCCTCCCAGTGCCCCTTTCCCCCGGATTCTTGTCATGTTCCCCAGTTGCTCCTGCCCTGCAGTTCCCCATGTATCCTGCCCTTGCCCCTTGTCTCTTCTCCAGTGGCTTGTAATGGTTTATGGTTTTTCCATTGAATTTTTTCCATCGAAATATGTTCCAGCGAATTCCCATACATAAAATGCAAAGTGTTTTTCCATTGAAACCGTTTTATCGAAAAAGACTTTACATTTTTTTTGCATGGAAATTCGATAGAACATAACATTACAGGGAGCTAGACAGCTCCCCGTAACTTACAATATTTATTTTTTATTGGGCGGTCTCCCCCCTTACTCCCCTCTATGGCCCAGGGTGAAAGGGGCCCCTACGGGTCCCTCGTGCTATGGAAACAAGGCAATGACCATACATGAAAAGATGCGCCAGACACGAGGTTTCAAATTCCCAGTGCTAGGGTTTATTGCAAGCAAAAGATAGTATCAATTGGCCAATTCTGATCTCCCGCCCCGCGACGTGAGTTTCCTAGACCTCGAGGGACGCAAGAGAGCGAATTACGTAAATCAGTTACATATATACAGAATGCATATCATACAATCAGCAAAGTCATGTTCAACACCCCTCTGTATTAAGTTCCTTTGAACTCGGGATGATGATGGACATATCCGACGAGTATGACGATTATAATGCTTTCGATGTCTATTCTAGTAACAATGTGCAATTTAGAAAGTGCGGAGGCATCTTTTAGAACACAGTGGTTCTGTTCTTGGAAGCAATTGTACACGGGGGAAGAGCCACATTCCAAGCTTTGCTATCTATGAGGTACTATTCGTGTCCTGGGAGCCGACGCATTCTAAAGGGTTTTGGGAAGGGGGGCCGTAAGAGAAGCATAATTCAAGCCTTTAAATGTATTATTCTAACATATTCTACCATCGTACGAGACTGGGTGGCAGCTGTGAAGTGATTAAATGCCCTGCAGCTTCCTCCCAAGGCTACAGAGAGGGAGCGTAGGCATTCCTCTCTGGGCTACTTATGAGGAGTTTTCAGCAAACTCTTCAGTCCCGCGATCTTGTCCTTTCATATTCAGACAACAATGTTAACAGTTGAGCAGAGTAAGCAGAATCCGCAATAATTGCAAGCGGCAAAGCAGTTTTCAGACAGAAAGCAATGAGCAATGGTTAACAAGCAAAATGGCGATTCTTACTATTTTTAAAATGGCCGCTCGTCGCTCAAGCATAGCAGTTCATATTTCTCCAATTCGGTGCATAAGACGGTTGGCCCACGGCCATCAAGTTACGTCTATCATTCAAATTAAGGATATTCATTTTTCCAGATTGACAAACCCTCCTTTTGGCCGTGTGCCAAACGTCTTATTTATTCATTGTATCCTCCTCTTCTGAGGAGGAGTCTGGGGTATCTGCATCTGAATCATCTCCATCATTAATGTCTATCGCCATGAATTGTTTTACTATTTTTGTTTCCTCAGTGTCTCTGTTATTCCGGCCATGCGTTTGTTTTCCTCTCAACACCATGTGCATACATCCCTTAGTACATCCATCAGTATATTATTGGTAAGCATTGTATGCAACAGCAACATGTTATGAATATCCTGAGTACCATCATTAGTATCGAAATTAACTTCCTTCCCCAAGACCGCAATAATCCCCATAACCAGGATTCTATCCCCCAAGCCCCTGCTTCAGTAGAGAGTGTGGATCTTATGACATGTAATTTCCGGATCGCTTTAAATATCGTAGGGGAGTAGTCATCTATATACACACAGCATGCAGTTTTTACGAGCTTGCAAACTCCCCCACGATCAACTAATATTATATCGAGAGCCATCCTGTTTTGGAGTGCCATCAGTCTTATTCCTTTTTCTTCTAACGTCGTATTCAATAAAATATCCGTTGTGGAATCGATTGTTTTTTGTAATATTCCAGACAGTTTTCTTATATTGTAAGAGTTTTCTATTTGGGACAAGAACGGTATAAATGATTTGGCTATATCCATTGCTATCATTCCATCCTCACTACTCCTTTGAGTTCTACCTTTTGTTTGTCTGGCTACTTCTGCTGTCTCCAAGAGGAACACTCCTGGAAACAGTAGACCTAGGTAGCATGTACCTCCCCAGTTCCTAGGTAACCATGGATATGCTTTTTCTCCACATATAAAATAAACAGGGTCTCCCACGTACACGGGTCGTATTTCATGTTTTAAAACGACTATGTTCAGGCAGTTGCTAAACGTTCCTACTTTATAGGAACCCTTTTTCTGTAGACATAGGGGAGCAGTTTTGGGGCTGTGATCCACTGCATACGCAGTGGGCACAGCATCTTTGTTCCATTCATCCCTCATCCGAAATGTCATTATTGATGTTCTTTCTGCTGGCGGGGTTGGTCTATTCTGCCTATGTAATCTATCTAGTCTTGTTATTTTTCATGTATTCTTTCTCACGGGTTCTAGTGCAAATACGCAAGTTTTTTGGAATATGGAACAACCCACAGGTCTCATGATTACTTCCTCAAATTCATTCATATTGGTCTCATCTAGCTGACCCGTATTACTCTTGTTCCATTTCCCAAAGAACATTGCACTTAACGTTACTTCACAGGAATAAATCAATGGCAATGGTTGTGCATACCAGCCTATCCCTTTCCCACCGTGCTGTGGTAAATGGGCGCAAACCCAGCAATCTTTTTTCTTTAACACCGCACGGGTCATGTTCATGATGAGCAACAATGTATTGTTTCCGTAACCTTCTCTATGTCTTTCTTCCATTGGGGGCAAAGTACCAGTGATTACATGAACCGGGCTTTCAGTAGCTGTTTTTGGCAAAAGTGTTTCTAATGGGTGTACGTACTCCAGGAACCATAGTGTAATAGCTGTTACTGTTGGTACTATCATACTTAAGAAACATAGGACCAATGTCCAAATCAGTACCATATTCCTTTTTCCATGCTTTTTCCCTAAATTTACAGTCTCTAAATCTATTATCTTTTCAGCAGGGGTGCAGGAGGAGGCTGAAACCGGTCTTGGCTTGTTCTTCATCTTCCTTCTTCTTGCTGGCGAAGTTCGTCGTGAATGTCTCTTGTTCTTGATGCCAGAAAAGTTCAACGAAAAATGTCACAGTTCAATTCTCCCAGCCTTTTCACAGCCTGGATCATTTATCCACTCCCGAGCAAGATTAGTTGTTCTTTCTCCCACTGCTCAGACGATTTCTGAACAGTTCTTTATTGATAGAGTACCATGTGCATCCAGCTTGTCCCGCTCTGGCTTAGGACACATGTACTCTATCAGCCTTAGTACTTTTGTACGTCCAGCTTGTCCTGCTCTGGCTCCTGACACATGTACTTTCTAAGCGCACTGAGGAGCCGTGAGTTTTGAATTGTCCAAGTTGCACAATTCTCACACTTCTCTCCTCTACGCCCCTGGTTCCTACTCCGTCCGTGAGTAGAACCAAAGGCCAAAAAGAAAAGCACCAAAGATCTGTGGATCACTTTGCCAGTCGAGGCCGCAGATTATATCGATTCACTCCTGCTATTGTATGATCCGTGAATAGTGCCCTTGCATTTCCAGTATCAGGCTCAGTGTCAGCCTGTGGCACAATGATGGGCAGCGATGGGCGTCGTGGCAATGATGTAGTTTCTTTCTCTGGCTTTGGTGCATTCGCGAGAACTAGTGGGCACCAAAGGGGTGCACGCGTTGTTTCTGCTCGTGTTTGCAATGCAGGGTTTGTGTCGTTCGGCAGTGAAGTTGTTTCCGCTGAGCTACGTTGGGGCACTTTTCGCCCTTCCCCCTTACTGGCAGCCTCCTCAGGCTCTGTTTCGAGTTTCACTTCTCGTTTGCGCTTTGTTTCAACTTTCACTTCTCGCTCAGGCTGATGCTGTGGCACTGGACTGGCAACAGTTTCTTTCATTTCTGAGACCGTTGTCTTTTTCTCGTCGTCTGGATCAGGCAAAGTTTTCAGTGACGCTGGGAACCTTTTGGCATGGGTAGCATGGATCCATGCCTTGCGTCCGTCCACTCGGATGGCCGTCTGTGTTGCCAAAAGTACTTGATAGGGGCCACGCCACCTGGGTGCTAATGCTGTCTTCCGTTCAAAATTTTTGATTAGCACCCAGCTCCCAGGCTCCAGTGAGTGCCCCGGTCCTGTATATCTCATCGGCAACGCCTCCTGCACCTGCTGATGAATCAAACGCAACTTTTGTATTAAAAGTCCACAGTAAGTGCTTAACATAGGATGCTCAACCTCACATAATTTTCTGGGCTGCGGTGCGCACCATACATTTGCTGGTCTCCCCATTATAATCTCATAAGGGGAGAGCCCAGTCTTAGCCTGCACAGATGTGCGCATACACAACAGCGCTAGGGGTAATGCATCCACCCAACTCAACTTGCTCCCAGCGCAAATTTTCACTATCTTTGACTTCAGGATTCTGTTATGTCTCTCCACAAGCCCGGCAGAACTGGGATGCCTGGAACTGTGGAATCGCTTCTCTATTTGCAGACCTGCACAGATCTGTGGCACTACTGCGCCCACAAAGTGGGGGCCGTTGTCTGACCACAGGACACGAGGCAATTCAAACCGGGAGAAATACTCCTTCAGCATTACTTTTGCTGTGGACATGGCAGTACAGTCTTTTAAAGGATATGCCTCCACCCACTTGCTGAATGCACAGATTACCACTAACACGTACTTGTAGTTCTGGCACCTTTCCATTTCTATGAAATCAAAATGGACCACCTCAAACGGCATAGAGGGTGGGCCGAAACTACCTGCTGGAGTCACGGTTCCCTTTCCTACATTGTGTTGCAGGCACGTGATACAATTCTGCACGAGCCTTTCTGCATTCTTTTTTATGTGCTCATTCTTCCATACTGTGGCTAAATGCTGTACCATTTTCTTTGCGCAAATGTGGGTAGGGCTATGCGCCATTATAACCATTGCAGTTACGTAACAATTTGGCAACATCCAGTTCTTTGTTTCCTTGTCCACCCAGCATCCTTCCAAATCTAACTCAACAGAGCCCTTAGCCCACCCCTGAATCTCTTCGGTCGTGGCCTCAGCCTGCATTTCTTTGACTGTGGCAACTCCATTCTCTATCAGACAAGGTACTTCCTCAGTCTGTACTGTCATAATTTTATTCCCCAAATCTGTGGCTGTTTGCTTCGCAATCCTGTCTGCAAACGCGTTTCCCTCTCCCACTCTGCATGTTACTTTCTTATGCGCCTCGCACTTTACTATAGCTAGGCGCTTTGGAAACGTGAGCGCAGACAACAATCGCACAATCAAAGGGCCATGCTGAATCCTGGCTCCATGTGATGTCAAGAAACCCCTCTCAGCCCAAAGTCGGCCAAAATTGTGAACCACGCCAAAGGCGTACTGGCTGTCAGTATAAATATTTACGTTCAGATTCTCAGAGAGTTCACAGGCTCGGGTCAGTGCTATTATTTCTGCGGCTTGTGCCGAATTGTAGGGGATCCTTCTGCTCTCTACAACTCTCTTTAGGGTAGTAATTGCATATGCAGCCGTTGATGTGCCATCAGGTAATTTAAAACAAGAGCCATCGCAAAATAACTCCCCATCTGGCTCTTTTTGTGGGATATCGCTCAAATCAATCCTTCCCTTTGTTTCTTCTTCAGTAATCATTAAACAATCATGGGGTGGTGATTCGTTGTCACCAATTTCTGCTATGGGCAGTGGCATTAATTCTTCAGGATTCAATGCGCTACACCTCATAATTTGGATGTGGGGTGCAAACAAGATGAGCTCATATCTTGTCAGTCTAGCTGAGGTGAGGTGTTGCGTCTGCGTCCTATTTAATAGAACGTCTATAGCATGTGGCACCATAAGAATTAAAGTGTGCCCCAATACCATTCCTTCCGTTTGTTTCACTGACGCAGCAGCTGCTGCGACGGATCGCAAACATTGTGGTAGTGCGTGTGCTACAGGGTCCAACGCGCAAGAAAAATAGCCGCACGGCCTATTTCTTCCACCTTGTTCCTGTGTCAAAACCGCCAATGTGCATCCTTCACTCTCACTCACAAATAGTCTGAAGATCTTTTTATAGTTGGGAGTGCCTAAAACTGGCGCAGCACACAATGCAACTTTCAATTGCTCAAACGCTTTCTGACATTCCTCATCCCACTGCAAAGGCATCTCTGCATCCTTTTTAGTCAATTTTATCATCGGCTTCACAATCAACGCAAAATTACTGATCCACTGCCGACAATAAGAGGCCATGCCTATTACTGCTCTCACTCCTTTTCGAGTTTTTGGAATAGACATACAAGAAATACTTTTTATGCGTTCTGGTGTTAATCTTCTCCCTTCTTTCGCAAGTAGGTATCCCAAATAAGAGACCTCCTTTTGATTATACTGGAATTTCTTCAAACTTGCCTTATGACCATGGGTCGCTAAAGGTGTCAAGAGTAATACAGTACTTTCTTTGCAGATCTCTTTCGTGTCAGCAGCTAATAACAAGTCATCTATGTACTGCAAGAGTACGCAACCTCTGGGTAGTTCTAGCATGTCTAGCTGCTCTTTTAGCGCTCTGCTGTAAATGCTCGGGCTTACTGTATATCCTTGTGGAATGCGTGTGAATGTGAATGATCGACCTCCTAGAGTGAACGCGAACAGATATCTACAGCTTTTATCCACTGGGATGCTAAAGAATGCGTTCTTCAAATCAACTACACTATTCTGCAGTGGCTGGTATCATTGTCAGTATTGTTGTGACATCTGGGACCAAAGGGAATTGTGAGTCTACCACTTTGTTTAATGCGCGCAGATCAATTATGAAACGATAGGGTACTTCATTGTCTCCGTTCTTGTAAACTGGAAGAATTGGGTTGTTGCACGTGCTCCCTGCAATTTCCTCAACCACCCCCAATCTCACCAGGTCAGTAACAATGCTTTTCAATCCCTTCTCACCTTCAACAGAAATTTTATACTGGGGAATTCGTGGTAGTGTTACACCTTCTTTCAAAGTTATTTTTGCTGGCTCTATTTTCAAGCATCCTACATCATTATCATGCATTGCCCACAGACAGGTTGGTACTCCACTTAACTCTTCTGGCAACTCTTTTGACATGAATTCCGTCACCGGTGCATCGTGAGGCCACATCGTGAGGAACACCCCGTCTGCCGTACAATGTATGACTGCCCCCAATTTTCTCAACAAATTTAATCCTAGCAAGTTCTCTCCACAATTTTCTGTCAAAAGAAATGGACACTGTTCCGTAAATGGTCCTATTGTAATTGGGACAGCTTCGGACATGGGGTTAATTACTGGTGTACCTGCGAACCCTACAGAAACATTCTTCTGCCCCGACAGTGGGATCTCCGGAACCAAGTGGTGGTCTATCAAACACTTCTGTGCCCCTGTATCTACAAGGAAACGGTGCTCTTTATTCCCGACTCATTTCTACGTAGGGTCCTCTCTGATTCACGGGAATAGACACTGGTTCCGACCCCTGTCGTGGGCTGTCCTATCGCGAAAATAACACATTGTCTGATGTGTACTCACCGCTACTGCTATAAAACGTGTTTGGTTGTGTATCAAAAATATTCCCATTTCCCCCTCCATGTCCTCCACTCTGATCATTTCTCTGTTGGCCCTGCCCGCCCTGATTTTGGTTCGAAACACTTTGGTTCAATGTCTGGTTTTGTTGTGTTTGGTTTTGGCCATATGATTGGGTTTGAGTACCTCCATTGGTATAGCCCTGCTGCTGCTGCATGTTACTTCTGCTTGGGCCGTTTGACCCCTGATGCCCTCTATGAGGCCTTCTCTGACCAAACCCACCTCTATTCTGTAGGAGCGGGAATTGCGCTTGCCAGTGTCCTTCCTCCTTGCAGTACGCACATTGATTTAATCCCAATGACACCCCATTCATATTATTCAAATTTCCCCGGCCTTGTGCATTACCTCTACCTCTATTGTATCCAATGACATGCTGCAGTAACACCCCTACTATCGTTTGCATCGCTTCCTTTCTCATCTCCAATGGGTAGCCATTACATATCTCACTTACTTCTTTTACTGACGTTCTTTTGTTCGACATCCATCACATTGTTTCCCCAACCCATACCTGCAATCTTTGTTTATCGCCTATCTGTCCCGGTACCGGCAAATGCTTTGTACCACCTGGAAAAACTCTCGGCCATGATTTTTTTATATTCAACCTTGACGCCTCCTTCCTACCTTTCTTAATAAACTCTCTACTATACTCAGGTGTAGCAAACATTTCAGCATATCTGTCTTCCATTTCATTTTTTACTTCAATCAGTTTGTGTACATGTTTTCTTACATCCTCATCTCTTTGCTCACTGCGTGCTAACTTATTCAAATCTAACAACCGCTGTGGCTGTAAATTCCCAAGTATCTTTTTGCATTCTCCCACCAGAATTTCCCCCATGCATTCCAACACTACCTGTCTCTCGTCTCTTCTTCGGTACCCATACAATGAGGCCAATGCTGCAGTCTCATCATTTCCTTCTATGTACATTTCTGCCTCTTGCCGTAATTCAATCTTTCTCTCATTGCTGATCGCGCTTCTAGTTACCCGTCCAAATCCTGTTCCTTCAGCCCCACCTCTTGCCTCCCCAGTCTCAATCTCGACTTCGGGAGGGGCGATGGTGCTGAATCTGTCTCTAGAGTGGGAGGTGCGGATGGGACAAGTGACACAAGTGGCATCTGTGAAGGGCCTTGCTTGGTGCTGGGAAATTGTGTGTCCGCGGTCTGCGCTTGTGGGAGTGCTTGTGCTGTGGGCAGGGCTTGGGTTAACACTTGCATGAGGGGAAGTGCTCGGGCTGCGAGAGGGGGTATGAGAGCTATTGGTTGGGCCCGCGCAGTCACTGCTGGCGTGTTTGGTTTCGATTCAGGTTTTGGGCCTTGACCCGTGTCAGTTAACAAATGTTCCATTAATTCATCTGCTATGTGTAGTTCCCGCTGCGGGTATATTCTGTCTGTGTTCATCTGGTCCCGTCTCCCTTTCCGTCTTAGACTCTCAGTCCACTCCTCCTCTTCCTTCTCTTCTGCTATCTCAAGCTTCATTTTATGCCTATGCGCATGCTTCTCTCTACTCCTTAGTCGGAGCATCGCTTCCCTCCTCCAATCTTTGACGGTCTCAAAAGCTGCAGGTTGCGCTTTCTTTCTAATCAGCACCCTCTCTAGGTTATCAATCCTCCCCATCTCAAAACTACCATTAATCGGCCACTGATGGTCGGGTTGCTTTCTAGTTTGCCTATGCCAAATTTCACAAAATATTATCGCACCCACACCATATTTCGCATACATATCATAAGCCGGCATTCCCCCAGGCGGTGCACTTTGGCCATATTCCAAGCACTGTCTACCACAGCTGAAAAGCCCCGCTAAAGTGGACAGTACTCCAGGCATGTTTCTTTAACCTTCCCCTTTGGTTAGCCACTTTTACCTGGACGTTTGAGTTTGCAAAATCAACACTCTACCAAAAATCAGGTTTCTCTTATAATCGGGGAATGACTCACCTGATAAAACAAGTCGCGTGTTCTAACGCAACCTCTCCCCACGTCGTGTCTGCGCTTCTCTGGCTTCTGCCTCGTCTCGGGACCCTCACCTCCTTTGCCCTCTGGCCTGGTACGTCGATCAGGGATCAGATGTGTGCAGATCTGCGGTAGGAATCTCTCCTCTCTTCTACAGGGCGCCCCGTACACTTCTTGATCCCGGCTTGACCGTCCCGTCCTCGCCGTTCTTCCGCCTTTACAACGTATACGATGGGGCAAGTGGGGGAGGGTCCCTATTCGGCCGCCATCTTGAAAGGGGCCCCTAGGGGTCCCTCGTGCTATGGAAACAAGGCCATGACCATACAGGAAAAGATGCGCCAGACACAAGGTTTCAAATTCCCAATGCTAGGGTTTATTGCAAGCAAAAGATAGTATCAATTGGCCAATTCTGATCTCACGCCCCGCGACGTGAGTTTCCTAGACCTCGAGGGACGCAAGAGAGCGAATTACGCACATCAGTTACATATATACAGAATGCATATCATACAATCAGCAAAGTCATGTTCAACACCCCTCTGTATTAAGTTCCTTTGAACTCGGGATGACGATGGACATATCCGACGAGTATGACGATTATAATGCTTTCGATGTCTATTCTAGTAACAATGTGCAATTTAGAAAGTGCGGAGGCATCTTTTAGAACACGGTGGTTCTGTTCTTCGAAGCAATCTTTACACGGGGGAAGAGCCACATTCCAAGCTTTGCTATCTATGAGGTACTATTCATGTCCTGGGAGCATAGGTCAAGCATAGCAGTTCATATTTCTCCAATTCGGTGCATAAGACGGTTGGCCCACGGCCATCAAGTTACGTCTATCATTCAAATGAAGGGTATTCATTTTTCACGATTGACAAGGGGTCCTCCCTCTCTAACTCCCATTTTCAAAATATAACCCTTGTCCAGTGCTGAAATCTTTAATGTATTTCAGCAGTGGACAACTCCCTATAAACTTGTAATATTTTTTGTTTATTGGGGGGTCTCCCCCCAGACCCCCCCTCTACACCCAGAGGTCCTCCCTTTCTAACCCCCACACAAACCCCCATTTTCAAAATGTAACCCTTGTCCAGTGCTGAAATCTTTAATGTATTTCAACACTGGACAGCTCCCTGTAACGTCTTGTATTTATTGTTTATTTGGAGTGGTCACCCCTAACCCTTACCCTTGCCCTAACCCTGACCCTAAAATCCATCGAAATGCATTCAATGAATACACTTTTCGATGGAAAAGCATTTCGATGAATACACTTCAATGGATTTACATTTGATGGATACATTTTCGTTGGAAAGACCAGATACCACTTGTAATCTTCCCTCTTGCTTGGTCCCCCCCAATGGTGTTGCCTTCATCCCCCTTGTTCCCCCGAACCGTTGTCCTCCTCTCTGCTTTCCTTATCTGTACGTCTCCCCTGATGCTTGGGTGCTGTCCTTTCATCCCTCTTCCTGCCGCCTCCCTGGGATTCCCCTGTTCTCCCTTTCTCCCTTTCCAACTTATTTTGCCTCTACAGCCTCCCCGAGCTGTTGTAGCCTTTTTCCGTGCCTCTTGGACCCCTGCCCCTTCCCAACCTAACTTGTTTCCTTGCCCATTTCTACCTTTTGCTTGGTAGCTACTTCCGCCCCCTGATCTACATCTGCCACTTTACCTTTATGTCCTTTGTGGTTTCTGACAGCCCTGTCAGCCTGGATGCACCATGTACCTCCACTGCGACTGTTCCCCTGTAAATTAAACAGACAATTCAACAATGGTCAAACAATCATTTCTGGTGTGGGCGGGCATACAATCACCTCTGCTGTAGTTGTCCTGGCAGAGAGGGTGCTTCCCTGTGTGTGCTGCGTTTTTTTTTTTTTAAACTCTTTTTTATTGACTTGACAGCACAAAAAAGGACCAGAGGAAGACCACAAGGCACCAGCGCAATTTACAAACAGTATGAGGAAGAAACATATACAATTGCATGAATGTAGCATGTCAATAATCGGGAATATTCAGAGAGTAATATACATGCCCCAGGATAGTATGCTATTTAGGGGGAAGCATCTGGGGATGTAGAAGAAGAGGTGGAGGGTGAGGTCATGGCAGAGATATAGTCACGGAATCTCGGCCAGATGTCCCTTGGTCTGGAGTGGGGATGTTGTATAGCACTCCAGGACTGCTCAGTATCATGAGCCCAGGTGACCGATCTGAGCCACTGGGCGTAGGTAGGCGCTCTAGGTCGAAGCCAGCAGCGAAATATACAGCGAACGGCCAGTAGCATGCAGAGGCCTGCCAATTTCTTAGCATCGCGGGGGAGCTGTGGGAAATCGTGGAATAAGCAATGCAGTGGGGTGGGGGTGATTGGATGATCTAGAATGTCTGATAATGTCTAGCCAGAATTGGGACAAATGGGGGCATAGCCACAGCATGTGTATATAGGAGGCCTGATCTGCGCCGCACCTAGGACAGGTAGGGGGGTTGGCATGAAACATGCGTTGGAGTCTCACGGGTGTATGATGGTACCTGTGTAAGACTTTGAACTGAATGAGCTTAAATTTAATATTGTAGGATACCTCGTGAGTCCGGGCGCACATCCGAGCCCACCTCTCGTCAGTTATTTCGGGATCAAGGTCCTCCCCCCGTCTGCGTCTCAGCTCGGCAAAGTGGGGGGCCGCTCTGGTCTGCAGTAAGGAGTAGAGCCGCAACACTTTACCCCTGAAGGAGAGATAGGAGCAGAGCTCCTCCACTATAGGTTAATCAGTGGGCAAGGTGCGGAAGTCTGGATAAGTGGACTTGAGATGTGCTCGAAGTGAAGAGTACTGTAGCCACACCGAAGTTTGGCGCCTGAGTAGGGGGGGGAGGTCAGACCATTCTATGAAGTTCCCCTGTTCAAAGGCATCGCGTAAAGTCAGGAAGCCAGCAGTGGCCCAGCGAGTGACTACCGAGAGTGGGATGTGTGGAACATCAGGAAGGAAATTCCACAGAGGCAGGTCCCCGTGTAACGGACGGTTTGAGCCGACCATGGACCAGAGTTTAGTCAACGCCAGAGACGTACAAGCCACCGGGTTCGCAGAGTTTAAGGAAGGGGAGATTGGGCGGAGGACCAGGGACCCGATCACTCGGTCACAGACAGCCAGCTTCTCAAGGCGAACATGAGGGGGAGGATCAGTAGTGTTGAACCAGAATGCAGCAAACTTGCTGCGTTTTTATAGACCTCTTGGAGGTGTGGGGGGCAAGTCTACCTTTCCTACCCCCTTTCATGCCCCCGCCACTAGGGGTCCCTTCGCCCCTCTGTCTGCATCTGCAGCCACTTGGCTGCTTGGGGAGCAGGGATCATTAGGGGCCCGTCGGCCACCATGGTTAATGAAGGGACCACCCAGCACTCCCTTCTCTCTGCGCGTTCCCTGGCAGAACTCTCACTTTTCATGTCGGATCATGTCTGATGACCATGAGCAAAGCTGACTGGGTCCCGCGGTGCACGGGACGCACATTCACTGGAGTCCCTAGTGCGGACTTACAAGCACCACACTGCCACACAAAGCATGTCAGGGGCTGTCCTAACAACCGCATGTCTGACGGCAAGGAACACGCACGTAGGAAAGCCCAGAGTTCCTGCCTGGGGTAGAATGAATGCAGCTGTGTCTGCAGAGGAATAAATCAATCCCTGCCTGGGGAGTGTAGATGTATTACGGCACAGACACCCTTCACCAGTGTCTCGCTGCCTACCGCCAACCCCTTACCGTAATGATGCAGTGCCATCCAGAGTCATACAGAATGCTGCCAACATGGGAGCTGCCAGAAGGTCCATCCCGAAGACCTCTTACCACTTCCTGAAGGACACTGTCTGGCCTTGCTCAGTAAAGGACAAACAGTGCTCCGGGTAGCAGATGTGGCCCTCCATGATGCTGAGTGCAGCTTTTCCTGCACATAGACAGAAAGGAGCCTCTTCCTAGAGTGTGAACTATGGACAAGGTATTGACCAAGTGTGTTGGGTCCAGTGAACTGTCTTGTGCCGTTTGAAGCTGGGATCCCGCAAGTGCCAAATGATTAAAAATGGGCACATTGAAAAGTTGGGATCCTGCGTGTTCAACATGCTTAAAGAGGGCACAGCAAAAGCTGTGTTTCCATTTATTCCAAAAATGCTTAAAATTGATCCAATATAAGCGCATGTCTGGTGTGCTCCACCTATCCAAAACTAATAAAATGTGTTGTATGTGTGTAACGGCCAGAGCCCCACTGGCTGGGTTTACAATGTATGTGATTTGTGTCTGACATCCTGCGACCATCTGCCTGGTCATAATGAGTTCACAATTGTAAGTAATGGAATGCTTTGCAATACATGTGATCAAAACTGCACCAAGTTCAAATTATGTTGTTGATTGAACATTTAAGCTTGGCTTGGTATTTTGTAACCTAAGTCCCTCCTGGGCTTTTGCAGTGTCAAGTGTTAGGCACACGTGGCACACACCGTGTGATGCCTTCAATAAAAGGTGCGCACGGCTTCCTGTGCGCCGGTTGACCACTAAATTCACTGACTCCTGTGTGCATGCAAAGCCAGTATTAGCCGTAGTCTAGGAAAGAAGATTAAGCCAGCTGGTCAGTCATAGCGTTTAAACAAAGCCTTAGTGATCGGGTGATCATCTTGATCATTTTCTTTTGTGATGCAGAGTTTCCTCTTAAACGGGCTCGGTCAGAGAAAAGCACCTGGTGACATCAGCGAGCATGCTGAAGCGTATTTCCCTGACACGATCAATGGTAGTGGATGCGTTGCCTAGCAACGCAAATCTTGAGCAGCATGGTGAGTGCAGTGTTAACAAAAGCCAAGATTTCTAATTTAATAGCGCTGGAGAGCTGTGCTAGTTTTTTGAGTAGGTGCAAGAGCACATTGAAGGCAACACACTGAATTATGATAAGCAGTGAAAAGAAAAAGACTTTAGTATAGAGAGAAGTGCAGGGAGCACGGTGATGAAAGAAGAGGCATTGTACTAACAAGCGCGAGTGACTGAGCAATTTGCAAGGAAACGAAAAATGAAGGTGTTTTAACCCTCAGTTCAACTAATCTTAGGAAAGAATAAAGTGAAAGCAATGAGAAAATGTTCGGCTTTTTAAAATCATCAGACAGTGAAGATAATACCCTTGAAGCTGATAGATGAGGCAATCAAGTCCAAGCAAATTAAACATACTTCGGATTAATCCACTTTATAGGCAACAGAATATTTTGTAAATCTAAATGCCTCCTTGTGTTTGCTTATAGATAGACAGCAGAGCCAGGGAACTCACAAAGACAGAATCAGTGAGCCTGGATCGGATGGTTTATTATTTTATCCACTTTTCCTTTCCCCTTGGAGGTGTCTAATCTACTTATGTAGATCAGAGATCACAGACGCGACATTTACGAAGGGGCTCGTGGGATTCACCATCAACCCCCACAGGACAGGTAAGCTAGGACCTCATAAGGATTTTTCAAAAGATGAAGAATCTTTGGGAGGAATACCATATCCATTAAGAAGAGAATCACAAATTGGAGTGGCTGGCTATTTATTATTGTAAAAAGTGAGGGTTCTTTTCCTTCCGCTCACCTTCATAATGTATGGGCATCTTCTTTTGGTCAGGACATATTGGAGTGCTAAGGCTGTATGTACATCTGAAGTTATATGACTTAGTATATTTATAGATATGTGTCAGAAGTCTCTTTAAGGGTGGATGGCTATCTTATTGCTTGCCCAAAGCATACGGTCAGGCATGGGTGCCTCTTCCCCCATCTGGCTTCTTTAAAGTTATCACCCAAAGCACAGTCTCTGGCCTGCTCCTCCTAAGGGTAAACTAAAGTAGCTGAGCAACAATTAATGGCCATGCTAGTAGTACTCTTGATTCTCTATCATGAAGCACATCCTGCCAGATGCTAATATCACTATCCCTCAAAAGAAACATCAGTGCCCTAGAGGCGAATCCTTTCAGATGAGGTGGTGCTGTGAAATTAGCTGCCTGTGCAGATCTAGTTGACAGTGATTTCATTATTTATTTTTTGAGCGCACTCAAAGGGTAGGATTTGGAAAAACAATTTCATTCCGGAACACAGTAACTCGCACAAGGTTCTCTTCTCAAACCTAACCCATGTAACATTTGTTAAACCACTACATTGATTTGGTTTAAATCAAATACATTTGAATCATAATTTAAAACACATTCAAGATTTTAACTGGAACTCAAACCATAACATTATATAGCACTCCCAATTTCATACAGGACACTAAAGGATTGCTCAACAAACTTCAGGCCACTGGGCCTCTACCAGAAGGAGCCATCTTGGCAACTATGGATATTGTTAAAGACTGCAATCAAGCATTCCCACTAGGTCAGTGCCTTGTCTGGGATTGCTCAAGGGAAGCCCTTATTTATATATTTTTATGACAAGTTATAATCTGGATGATGAACCCTTGTATCACGCCCCTCTCTAAGAATCCCCCTGACCCCACTGAGCCAAGAAGTAGGTTTGTTTTGCAAATTGAAAAGGTTTATTTGAAAAATTAAACAATAGATATATATCACACTTTTATAATAAATTAATATTTGATATCACACTTAGACATGACAGTGATCAACAATGGATGATGTTATACTAGCACACTGGTTTAATTACTTAGGAGTAGTATAGAGGATAAGGTAGCTGAGAATGCTTTATATGGTACAAGGAAATGCAAGGTGGAAAAGAAGCAACACAGGAATAAACTTGATATGATTTCAGCAAAAGGTAATAGAATCACTTTTCCCCTTTTGGGCAATTCACCCCCCCTTTAGCCAATTTAAGGAGGTGGAAGTAACACACACAATCTTCAGGAATACAACCACAGTACAATACAAATTCAGTTCCCCCCAGCGAGCTTAGAGGAAAACAGGTATGATTTTAAACACAGGCAAAATCCTTTTAAATGTGGTGGCAATGAAGTGAAAAATATACTCAAATTGCTTTTAATTCCCTATAGGAGGTTCAGGGTGAGTGAGAGATACTTTAAATCAGTTCAGGCCATCCCTATCAATGATTCAGGGATGGTTACCAGGTTGAAAACGGAATTCCGTAATGAAAGCAAAAGACAAATATTTTTACACGTAGTTGGAATGAAGCAAAATGTCAAATCGCGCCAATTTAGTCACGTGCGTCGAGCGCAATTACGGAGGAAGTATAAGGAGTAGCAAGTCAGAATCAGAAGCTCAGAATCTCAACTTTAAAATAAAAGTTAAATCACGCTTCTATCACAAACGGTTCAAGAGATACGGACGATTTTGTGAAAGTAGTTTTTCAGAAATGGAATTTTAAAGTTTCAAAATGACAGATGACAGTTTTGCAGCTTTGAATCAAAAGAAGGGACATGATTTCTATGATGCAGTTCTCAATAGGTTAAAATAGTTTGAATTAGATTATTTTAAACTAAGAGATTGGTTTTGCACAGTTCTGGCTGAGTACTCACACTATATTTTGGACAGGAATGCGACTTTGTCACGGATCGGGTCAGGATTAGCTACGGTTCTCTCGCCACTTGGTACTGGTTCTGCGCACAGCGATCTGGGTCAGCTCTCAGCACTGCACAGTTCTGGTCTCTCTGGATCTCTGGTCTCTCTGGATCTCTGGTCTGTGGAGATTGATGGATTTGAAGTCTGGAGTCTCCCGGCAAAGCGTCCTGCAAGAAAGTGGAAAGTGAATCTCCCTACTTGTCCTGCACAGTCTCCTTTTATGTGTTTAGAAAGTGGGTGGGTCGGCTCATTCTGCATGCCCAACCCTCTCAACTTATCATTGGCCAGTTCCTCCTCTCTCCCTTGATTGGGGTAACTGAGTTGTGAGTCAGGGTGATGCTGCCATTTACAATCTATTGAAGAAACACCCCTTTGCTTTTGCTTTAGAAAATCATTCTCATAACTAAACATATTTCCCAAACGCACAAGTGGTTGACATTACATGTACAGATTGCAGATGACTTAAGGTACATTCTGGCCCAACTCTGATCTTCCTGGGGGCTTGCATTCAAAAATGGCAACTTATTTTCGTTTTTAGTTGGTTTACCAATGTTACATCTTTACCCAAAATTACACAAATGTACACCCCCCTTCTACACATATTCCAGTAATTTACTAGGTCTCTAGCATAAGCACAGTGTCTGCAGTATTAATAATTAGCGGGGTTCGGTCCTAGGACACCGCACAAATTGGAGTTTGGTCTCAAATCGTGAGGTCCTTTTATCATTTTGTGGACCCCCAAATTGCACATTTCTGCGAGCTTAATACAAGATTTTATAAGCAATTTAATCAAACATACATTTGCTGCAATATGAATTCACACTCCAGTCTGGCCCGCCCCTAGGAACTGGGAGAGTCAGGGATCACATGTCTCTCCTACCAGGCAGAGCTCTGTTTACAGTCAACACCCAAATCAGCATATCCTATTCAATGGAAAGAGTCTATTGTGTCGGCTGAGGTCAGCAGGCCAGGGGCCACTCTGCATTTGGTTAGCATTCCCATGTGATCTCCTGGCTTCTTGTGTGGAGTTCTGAGGTGAGAAGGTTTCCCAGCCTCTTGGACTGTTAATTGAATCAGCCTGTCTTCTGTGAACAACAGGTGTTTATGAATTTTAATTAACCAAAAGGCTTTGAAGTTTCCAGCTGGCTCAGGATCCTTTGGCAACTCCTGAAGTACAGTTCTACTGTCAGAGTTTAGACCGCTAGTGCCGGTTAGTGGAAAATGCCGGTACTGCACCCATTTTTGGGATCTGTCTTGAATTAATGCATTTCAAAAAGGGGATTTTGCTTGATAGTATATGATCCTTGCTTAACATTGTTTTGATGGGAATCCTTACAGGAGAATAAAGTAGAACACTCAACCAGGGTTGAATTTTTGTTTGGTGGTTTCGTGCCCATGATTTTAGCAAATTTTTGACATCAAGAAAATGAATTCCCAATAGTTCTGGGTTGCTTTTGGCAATCAGCATTGCCATTCCCAATGGTTTCAGGCTACTGTATGTGTAGTCCAATGGTGGTTTTAGGCAGTGCCCTCCTGTGCTCACAAACATAGGCAAACATGGGTGGCAGCCTATTCTTCATGTTTTCCCTGTGTACTTTCTGGGGAGTTCTGGCCATCATGATGTTTTCAATGCCAGTAATGCACAGTTTTGTGGTAGGGCTTGGATGCATGGGTAAAAACATCCCACAATATTGAGTCACTATTTTCCAACATTCCCCTTCCATATGGAGTGGCCGCCTGCATGACATTTCCGGTACAATAAAGATGTAGACACAGTACCCAAACCTACACTGACACAAATCTACTTCAAATTTTGTAGGGTCGGAAATAATGAAAAGACATTTTAAAAAGAAATAAAAAGGAATGGCATGGGTGCTAATAGGGCACTGCAATATGCTAATAATTGTATGGCACAACACAAGTTCCTCCCCACCTGCTGTATAAAACCTCTTATCTAACTACACTACACTGATGGCATTCTTCTGATTTGGACATCCAGTGAACAGGGCCTCAAACAATTTCACAACCACTTTAACCAATAGCATCCAAATATGAACCTTAAACCCATGCACACCTCAATAGCAATTAACATTTTAGATGCCACCATCAACATGAAGGGTCAAAAAATACAGACCTCAATATTCTGCAAACCTACAGACTGCAGAGTAAAAGCTTTCACACGACACGCACACAAAGCATGCAACCAACTAAGTTACTACAAAAAGCTGACAGGGACCAAAACAATGTCCCCAGGAGAGAATTCATAAATTGTGGTTACACCCAAAGAATTGTGGAAGCCCAGCCACATAGACAAAGTGCAATAGCCTCAATACACTGCTGGACTACAAATAGAAAGAATGCAATGGCTCGGTCCCCATTGTTATCTACCATCCACAACTGGAAGCACTCCACCAGGAAGCTACCACCCATTGGCCAAGAAGCAGAAAGGTTGAGAGAATTCCCAGAAACCTCATTGCTAGTCTTTAGACAACCTAACAATTTGACACACATTAATGTCAAAAGTAGACCTGCCCATCGAACAGAATGAGAGACACAAAACGGCTAAGAAACAATGCAACACAGCCATAAATTGCATTACATGAACAGGTCTAAACTCCAAGCCAGGCTACCTGTGGCACCAAATGAAACATTCCTCTTAAATTTGACAAAGATGTATTTCATAAATATCCATTCAGAACTATTGATTTTGACAGCCTTATCTTCTCAAGCACTATTGTAAATGTACAGCATATTACTGAACCCTCTCAGAATGCATTATAGGGTTAATATGTTCACTTTAAATCAACGAAGCTTGGTACATTTACAAAAGGTATTTCTTTCTAAATGGAAAGCACAAGATAAGAGATGTTGCTCATTTTCTATCCTTGTCCAATATTCAAAATGTGTTCCATAAGAAATTATCTGCTTTGTTATTTTTAGCAAATAGCAACTTGCTTGCTTTATTATTAAAACAGAAGCAGATAGTACAAAGAATTCAAAAACACATTTGTTAAACTAAATATTTTTTGGGAAAAGATTCAATTGCAAGCGGCTAACATATCCGATGTTAATGTAAACGAAAAAAGGAAACGTTATGCACCTTACTGTACTCCTAAATCCTATGTCCCCATTCCTCCATATTTATGGAAGTTAAAGGGGACGTAGGAGTACAGTAGTCACTAAATTGAGCAACCTTTCTATCTACGTCCTATCATCTTTCCTCCATACTAATGGCAGAGTACCAAGCACTTCTCTTTACCCTGGGAGGATAGCATTAAGCTGGAGTCAAAATGTTTGTTACTACTGCCCGTCCGAATTGCGTAATTCGCTCTGGAGCTCGAGTCCAGCACATAATGCTTGCAAAAAGCAGAAGGTGATGCCGAAGTGGCAGCTTTGCAGATAGCCTCCAAGGGCACGTGGTGCTGAAAGGGTAATGCTGTGCTCTGATCTGTAACAGCACGGCAGGGAGCAAAGGTTAGAAGACAACCAGTAGGAAGTTAAAGAAATAGCCCACCTGTTGGACTACAAAAATGAGTAGACAACGATGCCGCGAGATTGGAATGCAGCAAGAAGAAATGAAAACATGCTCTAATTATAAAATAAGAATAAAGTCACTTCATTGGGTTAGAGAAGACTTTGGATCTCAATTGAATCAAACTTTACTGTCTTGACAAAGGCCGACGAGATAAAACATTCTTTCGGGATCGTACGGATGAGTGAATCCCCATGAAAAGGCTGAAACGCTGAGTGTCGACATTATATCATGATTACACCCTGTAATAATAAAGATGAGGGATATAGAACAATCAGAATCCTTTAGGCAAGTTAATAGTTAATGTGTGTCATAACAAGCATTGACAGAATAGTCTGGTGAAAACAGAAATGTTATGGACTGAGTAGTCCAGTGAGACCTCACTGTACTACCTGAAAATATTTAAAAACATTACGATTGTCAAGACCATGGCACTCCCCGAGATTAATGTTCGTTAAACGTTTGAACATTTGTGTACAGGAGCATTATAAATGACATAGCATAACATTGTATTGTGATTTGCACAACTTTCTGTGGCACTTTAAATGCATTTTCCTGCGCTTTAAAATGTGATATGTGATACATGTTGTGTGTTTTTGAAAATGTTTTTAGAGTTTTGAAATAAAAAGGTGAACGTAAGTCACCAGGAAGACAAAATGGTCCTCGACATGTTGGTGTACTAAAAGTGCTGGAGTTTGTAGTAGAATAAACTATTTAGCTGCTCAATAGAGTATTTATAGGCAAATTACAGAAACGGGAGGAGGGTGTTTTTTTTGTAAATACTTCAGTTGCGGAAAGAATACAGGCAATGTGATCTCCTGGCTCATGTGGAAATCAGACACGACTTTAGGCTAGGGCAGATGCCATCATACCAAACAAGTCGAGGTAATCCCAAACATTTAAATGAATGTCTATTGAGAACCAAAAACCATCACAATATAAGGATTGATTATTCTGCAAATATCTCTAGAGAGACAACTCTGTGCGCATTATTCACCTATCACCAGAACACTAATTTCAAGACTGTCCCCATGTTTATAAAAAGATGCATTTAATCATTTTATGTAGAAAAATATTTCATACAAAACCTATATCTAAATTACAAAATTCAAATGAACATCATAGATGCCTCCAGTAAGACTGAGAACCCTACTCTCATCCTACCAAACACACACTACTTACAATACACAAAGGAGTGTACAAAAGACATACATTTTATGTGCAAATGTTATATGGTCCACAAATAAGTATAAACCAGAGACCTGGAATTTTAACATGTTGCATAAATGTTAAAAGACGCATGTGACCTTAGGAGCACTTTGTCGTGATGAAATACCAAATATGGCTCTTCCATCAATAGGGCCCGAAGCTTGCTAATTCAGCAGGCATAAGTAATTGCCACTAAGAACGCAGTCTTCCAAGGCATGAGCTCGAAAGGCTTGTAAGTCAGTGCTGCCAAGACAATGTTGCGGTCCCATGTTGCAATGGGGTGTCTGATAGGAGAGAACAGTTGGTGAAGTAGGCCCCTAAAACACAGGGCAGAAATTCAATACTGCCTCATAGGTCCTGGTGCATGCGTTCCTGGAATTTGTTAAAAAATGGGTTTTAGGCCAATGAACCTGGAGTGGAGGGATCTGGCGAGGCTCTACGGACCCAATTGCTGAAAGGCACCGAGATTGGCTGCGCCGTTTATCCTCCGACAATGGGTGGCAACTCGACCCAAGGAGAAAAGGGCAGGAGTCCAAAGGAGCCCGGCGGCAGTGGAGGCAGAAATCTATCTGCTTCTCCCGGCATGTGTTCTGGCGTGACTGGCGATGCATCATCAGGTTTATGGCCAGTGACTGGTTCAGCAAATGCAACAGAGGATTTGCATTGAGCCATGGCCTACTATGGATACAAGATGGCGTGCCACGTTTGAGCTCTGCATCGAGTGGGGGACTAGCATCTGTTTTATACTGTTTGCATGGACGAAAGGGGTTGTATAATTAGGCATCCGTTAATGAACGGTGGGGGCACACTCTGATCAAGTCCTGGAGGTATTTACACATTCTACACCGACATATACACCGCGGTTTGCAGCCGCCAACGTGAGCAGATCGGGAAGCCGGGCCTCTGCTGTGACCCCGCCCAGCAGCAATACAGAGCGCCAACAGGAAGAACAAACACAGACATGCAGCCGGTGACTGCAGCAGAGGTGTCGTACAACACACAACAGCGCTACCTGATAACCATCTGACCTTTCACCACCGGCGGCAGAGAGGGTGCAAGAAGTAAGTGCAACATACTGGTGGGGTGCCAGTCACTGGCGGGAGTGTGCAAACGTGATTTGCTGGTGATTGGCGCGACCTGGCCATAGGAACTCATTATATTCAATGAGGCTGCTCCCCCACGGGCCCAGATCACACAGGCAGCTCAATTTGTAAGAACAGGGGTTATTCTCCTGTTCTAGATTTAGTAAGAGACAACTTGCTTAGCGTGGATAGCATCACGCACCCTCTATCCCACCCAGCCAGGACTCTGTTAAGTAAATTTGGTGGCGCATCTAGGGCACTGACTATTGATGAGATCAGACAGAGCTGGAGTTATACAGTGGCACAGATTCACAGAACAGCAATTACTCCAACATCGGAGGTACACTGTTCAACTTACATAGTTGATTAGAAGTCTCTACTGGGCCTGTGAAGTGGAACCGCCCCCAACCTCAAACAGAATCTAAACAGGCACTACCTCCTATATATCTGTAGTAAAAGTGACCACAAACACGAACTGCAGGCGCCATGACGAAAAGCAGCTTGATCGACAAGTTTACAAAACCCACCCTTAAACCCATAGAAATGGCCAAGGAGGGCTCCAGTGGCCAGGCGCTGATGGAGGGAAACCAACCCTCAGCCCCTATCAACCTGCAGGGCGTGATGACTCAATGCAGTGAGGCTTTGCAGCAATAAATAATAAGCTAGATGGGATAACATCCAACATCACGTCAATCTGTACCCAACTGCAAAAAGCAACCCAACATATAACAGAAGCCGAGAACCGCATCAGCAGCTCCGAAGATGCGTTAACAGCACCGCAGGGTAACGCAACAGCATTATTTAAAGAATGGAGTCTTGTGAAAGCTAAGTGCGAGGATCTAGAATCGAGATCACGGCGGAACAAAGTACGTATTATAGGAGTACCAGAAAACGCCTTATAGGGCCCATGGAGAAAGCAGTGCAAGAACTGCTACGAGAACTTTTGGGCAATCCCCAGTGGTCCTCACTCTTTGTAACTGAACGTGCGCACAGGGCACTAGCAGCAAGACCTAGGCCTTCTGGCTATCCAAGACCAATAATAGCCGCCTGATGAACTAATGCAACAGGGATCTGTTATTACAGGCAGCACGTGAGAAACCGGAACTAAAAATGAGATCCAGTATTGTGCACACCTTCCCGGATTACACCTCCGCTGTGCAACAAGAAAGGCGCACCTTTTCTGAAGTCAAAAAGCTCCTAAAGGATTGTGACATTGCTTACGCAATGCTCTACCCAGCTAGGTTGTGCATGCAGTTTTAAAATAAAACCTACTTCTTTACATTCCCCGAGGAGGCAACTGCATTCATAGAGACTCATATTTCACTACCGCCCGGATCAAGAACCACAGAGACTTCATAATTTAGTTGGCAACAGCCACCCGCTTTGATTCAGTTAAATGTGTTAATGGCAGCGATTTAGCTCTTTCCACGTGCCATAGACCCAACGCCCGTAACTGGGCACCTATATGGTCCTCCACTCGTAGCGGTGACTGTTGCCCCCGATGCGAGTGCAAACAAATGTTGGGTTAGTTTGGGGGATGAGGTTTGGGGGAGGGGAAGGCACATAGTCCAAATTTTGGGGACTGTGAGGGAGGGGGTGTGGGAGACGAGGGCAGAGTTGGGGAGTAAATGTTATAAAATGCACTTGGTGAAATGGTTCAAACCTAAGGTTACATGGTGGGGCACAATGTCAGGAATAAACAAAGCAACAGACACAGGATGACATCCATTGGGAAAGTGGGCTCCACTGTAAAGATGGTAAGATGGAATGTCTGGTGTCTGGGGTCACCAATAAAGACACAAAGTTATTGCATATGCGAATAGGTTAGGAGTTAAGACCCTATATCCCCAAGAAACCCACATGATTGAACGTCAAATAAATGTGGCACCGGGCTGGGGCAATCAAAAATATTAATATTATACTCCACTAGAGCTCAAGGGGTAATGATATTAATACATCGCTCCCTCGCTTTCTTACACTATAAAACAAATTGATGAACAGGGAAGGTTTGTATTTGTACATGGGAAGTTGGGTAATCACAAAGTTGTATTACTTAATGTATACGGCCTTAACATAGATGAACCAGATTTTTAATGAAATATTGTGCCAAATGCCAAACAGGATTTGTTATTTGCGGCAGGGACTTTCATACTATACTGTTTAGACCCACCCGTCCCCCCGGAAACCGCTTCACTGGCCTACATTGCCATCTCGGGGGACTGTAGACATATTCTTTCCACATTATATAAAATACTAATGGACATTACACCCCCATATCCCCCGAGCCCGTCAGAGTTGGTCCCGAGAACTAGGCTCCGAAATTATAGATAACCAATGAACTCGCATGTGTATCCATTCCCAAAAAATCTCACTGAATTCTCGTTTCAAATGTATTCAGTTCAAGCTTCTGAATAGATTATACTACACAGTGGCTAGACTGTCCAAGATGGCGCATACGCATCCCCAGGCTTGTCGAAGATGGCAACACTCTCCTGCAGACTACCTGCACATGCTCTGGGTGTGCCCTCGTTTAGAGGAATATTGGGACTATATACTGAATACAATCTCACAGGTACTGGACCATTCCACTCGAACGAGACCCCCTAAGTACACTCTTTGGCATATGGCCGACTATCACTAGCAAAACACATTGCACGTTTGTATACATGGCATGCATGATTGCGAAAAGAGCTATTCTACTGAAATGGAAAGACAAGAACCCCCCCAGTGTAAAAGAATGGCTGATTGCACTGACTTGGGCTCAGGAATGTCAGGACCTGTAGGTTTCCTCTCTTCCCCACCACTCTAGACCTCGAGATGCCTGGGCGGCCTTCCCTCTTACCTTTGTGATCTTAATGTGCCCAAACCAAATTGATACGTGTTATTTTTTACAAACTGTAACTCTGTAATGCATCCGTGTTCCTTGAGCTGTCTTGTATGCATAGTCGCCTGAACAGAATGTACCCCTACTGCCCTGTACCTGTTAGCCAGTAATAAAACAGGGTTTTTTAAAAAAAATAGTATACTGGACCCGCATCTGGACCAAACATGTATGTCAGCTAGGTATCAGACCAATGCAGCTCGCACTATTCAGACCTTGGCCGAGGATATGGGGCTTATAGATGTATGCCGAGCATTGAACACAAATCAGCGTGGCTACACAATTTATTCATCTGTACATGACATGCATTCTCACCTAGCGTTATGGTTAGTTACCCAAAGGTTGCTTAATTGGGTATTGGATAGTAAGATGCTCCCTATAACACTATCAGATCGGGTTATCCTTACACATTCCAGGTAATGTCGAAAGGAGAACACAATGGCGCTTTAAACCAGTGGCACTTGAAGACATGGGGCCTCATTACACGGAAGGCGGTAATGGTAACGGTGAGCGTTAACCATTACCGCCTTACTACGAGGTCCCTTAGCGGGTTGGTGCTTTAACGCCTGCTTTTTGCAGGCGTTAAAAACCAACCCGCTAAGGGACCTCGGAGCTAATTACGGCACCGCAAAATTGCGGTGCCGTAATTAGCGCCTTCCCCATTCCCATAGATCCCTATGGGGCAGCAATGGGAATGGGGAAGGGCAATGGCGGAAGGGGGATTTACCGCCCCTCCAACCTTGGAATGGGGCGGTAAATCCCCTTTCCGCCAAGGCAGTGCCGGTATTTTACCGGCATGAGCCATGGCGCTAATAGCGCCATGGCTCACCGCCTTCCGTGTAATGAGGCCCATGGTATTCAAGCTACAGTTAAAAAGAACATATCGCATGTCACTACGATACTAATGAAGGCTGAGTTATCACATAAGCCATATTGTAGCAAGCATTTAAGGTTTACATTAGAGGCATAGCTATTTCCACAGAACACGGGGTTCTGCAGCCTGGGCGTAATTTTAGGGGGGGATCGGGGTGATTTTGATAGGCCAGCAGCTGTGCAGCATTACAGAGAAGTAGATAGACCAGGAAAGTTGTAAGCACGTAGTCCGCTCTGATAAGGGTAGTTCTAATATCCCCTGCATAACTCGACCTGACGGCTCAGTGGCAAACGTCGACAAAGATGTAAGCGCAGTATTTTTTTTGGACGATTTCTATTCTGCACTATACACCCCGAAGGGAGAGGCCACGACTAAAGAAATTGATGAGTATCTGGCACGGAGTCCCATGACTCTTCTATCTGCAGAGGCACGCGAGTTATTAGAAGACCTCCCGAAAGGGAAAGCTCCTGAGTCTGATGGTCTAGGTGCAGAATTCTACAAAGAGTTCAAAGACGAGATCGCCCACCGCCTAATGCTGGTATGGATTGAAGCTTTGGAGGTTGGGATTTTACCTGAATCAATGCGCGAAGCTATAATTATCTTATTACTAAAACCAGGCAAAGCTGTAAACGAATGTGGGTCGTATAGCCCACTGTCATTGGTAAACACATTCGCTAAAATATTTGCAAAAATCCTTGCTTCACGCCGAATCCCACTGATGCCACACATGGTACATGAGGATCAGGCAGGTTTTATACCAGGGAGGTCAAAGGCATTAAATATATGCCGGATGTTTAACATCGTCTCACAAATACCACAAGACAGCCAGGGTGTTGCGGTCGCATTGGACATGCAGAAGGCATTAGATGCAGTGTCTTGGCCCATCCTGTTTAGAGTATTAAACAATTATGGATGTGGGCCTAACTTCATACACTGGGTAAAGTTGCTGGATTCCCAACGATATGCAAGAGTATACACTAACGGCATACTCTCCCCCACACTATTGCTAGAGGTGGGAAATAGACAGGGGTGCCCACTATTGCCTATGTTATTCGCTATAATTATTGAACCGCTAGCATACTTGACGCGCGCCCTCTTCAGCAAAGCTGGTGTTCATATAAGTGGCCAAACTGAACTCATCACATTATATGCAGATGACATTATATGTGGGAGACCTGAGCGTCATCTAGATAAAATACTAACAGCGGTGGGGGAGAATATTCAGGCTTGCACCTAAACAGCAGTAAGTCTGAAATATCTCTTTTAACTGGAGACACTCGAGAACCTAGGAACACCTGCGGCCTACACTGGTCACCTTCAAGCGTCAGATACCTAGCAATAGAAATAGTAAGCACGCCTGCCCTGACCAGAACCCTCAATTACGACACCCATATGATAAAAATAGCTACAAAACTGGAAAGATGGAAGCATCTTCCCATATCACTAGTGGGAAGGGTTGCACTATTAAAAATGATTATCTTACCCAAGTTACTGTACCTTTTCAGTAACATAACATTGTGGCCAGGGTGATCTTTTTTAACAAAATAGCTAGGTTGTGCTCTTCATTTGTGTGAAAAGGCCAAGTAAAAGTGAAATGGCAACGTCCCACACAACCATAGGAAACAGGCAGGCTCTCTGCCCCTGACCTTAAATTGTATTACTTAACAGTGCAACCATACTTTGCGACATACTGGATAGAGCAGGATTCAGGACCACTGCATGTAAAGTTAGAGAGACATAACGCCCCCCATACCCGCCCGATGGTACATTTGATTATAGGCAATAGATATCAAAGAACACACCGGTTAGACCCAGTGGAGGCTACACGCTAAGCCTGGAATAAGCTAATGTATCGCTCCAAGAATACAGTACTGTACGATAAAGCAGTGCCCATCTGGGGCCTGTCAGCCTGAACCCTCTTTGCGATAAGTCAATAGCGGCATACTGGAGCAATGTTGGTATAAGAGCGCTGGGTGACCTGTTGACAAAAGGCTACTTCATTACATGGGACATGATTAAGGCACGCATTGGAGATACATCACTTCAATGATTCCACTATTACCGGGTCTGTTCTGCGTTAACAACGTGGACGTCATTTCCGTCAGAACCCAAATCACACCCGTGCCTCACCTACTACATAATGTCGCAAAAAATGGGGAAGACATCTATATCGTTGATATACAGAATTGTGCAGACATCTCGAATACCGCAGTCTGTTAACACCAGGGACAAGTGGGAAAGATACCTGGGCACTCACATCACAGATACGTGTTGGACACAAATATGTAAACTGACGAAACAGGTATCTCTGAATTCCAGGTACAGGTTCATACACTTTAAAATTCTCAACAGAACGTACTACACACCTGCAAGATTTAAAAAGTTGTTTCCCACCCTAGAGAGCATATGCCCCAGATGTAATAGCCTGGATGCTGATATATTACACATGTGGAACTGTTCTGTGCTGGCGGAATATTGGGAAGTAATATGTTATACACTTGATGACATAATTGGTAAATCTTTAACATGGGCGCCATCAGTCTGTATATTGGGATATACTAAAAAATGGAATGTGAAGCAGCGTAAAATTGTCAAGTTGGGGCTTGTATTAGCTAAAAGAGCCATCCTCAGGCGATGGAAAGATGCTCCTTCATTAAAAGATTGGATTCAAGATATGATATAGGCCAACAATATGGAGGAAATCTATATAAATATGCAGGTATCAACGAGTCGTCCTAGAGAGATTTGGGCTGACTTCACTTGTACCTTACACGTAAAAGCAAGGGGGATAGCGGTATGGGATAATCGCAAAGTCTGGATTGTCAATATAAGATTCCTAACCATGTATACAAATATTGGTGTTATATGCAGTTAAAATGTACTGTTACCATGTGCAATAAATAAAATAATATTTTTTTAGAAGGTATGGCTGTCACCACGTGTTGACTCCTGAGGAGATCTGAGGTGCGGGGTCTACCAGAACTGCAGACCTTTGCCAGCCCTCAGGACTTAGCCTGGTATTTAGAGATGAGGAGGCCTCAGAATGGGTTCTGGTACAAAGCAAAATGCCCTCAGAGACAAGGTCCCCGGTACCAGCCATCCAGAAGGAGGCCTCGGAATGATGTCTGGTAGAAGGCAAAACACCCTCTGGAACACTGACCCTGCTAGAGGCCTTTTCAGAAACAGAGGTTCCCTCAGGCCAAAGCCCAGTTTCAGAACCTAGTGGGTCCTCGGTGATGGAGCCAGTAGGAGTCTCCACAGAGACCTTGGCGCGAACCCCTCTTGGATTTGACATAGAACTTGAGTTGCTGCGGGGGATCGTCTGGAAGATGTCCTCCCACCGCATCAGTCGACTCCTGAGAGACTTGAAGGAAAGTGCATCACAGAGCGCACAGGTATCCCAGCAATGAAGTGGGCCCAAACACTGTAGACAAAGAATGTGAAGGTCCGCTGCCCAGAATGACCTAGGACATCCAGTGCACACCCTGAAACCCACTTTACCCGGCATAAAACTGGAAGGATGCGGGGGAAGAAGGAACGAAACCAAAAATTTAAGCTGCCACAGAGAAGCACCTGAAGAAAAAGAAAAAGGAGGAAAGCTGCATCAGGCGTCCGACCCATACGATGTGAAGAGGGACGGAGGGGAAAGAGCGTGACAGGCAGGGCTGTGAGCATGGTTGAGCTACGCATATGTGGTCTGCCACTGTGCTTTCTAAAATGTAAAGGTGACGTGTGCTATGCTTGCCGAAGGCTCCAGCCCATGCTGCGCGAGAACTCCCATAAGTATGGAAGAAACGGGAGATCAGAGTACAAGTACAGGCTATTATGGATAAAAAACTAACCACGGTTGAATGCTCAACGCTGATAGTAGAAAATGTTATGGATAAAGCACTAGTCCGATCACAATGGGTCTTGGCCAAATAATAAAACACGCCAGTTCATCCTATGTGACAGATCATGACAATATTGGCCTAATTTCAAATGTAAAAACACCTAAATGTTAGGTTCTGTTTCTACTGATTACATGAATGACATTATTTGTTAGAATTTGATTGGCTAAGAGGGACGCAAGGGTGGGACTAACCCTTTATAAACCAGCTGTTTCCGTTGCCTGAGAGGAGTTTGGCATTTCATCGAAGACTACACCACTGTGGATCATGAAGAAGCAGAGCCTGGGGGACACTGCTGACCCACAAGATTTTGACCTGCCTTGGTAAGGAAACAAGTAGAAACGTTAATTTCTAGACCAAGACTACTTCTAGTCTGTGGACATAAGCAATTGGCACTTTGCCAATGGATCCAAATTCTGATTTTTAATGTTTGCTTCAATAATTTGGGGGCAGAGCTAAATTACAAAGCTGAACTGCCTTGGAGCCAGCAGCAAACCGCTATCAAATAAAGCCGGTCAAGAGGCACAGTGAGTAGAGCGCTCGCTTTGACATCGGATCCCGGCAGGGCCAAACTCCGCCTTTCATCCTTCCGAGCTCGATAAATGAGCACCACACACCGTGGGTAATAATAAGCAGCGCTCAGGTTCGTAGCGCTATATAAATGCCAAATTATTATTATTATTTTTATTTAAATACATTGTCTGAGGCGGTAAACGTTATTTTCCTAAATTTAACTTTTTTGACTGCTCCAATATTTTGGGGACTGAAATAAGAAATTTTGACCCATTATTTCATTGTATATTTTTCTTTTTTCATGGGAGGACCGTTAAAAAACACCATGATGTATTTTTGTTAGGTTAGCCCTTTCAGTGCTCCCTGTGTTGATATCCACTAAGTTTAGGTTGGTTCTGAGTGTCGACAGTGTCCGTATACAACCTGTTTTGGCCCTCATACTTATTAGCCCAATAGCCCAGGATAAGTAGATCCATCAAACGCTGGAAGGGTGAGAGGAATCCTTTGCAGGGGGATTTAAAATGTTTTACCTGTAATCTTTTTGACCTATAGCTGTAGGCTGTACCACTTGAAACCAGCTCCAGTTGATTAATCCTTTATACCCAAAAGAGAACTTTTTTCATCTTGAACAACATAGACAGATGGCAAGAAATGGTGGCGGGGGTCAATGATGGTGACTAAATAAGAAACATCCAATTTCGGGTATCTAATTGAAACATTAACAGAGTAGTTTCCAGACCCAAAGAAATAAACCTCTTTTTAACATACAACCACCAGCCAGTTCTATGAGAGAAAATGGAAGGTCAGTTTTAGGGCAATAGCTCCATTTTATTTTTTACTGTGGATGGGCCTCACCATCTTTACATTTGTTTTAACGCCTGGAAACTTTTGAAACGGCAGCAACACATCATTCTAGCAGTCCAGTTAATTGGATATCAGCCTACACACATTTGCTTCACAAGAGGGATGTAGAGGATAGAGTCCATGCAAACCGAAGCATTGACCCACCTACGTTGGGACAGTTCTGGATAAACAATAGAGAACATATAGTGGATCTACCATGCAATTAAGGTGAGAGTAGTCGGGAATCGTTTCTCCTAGTGTTCCTGTTTCGGAAGTATATAAGAGTATATTAAAGGCTAGAATTGAGAATTTTAGCCAAGGAACTCTTTTAAAACCTGAAGATGACCTGGAAGTATTACAGGTCAGTACTGAACAGGTCTGTTTTGTTATATAGTTTGATATATTTTCATTTTACAAACATTTCCCCATACAGTGGATTAACAAGGCCTAATGGGAACATTATGCAGTTCCATTTTCAGATTCACCCTCTGAATTTAACACCCATTTTTTTAAAATGACACTGGGATTACATCAAATGTGTGTATACAACTAACAACGAACACAATTTCACTGCACCACCAAACGAGGACACTGTCTCGGGAGGATAGCCCAGAGGCAACGTGCTCGCCTTGGAAGCAACATGCTAGGGAGCAACACAGGTTCGATCCCCGCTCTGGCTTAGAAACCTCTGGGCATTGCGTTATAAATAACCTATCGTACAAACATGGTAGTATTTGAGAGAATGTTTTATGCTGACATGACAGAAGATTCCTTGGAGGAAGTGAGAGTGCATACAGGTTGGCCATGCAGTGGCCGCAAAAGGCTGGGTAGTGGACGGATAGCCCAACAAAAACAGTCTATCTAAATACTCGAACATGACTGGGATATTAGGAATGGGTTGAGTGTTTAGGGCAGACTCCTGTATTGTTCTGTGGACCGAAGAGAGAAACTCAGGGATTGCTCACTCTGGCCACATGGACATCTCCAGCACAAAAGCCCTGCTCAGACCACACTATTGGCAGCCCGGATTTGATAGAGCCTAATGGAATGCTGGAAGTGCACAAGTTCAGGAAAGGGGGTTTAGCAGTTTATACACAGCCGCTGCAGTATCATGGCCTGCTGAAAGATTGTGGAAGGAGTTGGCAATGGATATCCTTGGTCCTATAAGCATGGGAAGGGGTGCTTTATAATTGTGCTGGTTGCCTGGACTCCATGTGGCTGGAGCTGCACGTGGTGCAAAAGATGGGTACTTCAACAATTAGCACATTTCTGGGGGTAATTTTCAGTTGTGCAGGTTATGCGAGTATCCTTACCGATTGCGGTCCCATTGTTAGCAAAGACATTAGCTATTATTTTGAATGATGAGCAGGGGAAGAACAAAAGGACAGCACTCCACCACCCGAATGGATTAGTCGAGAGAGTGCATAGATGGTTGATGGATGCAATATGCATGTCTGTCGAATGTTGCATGAGCAGGGAGGAAGGAGTCTTTGCTAGGGTCTAGGCTCAAAGATTTTTGCATATTGGCATCATTAGTTTGGCCTTTTGAGGTTAGAGGTGATGAGAAGGAGGACAGGCAATACCAACATGTCCCCATTGTAGGGGTGCATAAAAAGGATTATAATCTATCAATAAACAGGTATTTGACTAAAAGTATAGAAGTTGCGCCAAAGCACACTATGACAGGGGGAGGGGGTTGGTGGTGGTGTGTGTGTGTATGTGTGTGTGTGTGTGTGACTTACAATAACACATTTACAGATGGTGGAGGCATTCCCACGAAGGGTGCCTGCGCAATAAACACAAAGATGAGAAAAAGTTGTGAGGGTGTTAAAAAGGTGGACATATACCAGGGACTAAACAAATTCCGAGGTGACTTACAAAGGTAACCTAAGGGGGCAGGTGCTTAAAACTAAAGAGGAGGATGATTTAAATATACAAAATTACACTATTGGTGGGGCGTGGCTTGAAGTGCTGGCAATGCGGTCGCTTCTCTGAGAGCCTCAGTGTGGAGCCTGTGTAAGCACGCGTATGGCATTAAAAAGGGAGCCAACGCCACCATAAAAAGTAGCGGAACCGAAAGCAGAATGGACAGGGGGCATCTGGAGACAGCGGCGAAGAGATCATGTGCCCGCAAAGGGTATATTATCGAGCACGCAGGGGATCTAAGCGAGATGGCGCTGGCCCCAGAGGACAGGGGGTGAAAGCAAACGCCACCTGAACACTCGCTCAGGTAAAGCGCAAGTATGAGATCGGAAAACGGCACAGCCTCCCTATCCACAGCATGCTGACAAGGAAGTGAACCAGTGAGGCATTCAGAAGCCATCCCAGGTACTAAAAGGGAAGAGACTGAGAAATGGCTGAAGGAAAACTCTGGCAGGGCACATCCAGAGAGGGAAGAGCCTGGAGCCTAACCAGTAATTGCTGCCATATTCACAGGGGAGGAGTGGGACACGGCTGAAACGTGTTCACATCCAGCAGCCTGCAGGTGCTTCCACCCCACCACCGCCTTCTTTTGGTGGTCCAGAGTCCCCAGTGCGGAGAGGCTGAGAAAGGAATCTGAGGCACACTATTACGCCCCATCTGGCAAACGCGGCTGTGCACAGTCCATCTGTCCATCTCGCCTGGGACAGAATACATAAACAGCAACCAGGATGGCAAAAGTCGCACAAATCCATGGACAGCCACCCTGCTACAACCACATGACAAAGGGAGGAAACAAGAAGGGGGACACTCCTTGATTCAATCACCAGAAAAATCCCAAGGATCAAATGGGCTACAAAAGATGATATCCAATCGCTGCTGGCAGACATCAAATCAGAATTTCGTAACTGCATGTCAGAGATCTCCTGTAGAGCGGATGGACTGGACAACCGGATGGAGGAGATGGAACACTGGGTAAGTGAGGCGGAAGATCAATCCCTGGACCAAACAACTCAACTAACAGAGCTCCTCAGGAAAGTCCAGATTTTGGAAAAGAAGAAAAAGCCATAATGCTCAAGCAGGAGAATATTGAGAACAGGGCCCGGAGAAATAATGTAAGGATCAGAGGGGTCCCCGCCTCGATCACGTATCAAGCGTTACAGGACTATGTGAGTAACCTTCTTCAGTCTCTCCTCTCAGAACGAGATAAAGCAATGCTGCTATTAGATCAAACCCACAAGATACGTAGTCACAGAGGAGCCCCCACAGAATACCCACCAGATGTGTTTAACTGCATCAATTTCTTCTCCACTAAACAAGAGTTTATGGCTGCAAACCGCCTACAGGGCTAACTAACCTTTCAAGGAGCACCGATACAGATCTACCAAGACCTGACAGCGGCAGCGGTGCAGAAAGGCAGAGCGCTGAGACCCCCCCACCCCCCCCCCCCCGACAACTCAGATAGAGCTGGCTCTTCCCTGCAACCCTCCAGTTCACTTACGAAAGCCTGACACAGACAATCAGCCCTTTGGAAGAAGCTGAGCGCATCCTAACAGGGGGGCCCTCGACCACTGAAGAAGACCTTACAGCGCCATCACCTAGAGTGGGAGAAGATGGAGCCCCCAAGCAAAAACGCAACACCTCAGCGAGGGTAGCACAGGGTCTGAAAACGGTAAGCTCCCTGTTACATCCGCCTCACATCCCGCATGAGTGGTGACGTGTGGCTTTTGGAATAAAGTACCCGCCCTGCCGGAAGCCCGGCAGTTCGGAGACCCAACGAGCAATGGGTGTGTCGCATCTCTTACTTGCTGCTGGCACTGGGCATTACCATCTCGAGCACATCCCCCTCTGGCTATCACAGGAGGGCACTCAACACTCCACTCAACAGACATGAGCCATACTCGCAGACACTCCCAAAGACACCTCCCGCTTGCACACATCCATGAAGCACCAAACTCGACTCCCTATAACAAGGCACCGAAAGCTCCCAGGCTCCACAAGGCATACACCAGCCTAGAGGAGTGCAGACTCTCATTGACCACCAGGCCTCTAGCCCAATTTTTTTGGGGTTTCTCAGTTCAGTTATGTTTGTTTAAAAAAGTTAAAATCCTGGTTGCGGCTCCAACAGACATGGATAAGGGAACCAGATGGCATCTGAACACCACTCTGACTCTCCCCTCCCGAATGGCTTGACGGATCAACCCCTCCCCCCTCACCACATCAGAAGCTGCGGTTTGTAACCCTCAATATACAAAGCCTAAACTATCCTAACAAACGCAGAACTGCCCTACGACGTTTAAGTGACTTGGAGAGCTCTGTGGTATTCCTTCAAGAAACTCACCTGATTGAGGCAGACTTCCTACGTTTACGCTGCAGAGCTTTCCCAAAACAATACCTGATGACTAGCGGATCTAAAAAAGGGGGGACAGCAATCCTACTGGCTAGAGGAGTTCTATTCACAGACCTGGAAGTACTACATGGTCCCAAGGGGCGATACATGGGCGTCAAAGGTAAGCTGTACGGCCTGTTATACACTTTGGTACCGGTATATGCCCCTAACGAAAGACAGGAGTCCTTCTTAGCAGACTTGTAGGCTAACTTAATTGTCTTCCTAGAGGGTCAAGTGATGGTAGGGGGAGACTTCAATGGGGTCGCAAAACCCCATGGTGATAAATCCCATCAACCAACTCACAGAGACTTTAGAATTGCCCTGAGCTTGCTTCATTTTTTTAAATCCCTGGGAGTGGTAGACTCATAGAGGGTCCTACACCCAGAGACAAAAGACTTCATTTTTCTCACACGTACCACACCTTCTCTCGCATTGACCTGCTACTAACTAGTCCCCAACTCATGCCTTACATGGAGGAAGTGTCTAGTGGAACTAAGGTGATCTCGGATAACGCACCAATAATCCTCACAGCCCGGATTCACAACCCAGCTCCCCCCCCAGCCCCCGAGGGCCAGATTGAATTTCTACGACTTGATGCTGAACAATATGGCACTTAGGGATAACCTAACTAAAGCCATTCATAATTACTTCCAAGAAAACCCTGCTGGGCTCACACATCGACAGCCACGATATGGGAGGCAATGAAAGCGGTCATTAGAGGGAATTGATAGCCCATGCAGTGGCCTATAAAAAATGGCAATTAAAAACCAAAGAGTGGCTAGTGAGCGAAGTAGCAGCAGCTAAACAGAAGCATAAGAAAGGATGGTCACCAAAAGCTTCCCGAGCATTACGTATCGCCGAAACAAACTGGAAGCCCACTATGCAGAGGAAATCGCACACACCCTGCGGCGGACAAAACAAGGATATTATGCTAAGGGCAATACAGCAAACAGAATACTGGTGAGAAAACTGGCAAAATCCCAGCGAAGGAACCAGATTATAAGCTTAAAAGACTCGAGGGGTGCAGAGCAATATGCGGAAGAAGCCAAGTTACAGTTGGCTACATCACACTTAATTGACACTATGTCAGCCACCCCTGCACTCTGGCCCAGCAAGAACGTTATATCAGTGGAGGCTCCCTTTCTAGCATATCAGAGGTAGACAGGATACTCTGGAAGCACCAATCACCACAGAAGAGGTTGACTCAGAAATTAAATCTTTAAAACAGAGAGCCCCAGGCCCTGATGGATTCTCCCCCAAGTTCGAAACACTTTTCAAGGCTCTCCTCATGGGTTCCCTGACTGAGTTCTTTAACACTTTTTCGGGAGACCGGCACCACAACTCCCTCTATGCAGGTATCCTCAACCATCCGATTATTAAAACCTGTCAAAGACTTTAGAGAGTGTGCATCATATAGGCGATTTCTTTGCTCAACATTGATGCAAACATTTACTCCAAAGTCCTGGTAAATAGACTAGCGAATGTTCTCCCTAAAATTGTTAATGCAGACCAGACAGGATTTATATTGGGAAGGTGCACCGGGGACATTATCCGGAGGGCCCTCAATTTAGTGGAGGAAGCAAAATCAGAACACCGTGAACTAGCCTTACTAACATTAGACGCAACTAAATCCTTCGACAGAGTAGATTGGACGTCTGGTCCTTGAGGCATTTCATTTTGGCCCCCTGTTTTGCTAATGCTTTTAGCAAACTATAGCTCCCAAGAACAGTCCTGAGGGTGAACAAGACATTTTAGGCCCCCATACCGCTCTCATCCAGAACTCGTCAAGGTGCCCACTCTCCCCGTTGATCTTTCCCCTATCATGGAACCATTTGCCCAACGAATCTGCAGTAACACCTCCATTGCAGGGATGATAGTAAAGGGCGATCATTATAAAATCTCTCTCTGTGGACGATATAATGCTCTCTCTTACTGCCAGTCCTCCTTACCGGAGGCTCTGGTGGAGTTGGAATGCTTTGAAAAAGTGGCGAGCTTCACAGTTAACTATGCTGAATCTGGAGCCCTCGGGTGGGATTAACTGTAGAAGTGATACATTGTTTTTTTTAAACTTTATTTCTCACTGACCGTTACATCATATCTATGCAATTTGCATTCAATCAATTACAGAGTGACTTAAAATGGTTTATGAACACAGTACCATGGATGGCATCATTGGCATGTATCAAGAGCATCAGTCCCTGTCATTGCCGAGGGCTCTTTGTGGATGTCCGCTAGATAGCAGCGGAATGGGGCCCATATGTCTTTTGTCCTGCTCGTGGCCCCGACCCCCGCAACATTGCTTTCTTCACACTCATAGAAATACATCGAGTCCTTAAGCCATGCCTGGATCTTGGGCGCCACTCTCGCCTTCCAGGTCCTGAGAATGTTTCGTTTAGCCACCGCCACAGAAAAGAGCCTATGCATCTTGATTGGTACTCTACCTATATCCCCTAGTAGATATTTCAGTGGGGTGGCAGGAATGTGGGTATCCAGTATCTCACTGAGTGTGTTGGCCACCTCCTCCCAGAAGTGACGGATGGCAGGCCAGTACCAATACATAAGTATGGAGTTGGCATTCAGGGTTTTACACTTGGGGCATAATTCCTGTTTAGCCAGATTAAATTTCTTGACTTTCCCAGGGGTGATGTGTAGATGGTTTAAGATTTTGAATTGTACTAATCGGAAATTAGCATTGAGGGAAATTGATTTAGTGAGCAGGCAATATTTAGCCCATTCCGTATCATCTATTGTTATATCTAGGTCTCTTTCCCATTTTGTTTTCATCGCGTTTGAGGAAGGGGGAGTGGGATTGTACCATATTGTATATCATCGATATGCCCCCCTTGAACCTTTTTTGTGTCATAATGCTAAGTATGAATGGACGGGGGGGGCGGTTCGGCCGGGAATGTGGGCCATCTGCGTCTGCATACCGCTTTAAGGCAGTGATATTGTAGAGTTATGGTGAGTCCAGACCAAACTGTTCCTTGTACCTCCTCCAGTTTTACAAACGTACCGCCCAGTAACATATCTCCCATTGCCAGTTACTTTGCGGGATCCCATACTCTTTGCAGCATTGTATCCAATGTGGGTGCAATATCAGGGTAGTGCCAGAGAGGGCAGCTGGCACTTTATGGCTCTGTACATCCTATTTTACGGAACAGTGTGGCCCAGGCCCGTACCATGCAGACCATTGGTTCAACTTCCCCTGCGCTCCTACACGTCTTTGTGAATATCATAGAGCGTAAGTTAATGAGGGCGGCGGTGTGTTTCTCAGCCTGTATGTGGATGTAATTTTCTGTGTTCTGGAACCAGTATTTAGTGAATTGTGTTTGTGTGTCATGATAATAAAGTTCAAAATCTGGGGCAGCTAAGCCGCCTGTGTCGTATTCTTCACATATTTTAGGCCAGTTCATTCTTACTGCCCACCCCCATACAAAATTAGAGGAGAGCCTCTGTACCCCATCAAAGAACATTCGTCCAGGCCATATCGGGATGTTATTAAACAGGTATAGGAGTTTCGGTACTACGACCATCTTCAACATGGCAATGCGGCCATACATTGAAATCGGGAGTTTGTTCCACAGTTTTAGGTTGGTCTCAAGCTGTACTATGTATGTTTCGTAATTGGTGGTATACAGGGTCTGTCTGTCAGTGGCCACTATAACCCCCAGGTATCGGGCTGAGCATGGGGACCACCGGAGGTCTGTCATGGCGTTTGACTGTATGGTCCCTTGTGTCAGTGGGATGATTTCAGACTTAGCCTGGTTGATTTTGTACCCAAAGTATTTAGCAAATTCTTTTACGTCTTGCATTACCGGAGCCAGGTTAATTTCAGGGTTTCTAATGTATAGTAGGGTGTCATCTGCATAAAGCGAGATTTATTGGGGGGACCACGAATCCACACCCCTCGACATGTGTGTCTGTGTCTGAGGAGCACTGCCATACCCTCGATGGTGAGGGCCAAGATGAGGGGGGATAATGGACATCACTGACGTGTGCCTCTGTGTAGCGGGAACCCAGGTGATATGGTGTGATTTGTTCTTATTCTAGCACTGGGATCTTAATATAGTAAACAAATAAAGCCAAGGAACCCTGGCCCGAAGACCAGTCGCTCCAGTATTGCATAAATGTATTTCCAGGATACAGAGTCAAATACTTTTTCAGCATCAAGTGAAATCGCTATCACCTTTGCTTTGGGATCTATCTGGGATATTATAGCCAACAGCCTGCGTAAATGTAGGGAGGTGGATCTCGTGGGTATGAAACCAGACTGTTTGGTGTGTACCAGTTTATTCAAATGAACTAACAATCTATTCGCAATGGCTTTCATGAAAATGTTGGTGTCTGTGTTTATTAAAGATAAGGGGCGGTATGATGTGCGTTCGTGTGGGGGTTTATGTGGCTTGAGCCTGACTGTTATAATCACTTCCCTCATGGACATGGGTAGTGTGCCGATTGATAAAACCTCCTCCCAGATCTCCATGAATCTAGGGGCCATATACCATTTATACAAGTCTGCCGGGAGACCATCGGGTCCGGGAGCTTTCCCTGCTACCAGGTCCTTTATTGCCTGTCCGACTTACTCCAATGTGAGGGGGAGAACCAAAATTTCTCTTTCTTCTCATTCTAGTGTGGGGAGCGGGAATTAATCCATGTACTGTTCAAGCTCACTTATTGACACCTGGTCTGAGTTTTCTACTGTGTAGAAGTCTAAGAAAACTCTTTTAATCTTTTCGGCGTCCATATAAACTGACTTGTCGGCTCCCACAATACTTGATATTGGTCTATACCCGTGTTCTGGCTTGATTAGCGGGGCCAGGGTCTTACTCACCTTATTACCCTCTCCATACCGCCTGGCCCTCATTGGGTGTGTGATGTATAACATTTCTCAGTCTGCAAGGTCCCTGTATTTCTTTAGCTGCTCTTGTAGCGGCTTGAGAGTTTCAGCCCCCAGTGATTGTGCATGTGCATTTTCAAGGGAACGCAGGTTGAGCTCTGTAGGGGGTAGTTAAAATATTCCCATACGGTGGTCACAGATCCCACTGAACCCATGTTGCGGTCAAGGTATTCTGTGATATCCACCCTCAGGGGTTCAATGATGGCCTCGTCACGCAGCACGGCTGGTGGCATTTGCCACAGCCTTGGGTCCTGTTCTGGGTCGGCCATGGCCAGTTCCAACAGTACGGGTGAATGGTCCGACAGTGTTCGTGGGAGGATGGTGCATTCCTTTACCTGAGGTATGTATTCTGGGGAGCATAGCCAGTAGTCTATACGTGAGCTATAATTATGTAGCAGGGAGTGGAAAGTGTACTCCTCCAGGTTGGGATGCAGTTCTCGCCATGCGTCCATAAGAGGCAATATGGACATAGCCTGCAGTATTGTCAATGCCGCTTTGGTGTGCGCCCTGGGGTTTCTGGTTGTTCTGTCTATCTGCAGGTTCAGGGTTGTGTTCAGGCCCCCCGCCCCACATAACTTTGCCGTCGCCCACTGGTGATATCTGTATGATGATGTGGAGGTAAAAGTCAGGGTCGTCTGTATTTGGGCCATATGTATTGGCCAGTATTACCTCTTGGTTCCGCAGAGAGCCCCATATAATTACGTAGCGTCCCCCAGAGTCCACCATGGATCTAGTGAGTTGGAACCCTATATGTTAGTGTATGAGGGTCAGCACCCCCCCTGGACTGTGTAGAGTATTCTGTACCCACTTGTAATGGGCCCCATTCCCGAGCAAATGATTCTACTACCTCTGTATGGCATACATTTCCTGTAGCAATAGGATATCAATCTTATGCATCTAAGTATATGCCAGAATTTTCCGTGCTTTAATAGGATTGGCTAGCCCTCTAATGTTCCAGGTGAAGAGCTTAACCGTACAGTTCAGCCCGGCCACTGCCATCTAATGAATGTAGGTGCATATTTATTCATCCTGTTAAACACTCTTCACATTTTGTATTCTACCCACCGTCAGCTTTTTCAATTAACCAACCAACCCCCAATCCTCCTTATCCTCCCCTCCCACCCTCACCATCTCCCCAACTGGACAGTATATCCCCTCAACTTCCTTGTCTGCAACAGTGCGTGGCTCTGTGTGGACACAACAGGTAGCAACAAAACTCTGCCTGCAGGAGCAGCATCATATGGCTCAGGCGGAATGAAAGACCCTCATGTTGCGTTTGCCCTAAGGGCTATGCGAGTTTGAGCTCTATAATTTATTGTAGCAATTAGAAGCAACTGTCAGCCGTTATTCGGTAAAGCCGGGATGTTCTGTTCGATGTACGACATGGCCTCCTCCGGTGTTTCAAAGAAATGGGCCCTACCCGCGTGTTGCAAACAGAGCTTAGCTGGAAACAGCATGGCATATGGTAACTTCCTATCTCCGAGCACCTTCTTGACGTGATCATATGTGCGCCAGGCTGCCGCCGCCCCATTCGAGAAGTCAGGCTAGATGTGGATTTGGATCGAATCATAAGACAAGGAGCCCTTTTCTCATGACTAATGGAATATTAAGTCCCGGTCGCGTTAATTAGGCGAGCGATGATTGGGACGTTTATGGGTTTCTTGGCCATGCCCCTACTCGGATATTGTTGCGGCGTGACCTGGATTCTAGGTCCTCCCATTTGACCTGCACCGCTTTTAGACTTTTTTTAATGTCCTCAATGTCTTTGCTGTGTGTGGCAGCTGTGTCCTCCAGCGCACTCACCCTAGTCTCTGCCTCCGTGACCCTGGCATTCACCTTCTGCAAGTCGGCTCTGATGAGACTATGTTGCTGCCAATGTCGCCAAGCTTTGTTGTTCACTGCTGAAAAGCCTGCCTGTAGTACTGCCATGTATGAATCCATGTTCATTTCTGTGTGGGCTTGGCTGGTCGTTGGGGTGGTCCATTGGGTCCCCTCAGTTTCCTCCTGGGTATGCCTACTTGTGTAGGCATTCATGGGGCTCGTCTTGTTTTCCTTTGTACCCTGTCTCATGTCAACTCAAGGTGGTCCGGCTGTCTTTTATGGTAGTACATAGTGTGTGCCTGCTTGCTGCTGATCTACCTATCACTTCACCACTGTGCATTGGATGGGGGCGGTCTGTTGGCCCTGCTTTGTTCCTCCACTGGGGGCTTATGTTACTATAGAAGCAGTCCCCCCTCCGCATTCCAATAGTGGCAGTATCCTAATGTGTTAAGTCCTCTTGTGCACTTGCAGCTATGCCCTGCGCCCACTCCTTGCGGGCCTGTGATCTGGACCTGTAGTAAAGTGCTGCTACTCGTGTTAGTGCCGACTGTGCCTGCCTGGTGCCACCATGCAGGCTCCTTATGCCGTCTCCATCCTGCTTTCAGGCCGGGTGCCCAAATGTTGTAGGGCCTGTCCCTTGCTGTGTCGAGCTGTTACCAGTGTGTTTTTTAAGGCAGATTCCTTCTTGCTGTTAATGCTGCGTCCCGTGCTTTTGTCGGATGAGGCTTTCACTCTGGTGACAGAGGGGGTGAGTTGTTGCGCTCCCCGGTGTCTGTATCACTCCACCAGCAGTCTCTCTGCTGCACTGCCCCGGACCTCGAATGGTCTCTGTGAGGACCCGAGGGGGCCGGTGTTTTCAGGCTTTGGTTTTCTCCCAGGCAACACAGGTCAATGTTTTAAACGGCAAGCCCAAGTTCTGTTTAGTGAATGACGCTCAAAGTTTGCCTCGTCTGCTAGCGTATTATCCCTGCCAGGGATCCCGCTCCAGTTTCCCGGGTATTTAAGCTGTTAGTTTATGGTCCACATCCCCCTGCCCGACTGTCTTCACTCTGTGGGTGGGTTCTCCCGCCCCGATTATCGTTCACAGTGCCCGGTTGCTTCAGATGGGGCTGTGGCCAACACGCACTTTTTGCAGCCGGAGTTCGGGCGTTGCTTTGCCTGCTGTCAGTTGCCTCGTATTTCTGCCCGCAGCTGCTCGTTTCTCAGGGTGTGCGTTAAACGACCATGAGCTCCTCTCTACTTGGGTCGGGACCTCTGTGTGCCTTGTGCTGCCCTGCTTGACATTTGCCTTTGTACGGCGATCCACGGTCGCGTTGGGTTCTAGGCAATGCAGTTCAGCACCAAATGTGTCCACTAATGCACCCAGTGTTGTTGATTCATAATCTGTGCTTCAGTTCTGCAGAGGCTCATTCATTCTGCAGAATGTTGCTGGAGGATTTAGGACATGCGGAGCTCGGAACTTAAGCGGCCATCTTTGTCGGCTTACCACAGCGCCCCCAGAAGTGATCAATTCTCTCTGAAGCACTTGCCCATTGGAATGGAGTACCAAGTCAACTAAATACCTGCGGGTCTGCATAGTAGTAAACCCAAAAGACGTATGTGTGGCTAATTTCCCCAGTCTCTTTGGTGACTTGGAAACCAACCTTAAGAGATGAACAGCCCAAGAGATCTCTTATGTGGAGGATCATGGCGTGTGAAATTCATATGCTTCCCAGATTCCTGTATCTTTGCTCGGGACTCCCAGTGGAAATCCCCCTGAAATCACTCCGCCAATTACAAAGACAGGTCTCCCGGTTCGTTTGGAAAGGGGGGAAGACGCGAATACCAAAGAAGGGGATAATGGGTGATGCCAAATGGAGAGGGATGGGAGTACCTAATCTCCGTAACTACTATGCCACAACACAATTGGCAAATATGCTTGCTTGGGGCACTCACGCAACCCCACAAAAAGGGTGACTATCGGGCAATCTAGGCTTCATCCCACCCCTCAGCTCTCTGCCACATACTGCACAGTCAGCGCGTAAAAGCTGGGCAAATCTCATCTCCTCCACCAAAATCTCTGAGAATTTGCGATTGGGCATTAAAAAGAAAAGGGACCCCCAAGGGCATAAGCCCTCTCTCACCAGTTATTCAGAACCCAGACTTTACCCCAGGTATAAGTCTGACTAATTTTAGGAACTGGATCCGGGGAGGGTTACTCAAGTTCTCACAACTCTTTGATAATGGCTCGGCACTTACCTTCGAAAGGTGCAAAGAAAGGGTCACCCTGATGGAATCGGACAGATTTTCTTACACACAAATCTGCCACTGGATTACCCACCCACTCATTAAGCAAGGGGCCACATGGGAATTTAACTCTGTAGAACTCACGCTGCAGGGGGGCTCTCACGGAGGGAACATCTCAAGGCTATATAAGCTGCTGCAGGATGATATGCTGACCACCCGAACCTAAATACATGGCACTCTGGGAAGCCAACATAAGTCATCCCATAGAAGACCAAACATGGGTGGCTATTAGGTGCAGAAACAAAGCTTCCTCCAGATGCGTGACTAAGAGAATGCGCCCTCAAACTAACATGCCGTGGTACTTTCCTCCAGTACGCCTGCACCACTTTGTCAAGTAACTGGACCCCATGTGTTGGAGGAAATGCAGGATGCGTGGTTCCTACTTCCACATGTGGTGGGACTGCCCGGTGGCGGGATCTTTCGGGGAAGCAATATTCAAGGCCATTGAGGTCATTACCCATGTAGCCCTGCCAATGGAACCGCAGGTAATACTGTTAGGGAACCCACGCCGGGAGAGTCTCTCAAAAATTGGAACCACAGCTAAGCTAATCACTCATTTCCATCTAGCTATGAAAATCACACTCCCCCGCAGATGGAAATCACAAGAGGGTCCACTGTTACAACTCTGGTGGATTAAGATCTGGGACATCTTAGTAGTGGAACAGGTCACAGCAGCTAAGGAGGGAACCCTTCACCGCTTCCCAAATATTTGGGCACCAATCCTGGACTATGAGCAACACTGCCCGACCCAGACTCATCGACCACAGATAGTGAAACTCTTCCTATGGACAGCCTAGCATGGGCTACCCGTCCCTATCCCCCTTCTCCCATCCACCACCATACCTCCCTTCTCATCCCCCAAGTCCGCAACGGAACGCTCTCGCCCAGTGATGGAGTCTGGAGGAGCAGTGAACGGGTAAGATTAAGCGGGAGGGTGTAGACTCCTAGCTACCATATAGCGAAATTGATGCCAAGGTTCACCACCATCATTGATGTATAATGCAACCCTTTAAATAAAGGTTTGGAGGCAGTGGTGGGGTCAGGTTGGACGGCTAGGGTAGAGGGTAAGGGGAGCACCCTCTTTAGCAAATAAGTACAGTTTAAGCAGTGATTTGAAGCAATCCACTGTTGGGTTGGCTTTGATTGTTATGGGCAGCGGGTTCCAGTGGAGCGGGGCAAGAAGGGAGAAAGAGTTTAAGCGAGAGGAGGCACACACATAGTACGAGTGCAGAGGAAGATGGGAGGGAACAAGATGGTGAGTAAACTGAGGTACATTTGAGCAAGACCATTGGCAGCTTTGTAGACTAGGAGAAGGAACTTGACAAGGAAGTAGTTGTGCATGGAGAGCCAACCAGCATATTGCTGGTGGGTGGAAGGTGAGAAGGATATGGGTAGGCTGTAGGGAGCGTGGATAGCAGAGCTGAAGACTTTGTCTAGATGGAGTAAGGAGTAGATAGGAAGGCCAAGGGGTAGGATTGAGCAATAGCCAAGTTTGCTGAGCATAAGAGTGATTACCGTTTGTGTAGAGTAGTTTGTAAGAAAAGGACAACTTTTCTGAATGTTGAGGATGTTAATACGAGCAGCAGAGGCAGTGGATCGCAAGCCTTGGGTGAGGGAGCAAGAAGATCAGGTAGGAAGGAGGTAGATGAGGGGAGGGCAGGGATGGCATTGGAAGCTGGGAGAAAAATAACTTCTGTTTTTTGAAGAGTTCAGCATGAGGCAGCGGAGACCCATCCAGTGACAAATTACAATGGGACAGTTCATAATCGGTCTCAGAGGTTCTATGCAAAAATGTCCCCAGAAAAATGTGGTCCTGTGAAAATGTAGCCGCAAAAAGTAGTTTTTAAACAATTTAGTAATTCTATACAATCAACGCAAAGTGTAAAAATGTTGTTAGTAATAAGGTCGCCAAAAAACTATTTTTAAATACACAAAAGTACAAGACTGTAACCGTAACAGTGAGGAGGGTTGGTAGTGTCAAAAGTGGGAGAAAGTCCCAAACGGATGAGTATAAAAGAGAGTTTGGAGTGGTAAGGATTTGAGAAAAAGTTGGAGACATACACGGGTACAGGTTCGGTGGAGTATTTAACTACAGAAGTCAGATTGAAGTGAATCTTCAATGCCAATATCCTCAAGGTACCTAGTGATCAGGTCAGAGGGGGACAGAGGGAGGGCTTAGGAGGGAGAGAGCAGAGGGCTGCAAGAGTCACAAGTTTTGGAGATTTAAGAGGAAAGTAGTGAGCAAAGTCCTTAGCAGAAAGGGAGGAGGCAAGGAATATTGGCTTTGGCGGTGTGAGAAAAGATTGGAGGGTAGATGCTAGTTTGCAGGATTAATTGCGAAGGGAGGAGGTTAGATTTGTGAAGTAATTAATAATTACAATTGTTCTTTTATACCATGCTTAATACCAGCGAGTGGTTTCTAAGCACGGGATCGGGATTCAAACCTGTGTTGCGCTACGTTGTCTTGCTTCCAAGATAAACGCGTTGCCCCGAGCTATCCTTCCTCCCTGGTAGAATGGTTGGGCAGAGTTCAGTGCAGAGGTTAGGGCAGCAAGGGAATTGTAGAGTAGGATCAGGATAGGTATTTGTAATTTGCACCAGTGTCGTAGGTCTCAGCACATATTTGTTTTGAGGGTCGGTCTCAGAGGCTGCTTATTTTGGTCTGCAGAAGAATCAGAAGTTGTACTGTAGTAACAAAAAAGGGGTGGCTGTGCTGTATGGACTTCAAGCAAAAGGGAGATTTGCTGACACCTGGATGAGGTGGAATCTAGAATGGGAAGGTACTCATTTTGCAAGATGTTCTTTAGCATGTACAGCGTGAAGGAATTCTAAAAAGGACAGTTGCTGGAATTTAAGTCTCTGGGTGGCTGACGCATGGTTTAGCTCTGTACTACCAATTCTCTCTATAAAACCTGATGCCAACCAATTTACTAAGCTGGGGAGCTTTCTTCACAACAACCACAAGGCAACCAATTCTTCAAAATACGGGCTTCTTCAGTAGGACATCCACCAATGTGGTGCATCTAACTGCATGCACAAAATGTCTGCCTGGGATTTTCTATGTTGGTGAAATAAGGCTGACACTCAGGCAAAGGAATAGTGACATTTTTCCACCCCATAACATGACATCAAGTATATAAGCGCCAGGCTATTATTGAAGTCTATGTAAAAAGGATGAGTATACTCGTCCTTGGCACTTAAGGGGTTAATGGAAACCTCAAACACATTTACAGAAAAACATTTTAATGTAAGATGATGCTAGTCTTCCGTACACTACAAACTGGATAGAGTATTGGGATTTTATGTCACACTATCAAACACGGATTTATATTTTTTCTGACTGCCCACCAAACTTGAGACGTCACAAAATAAACTGGGGGAAAACGGTACCTCCTTGCCTCATATTCCCAGGTAACTACTTTTTCCTGCTCTAAATCGATCAAACATCACTCTCCCCCACAATAAGAGCAGACTTATTATTATGCACATTCTCAACAACAGGACAAGTCACATCCCACTAGCACCCGATTGTGGGTAGCTTGACTACAGCATTTCACACCTATGTGTAACTAATCTAAAACCAAAGGTTCCTCCAACACACACTGAAATGCCGCCGAAATGAAAGGATAAAAAAACATTTAACAGTATCCCTCCTTCTGCCCCCCAAATTTCGACTCCCTCTTAGATTCCATGAAGTGCTAGGCTGCCTCTTCTCCCCATGTTAACTTGTAAATCAACCTGCTAGTCCCCATGTAGATCAATTGTCCATCGCTTGTTCTCTCTTGTATATAATTATGTCTGCAAGGCAGCTGCATTTTACACCCCGTTGTAAATATAAACTATACCTACGGCTTCTTCACACATGTAAAATGCTATTGCGATTAATGAGTAAACAAGAAACTAAACCGTACTATTTATTGTTTTTAACAAATTCATATTTCCCTCTTACATACTATAACATGCAACATGACAACATTTGCACCGTTCCTATGTTCTTTTGTACTAAAACTGTTTGGCCATAAAATGAAAGGGTTTGTTTCAATTCTACCTTTGCTGCCTGGGACTATACCCTGGAGTTCTAGAAAGCTAGCCGACAGAAATATATAGAGTGAACCTAAGAAAGTTGTCATTTCTGCAAGAGCCTGTGTTTATTGCTTTTTTTCCATTACAAAAAAAACCTCAATCTTGAAACAAAACAGTACTTGGCATCACATAACATTGTACACTACGAAAAATATGGTTACGATATCACTATAATGTTATGTACATTTCATACAAGAATGGATCGCCTTATGTACATTTCATACAAGAATGGATCGCCATATGCATCGTTAAGATCAGTGTGCATAGGTCAATATTACCGAATTACTGTGAATGCATGCAGACGTCCATGACCAAATGATAATGATGTGTTATTATATAGCACTTATGCTTAAGCGCTGTATATAGATAAAATATACACCGAATATCACCCAACCTGTGTTGGTACTCATTTATCGACCTCAGAAGGATGAAAGGCTGAGTTCAGGTGTTTAAGAACAGACTAAATCAGTGACTCACCCCTGAAGTGTGCCTGAAATAAACCTTCAATGAGTCTAGCAATTATTGTGTAGAATTCCAGAAAGACACATGATTTGGTATTCCTATTCCTTCTTATTTAGGGTCAGTGCTGAAAGTGTTAGACTTGTGGCACTCCTGTTCTTATTTTTCTTCTTCTTTTTAAGGGGCCTGAACAAGAAAGCCAGCCACGAGCCACATGGTGCTGGTCACAGCGCAGGAGCTTGCATTACTGAGGTCGCAAAGGAGAACACAGAGGTCGTAAGGGAGACCTCAGAAGTCGCAGTTGCGACCTCTGGCGACCCCTAAATGACATACCTGCCTGTAGCGGGTCAGGTTGTTGTACGAAAGACCTATAGCTAAGGTCTGGTTCAAGAGTAGGACATCTAAGCCCTTTCTGCTGAGAGGTATGCGACAGGGCTGTTATCTTTCTCCATCACTGTTTATGTTGGCCATCAAACCCCTGGTATTGTGGATTCTGGGAGACCTTCTCATGAAGGGATTAGTGTGGCCGCCAGGGCAGGAAGTTTGTGTGTCACTATATGCGGACGACCTGTTGAATGTGAGAGAACCCCATAGGTCAATACCCAGGATAATGGAGATTTTACAAATATATGGACAACATGGTGGTCTTCTGGTTAACTGGAACAAATCCATTCTTTTTCCAGTGCAAGGGAGGCATTTGGCAGTCCCCAGCACCTATCCACTTAGGGTAACGTCGAATTGTTAAAATATCTGGGCATTCAGATCTGTCGGGACTCCACGACTTTCCTGGAACATAATCTGAAACCAGTGACTGATCGGTTCACAGCGGATACCAAATTATGGTCTGCTCTGTCTGTGTCCCTGATTGGAAGGCCCGGGAGAGATCAGAGCAGCTCCTATTCCATGTCAGCCCGACCCATGTCCCAGCCCTAAGAGAGGAACATACGGCAGGACCGACAGACCACAAGAACAGGGGCCGACCCATACTCAAGAAATCCAGGGCTCTTTCACAGGAAAACCTGAAACACCACTGCGTCCAGAGCCGGACTGCACTCATTGGCGGTGCTCCAGGATCAGGACAGGGAATCCCCCCAACCACACTAATACACACGCCATTGTCAGCTGGTACGGTGAGAATTATAAAATCTGTTTGGAGCAGTGCCAGAGGACCTGAGCCTCCTAGAGAACCATCACACTGAGGAAGGCCACTGTCAAGAACCTCCCCTTTGCCTCGCTCTGTGCTGTTCGGAGTCACAATTGCTCTACTCGTGCCGATTCTAGTGCCTCCTCTAATTCCTTCTATCCTGCCCATTCCCGAGACAGAGTGTTTGCTGGAGTGGGTATATATGGGGGTTGAGGGACTGTGGCTCATGTGGACACATAGGTTGGGTTAGTGTACCCCATACCTGGGAGCGCTGTCAATGGATATATCCCCTTGTATTCTGTTCATGTTCCATCTGCTCCTGCTGGTTTGTCCCCTTCATGAGTGTTCTGTGTCCCTCTCTCATTGGAGTCTTCCACGTCCTCAATCATCTTCCCTAAATCTGTAACGGTTTACGCTTGCACTTTGCTGCTAGAAATATAGTCATATGCTTACTATGGGTGCCCTGCTGTTAGGCTCACCTGGTTCCATGGGGGCGCCATCCAGCAGTTGGGGTTCAGATGTCCCTCCTTGCGATGCCCAGATGCGACTAGCGGAAGAGTTCTGCCTAGGATACAGGTAAGGTCTGTTCAGGACTGGGCAACCAGGGTAAACAGCCTCCCACCTCCCTGTAGGTCTGCGACCCTTCTGGACTTCTCCTCACCTTGTTTTAGATGTTGGCAGGTTCTCCGTCCTGCTGTCTTGGCAGGGGCGCTTTGTGTTTGGTGGGCAATGGCGATCGAGTTGCTTCACTGATGCCGGCCCGTCTTGAGTCTTTCAGGTAGGTCTTATTGCTGTGAATATTGCTGTTCTTGCATGCCTTTTAAACAATGTCTTTTTCTTCCTAGGTACGTGGAAGTCCAATATGTGGCAAGGCGGAATCTGTGTTTCGCCGGTAAGTATGGACGTTTTTGGAGCGCCTTGATGCAGTGAGTCGGCGCTATGCGCTGCACTTAAGATGCCTTGCCTTTGCTAACCTGTTATCTTTTCCTCTCCACAGGTCATGGTACTCGGCCGGAGTATGGAATTCCCCTAGTGATGCTGATTAGGGAGCGGCTGGCGAGGTAAGCCTTTCGGCATAGTTCGTTAATTGCACAATGTCTAATGCCTTGTTTCTTCTCTTTTACAGGTCCGTCGATCCGAAGCAGCGCTGGATGATGGTCGGGAGAGCTGCGGACCACTGACGATGAAGTTCAGGTAAGCTGCTGCCTTTTCTCACAATGTCTTCTCCTTTCCTTTGCAGGTGCTGTTCTCCCGAGGTTCGTGGCTGAAACTGAACACGGTGAGCGTTACGTTGCAGAAATGCAAACTAACGCGAAGCTTGTCAGTCTATTCGGGTGTGGTTTAAATAGCTTCAAGAAAGAATTCCAGGTAAAATAGTCCCCATGGTACACACTCAAAAACACTACACTGCAAGCCTGGTTTCAAGGAGCCAGGTTATGAGGGTGCCTCCACATGACTGGCATTAATGAAAAGTAGTTCCCAAGCACAAGTCCATATTCAAACATGAGCCTGGCGCCAAAGGTGCCAGGACTGGCCCCAAGAAGGCCTAGGCTGCAATTTCTTGGGTTTAGTGGGGACTGGAATCAAGACTCTCCCTGGCCCATAGGTTGGTCAGGGGGTCTACAGAGTGTGGGTCGTGGCACCCGCTCTGGCCATAAGCGGGGCATCCCCCCTCGTGTTTGTCACCCACTGCTTATGGTATTTCTCAATGTTCTCCCGGTACAAGAGCAAGGCCTTGTACATGTACCTTAGAGGTATCTCCCCTCCGATTGCAGCAATGTAGGCGCTGTAAAGCATCCCTACGCTTCTAATTGTGCGCTGCGCACGTTGCAAATGTCACATCCAAAGAATCACTTTAGTCGTTCCCTCCTCCCCGTCAGCCCACGTTACTCCCCCCCCCTCTCCTTGACTCCAGGCACTCAAAACAAGCCGCTATTCACACAACGCCCCTCCTTGGGCCTACATAACAAAAACACGAAAACAATAAGCTAAAATAACAACCACTACTGTATCCAAGCCCACTAATTATGTGGGGCTCCTTTGTATTTACTTTTCCCCCATTACACAATATAAGTGATACCACCTTCTCCCATCACCTGGGGAGGCTCCCTACACTCCTGTTTTCATTTCTGTAATATACTCCTTAAAAAATCAATAATAGATTCCAAGATGGCGGCCGGCAGAGGACGACGTGTGTGTTCGTCTCACCCACCGGGCTGCAATAAAAGCATTAAATAAAGCAACGTGGAACAGAATGAAGAAAATCCCCTCTGCCCCAGAAAAAAGAGGTGGACTGGGGCTCAATCAGGCATTCAGCGATAGCAAACGCACAGAAGGAAAATCGCTAAGATCCCAGCGGAAGTTTGGGCAATCAAGCCTCGTAATAAGGAAGTCCCGGGCAGGAGAAAAGAGAAAACACCCTAGCCCAGGGTAGCAGAGAAGACACCCCCCTTGTCATGATGCCCGCTCCCGGGGAGCCGGTTCAAGCCCGGCGTCCCGGAAAGCGGACATCCAGTCCCCAAGGAAGGACCCAGCAACCCCATATAGGGGCCCTTTGGACAGTGTCCAGGCGCCTATGGCGCCAGGCTCATAAAAGACATCAGTCCTGGCGCCATAGGTGCCAGGCTCATTATGGGAATGCTTGGGTGCACTTACCTGATGCAGACCATGCTGCAGGATCCCGGCCTCCTTGAGGCCTGAAAGGAACTACTTTACCTGTGGGACTACTTTAGCATCCGGGCGTGGTCGGGGAAGGATACATACCTGATTGGAGGAAGGATACATACCTGGAACTTCTTCCAAGGCTATTTAAACCCCACCCGAACAGCCACACGTGCTTCGCGTTGTTCTGCATCTAGCAGCTGGACGCTCACTGTGTCTGCTCCTGCATCCTGACTTCTGCCACGCCTGCCAGCATCCTGGATCACCTGCAAAGGAAGAGAAGAAGAGAACAGAAGAAGGAAAAGTCCTTACCTGCTAAATCCGCATCCCGGAGACATCTCGCCGACAATTCTGAAAAGGAAGACTTTAATTTAAAAGCTCATCGCGTCGATCGCTGCAGCGCCGCATTCCACTCACCTTCACAGGGCGCCTCCATGTTCAGCAGCGATCATCCGGATTCGCATTCACGCCCCAGCGCCTAGGGAGAAAAACACCAGAACAAAAGGTGAGAGAGAGAAGGGAATAAGGAAAGCTAAATCTCCATGTTAAGACTTACCTGTTGATTCATTCCCTCTTCATTTCGGGTCCGCGCCGCATCCTGGCATTTCCGGACCCCGGCCCCTAAGGGGAAAAAAAGACATCAGCATTAATGAGCGAATGAAAAGACATTACCAAAAAACACTCATTAAAGACTTACCTGATTTCTACAAGGATTTCACCTCTCATCTCGGGTCGGTGCCTGTTCCCCGGCATTCCGTACCCCAGCCCCTATGGGGAAAAAGACACTAGCATTAGTACATTAATGCATGGACACAAGGGGAACCTCTTATCAAAAAACTTACCTGGAAGCCAAGCAAGTTTGGTTCTCACCAATCCGAAAATCCAGTGAAGTAACTGGATACCAACGTGCCCCTGCATCAGAAGCAGGATGGAGAGCTTGTCCTTCCAGACCCTAAGGTGAGACGCTACAAGAAATCACAGAAGGGTTTCAAGGAGGGTGAGAGGGGAAAGTGGGAGGCCGATTGCATTACCCCGCAGACAGTTAATCCCCTATTTTCGCCAACAGAAGGATACTTCTGCGAGCCTGACAAGCCAGATTTGGGGGCCCGGTCCAGTCCGTCTTCCGAACCCTGCGCATCACCTTAGAAGAGGTCACAGCAGCGCGAACCAGGCCAGCGCCTCCGTGGGAGTCAGGTGAGCGTAACAGAACGCGAAGCCTTCCTACAAATTCCCACCCAGGCGCTATGGAAAGTTCTGAGACTGATCAGTTGGTCCAATTACTGGGGGAATTACGGGCCGAAGTACATGCCGCTCGTCAAGAGACTATTGCCCTCAGGAGGGAATTAATAATATCAAAGGAAAGAACTGATGACCTGGCCAGACAGCTTTTGCTAGGTCAAGCTGGGCAAACTCCTCTACCCGGTTCCGGAGGGAACCCCGCTCCTGTGGTTTCCAGTAACCCTGTGCAGATTAATCTACCTGGAAATATGCCGCTGGCCCCACCCGAATGCTTTGCTGGGGACCCCAAACGATTCGCCGTATTCATGAATCAGTGTCGTTTGTACTTCCTATGCAGACCTGGGGCCTTCCCTAATGATCAGACCAAGGTAGCCTTTGTATTGTCATATCTCAGCGGCTGCGCTGCCGATTGGTCAGTTCCACTGGTTACTCAAGATGACCCGATTCTCCGCGATTTTCAAAGGTTTCAAGCAAGCTTGGAAAGGTTATTTGCTCGACACTCTCAGGGGCAGGCTCTGGATGACGAACTTCTATCCCTGCGACAGGGCAATCAGGACCTCCTATCCTATATTGCAACCTTGAATAGACTAATTGTGGAAACGGGATGGCCTGAGGATAAAAGAGTCACGTTGTTTTATCGAGGCCTTCACGGAGAACTTAAAGATGTCTTGGCCCAAGTTGTAAATCCGCCCCAAGAATGCACAGAGTATATAGAATTAGTGGTCCAATTGGATCACAGACTTCAAAACAGAAAAGCAGATCGGTCCAGGTTTGAGACCCGGGTGTTGGTTAAGACCCATGCTAATCCCAAGGGAGTTGATGTCTCTGAGCCTATGCAAATTGGAGGGGTTAAAGGACCCTTAACTCAAAAGGAACGTGAAAGGAGGTGGCAGTTAAAATGATGTCTTTATTGTGGGAATTCTAGACACTTTCTACGAGATTGCCTGGCAAAACCGCCCCGAAAGGCGGTAGGAGCCGCTGATAAAAACCATGAAGACTGTTTTGGGAAACGACTCCGCCCGACAAGTGTAGGGGTCCGCTTGCAGAGCTTGAAAACTAACTCTCAGACCTCGCATTTCATTGTGCCAATGGTTCTCGTAGATCCAGAACAGCCAATGCGGTTGCATGCAATAAAGGCATACATCGATAGTGGGGCTATTGGAAACTATGTGGATCGTGAATTGGTCTCTAGGATTAACCTCCCTCTCCGTCCTAAAACCAGCTAAGATGTCATCACCACAGTCGATGGAACTGAAATTGCCTCTGGACCGGTAACACATTCCACTACTGAGGTGACTCTTATTGGTCCCGACGGCCATCGGGAGGGTGTTGTGTTTGATGTAATCAAGGCTCCACAGTTTCAGGTTATTCTTGGAATCCCTTGGTTAGAGACACATAATCCTCGAATTAATTGTCGAGCTAAGAGAATAACCTTCCCGGATTGTACACAAACCTGCTACCCAGAAAACCTGAAGATTAATCTAGCATCTGTAATCTCTGCCTCCATGCAACTACCTCCGGAATACCAAGACTTTCAGGACGTCTTCCAAAAGGAACAGGCCAACACGTTACCTCCTCACAGATCGTACGAATGCCAAATCGATCTGGTGCCCGGTGCACAACCCCCTTGTAGCAGGATTTATGCCCTTACCGAACCTGAGAATCTGCATTTGAGACAATATTTGGATCAATACCTAGCTAATGGTTTTATTCGACCGTCAAAGTCCCCGGCATCCTCGGCTTTGTTCTTCGTGCCCAAAAAAGAAGACGACCTTAGAACTTTTATCGAAAACCGCGCATTGAACCAGATAACGGTTAAAAACCGTTATCCTCTGCCTTTGATCCCTGAACTCCTTGACCAGGTAAAGGACGCTTGCATATACACCAAGTTAGATCTCCGGGGGGCTTATCATCTGGTACGAGTTAAAGAAGGCGACGAATGGAAAACTGCCTTCCGTACTAAATATGGATTATTCGAGTACCAGGTGATGCCTTTCGGATTGTGTAACGCGCCGGCTGCCTTCCAATACTTCATGAATGATGTCCTTCGGGAACTCATCGATGTTTGTGTTGTCGTATATATCGATGACATTCTGGTGTACTCCTCTTCGGAATCTGATCACAGAAAACACGTCAGGGCAGTACTTGAAAAACTGCGCCAACACAAACTATTTGCTAAATTGGAGGAATGTGTTTTCCATACCACAGAAGTCGAGTTTCTAGGTTTCATCCTGACACCCAAAGGAGTCCGAATGGACTCAAGAAAAGTGGATGCCATCCTCAAATGGCCATCACCTAGCTCAGTAAAAGGGGTTCAAAGCATGCTCGGCTTTGCCAATTTCTATTGCAGGTTTATCCCGGAATTTTCACGCGTGGTACAACCCATTACTGCACTCTTGAGGAAAAATAAACGTTTTGAATGGTCTGAAGAAGCCAAGCAGGCCTTTCAGGATTTAAAAGCTAAGTTTACCTCTGCACCTATATTGAAACACCCGCGTCCAGATCTCCCTTATGTCGTCGAGACTGACGCATCCAGCCTAGCCATGGGAGCTGTCCTGTCCCAAAGAGATCCCGAAACCAACCAACTGCATCCCGTAGCATTTTGGTCCAGAAAATTCTCGGCACCCGAGGTTAATTATGCAATCACGGACAAAGAACTGTTAGCCATTAAGTCCGCTTTTAAAGCCTGGCGGCATTATCTGCTTGGCGCTCGACATACCATCACAGTGATAACTGATCACCGGAATTTACAGTATTTGAAAACCGCCAAGGCTCAGTCATCACGGCAGCTCCGATGGGCTTTGTTTTTCGCTGAATTTGATTTTGTGATTACCTATCGACCTGGCTGCAAGAATGGCAAAGCAGACGCCTTATCCCGAATTGGAATGGGAGAATCTGATACAAACTCAGAACCAGTACCAATAATTCCCGAACAGAGGATTCTAGGCATGACTTCGTTACAGACGCTTGAAGACATTCAAGCCAGAGTGAAACAACTCCTGGACCCTACAACCTTACAGGAATGGATACAAAAGGGATCAGACTTTACCATAGATAATGGTTTACCTTATTACCAAGGACGCTTATTCCTGCCACATAAGGAATTACACAAACTAGTTATTTCCGGTTATCATGATACATTAATAGAGGGACACCCCGGTATTGCCAAGACAGAGGAAAAGGTGAAACGACAATTTTGGTGGCCCTCTTGGCGAAAAGATGTTAAATCTTTTGTGATGTCCTGTGGTGTTTGCGCCCAAAATAAAAGTCAAAAGAAAAGACCAGCCGGTCTCCTTCAACCTCTAGACATACCACCAGCACCCTGGCACACCCTATCAATGGACTTTATTACGGACCTGCCTCCTTGTTCGGGGTACAATACTATTCTGGTAATTGTGGATTTGTTTTCCAAAATGGCTCACTTTATTCCTTTGAAAGGTTTACCTTCAGCTTCTGTCTTAGGCAAAGAATTCCTCGAAAATATTGTTCGGCTACATGGATTCCCATCTATACTAATCTCTGACCGGGGAAGCCAATTCATTTCCCACTTCTGGCGCAAATGTTGTCAAATGGCGCAGATCGACGTAAGATTATCGACCAGTCACCACCCTCAGACCGATGGTCAGACCGAGAGGACAAATCAGACCCTTGAACAGTACTTACGGTGTACGTTACAGCAATCTGAAAGCAACTGGAAAGACATTCTTTGGATAGCCGAATACGCATATAATAATTCGATACACTCTGGAACTGGCCACAGTCCTTTTTATACTTTGTTTGGGCATCACCCTCGAACCTCAAACCTTGACTCACCTCAGAACCTCGGAATGCCTGCAGTAGAACATCTGCATTCTACAATTACCCAAGCCTTCAAAGAGGCAACTACGCATTTACAACAAGCCAAGAGAAAATACAAGGAGAATGCTGATCTACATCGGAGTGAAGCACCTCCGTATCAGATTGGGGATCAAGTGTGGTTAGCTACCAGACATTTACCACTCAAAGGGCCTCGAACTTTTAACCCAAAATATCTGGGACCTTATTCTATTACGGCAATAATTAACCCAGTGGCTGTTAAACTTGATTTACCAGCTAGTATGCGAATTCACCCTGTTTTTCATGTGTCACTTCTGAAACCAGTGGTACCCGGAAACCGACTACTCAAACCTCCAGAACCTATTCTAATAGATGGGGAGCCCGAATTCGAAGTGAAGAACATTTTAGACTCAAAAATGTTTAGGTCAAAACTGTTCTACCTAATTGATTGGAAGGGGTACGGACCTCAAGAGAGGTCGTGGGAACCCAGCGACCATGTGCATGCACCTCGATTAGTCAGGAAATTCCACCGACTCTTCCCAGACAAACCAAAACCCCCGGAGGGAACAACCTTGGGAGGGGCCTTGGGAGGAGTGCTGTCATGATGCCCGCTCCCGGGGAGCCGGTCGTCCCCGAAAGCGGACATCCAGTCCCCAAGGAAGGACCCAGCAACCCCATATAGGGGCCCTTTGGACAGGCTCATAAAAGACATCAGTCCTGGTGCCATAGGCGCCAGGCTCATTATGGGAATGCTTGGGTGCACTTACCTGATGCAGACCATGCTGCAGGATCCCGGCCTCCTTGAGGCCTGAAAGGAACTACTTTACCTGTGGGACTAATTTACCATCCGGGCGTGGTCGGGGAAGGATACATACCTGATTGGAGGAAGGATACATACCTGGAACTTCTTCCAAGGCTATTTAAACCCCACCCGAACAGCCACACGTGCTTCGCGTTGTTCTGCATCTAGCAGCTGGACGCTCACTGTGTCTGCTCCTGCATCCTGACTTCTGCCACGCCTGCCAGCATCCTGGATCACCTGCAAAGGAAGAGAAGAAGAGAACAGAAGAAGGAAAAGTCCTTACCTGCTAAATCCGCATCCCGGAGACATCTTGCCGACAATCCTGAAAAGGAAGACTTTAATTTAAAAGCTCATCGCGTCGATCGCTGCAGCGCCGCATTCCACTCACCTTCACAGGCGCCTCCATGTTCAGCAGCGATCATCCGGATTCGCAGTCACGCCCCAGCGCCTAGGGAGAAAAACACCAGAACAAAAGGTGAGAGAGAGAAGGGAATAAGGAAAGCTAAATCTCCATGTTAAGACTTACCTGTTGATTCATTCCCTCTTCATTTCGGGTCCTCGCCGCATCCTGGCATTTCCGGACCCCGGCCCCTAAGGGGAAAAAAAAGACATTAGCGTTAATGAGCGAATGAAAAGACATTACCAAAAAACGCTCATTAAAGACTTACCTGATTTCTACAAGGATTTCACCTCTCATCTCGGGTCGGTGCCTGTTCCCCGGCATTCCGTACCCCGGCCCCTATGGGGAAAAAGACACTAGCATTAGTACATTAATGCATGGACACAAGGGGAACCTCTTATCAAAAAACTTACCTGGAAGCCAAGCAAGTTTGGTTCTCACCAATCCGAAAATCCAGTGAAGTAACTGGATACCAACGCGCCCCTGCATCAGAAGCAGGATGGAGAGCTTGTCCTTCCAGACCCTAAGGTGAGACGCTACAAGAAATCACAGAAGGGTTTCAAGGAGGGTGAGAGGGGAAAGTGGGAGGCTGATTGCATTACCCCGCAGACAGTTAATCCCCTATTTTCGCCAACAGAAGGATACTTCTGCGAGCCAGACAAGCCAGATTTGGGGGCCCGGTCCAGTCCGTCTTCCGAACCCTGCGCATCACCTTAGAAGAGGTCACAGCAGCACGAACCAGGCCAGCGCCTCCGTGGGAGTCAGGTGAGCGTAACACCCCTAAAGTGGAGTGTGACGAGCCATGTGCCCAGGGGAATAATTAGTGAGGCAGTGGCACCCAACGAAGAAGGAAGAGGGGAAGGTGGCCCAGGAGGGGGAATCCACGGACAAGGCCTGGAGGACACAGGACCAGCAGACAGAGCGGAACCCCGCTGAACAACAGCGGGGCCCGGCAGCTGGAAAAGGCCCACAGATTGGAGGTGAGAACAAAGAGAAGGGGGACCCCACGCAAGGAGCAAAACCAGGGAAGCCCTGGGAAACCTAGGACCATCCGGAAATTGGAAAAGGGCCCCTCCTCAGAGGAGTAGGGATCACTGAGGGGCCAGGCTTCAAAAAGGACTGGTGACACCCTGACAAAATTAAATGTCCCGAAGAAGTTGAAGGGTGACGCAAGCAAGACAGCTACGCAAGCTAGCAACGGGGGGTAGCCAAAGGGAGAGACCCTAACGCGAGACAAAACAGCAGATCACGCTGGTGACCCAACAGACCCCTCAAACAAGGCAAGAACCGAGTATTAAGCAGCTGTGGAGCATGGACAATACAACACACTCGAAGAGTGGAGAGACCAGTCACAACGCACAGACACTAGGGACAAGACCAGAAGGAGCAATGGCGTTACACAAAGAGCTAGTTCAAAGAGTTCCAAGACCAATTCATGGCCTCCTTCCAAACACAATTTGAGACTCTTGAAGAAATTAAACAGTTGGTGCAGGAACTGAGAATTGATATGGCCAAGCTGGAAGAAAGGACTGCCACATTAGAAAAGGTGGTCTAAAATATGGATGACGCACAAAAGAACGAGGAAGCCCTGGAACATCCATCTCATCTTTCACACCATATGGAGATCCAGTGCGAGGACATAGAAAATCGTTTATAAAGATCCAACATCAGGATAAAAAACCTAGCAGAAATTCTGGAAGATAAAAGAGCTGAAAAGCACAGCCCAACAACTGTCAAATGACGCAGAATAAGCGATGCAAATAGATTGCGTGCATCGAGTAGGCCCATGTAGAGCAGAGTCGTGCGCACGTCCAAGGGATGTACTAGTGGCTATAACCTCCTACAGCCAGAAACAACATTCTGTGGAAAGCAAGGACGTCGGGTCAAGTTCGAATAAATGGGGAGGAAGTACAAATATACCAAGACCTTGCACAGTCCACGCTGCAAAAGAAGAGGCGAATGGGCCAAGTGGTGGCATTTTTGGTGATTAATCAAGTAAGATAGAAATTGACGTTTCCGTTCACATGGGAAGGACAGCATCGAATCAGGACATGCAATGAAGGAATGCAGATTCTAAATTTACAAGAGGAAAACTAAGAGGGCAGAGAGAAACAAAGGAGGAGAAAGAGGACGCAGAAAACTGTGACAATGGAAAACAGTGTCAAAAAGGGGAAACGTGGAATCAAGAGGTGAACACGAAACGAGAGCCCATGACCAAGAACACAAACAGAATGATCAAAGGGGAGAACAGACACAAACTACACACCAGGCAGGGGGTAAGACTAGCACATTTTCATAAGCATGAAGGGGGATGAAAATTGGAACCTTCAGTGGGGTTTAGTACTCCCCACAATGCCTTCTCTAGGATGTGTTGAGGGCCAGGCGCGGCGGACACATCGTCCGAGCGGTCACAGGAACCTGGGTCTTCCTCAGGGAATGGAAGGGGGGGTCTCTAAGTGGGGGGTTGTTTGGGATGTTGGGGGAAGAGGGAGCAGGGATGTGTAGGGGAATCAGGGGTGACGCCAGAAGGGAAAATGGAAGGGGTGAAGAACTGAGAGGTGGGGGGGGTCGGATGGGGAGCACTCGGATGGGAGACCATAAGGTTCTTTTACATACAATGTAAGGGGTCTGAATACCTTGGTTAAGAGTAAAAAAGTGGAAAACTATTTGCGGGGGAAAATTCGACATTCTCATGTTTCAGGAGACATATATGCAAAAAAGACAAAGGGAAGTTACGAATTAGAGGTTTCACCCAAATCTATTAAGCGAATTTGGGAGAAAAGAGGGCGGGTGTGCGGATAGCATTCCGGGACAGATTAGGGGCACAAGTCCAGGATCTAATGGTGGACAAAGAGGGGAGATATTTGCTCATGAACGTAGATATGGGTGGCATTACAATCACACTGGCCCTCAGCCTACGCCCTGAATATAGTTCAAGATGGGTTTTTGAGAGAAATCCAATCAAAATTAGAGGGCTTCCGCAGGGTGTATATTATACTAGCGGGGGACCTTAACACGGCGTGGGTCCCCAAACAAGATAGGAGTGGGACTACGAGTGAGGGAATGCGGGCCCCATCCAAAGCACCGTGGAGAATGTTTGACGCTTTAGCCCTTCATGACATCTGGAGAGTAGTGAGGAGACAAGAGCAGGGTTATACACACTATACCCATGTTCACTCCTCCCTGTCCAGGATAGATTACATTCGGGCCTCGACAGGGCTAATAGGGAAGGTGAGGGATATAGAATTGGGACCTATCTCACTGTCAGACCATGCCCCACTATGGCTGCACATAGCTACGAAAAACAAGAAAATGGGGCTATGGAAGTGGACGTTCCCCTCAGAGCTCCTTCAAGACCCGATCCAGGTAGAATCCATTAGAGAAAAGATTGAGCAATACTTCAGAGAGAACAATATAGCGAAGTGCCACAAGAAACGGTATGGGATGCATTAGAGCAGTAATGAGTGGGCCCATGATAGTGCTCAAAGCAAGGAGGGATAAACAGACACCCATGTGGGAGGAGGAACTAGAAGGGAAGCTGAGGGAGATTTAGGGGGAAATCTCAAAAAACCCAAATAACAAACTAAGAAGGGCAGTAAGACATATCCAGGGTCAACTGGAGGCACTCAGAACAAAATGGGGTGAGAAGGGATTACTATATATGAAACAATGGCACTATGTGAAAGCCAATAAAGCGGATAGACCCCAGCAAGGCAGTTAAGGGACAAAAAATTCCACAGACGATCATACAACTACAAAATAACCAAGGACAGGTAAAGACAGCAAAGCGCTTTACACATCAGACAATCCATCAGAACACGACCAGGAGGAATATCTAACGAAGCTCTCACTTCCGCAGATATCGGAAGAATAGAGGGGTTTACTTGAAGAGATCAGGGAAGAAGAGGTTAAAAAAAGGTCCTTTCTGATCTATCACTAAACAAAGCCCCAGGCCCGGATGGATACCCAGCAACACTTTATAGAAAATATCGGGATATCCTGGCTCCCAGTCTTACGAAATTATTTAATACATTTAGGATCAAAGGGGCCATTACTGCATCAATGAACTAAGCCAAACTGGTAGTGTTTCACTAGCATGGCAAAGATCCCATACTTTCAGGGTCATATCAACCAATAGCATTAATAAACCTTGATGAAAAACTATACACAAAAATATTAACAAATAGACTAATGGGCTTGCTACAAAAACTAATAGGACACGACTAATCAAGCTTTATACCATTGAGACAAACATTTGATAGTATTCGCAGAATATGCCACCTAATAGAGAAGATTGGGGTAACGCAACACTCAGCAATTTTAGTGTCACTGGATGCAGAAAAAGCATTAGACAGGGTCGAATGGTCCCTGTGGTATGTGCTATTCCGCATACTACAATACATGTGGTTCAAGGAGAAATTCATTCAGATGGTGCGGGACAATTATAATTCACCGGCGATCCGCATCACCGTCATAGGGAAGGTAACATTGGGCCGGGGTTCTAAACAAGGCTGACCCCTATTCCTGTTGCTTTATGCCATTTACTTAGCAAGCTCTACTAGCTAAGATTAGGGAGACAGACCAGCTCTGGGGAATAACAATGACGGAAGAATCACATAAAGCAATAGCATTCGCAGACGACATGCTAGTAACACTGATGGACCCGGAACAATCACTTCTGATATTAATGCAGGAAATTGACAGATATGGGGAAATATCTGGGCTAAAAATGAATAGATAAAGATTGGAAATGCTGAATCTATCGGTAGGCCCCAAAGTGATAGATAGGCTGGGAGCAAGAACGCAACAGAGAATTGCAGAAAAAGGTATAGCATACTTGGGAATAACCCTTACAAAAAAGATCAATTATATGGTGCAAGCTACCCGCAGCTGCTAGACAGAATTAAACTATCTGATGAAATGGAACACCCTCACAACATCATGTTGGTGAAGATTGACAGCAGTATAAATGATGGTCCTACCAAAGCTGTTATATAACTTTCAGGCACTGCCTATCAGAGTCCTGAAGACCACCTTTAAAGCTCTCAAAAGGGCTATATTGTCATATATCTGGAAGAAAAGACCCTCCAGAGTAGCAGTGTCCACACTAACAGCTCCAATGAATAAGGGGGGGGCCTAGCCCTCCACACACTTTTATAGATACTATGAGCCAGCTCAACTACGGATAATAAGAGAATGGTCAGCCAAAAGGCCACATAAAATATGGGCACAACAAGAAAGGGAGGTGGCAGGAACACCCCTCTAAGGGCTCCTGTGGTTAAAGAAGCAAAACAGACACACCAATGTTAAGAAACACTTGTGTATAGGCGCGTTATAATGCCATATCATATCATATTATAAAAGCATGATAATCGGGGTAGGGATAGAAAAGTGTGACTCAGCAATCGAACAAGGGATGCTCACAGTGAAACCATCCCCATTCTATCCAATGTTCGGGAATCCAGAATTTCGGCCAGGGATGGAAACGGGGGCTGCCAAAATATAAGGGATATGTACCAGGGACAGACCCTCAAAACCTTCGGGGACTGTCTGCAAGACTTGGGTTTGACGGGAAATGACCGTTCAAAGATAACCAACTGAAACACTGGCTAACTACCCAAACTATTAAGGAGGTAGCTACGAGACAGCTGAAACCATTCGAAAAATATATAACGACCCATACGGGATCAAAAGGCCTAGTGTCAAATCTCTAAAGATTTTTGAATGATTAGGAAGTACCTATTCAATGGAACTACATGAAGAAATGGGTAAACACCTTCGGGGGAGACAATTTCCAGAAAGCAACGGGAGTAACTATGGGGAGCTAGTCCAAAACTAACTTGCTCAATTCAGGTCAGAGAAATGTGAATCAAAATCCTCCTGCAATGGCACTACATGCCCGAGAAGATCCATGCAATGTTTCCCCCAGGGATCTGATCAATGTTTGAGGGGATGCAAGGCAGCAGGGGGCTGCGCACATATTTGGAGGAATTGTCCAAAGCTACAACCATTCTCGGTGGGGGTGAAAGCCCATATGCAGGGCATGTTCCAGGGAGTGGAGAAGTTGGGGGATAAGATTTTGATGTGTGGGATGTGGGAACCAGGCTCGAAAACACCCACAAAAGGTGCAAAAATTGGGGATTTATGATTTTACTAATAGCGGCATGGCTGGTGATAGCGCAACGGTGGACACAGCAAACTTCGCCCATGCCCCAAGAATGGCTACAGAAAATGTGGAACTTTGTATCACTAGAATGGGTAACATACAGGATCCAAGGAGATCAAGAAAGATTTAAATAAGACTAGGGGCTGGTACTGAGCTACCTACAAATCGACTACATGATGCAATGGCGCCCACACAAAATCAGGATACTGGACATATTGGGAATCTAAAAGAAAGACTTTACTTCTGGCGGGGGCGGGAGATGTGGTGAGGTGGGAGTTCAATGTTCCTCTTGTGGTGCACAGTAAGAAAATAAAAATATGTAAAAAAAATATCAATAATAATGAAAGCAACGGGGGCGTGGCTAAACAGCCATGGAATAGGCTGCTCTTGCCGTGTGCTCCTGCATATCCGAAATTGATCCTGAAGCATACGAAGAAACAAGATATCAGAAATAACAAATAAATAGACGTGCAGCTTTCGGAATGTGAGGGGCGTACGCTGAGCGCCTGGTGGAGCAGAACTGATGAGCGAAACTGAAGTTATGGAACCGTAAAGAAAAGGCTTGGTTCCCCGAAGTCATAAACAAAATGGCAGACGCATACAGACAAAGGAATATATGGTAGCAGTGAACTGGACACGAACAGTGGCTGCTGAACGACATGGAAAGTTTAGGAACAACCAGCGTGAGAAAATACATTGTATCTGCAGCGAGGAAACACATTGCCTCTGGCTGTCCTCCGTAACGCGCACACCACAGCGACACATTGTTTCATGCAACACACAGCGCTCCAGGAGTGCAGAGCATGAACCAACTGAAGTTCTCGCAACATTGCGCTCAGGGTCACTTTGCTAGGTGGCCCTGATGTGTGCTGCATCGACACAGTACAGTACGAGTTAAATGTATGCCAGACAGATCGTTGTGGAGACACATGCAGTGGGCAGGCGGTTCACTGCATTCAAGCAACGAGCAATTGAATTGAGCACGGCGGGCGCTGCAGTGAATCTCGAACAGTGGTGGCAGAGAACGATTGAGATACAAATAACAATTGGCTCATGGGAGGACACAGTATCGAGGGAGGCACATATGCTTGCCTGCATTACAACATAAGTAATGTGAATAAACCAAAAGGAGGACTGCCAGATACTGAAGAGCTCTCTCTAGATGGGAGGGGCACAATTGCAGGCGTGCTGGGCGCTGCCAAGGGGTGTATAGCTCCAATCAGACCTGTGGAGGAACGACCTGACCGGTGGCAAGGCGCCCGAAATGGCAGCGTAGCAGAATAGCCTGGTGAGGTGCAGAAACAACAGAGCTGGTCACTGCTCTGAGCGACGGTGGGCAATTGCAGTGACCTGGTGAGAAATCAGTGCATGGTCCAGGCACAAGACAGGACGCGCCATCTTGAATAAGAAACATGCAGAGCTGGCACTGTTGCGTGTGCAGCTGCATAACGAGGAGAGGGCGGTAGAACCCAGAAAATAGTGCATGGATCTGATATACTGCAGAAGCGGGATTAACCACTATCTCTGAGGGTGAGATTGCACCTGGATAATACTCCTCCCATCCCCCCCCCTTTGCTGGGCTCCATAATTAAGCCCACCAGTGATAAGCTGCAGGAACCAAACTGCCCTGCTGTAGCACTGTACGAGACACACAGTGCGAACTCAGGTCCAGAAGGCACGGCTCAGAAACAAGGCCCAAGAACACTGCATAGACACCAGTGCAGGACATGAACCATGCTAACCATAACAGCCAGACGCTGATGCAAGGGGCAGGTACAGAGAAATGTGGGATAATGCACGGAAGTCAATATATGAGAAGATAAGGCCAGCAACAAAAAAACAAGCTACAGCTGCTGCGGCCAGTAGGTAGTCTAATTGAGCGTAAGATACAAGGCTCCACAAGGGTGAACAGACACTCGTATGGCCGCTTGCAATACTGATGGGGAAAGACACTGGAGCACGTAACCCAAAGCTGTGACACTGCAACAGACGTACGCATGGTTCGCCCACCTCCAACCAGTATATAAAGCCCCCGAAGGGAAGTAAGCACCTAAGACAGAGGCAGGCATCTGCAGGGTTTGGGGGGAGGCAGAAGAACATACTATTAACCGCCAGTCTGCGCAGGGCAGATATATCTACCATAAAGAAGCTCCCGGTCAATCAGCGGACAGAAACCCGAGATGCAAGGGAAAAACATAGCACTGTGAAGGCCAGTGGTACAACGAGAGAGATGGCGTTCAAAAACAACAAGGTTAAAGGGAAACAACATACAATGGATATTTACACCAAACCGCCGCAGTCGCCGGAGGCGTCCACACATGCAAAAGGAGACACACAAGCGATAACCACCCCACTACGTGATGATCACCAGATCCTAGAGGCCATAGCATAGCTGAAATCCTCATGGGGGAGCAAGTTCGACACGGCTATGCCGGAATTAAAATCTGCACTGGAATTCAAAATTGACACGGTCAGTGTTGATGTGAACCTATTAAGACAGGATGTAAGAACGCTGGCAGAGCGCACGAGTGGCCTACAAAGTAAAGTGAAAACTAACACAGGAGGTCAGCACGGCCAATGCCAAGGAGGTGCATATACTGCAACAACAGGTGTTCAACCTGGAAAGCCGAGCAGAGGAGGCAGAAGGGCGAGCACGGCGTAACAACATACGGGTGGTGGGTCTGCCAGAGGGTGAAGAAGGCATGGACCCAACAAACTACATGGAAAACATGCTGATACAAGAGATAGGAGCAGGTGTGCTCAGCCAAGGGTTCACGGTCGAGAGAGAGCACAGAGCCCTACTTAGCGGGCCCCAACCGGAGCCCCTCCCCGAGTGATCATTGCTAAGATACTGAACTATAAAGATAGCGAAACGATCCTAGAACATTTCTGCAAGGGTGGAACAATAAGCAGAGTGTCAACGACTGTTACAGCATATCCGGCTACACCATGTTGGTACAAAGGCAAAGTCTACACTATGTGGCTGTTAAAAAACAGCTGCAGGAATCTGGTTTTAAATACATGCTCTGTATCCTATGAAATTGAAAGTCTTACACAAGGGCAAGGCGTTCTTCTTTGAGACATCTGAGGAAGCAGCAAGCTGGTTGGACGCACAGGGTTGCCTGGCTGAGGCAGATGGCCATGACCGGAATGGACAGGATAAGTGAACCAGCTTCCTACTGTTGTTTAGCTAGGCCAATGTTAAGTTGGTGGCTCCAACATTGACATGATCATGGGGTGGTTTTGACATCCAAAAGGGCTCACTGAGCATATAAAATAGAATGTAGATATTGGCCACTAGGTGTGCTCAGTGTGTGGACCCCTGGGCTTGAATATAATATATGATAAATGTAATGCACAGGTGGGTGCGAGATAGAGGCATGCATAGTAAACTGTAGCATTAGTGCGGGAGAGGCAGAGGTAGCGTGTTCTCACCCCAGTAGTTAGTTTAGTTGGAATACCAGTAGGGTGGTATCCCTCGCTGTGTTCCAGGGAAGGACTAGATGCGGGGTAGCCTGAGATCCAGGGATGGAGCTTATACCTATTCACCACTGCGCATGGAGCGGAGGATAAGGGAAGACAGGGGCAGAACAGGGTACGGATAAAATGGGAGACCTCAAGATAGCGACCTGGCATGTGAGGGGGCTCAATAGTCATTTGAAAAGGAATAAGGTCATGATGTATTTAAAGAGACAAAGAATTGACATTGCTTTACTACAGGAAACTCACCTGACAAAAGAAAAGTAGGAAGTGGTGGGGAGGAAATGGAGAGGGACTACCATAGGAGCAACATATCCGGTGTACGCCAGAGGGGTTATTACGTGGATAGCACCACATGTCCCGTTCAAGTTGTTACCGTCTACCATAGAGCCAGATGGGAGGATGGTGCTAATAAGAGGATTAGTGGAAAACAGAGAGCTGAGTATTATTAACATGTATACCCCGAACCAAGATGCTACAGGCTATTTCAGGACCTTATACAACAAGATCAGCCCATATATTGAAGGGGCAGTCATATGTGGAGGGGACTTTAATTGCACGTTAGATCCCAGAGTTAATAGATCAGATGAGAAGATGGAAAAGCCTACCCCAGCAGCTAAAGCCCTGAGGACCCTATTGAGTGACTTTCGTCTAGTGGACATATGGAGGATGCAACACCCACAGGATAGGCACTATTCTCACTATTCAGCCCCACAAAACCTGCACACGCGGCTACACAATATATTTGCTGCACCGGAGTTGACAGGGGAACTAGTGCGCTCAGAATACAAAGAGAGTCCTCTCAGACCACTCGCCACTGATTATAGAATGACAATAATCGCCACCCAGAGCACAGATCCCGACATGGAGACTTAGGGCCGAAGCTTTGAAAGATAGTGTTCAGGGAGGACCTGAAGAAAGAAATAGTGGAATATTTTGAACACAACACCGGGAGCGTAGAATTGGCTGGAACATTGTGGGAGGCATTTCAAGTGGTGGTGAGGGGAGCGGCAATATCTAAATCTAAACGTCTACAAGGTGGAATAACGCATGAGCTACACGAAGCAGAAAAGAAACTAGAGACAATAATGCGTAAGGGTGGACATTCCCCAGAGGAGGCTGGAACCATAAGACAATTACAACAGGATTGCAGGGAGTATTGGGAGAGGTCATGCAACCTGAACTATAGAAAATATGTGGAAAGGCAGCACGCGGGGGGAGATAAGCCGGACAGGCTGCTAGCCTTGCGATATAAGAACGAGACACCCAGACAAACAATTAGAGCAGTACGGGGGATGGATGGACAAATACTGGATACCCAAGAAGGAGTGAACAAAGGCTTTTTGGAGTTCTACCAGCAACTGTATAGGGATGTTGAAGAGGGTGAAGAGATTGAGGTGATGGAAACATTGAAGTATATTGGCCTTCCGAAACTGGGGGCATCGGAGAGGGAGAACTCAAAGGTCCCAATTACGTTAGAGGAATTAGAAGCAGTGATCAAGTTTTTACCTACTAGTAAGGCTCCAGGGGCGGATGGACGTCCTAACGAGTTCTACAAAACATACAAGGCGGAGTTGCTCCCCCCGCTACTAGCAATGTTTATTTATTTATATTATATGCATATAACAATTAAGTTTTAGATATTTTATCGCTTCATCACATAAATATTTCCATCTAAAATACATTTCATAAGAATCATCACACATCTAATAATATAAAATATCTTTCGATAGATCTTTTAAAATTTCTAAAATCATCACATAAAGAGGCCGATTCATGGAATTAATGTGCGCTGAAATTTTCAGCGCAAGCGTGTGAAAGTGTGCGAATCGCAGTGCCAGTGCGAAAATCGCAGCGAAACCCGCGCACAGCAATTCATGGAAGTCCGTGCGCGTGGAAATCCATGGATGTGCGCTGAAATCCTGTTCGACACACGCTGGCGCACACGCCTTCAAACAGCGTGCGCTAAGCGCACAGCGAAAGCGCACATAGCGCGGCGCACACAACAAAAGTAGGCGTAACACGGGGTGTGACAGGCGGAATGGGGAACAACGCATGAAAATGTGGGCGTCACGGGGGAAGTACAGGAGGCAAGTGTGCGGAACGCACACACACTCGCCTACAACACGTATTCATGGAATCGAATAGGGAAAACCAGCCCACGGGCAAAGACTCGCACAGGCCTAAACACGTCCGCCACACGAAGGCAGGCGGTAGCGTTTCTGCGCATGAATAAAATGTGCGCTAACAAAAGCACGTACATACAGCTATGATGAATGTCCCATACTGTGACGTGCAAAGGGGTATGCGACAAACACGGACACCCGCTGTGTGAAAAATAGCGTGTGCATGTATTTCGGTGGTGCGCGGGAAATTTCACACGCGATAGGCCTTGGGCGAGCAGGGTACTTGTATAACTGGAGTTTGCGTGAAGTCTCACACGCGATTGGATCCGGGTACGTGTATTTCTGGGGTGCAAGGGAAGTTTCACACGCAATAGGCCCTGTGCGAGTGGGGTACGTGTATAACTGGGGTTCGCACGGAGTTTCATACGCGATTGGCCCTGTGCGAGTGGGGTATGTGTATTCATGGGGTTCACGGGAAGTCTCACACGCGATTTCAGCAGGGTACGTGTATTTCGGGGGTGCTGGGTAGTCCTACACGTGAATTGGCAGTGTGGGTCCTCGCAGGTGTGCCCTCTACACCCTCCACGGCCCCTGCAGGCAGCCCACACCACACAGGACTACCCTGCACCCCTGGTCATGTCCCGCAGGCAGCCCATCCACCATGGGCATGCCCCCCAGCCAAGCCACATGTCACCTTGCACTACTGATCACCAACGCATGACCCCCCGCACCCTCACCCCCCAGCAGTGCAGGGCACCTGCCAGCAGGCCCCCACTCATGTCCCCCTTGCAACCCCACCCCTCAGCAGTGCAGGGCACCTGCCAGCAGGCCCCCACACATGTCCCCCAGCAACCCCACCCCCCAGCAGTGCAGGGCACCTGCCAGCAGGCCCCCACACATGTCCCCCAGCCAACACGTCATCACAATCCAGATCCCTGGCTCTTATGGCCACCCAAATCCCACCCCACGCCACCCCAGTCCAAACACCCAACCAAGCTTTACATCCACTCCAAATTGAAATCCCCATTACATGATAGATCACAAATAAGCAGTATGCGCATGAGTACAAGTCTGTCAGACCCACACAATGGCAACACATGACTGAGAAAACCCACATTGTGACATGCTTGAAACCAATAAGAGAAGACCACACATTGAAGTAAGAAACTAAAATGTATTCAAGTCAAAATGAAGGGAATGAAATCAAAACACAGAATAATGCCAATAATAATCAAAATGCAGCATGTCCCAAAAAATGAGAAATAAATAAAATGAGAATCCAAATTAATCCAAATGAAAATCTGTCCAAAGTCACCGTCCAACAAAGCAAATCCAAAGGGAAAGAAAAGCGTAATATCCATTGCTCCATGGTGAAAAAAAAAGATGAAGGAGAAAAATCCACTGTAAAACTATGTACAAATAGCAAATCCAAGGTCCATGAGCCCAACGACATAAATGAAACCTACAATGAAACCTACCTAAGTACTAACTATATACAAAAATGTGGGGCATAGTCCATGTGCCCCAAATGAAAGAAAAAAGAAATGAAACTTAACACTAATGAACTATATACAATGGCAGCGGGCAAGTCCAAAAGCTCACTTGTTGATGTCATGGGCCAGGGCATCATCGAACTCCTGTTCAATGTCTTGGAGGCGGGCCTGTTCTCTGGCCCCGAGGTCTCGCAGGGATAACGCCATGTCCACCTCCAACTCCCTGCGAATTCCCTCGAGGCACTCAGCCCACCTCAGCGCCCTGCGCATGGAGTTCTCCGCCCTGACCATTGTGAGCCGTGCCTCCTCCGCCCGCCGCCGCTCCGTACCTATCTTCTGGCCCAACCGCTGCCACACGGAAGACACTCCCATTCCAGGGTCCTCCTGCCCTCTGGCCGATGCCTGCCCCTCTGATGTAGATGGCCCGAGCCATGATGCCTCCCACGTTGAGCCTGCCGCTGCCTCCGACGCAACTGCCTCTGCCAGTACGACGGCATCCAGGCTGATGGAATCCACCGATGCCGTCGTGCACGTGCCCTGCCCGATGATGCCGGCACATCCTCCATCTGCTGGGGTCCAGTTGCTGGGGTGTCCACCCCTGCTGGACCTCCGACTCCTGACTGTGGCAGGGATGGGATCCCCACCGAACTGGGCCGTTGGTCAGGGCAGGTCCACAGGGGGCCATGGTGGCATCTGGGCCGGAAGACGACATCGAGAACCACTGGCGCATAGTGTCCACAGAGGAGGAGAGGGCCGCCAGAGTGGCCGACATATGTACAAAACCCCCGACCATGGACACTCCCAACTGGGCCACGTTGGCACGCTGCTCTTCGTGATGACGTGCGTGCTCCCCCCTGGAAGCACGCACGTCATCACAAATGTGACGCGTGCGCAACGCGACACCAATCAGGAACTTCTCCATACGGCCAGGGGTCCCCTCGTCCGCAGGTAGAGGAGTGTCAGATGACATGGACATCACCCCTACCTGCGGACGGGCATGGGATGGGGCATCCCTGCTGGTGCATGGTGGTGCAGTCACAGTGTCAGGGACAATGACATGCACAGGCCCCTCCACGGCGACCTGTGCTGCCTCCTGCCCCTGCCCCTGGACTGCACCACTTGCACCAGTGGTACCACCCCCACCAGGTCCCATGCGTGGCTCAGTAGCGGCCTCCTCCTCCTCTGTGGAAACCACCAACCTGGATGGCTCCACACCATCTTCCGCCGTTGCAAGCCCCTGTGGGGACTCACCCACCCCTTCCGCTGCAGCCGTAGTGGCAGATGCAGCACCAGTCCCCTCACTTCCGGACGATGGTAATTTCTGGGAGGGTGACTGGGCCTTGCGTCGCCGGCCGGTGGGGGCATCCCCGCCGCTTTGCTCCACAGCGCCGTCTCCGCCCTCTTCATCACTTGCCGCTGTGTAGAGGGAGACATAGAACACAAGCATCAGGGTACTGTACAATGGTCCCCTAGACAGGAAGCAATAGCAGATGAGTGGCACTGTCAAACATCACTTCCATCATGTCCCTCCACAACACATGGGTCAGTGCAGGCAAAACACATGCAGTAACAGGCATGGCGCATACTATGAACATTAGCATACATGTCCAAGGGACTCTTGAAACATACAATGCTGGTCTGAAACTCACATGCATCATGGGTCATGCCTATCACATGCACACACTTCACCGTAGTTTCATCCATCTGGTCTCGTACACCCCAGACACCGTGAATACAAGGATGAGTAGGCTGCATCAGTGAATCTGAACATTGTCACAGACATGTGTCATGCATCCATGGCATTTATAAGTCACAGACACGCAAGTCAGACACACAGGCATGGACACCAGACATGTCCATGATAGCAGCACCTATCTCTCACACTCCATCCATGTCCAATAACAGAGACAGGCATGCATTAATGTGTGCATTCCGCATGCTGCTCCGCATGTTGCATTGTAACACATGCACCAACCACGTGGTTCACACATTACTGGTCTCACATGCATGACCATGATGTCCCAGCACACACACATATGTACATGGCCTATGTCACACGTACAGGAAAGTATCAGACAACCAGCACCCTGCAACATGCCCTGTGTCACACAGCAATGCTTGGCCACTTACCGCTCAACTCCAGACGGGTCTGCCTCTGAAGGATCTGGGCGTGGAGCGCTGGGCCTACGCGTTCCGCGTTCCAGGACCCTCATCTGGATGGTACTCATGCCGCCCCGGCCCCCCTCCACGATACGCCGGGTCTTTATGAGGGTCCTGGACCTCAAGTCCTCCCAGCGCTTCTTGACTTGCTTGATGTTGCGGGTTGCCACCCCCTCCGCGTTGATGGCAACCACAAAGTCGTCCCAGATCCTATCCCGTCCTTCACTGTTGGCGCGTGATGTTCCGAAGAGGGCATCATAATGCCCCAGGACATGCTCCACCAGGACACCAACTTCCTTCTGACTGAAGCTGGTGGCCCTCTGCCCCTCTGGCTGGGGGTCGCCAGTGTTCTCAGATGGTGTTTGCCCCGACATGGCGACCCCCGAGGCAGGCGTGGGTGGGCAACTGTGTCCTGGGGCTGGGCTGTGGAGCGATGGTATCCCAGTCGGGCCTTTCCTCGAATTACACACTGACGTGCAATTTTTTCACGTGCCAAATCACTCAATATCAAGCTGGCCAAGTGAAAACACACGGAAGACCATGCTCCTGCCCTGAAGGCCATTTTCCTGCCCCCATGAGCCCCGATCACGCTCCCAGCTGCTATCTGCTGCTGCCTGCCTGCCTACTGCCCACGTGCCCTGCTATTTGCTGACTGCACATCAGCCAGGGGTGCAGTTGCTGTGACCACCCCTGCTGGAACTGAAGACTCCCGACTGGGATACCATCGATCCACAGCCCAGCCCCAGGACCCAGTTGCCCACCCACACCTGCCTCTGGGGTTGCCATGTCGGACACACCACCATCTGGCACCACTGGCAACCCCAGCCAGAGAGGCAGAGGGCCACCAGCTTCACTGCCAGCGAAGTTGGTGTCCTGGTGGAGCAAGTCCTGGGGCAGTATGATACCCTCTTTGGAAGTTCGCGCGCCGACAAGGAAGGACGGACCAGGATCTGGACGGACATTGTGACTGCCATCAACGCGGAGGAGGTGGCAGTCTGCAAATTCAAACATGTCAAGAAGCGCTGGGAGGACTTCAGGTCCAGGACTCTCAACAAGGCCCGGTGCCTCTTGAAGGCAGCGGATGCTAAGGGGCGCTGCGGCCACCTGTTGGAACATCAAATGAGGGTCCTGGAACGCATATCCCCAGCGCTCCACGTCCAGGTCCTTGAGAGGCAGACCCGTCTGGAGTCGAGCGGTAAGTGTACATGCATACTGATTGTAAGCTGCGCGTGTGGTGGTGTGCCAGTAGTGTCTAGGTTGCACATGTGGTTTTGTAGGGCCATGTATGGATGTGTATGTGAGGCTAACACATGCAAGTCCTCTCATGTGTGAGACACAGGGATGGTGCATGTGTGTGTAAGCTTGCATGCCAAAATGCAGATGTGTGAGCACACATGTTTGAATAACTGTGTATGTAAATTGGCATGGTTGTGGTTTCACACATGGATGTCGGTTCCAGCTGCATGTATCTGCACCGTGTACATGTGCATGTGTGTGTATTTCACAAGGGTGCAACAGTGATGCAACATGGATGCTGGGGACACTGATATGTAGAAGACTGATTGCCAGATGTGACATGGCTGCCGTTCTCATCACTGCGACAGTTGGTGGAGGTGTACACATGCCGGTAAGTGTGGTGGCATGTGTGCATGTCTAGTGCACTCCTTGTGTTTCATGTGATGTCTGGCTCACCTTTGGCTGCTCATGCTAATGTATGTGTATGGATGGTTCTGGCTGTTGCCATATGGCTGTGGAATTGCTCATGTGTGTGAGTTGACATGCCATGTGTGTTGGGGATTGTGATGCCATGTCTGAAGTTTGACACTGCCACTCATATGCAACTGGCATATGTGTATCAGTCCATTGTACAGTGTCCTGATGCCTGTCTCCTATCTCTCCCTGTCTGCAGCGTCAACTGATGAAGAGGGCGGAGAGGGTGCTGTGGAGCACAGCCGCGGGGATCACACCACCAGCCGGAGACGCAAGGCCCGGCTCCCCTCCCAGGTTGTGATCTCGTCAGGGAGTGGGGAGTCCGGTGCCGCGTCCCAGGCTGCAGCTGCCGAGGGCAGGTCCAAGAGGCGGAGGTCGGTGTTGGACTCCTCGGCAGCAGAAGGGGCAGCTGAGACCCCACGGGGTCCGATGAAGGAAGATGACATGGAGTCATCCAGGTTGGTGGGGGGTTTGGTGGAGGAGAAGGCCGCGCAAGGGACAGAGACGGGGCCTGGAGGTGGGGATTCCACTGGTGCCAGTGGTGTAGTGCAGGGGCAAGGACAGGAGGCAGCACAGGCCGCTGCGGAGGTGCCTGTGTGTAATCCTGTCCCCGATCCTGTGACTGCATCATCCCGCACCAGCAGGGATGCCTACGTCCAGACCCATTTTCAGGGAGGGGATCCGCTTACAACAACTGGCCTTCCTCTCCCTGCAGACGTGGCTATCCGGGACCGGGTTGAGCCTGTCCTGGGTGGGGTGGCGTTGTGTCGACGGGCCATGCGAGGTGACCTGCAGTCTTTTCATGGGGGACTGCACGTCATCTCGAATGGCTCGTTGACCACGTCAGCCTACTGGGACAGGTCACCCAGGCCAGATTCCTCCGTTTGCTGAACCTTTTCTCGACCCCTTCCTCACCTGAACTCCCTATGCGCCAGTCGTCCTCCGTGCCATCTTCCCACCCATGTATCACCTGGGTACCCTGTGGAGCTGCCTCTGACCGTGCGGCCAGGCTGGTGGAGGACACATTCCTGCCACAGTCGGGAGTCGGACGTCCAGCAGGGGTGGCCACCTCAACAACTGCACCCCAGCCGGAGGAGGATGTGCAGACAGCAGGAGCCAGGGCACGGGCACAGCGCAGCAGCAGCAACAAGATGGGATCCATGATGGCTCGGGGCCTTCGACATCGGAGGGGCAGGCATCGGCCGGAGGGCAAGAGGACCCAGGACGGGAAGTGTCTTCCGTGTGGCAGTGGTTAGGCCATGCTATAGATGCGGAGCGGCAGCGGGCGGAAGAGGCACGGCTCACGATGGTCAGGGCGGAGAACTCCATGCAAACGGCTCTGAGGCGGGCCGAGTGCCTCGAGGCAATTCGCAGGGACCTGGAGGTCCGGATGTCATCGTCCCTGCGAACCCTCGGGCCATGTAAGAGGACCGCCTAAGGGACATCGAGCAGGAGTTCGATGATGCCCTGGCCCAGGAAATCAGGAAGTGAGACGTCGGACTAGCCCGCTGCTATTGTATATAGTTAAATAAGTGTTAGGTTTCCTTTTGGTTTTCATTTCATTTGGGGCGCTTGGACAATGCCCCACCTTTTTGTATATAGTTGTTCATTAGGTAGGGTTTTTGTAGGTTTCCTTTCAATGGTTGGGCTCATGGACCCTGGATTTGTACTTTGTATATAGTTCAACACTGGATTTCACTTCATTTAAGTTTCTTTTTTACCATGGATCAATGGATGTGTCTTATTTTTACACTTTGGATTTGGTTGGACGGACAGACTCTTTGGACCCATTTGCATTTGGATTGATTTGGATTCTGCTTTCACACATTTGTTTTAAATATTTTGGACATGCAGTTTTTTCTTCATTATTTCCATTATTGTGTGATTTTGTTTTATTCATTTGGTTAATTATTGAATACACATTTATTATATACTTTACTGATGTGGTTTTATATCATTTGTTTTGTGCATGTCACAATGTTGATCTTTTCACAGTCATGTGTCACCATTGCGTGGGTCTGAGGGACATTGATTCATGGCCATGCTGATTATGTATTTTCTATCATGACTTTGGGAATTCAATGTGGGGTGTTTGGACTGGGGTGGGATTTGGGTGGCCATGAGGGGCATGGGTCTGGAGTGTGATGACCTGTCGGGGGGACATGTGTGGGGGCCTGCTGGCAGGTACCCCTGACTACTGTGGGGTGGGGGTGCAGGGGGACATGTGTGGGGGCCTGCTGGCAGGTGCCCCTGACTGCTGGGGGTGGGGGTGCAGGGGGACATGTGTGGGTCATGAGTGGGGGCCTGCTGGCAGGTGCCCCTGACTCCTGTGGGGTGGAGGTGCAGGGGGACATGTGTGGGGGCCTGCTGGCAGGTGCCCCTGACTGCTGGGGGTGGGGGTACAGGGGGACATGTGTGGGTCATGAGTGGGGGCCTGCTGGCAGGTGCCCCTGACTGCTGGAGGGTGGGGGTGCAGGGGGACATGTGTGGGACATGAGTGGGGGCCTGCTGGCAGGTGCCCCTGACTGCTGGGGGGTGGGGTGCAGGGGGACATGAGTGGGGGCCTGCTGGCAGGTGCCCCTGACTGCTGTGGGGTGGGGGTGCAGGGGGACATGTGTGGGGGCCTGCTGGCAGGTGCCCCTGACTGCTGGGGGGTTGGGGTGCAGGGGGACATGTGTGGGACATGAGTAGGGGCCTGCTGGCAGGTGCCCCGGACTGCTGGGGGGTGGGGGTGCAGGGGGACATGTGTGGGGGCCTGCTGGCAGGTGCCCCTGACTGCTGGGGGTGGAGGTGCAGGGGGACATGTGTGGGACATGAGTGGGGGCCTACTGGCAGGTGCCCCTGACTGCTGGGGGTGGGGGTGCAGGGGGACATGTGTGGGGGCCTGCTGGCAGGTGCCCCTGACTGCTGGGGGGTGGGGGTACAGGGGGACATGTGTGGGGTCCTGCTGGCAGGTGCCCCTGACTGCTGGGGGGTGGGGGTGCAGGGGGACATGTGTGGGACATGAGTGGGGGCCTGCTGTCAGGTGCCCCTGACTGCTGTGGGGTGGGGGTGCAGGGGGACATGTGTGGGGGCCTGCTGGCAGGTGCCCCTGACTGCTGGGGGGTGGGGGTGCAGGGGGACATGTGTGGGACATGAGTGGGGGCCTGCTGGCAGGTGCCCCTGACTGCTGGGGGGTGGGGGTACAGGGGGACATGTGTGGGACATGAGTGGGGGCCTGCTGGCAGGTGCCCCTGACTGCTGTGGGGTGGGGGTGCAGGGGGACATGTGTGGGGGCCTGCTGGCAGGTGCCCCTGACTGCTGGGGGGTGGGGGTGCAGGGGGACATGTGTGGGACATGAGTGGGGGCCTGATGGCAGGTGCCCCTGACTGCTGGGGGATGGGGGTGCAGGGGGACATGTGTGGGGGCCTGCTGGCAGGTGCCCCTGACTGCTGGGGGATGGGGGTGCAAGCTGACATGTGGCTTGGCTGGGGGGCATGCCCATGGTGGATGGGCTGCCTGCGGGACATGACCAGGGGTGGGGGTAATCCCCTGTGGTGTGGGCTGCCTGCAGGTGCCGTGGGGGGTGTAGAGGGAACACCTGGGAGGACCCACACTGCCAATTCACGTGTAGGACTCACCGCGCACCCCTGAAATTCATGTACCCCGCTGACAGCAAAATCGCGTGTGAAACTTCCCGCGAACCTCAGAAATACACGTACCCTGCTCCAATCGCGTGTGAAACTTCCCGCGAACCCCAGTTATACATGTACCCTGCTCCAATTGCGTGTGAAACTTCACGCGTACCCCAGAAATACACGTACCCTGCTCCAATCGCGTGTGAAACTTCCCGCGAACCCCAGTTATACACGTACCCTGCTGAAATCGCGTGTGAAACTTCCCGCAAACCCCAGTTATACACGTACCCTGCTGAAATCGCGTGTGAAACTTCCCGCGAAGCCCAGTTATACAGGTACCGCACTCGCACAGGCCCTTTCGTGTGTGAAACTTCCCGCGAACCCCTGTAATACACGTACCCTGCTGAAATTGCGTGTGAAACTTCCCGCGAACCCCAGTTATACACTTACCCAACTCGCACAGGCCCTTTCGCATGTGAAACTTCCCGCGAACCCCAGTTATACACGTACCCCACTCGCACAGGCCCTTTCGCGTGTGAAACTTCCTGCGAACCCCAGTTATACACGTACCCCACTCGCACAGGCCCTTTCACGTGTGAAACTTCCCGCAAACCCCAATTATACACGTACCCCACTCGCACAGGCCCTTTCGCGTGTGAAACTTCCCGCGAACCCCAATTATACACGTACCCCACTCGCACAGGCCCTTTCGCGTGTGAAACTTCCCGCGAACCCCCGTAATACACGTACCCTGCTGAAATCGCATGTGAAACTTCCCGCGAACCCCAGTTATACACGTACCCTGCTCGCACAGGCCCTTTTGCGTGTGAAACTTCCCACGAACCCCAGTTATACACGTACCCTGCTGAAATCGTGTGTGAAACTTCCCGCGAACCCCAGTTATACACGTACCCCACTCGCACAGGCCCTTTCGCGTGTGAAACTTCCTGCGAACCCCAGTTATACACGTACCCCACTCGCACAGACCCTTTCACGTGTGAATCTTCCTGCGAACCCCCGTAATACATGTACCCTGCTGAAATTGCGTGTGAAACTTCCCGCGAACCCCAGTTATACACGTACCCCACTCGCACAGGCCCTTTCGCATGTGAAACTTCCCGCGAACCCCAGTTATACATGTACCCCACTCGCACAGGCCCTTTCGCGTGTGAAACTTCCCGCGAACCCCAGTTATACACGTACCCCACTCGCACAGGCCCTTTCGCGTGTGAAACTTCCAGCGAACCCCCGTAATACACGTACCCTGCTGAATTCGCGTGTGAAACTTCCCGCGACCCCCAGTTATACACGTACCCCACTCGCACAGACCCTTTCACGTGTGAATCTTCCTGCGAACCCCCGTAATACATGTACCCTGCTGAAATTGCGTGTGAAACTTCCCGCGAACCCCAGTTATACACGTACCCCACTCGCACAGGCCCTTTCGCGTGTGAAACTTCCTGTGAACCCCAGTTATACACGTACCCCACTCGCACAGGCCCTTTCGCGTGTGAAACTTCCAGCGAACCCCCGTAATACACGTACCCTGCTGAATTTGCGTGTGAAACTTCCCGCAACCCCCAGTTATACATGTACTCCACTCAAACAGGCCCTTTCACGTGTGAAACTTCACGCGAACCCCAGTTATACACGTACCCTGCTCGCACAGGCCCTTTTGCGTGTGAAACTTCCCGCGAAACCCAGTTATACACGTACCCTGCTGAAATCGTGTGTGAAACTTCCCGCGAACCCCAGTTATACACGTACCCTGCTCGCACAGGCCCTTTTGCGTGTGAAACTTCCCGCGAAACCCAGTTATACACGTACCCTGCTGAAATCGTGTGTGAAACTTCCCGCGAACCCCAGTTATACACGTACCCCACTCGCACAGGCCCTTTCGCGTGTGAAACTTCCTGCGAACCCCAGTTATACACGTACCCCACTCGCACAGGCCCTTTCGCATGTGAAACTTCCTGCGAACCCCAGTTATACACGTACCCCACTCGCACAGGCCCTTTCGCGTGTGAATCTTCCTGCGAACCCCCGTAATACATGTACCCTGCTGAAAATGCGTGTGAAACTTCCCGCGAACCCCAGTTATACACGTACCCCACTCGCACAGGCCCTTTCGCGTGTGAAACTTCCCGCGAACCCCAGTTATACACGTACCCCACTCGCACAGGCCCTTTCGCGTGTGAAACTTCCAGCGAACCCCCGTAATACACGTACCCTGCTGAATTCGCGTGTGAAACTTCCCGCGACCCCCAGTTATACATGTACTCCACTCGCACAGGCCCTTTCGCGTGTGAAACTTCTCGCGAACCCTCGTAATACACGTACCCTGCTCCAATCGCGTGTGAAACTTCACGCAAACCCCAGTCATATACATACCCCACTCGCACAGGCCCTTTCACGTGTGAAACTTCACGCGAACCCTAGTTATAAACATACCCTACTCGCACAGGCCCTTTCGCTTGTGAAACTTCACGCGAACCCCCGAAATACACGTACCCTGCTGAAATCGCGTGTGAAACTTCCCGCGAACCCCAGTTATACACGTACCCTGCTCGCACAGGCCCTTTTGCGTGTGAAACTTCCCGCGAACCCCAGTTATACACGTACCCTGCTGAAATCGTGTGTGAAACTTCCCGCGAACCCCAGTTATACACGTACCCCACTCGCACAGGCCCTTTCGCGTGTGAAACTTCCTGCGAACCCCAGTTATACACGTACCCCACTCGCACAGGCCCTTTCGCGTGTGAATCTTCCTGCGAACCCCCGTAATACATGTACCCTGCTGAAATTGCGTGTGAAACTTCCCGCGAACCCCAGTTATACACGTACCCCACTCGCACAGGCCCTTTCGCGTGTGAAACTTCCCGCGAACCCCAGTTATACACGTACGCCACTCGCACAGGCCCTTTCGCGTGTGAAACTTCCTGCGAACCCCAGTTATACACGTACCCCACTCGCACAGGCCCTTTCGCGTGTGAATCTTCCTGCGAACCCCAGTTATACACGTACCCCACTCGCACAGGCCCTTTCGCGTGTGAATCTTCCTGCGAACCCCCGTAATACATGTACCCTGCTGAAAATGCGTGTGAAACTTCCCGCGAACCCCAGTTATACACGTACCCCACTCGCACTGGCCCTTTCGCGTGTGAAACTTCCCGCGAACCCCAGTTATACACGTACCCCACTCGCACAGGCCCTTTCGCGTGTGAAACTTCCAGCGAACCCCCGTAATACACGTACCCTGCTGAATTCGCGTGTGAAACTTCCCGCGACCCCCAGTTATACATGTACTCCACTCGCACAGGCCCTTTCGCGTGTGAAACTTCTCGCGAACCCTCGTAATACACGTACCCTGCTCCAATCGCGTGTGAAACTTCACGCAAACCCTAGTTATAAACATACCCTACTCGCACAGGCCCTTTCGCTTGTGAAACTTCACGCGAACCCCCGAAATACACGTACCCTGCTGAAATCGCGTGTGAAACTTCCCGCGAACCCCAGTTATACACGTACCCTGCTCGCACAGGCCCTTTTGCGTGTGAAACTTCCCGCGAACCCCAGTTATACACGTACCCTGCTGAAATCGTGTGTGAAACTTCCCGCGAACCCCAGTTATACACGTACCCCACTCGCACAGGCCCTTTCGCGTGTGAAACTTCCTGCGAACCCCAGTTATACACGTACCCCACTCGCACAGGCCCTTTCGCGTGTGAATCTTCCTGCGAACCCCCGTAATACATGTACCCTGCTGAAATTGCGTGTGAAACTTCCCGCGAACCCCAGTTATACACGTACCCCACTCGCACAGGCCCTTTCGCGTGTGAAACTTCCCGCGAACCCCAGTTATACACGTACGCCACTCGCACAGGCCCTTTCGCGTGTGAAACTTCCAGCGAACCCCCGTAATACACGTACCCTGCTGAATTTGCGTGTGAAACTTCCCGCGACCCCCAGTTATACATGTACTCCACTCGCACAGGCCCTTTCGCGTGTGAAACTTCTCGCGAACCCCCGTAATACACGTACCCTGCTCCAATCGCGTGTGAAACTTCACGCAAACCCCAGTTATACACGTACCCCCACTCGCACAGGCCCTTTCACATGTGAAACTTCACGCGAACCCCAGTTATAAACATACCCCACTCGCACAGGCCCTTTCGCGTGTGAAACTTCACGCGAACCCCCGAAATACACGTACCCTGCTGAAATCGCGTGTGAAACTTCACGCGAACCCCCGGAATACACGTACCCCACTCGCACAGGCCCTTTCGCATGTGAAACTTCACGCAAACCCCAATAATACACGTTCCCCGCTTGGCGTTTGCTCTTTGGCAGCCCTGTAAACTGGTCCAGGGTTAGCGCAGCCCTTTGCGCTGGATTGGGGATTTTGATGGCTTTTCCTCTCGCTAGGGGCTTTCTTGGGGGCGTAACTGGCGCTGCTGCAGGGTCGCTGTGCCACTCTTCGCCACGGCTGGTTTTGGAGGCGAAAATCCATGAATACACTGTGCGCGGAAATCGATTTTAGCGCACGCGGCTGGCGCAGACATTCGCACACGCACACTGTGCACCAGCCGCGTGTGCCACTTTTGTCCGAAATTCTATGAATTACCCTGAAAGTTTCATCATATAAAACATTAGATTCAAATCATTTCCTTCTACTAGCTTTTCCCACACAGTATGTATATTACAAGTATACATTGAATTGTCATATGTCATCAGAGATTGTCTCCGTATTTTAACTAGACTTTCACACACACATATGTGGTGTGCTGATTCTAAAACATTTATTCCGCAAAGGCGACAAAACCTAGTTTCTCGGGGAATACCCACTCTGGCGCCTAATATTTCTAAAATATCACAAGAATTCAATTTGAACAGCAAATATCAACGAATGGTAGAGCAATTAGGGTATGCCATCTGATATTTAGGTTTCGTCACTCTTAATGTCAAGTGTTCTACAAATACCCCACTGTTGGATTTGGTTGCCAGATTCACTATTCTTTGTTTTCGTCAATTTTGCATATTAGTTTTTTCAGTTTACGTTTTATCTGGGCAACAGAATATAACAGCCAACAGTGACTCTCATTGTTTATCAATTTGAGATAAGTTAATCTCCATCTATCTATTGTTTCGAAATCAGTTTTAGTATCAATCACCTCATATTGCTCGATCATTTGCACCATAAATGTATTATTAGCTAGCCGTGTTAGTTTCACATAGAGCATGGCTGTAGACAATTGCACTCTACTTCTTACACTGGATATCTCACATTCTAGCATTATATACTCATAGGGCAGTGTTTTTGGCATTCCCATCAATATCCTCAGCATTTTTGCCTCAAATTTGTCAAGGTCATTTCCGAATTTGTTTCCCCAGATTTCAGCTCCATAAGTCAAACATGAGACAATTTTAGCCTAGTACAATTTAACAACTGTTGCGACTGAATAAGTGCCCTGATTGCTTATGAATTTGCTTAGAGCCATGGTTGTGATCATACATTTTCTTTTAATTTCAAACCAATGTTTTTTCCACGTGATTTTAGCATCTATAATGACTCCTAGATATTTGTTTTCATTAACCACTTCAAGCAGTTGTTGGTTTAACGTCCACCCACCATTATATCTTTTCTTATGAGACGGGTGCATTTCAAACCTCATGAATTTGGTTTTTCCAATGTTCACAACAAGGTTATTAACCATAGCGAACCTTTCAAGCTCATCTAATTTTTCTTGTAAACCTTTAGGCGTGTAGTCAAGTAGTATGAGGTTGTCTGCATATCCCCGCCACCTTAACATAAGATTACCTAACTTAATGTCATTCATATGTGCATTACTAACATTTTTAAGGAAATCTGATAGATATAAATTAACAGGGTAGCAGCTAGGGTGCACCCCTGTTTTACGCCACGTGACGTCTGGATATTCTCCGATAATTGCCCCTCACCATCTAACCGTATTCTAACCAAAGTATCTTGGTAGAGCAGCTGAATCATGTATAGCACTCTAGTTTGGCCCACAGTTTGCTACGAGCAGTCGTATCAAAGGCTGCTGAGAAATCGATATAGGCTACATACACTGGCAGCCTTCGATTTTTCCAAGAATATTCAATTGCATTGACTAAAATGACTATATTATGGGTAGTAGCAGACCCGCATCTAAATCCAGATTGGTACTCCGGTAAGATCCTAAAGCTGGTTATCCACTGATTTAGTTCACCCAGTAAGACTTTGCCAAACATTTTTGCTGGGATATCCAGCATTGCTAGCATCCTATAGTTGGTTGGATCTTTACGGTCGCCTTTTTTTATAGATAGGGAGTATAATACTCTTCTTCCACGTAGCAGGAATCATCCCATATGCTCCTATCCATTGAAAAACAATATAAAGGACTTTAGCCCATTTTTCGGGAGACTGGTGTAATAGAGCATTGCAGGTGCTATCAGGGCCGGCAGCTCTGGACTTAGTTTTCTTATTATATTGGTTAGCGAGTCCACCGTATAGTTGCCCCTCCATTTAGTTCTTAATGGTTGGTATTTGATTTCGTCATTCCCTAAGGTGCCAATTGTACTGGTGACATGGGTGATCCAACTATTTTCTAACACACAATTAATTGGGATCGTCTTTTATTTTTTCTCATTAATAATATCCCACATCATTTGACTATTCTTGTTATTTGATGCATGGGCCAGCAAACACCATGTTTCTTCCTTTTGCTTCCTTAAGTGGTATTTCAGCCATCTTCGATACTCAGTTTTATAACTGCATATCTTATTTATAGCTTGCTCATCATTCTCTTTGATACAGTTTCGGATATCCTTCCAGAGGGTTTTTATTTTAAATTGTATCATTTTGGCAAATTTCTTTTGATGTTCTATGTTCCATCTTTCATTTGTTGATTTATATCTTCATTTAATGCCAATGGCTTCTCTTATCTGCTCTGTTAGTTGTTCGAACATACTTAATGTACTATTTGTATCATGCATTTCACTTGTGTCAAATGTCTCAATAAACTGTCCCCAACAGGGGTTGGGCAATAACACTGCCTTTCTCTATAGTTTTTGGATTCCATTTTATTCTATTCCCTGCTGAGTTTACTCCAATATCTAAATTTCTTTTATATTTGTCATTCTGAGATGTCTTACTAGCCAGCAGTAGATATAATGGGAGATGATCATTTTCATCTCTGCGTCCTACAGCCATGTCGTTTACCCATGAGCATGCTCTTTTGTTCACAATCATATAGTCTATGGTACTCATGCTAGTTCCAGATATCCGTGTCACATTCATCTCCCAGTCACCCGGGGTATTTCCATTCAAAACTGTCAACTCAAATTTATTTAACAGCTTTATCCATTCTTTGGCACTTTTATTGTCAACGTTTTGGGATATAGGTTCGGATAAATTTTCCTCTGAGACTACCTCGGACCTGAAGTTTATTCTTACATTAAAATCGCCTACGATGATCAGCGGCAGGGTATTACCAGTTTCAGCAGGAATTTTAGTTAGCGTAGCAATATTTTCTTTGCTGCATTTGGCATCGGAAGGATTATATTTATTTACAAGAACAAATGTACTAGCATGGTTAAATGAAGCATTGGATAGGGGGACCCTGCCGGAACTCTGAGGGAGGCAATCATCCCCATGCTTCTTAAGCCTAATAAACCATGCACAGACTGTTATCCATGCTTAATCAAGATAGCAAGATTCTTACGGCAGTGCTGGTGAATAGACTGAGACCGGTTATCAATAAACGTATACATCCCGATCAGACCGGTATGTTCCGCGCAGAAGCATATCTGACAATCTTAGAAGGCTCCATCCTGTTATAGAACAAATGAAAAAGGACCCCCAGGAGGTGGCAATAATTTTATTAGATGCAGTGAAAGCCTTCGACTTCGTCAAATACCCTTGGTTGATGGCGGCCTTGAAGGAATATCGGGTCGGCCCACGTACTTGGGGTGGGTCCAACTGCTGTACAGTACACCACTGGCTCGAGTTAGGACGGGAGCGATCATCTCAGATCAATGGCAACTCAGTAGTGGGACCAGACAGGGATGCCTGTGTCCCCGATGCTGTTTATTTTAGCACTGGAACCCCTTGCGATATATATAAGGCAACAATATGGAGAGGTAGGGATCAGCACGAGGGGAGGGCAACACCTGACATCAATGTATGCTGATGATATGCTGTTGTATTCGAGATATCCCGAGGAGAACCTACAATACATTCTGGAAGTAATGGGGCAATATGCGATGCTGTCTGGCATAACAGTGAACCCCAAGAAATCATGTATTTTTCCCCATGGTAGATATAGAGGGATACCACAAGAGGAACATCCGGGTTTACAAATACAATGGGAGACTGGGACCTTTAGACAGCTGGGGATTGACGAATATCACACTGTCAAGGCTGAATACAAACAAAACACAGAAAAGGCAGTGGCTAATATTGAAAACAGTATGAGGTTCTGGGCCAAGTTCCCTTTGACCATGATGGGGAGAATGGCATTGTTAAAGATGGTGGTGCTGCCTAGGTTGTTGCACTTCTTTGGGACTATACCATATATGATACCCAAGCAATTCTTTGTTAAACTCCAAGGTATATGCAGAGGGTTCATATGGCACAACACTAGAAATAGAATAGCACTATGGAAACTGCAAAACACGTATGACCAAGGGGGCATTAAATTGCCCAACTTTGAGATTTACTATCTGAGCAGCCAACTACAATATGTGGCTTGGTGGTTATCGGAAGACTGTACATAAGAGTCCAGATTGTTGAGGGCTGAATGTGTCCGTTTTTTCCTAAAAGAGTGTTCCCCACAAATGCCGCTAGTGGCACTGAATGGAGAGGACCAGCAATTGAGGAAGATAGTCCAGAGGCATTGTGAACCGATTGGTATAGCAACGCTGGGGGATGTGTGGCAAGATGGGAAGGCAGTGGAGTTTGACACACTGGTGGAAGACACTGGTCTACACCGGGGACAGTATATCACTTATACTAGGTTGGTGCGGAAGATAAAAGACACTTAGTCACCAATAGTGCTGGAGGGTCAGCCCGAACATTTTATGATGTATCAAATGGAGGCCATGAGGTCTCCCGAATTTACGAATTTCTGATGTCAAAAGTGGGTAAGGAGGTGCTCCAGTTGAAGCAGGACTGGGAAGAGGAAGGCATGGATTTCATGAGTGATGGGTTGTGGCTAAGGGTTCAGGGATACCTCAAAAAAGTGTCTAGGAACGTGAGGTTGCAAAAAATCCAGTTATATGTTACTCATAGACCTTATATGAACCCTCAGAAGATAGCACGGTTTAAGAATGCAGGAACACAAACATGTCCTAAATGTGGGGAGGTCAACGCGGGACAGATACATATGTTCTGGGCGTGCCCAGAAATAAAGAGATTCTGGAGGAGGTGACCCACCTTTTGACTGAGAAAGGGATTAAGCTGGAGGTGGAATCTTTGTGGGCGTGCATGGTGGGGGGGATTTTCTAGGCCACATAAGTTGAAACATGTGAGTAAACTCAAAGACTTGGCTTATATACTTGTCAAGCGCAGAAGTGCCATAGGCTGGAAAGCAAGCAATAGACCAAAAGTAGAGGTTTGGTGGCACGACCTTCAGAAATGGGTGGATGCAGAAATGGTGGTGCGGAGTGAAGCGGTTAATAGAGGGGGAGATGAAGAAGTGGAGACATTGATAGCCTGGATGCACTTAGTAGCTACACTGTCTGGGTCTACCCAGAAGAATATGATTCCTTAGGAAGAGCGGAGGGGAGAGTACCCCCAGATAGACGGGCGGAAGGTGGTGAGGTGGAGTAGGCTCGGGAGAAGGTGGGGGTTAACGGGGAGGCAGTGGACATATCATGATACTGTACTTAATACTGGAAAGCTATGATAGTTGTTCACTGTCTGGTTTCTTTTGGTTGTTTGTTAAAATCAATAAAAATTGTTTAAAAAAAAATAATAAAAGCAACAAATCACACCCACACCACACAAACCACCTCATTCTCCACTTGCTCACAATCCACACTATTTCCCATATGCCCTTCCCCTACTTGTTATCACTTGCAAGGGCATACACTCCTCCATCACAGGGTTCCAACAACGGCCTGCACTCTCTCTGGAGCCACGCACTGCTTTAAAGAGCAGACAGGAATTCTGTAAAAATGGCTCCTGCTTACCTCTGGGATTGACGCCTCAGGGACTGATCGCGGCAGGTGGCCACGGCCCCTTGGAGGAAGCAGCCTGGAAGCGTCCATCAGTGCGGGGGTCACTGGGATCAGACCGGGGTCACCAAAATTAAGGCACGCCCCTGCATGCTCATACCAGAAAAAATACAGCCCGCTCCGTAAAAAGGCCCAAGACACGCTTGCAAGGATAACAAGTATTTATTCCTACAAAATAGAAATGTATCAGCAAAGAACTCTGCTGCCGCCAAACGTTCTGAGCCCCGTAGACATGTGCTGAACATTATAAACACAAACTACGTCACTGATGGTGTAATATGGATTGGAGGAGCCCTATACATGTAGGGTCTGCTACATATGGGATGCCAGGCCATTGGTCTCTTCATCTGTCCATCTCTTTCCATGTGGGCGCTGCTGGGCTCGTCATTCGCGGCGAAGCTGACCTGACAGTTAGATACTCTGACAATGTAATTCTATCGTAACAATGTACCTGGCAGATACAGGGATAGGCTCGGGGGGAGAGCAGAGGTCACACTCACTCACATGCTTCACTCGCTCCCAGACAGATCAGCAACTCCCAAAGTTCTCCACCTTAGCTTTAGGCTATAATTCTGATGCTACTGTGCACCTCGCTGCACAAATCACGTGACCCATTTCTGAAGGCACAGTAGCCTTGCCTTCTGATCTTAGTGATCGATCGAGGGGTGCAAAGGTTTTATGGTTGGTGGTCTGGGTGGTGCTGTGGCATGCGGGTGTCATGGGATGAAAGCATGGCAAATCTGTATTTCTCATGTGGGGATCGTTGGGGCAACAGGGCCTTGCTATCTGTTTTGGGGGATGGTACTGCCAAGAGGCTCTCTGCTGCCTTCTCATGACCTGGCAGGGTTCATTCTTTCCAGGGTGCGAGGGCCTGCAACCTTCTGAACAATAGAGTATGTTGTGGATCTCTGAAACCTGTCCAGGGTGGGGCTGGTGTTCACGCTCATGCAAGGGGTCTAATACTAACACACAAAATGCTGTTTGCTGCGTTTGGGCCTAACTTCTAAGATGGCTGCAGCTTGCTAAGATGGTGTTCACACCCGCTTCTACCATAAAGCTTGCAATGCAGGCACTAGGGTGATCGTGCACCCTCTTCTATGTGCTCCCTCCACCTGGATATGCTCTCTTAGTGTTTGTTTCTCATTCGATATCGCCTGGGGTGGTGGGAAGACCTTCCGCTTTCCAACACAACACACAAGGATAAAGCCTACAACCCAACACAAGGGAAAGCTCAGGAAATCCCTGGCTGAACGAGCACGAGCTAGCGCATCAGGCCAAAAGAGCAGAGTCAGGGAGATTCTCCCAAGACTGAGGGAAAACCTTGAACCACATCAACCAGCAAGAACCTACCCTGGCAAAGCAACTAAGCTCCCTTATCTTAAATAACGCACAGCAACACCAAAAGCGGGTGAAACAACTAGAAGAATCATACCCTTGCAACAAAGAAGTTCAACAAACCAAGGTAACCGAATAGCCCACTCCCGAAATAAAGTCCACCTCGGGACAGCTACATAGGAAGAGTATGACGGCATACACAGCCGCCCAAATGACCAAACAAGGCAAAGCGAGCAAGAATGCAGATATTGCAACACTAAATCCCGCCAATCAAGACCGCACCAGGAATAATGTACACATGGTAATAGCCCAGGTCCATGAAACGCCAAACCAAACACAGAATCTAGAAGCTCTAGGCACAAAGCTTGACATGCAAAATCTTCTTGCAGACTTGAATGAGATCCTGGGGAATCTTGCGAAGCTGACAAAGTCTTGTCGCTGGATTCTCTGTTTCTGGCAGTTGAAAGAAGAATAAGTGAGGAGAAGGACATTTCCTGCAAATTCTCATATTACCTATCAGAACTGACACAGTGGGTAGAGGCACTTGAAACATGGAGCGAAACTCTGCTAACAGAACAGGAAGATCAAGAGAACAGAGCCTGGAAAAATAAAATCTGTATAAGGGGGATGCCAACATGAAGAGCAAATTGAGAACTAGAAGGATATGCCACTGCACTTTTAAAATAAATTCTACCCACTGCAGAACAGGAACAGCTCATGTTAGACCGCACAGATTGCCTGCACACCTGTCCTACCAATGAGTGAATGGCCTGATCCCAGACACCCTTATAAGGGTTCACTTCCACAAGACTAAGAGAAAATCTTAAGTGAGGCCAGACACGGAGGGGACAAATCCTACAAGGGAGTAAAATGACAGCTGTTTCAGGACCACCCATCTGGCACTCTGGTCCATCGCCGGACGTTGCACGGAGTAACTGGCAAGCTCAAATCCAAGGACATAAAATAAAAATGGGACTTCCCATGTTTGCTGCAATTTACACACCCAGAAAAGAAATGGTCAATCAGCACCCCGCAAGAGTTGGAGATCCTGATAGACTCGGACTCAACTTCACTGATGATGCACAATGATACAGAAGTACAACATTTTAAAATAAAGAAAGCGACATCAGGATCGAACTGGGCTTGAAAATCCCAGCCACTCCGAATGAACCGCGATCCAACTGCTACAATCGGGCAGGGCTGAAGCGACAGAGGAGAGTCACCTTTCCTCTGATGAATCTGGAAACTTCATCCCATCTTCCCTAGGGATGCCACCCCCCATTGCAGCTAGGGAGGTGAGCTGGCTAAGCAGAACCCTCGCTAGGGGATTGGGAAAGAGGGACCTGAATGGAATGACTCCCCTTAAGGGAACAAGTCCTCCGATTTTCACTGGGAACTCCCTATACCAAAGAAACAATCTGCCTACATGGGAAAAAGAGACTAACAGTACATCTGGATGTTAGACTCAAAACAACCCTGACATTACCTCTATCTGTTTGTCTCAAGGAAATTCTGAAATCTCCATAGGCTCTACAGCTGACAGTGAACAATACGCCCCATTTGAGGTAGCAAAGCACAAATAAAGGGCCAACAACCCTTGAATTGAGGAAGAGAAACCATATGCAAATGCAAGCCTCTGATATGTGGATACCAGTGAGGGGAGGATCTATGCTGAACAGCGTAGCCGGCTGTGGCGGAAACGGAGGCGGACAGCAACAGGAAACACTGCCAGCTCGGCCGCACAAACCAAAGCTCACCTGGAGGCGCAACCACGCCGAGGACGTGGTGGATCTGGTCCCTGCAAACTGACACAGAAAACAAACTGAGGGAGTAGTGAATCCTCCGATCTGAATGTGAGAGCACAAACACGGGAGAATGCAGAGACGAGTGCAACCTGAGAACCGCTCATGTCCAATCTGTAGGAGCAGCAGCCGTGTAGAACGCAAGTGCTGCCAAAGAGATGCACCCTCCATGGAGCGAACCCAGCAATATTGAAGGTACGCGGGATGCCCAGGTCGGAGGGAGGTGAGAGAGTGGTGAAGGAAGGAAGGAAGGAAGGATTGCGCTAACCCCATACCAGCGTCAAAGAGGCTGAGAGAAAACATGTGAGAAGGAGGATTAGGGGAGCTATAGAAACCAGCGTAGTATAGCAAGGAAATATTTCCATCTATGTGTAATTTTCCCTCCAGTTGTGAACCCCCAACTTTTTGCTGTTGTCTGACCATCCTAGCCTGAATTTTCGCAGTGGAGCATAGCCTTCTGCTGGACTCCGCTGGGTTTTCGCTCACGTCGTTAGGGGGAAACCAACATGCCCTTTAAGACTGTGAGTACTGAGAGACTTTGTTTCTCTTAGTCTTTCACTCTTGCAAGTTCTTGGCAACATTTTTACCAGTGTACAAAGTACCTTTCAGTATAGAGCGCTGGGGTCTTCCTTTCGTTTCTAAAGGCCCTAGACACCCTCAAACGATTTTTTGGTAGAAGTACAGATTTGCCTTGGATAGAGCTGGTGGCAGCTGTTATTTCTCTCATATTTTAAACCCTTTCTTTCGGTCCATATCGCGTTTACCGCGTTTGGCCCTGGATAGTGGATTGGCCCCAAAATGTCCATTCCACAAGGTCCTTTGTTCTGTTATTTGGCCATCTTGTCCCTCACTTTGCCTTCTCCAGGTTGAGCCGACCCGGTCAGTCCTTATTTGGTCATGCATGCCTTGTGTGTGTGCCTCCCTCCAGGATGTGGGCTGGGCTGTCTTGTTCCAATACACATCCTGGGTGCCAGAGAGTCTGGTGTGCAGGGAATGACTGGGACCACCGTGATCCGCGATTGGTCCACCTCTGGCATGGCTGTATGTGAGCAGGTCTCTCATTAGGTCCTCTTCATTTTGGTGCAAAGGAGATTCTGGATAAGAGAAGGGCCCAAACAACCATACCAGGGCAATCTATTGAGTTTTCACTGAAACTAGAATAGAAGCCAAGCATCCTGAAAATAAGACGCCGAGTCGAGGAACGGCTGGTTACCCACTGGAAGGTTTGGCATCCCGAGCCCGCTGTTGTTCCGCAGGACCCCCTGCTTCTTATCGAACTAGAAGGTCTGCAAAGGCTCTTCGCCCCATTTGAACAGTGGGAACAACTATTGATGGCACTGCCACCTTAACCTGCAAGTGAGCCGTTTCGGAAGGGTTTCTGGGCCAACCAGTGAATTGACCAGCTTGCGCAGGACCTTTGCTCGGGAACCGCCGCCATCTCAAGTTAACTCTTGAGACTTTGGAGATCCTAAGTACTGGGTCCAAGCCACTCTCCCGCCGAGCTGGAATTAGAAGAGTACACCTGAACCCGAGTACACACAATCACTGTGTCGCCCAGCCGTGGTGACACACTTCGTGGGTGCGCTGCGACTGTGCCCCCCACTGCCCTGAGATAAGCTGCAGTGAAATCGAGTTGATCCCATCACAGGGAGAGGAGAAATTGCCACTGTCCTGCCACAGGATCATCCCTGGAACTCAGCTGCTGAAAGTCACAGAGCTGCACTTTTGCAGCATTTGAACCCGCAACCGAAGTGGACTCGACTGGAGAAGTTCGGTCAGAGTGCGCCTTCGGTCGGTGAGTACTTGCAACCCTTACCGGTGGCCCCTGGTACATCCATCCATTTTTACGCACAAGTGTCCCGAGGGCCACTCACCTTTATTGAGGTAGCCTTTGCTACCGAGCTATTCCCAATTCTTGGAGTCTGTTCTGCCATCTTGGGGAGACCCTCCTCAAATAGTGGGAACCTATTCTTCACTGCCTCATCTGCCTTCCTGGGCTGCTACAGCCCCTGCAAGAGACCCCGGTTTTGCCCAAATGCACAATTGCGTGCATCTGCATCCGAATAGTACATTTGAGCATAAGGCTCCAAGGGACTGGACTGCCTTTCAGTTGGGGTTATTAAAGTGAAGGACTGCCTAAAGTATATTCGCACTGTTTGCTCCTTTCCCTTACACGTTGTGGACCCTTATTGTGTGCCATTCCTTTAGGCCATTGGTTCTGTATATATGTTCTATAGTAGTGTGGTTTTGGTTTAAGTATCACTGTTGATCTTTGCTTGTGTTTGATTTAAAAGGCCTTTAATAAATGTATTTACATTTTTGCTATACACCTGACAGAGTAATTTGTAGTGTCCTTCACTGTGTGTGCTCATTGTGGGCTTGCGATCACCCTCACCCCTCCTGAGACCTAGTCTTGACTGCCACCAATGCTACCTTGATTGGTCTGGCTTGTCCAGAGGATTACCCTGTTCCAAGAAACTAGGCTGGCCTTCTGCACCTCTGCCCACCAGGTCAGAGTTCAGAAATCCATCTTAACAAGTATCAACCTCCATAAAGGTCACAGGAACCCACAAGAGCAAAGAGCCATGGGGAAAGAGGGGTTACCAATAACCCAGAGTGTTATATGAGCCATTGGGACACAGACAATCCAGGGAACCAAAAGGGGCTTAATAAACAAAGCAAAGCTCTAACATGAGGGGAGCAGGGAGGAGCTCAACATCTGAACCAAGAGTTGAAAGAAACAAATAGAAAAGGAGGTCACCAATACCCCAGAAAGATAGGGGAAAGAGCAAGCCAGGGAAAAAGAAAGGACTGCCCTAAAACCCCACCAGAGTCACAGGTTCGACATGAATGAAAACACAAGATAAGGGAAAGGTTTGTGAAGACCAGAGAAACCCCAACAGTAGAAAGCTCAAGAAGAGTCAAAGAGGCCACAGAGAACTAAAAGTACTAGATGGAAAGAGAGGTCACCCCTATACCAGAGAGAAAACGGGAGACATTTGGGACAGAGAAACCGGAATCACCAGGGCCCATAAGATCAGCAAACATCAGAGGCGGCTGCTTGCTCTAGGCAGCAGTGCAGCTCAACGTCTGTAGCATGGTGGTGGGCCCTTTCCTCTAGCTCATCCTGTTTGTGAGCTTGACGGAGCTTGACGGAGGTGAGGCAGCCGCGGCAGGAACCGAGACGGTGTCAGCGGTCATTGTGCTTCTATATTACCCACATGGTGTTGGTGGGCCGAGGTAAGTCAATCAAGTGTGAGGCTTGAAGAGGGCCGAGGGGTCCTGCCTTCACTCCTTTGATTTGGATGTCCTCGCTAGTCCTGCCTTCCGGTAATTCCTAGAATCCTGGCGGCAATTTGTTGTTTTGTTTCAGGTGCTCTTCTTGTTTGAGAGTCTGCCCCGCGTGTCTGCTTTTTGGGTACAGTATGCCTGGGGGAAGAAAAGGAAAAAATGAGAATAAGAAAAAAAACTGCATACAGAATAAGTAAGAATTGTCCCCACCACAACCGACGTTGGTTACTTTAACTAGTACCCCCAAATCCTCTTCTCCAGTTGCTAGTATGGTGTTGTTGAACTCAGTGGGCTCAGCTGGGGTTACACCCTCAACCCCCCTGGATTCTGGGAGGGGTATCTATCCGAGGTCCTTGGATTAAGTACACGCGGAAGGCAAAGGCTGCACCTAGAAAGGGTGCGCTGGTCCCAGGAGGTATGTAATATGGCTGTTCTAAAAACAGCTGAGATGGCTAAAGTTGAACACTCCAAGTTAAATGCTGGGGAGACCTTTGTGCCCCCCTTGGCTATTGCAATCCCCTCCCATACAGAGGGGGCTGAAATTATCCTTGATCCACAAGTACCTTCTGCTGTGACAGATCCCTCTGTCTTGGACGATAATGTCCAAAAGAAGATTACTCCTGGCAAATGGGGGTTGGTAAAGGACAACATTAGAGAACTGAACTTGTGTAAGAACTTTAAAGACTGCTGTACTAGGATGGACTCTCTTGACAATTGTGTTGGGAATTACCACATAATTAAAATGGATAAAACATGCCAAAGAGATTAAACTTTTTCTATCATGAATAAACACTCTGGTCAATTGAATACTGGGGGTCGGGTAGCCGCACCACTGGGGAGAATGAATCAGGCCTCACACTCTGAGCAGCTGCCATTTGATGTTTTGTAGCTGGGTACTCGCTCTCACATAAGGGAGGGACCGGTTGGTGTTACAATGGAAACTGGCATAACACCAGGAGACCCAAAATCTGGGGTGGATATGCAGAAACCCAAGGAGGGGCCCTTACGGCTCCAATGTGGAAGTAGGTGCAAAACTGAGTTTCTAATTCTTCAATTGAGGGGGATGCAAGGAATCCCAAGAAAAGCCCGTGAGGCAGATCCACCCGTGAAAGGTAGTTTTTCCTCATCCATTAAAAAAATCATGTAAAAAAATCATCTATGCCGGTACTTAAGGACAAGGCCATACGACACTGTTATGCATGATAGTAATTTCATCAAAACTGATAGAGAAACCATGGGGGAAAGAACCAAGAGAGGCATTGAGGAATAAGGTCTTGGCCTGGCTTTGGCAAAGAACAGGGCTGGGAGTGATCAGATGTTCAGATGGGAAAATCCTACAAAGGCTGAAGATCAACGAGTGATGCACTAGAGAAAACAGGGTTTGCGTATTGGTGGGATGTGGGGCTACTAATCTCCCTGTTTTTCTTAGCAAATGCAATTATTTGCCCAAAGGCTCATTGAACTTGAACTGATTGCGAACTAGCCTGACAATTCAATGCTATGTTTGCAATGTTCATACCAATGATAATTGTTACTGTGCTTTTAGCCTCTCTCAATTGTTGGCCTGTTATTTATGTTTTATGTTGTAAGTAATATTTTGTTACAGCGCTCTGATGCCTGTGGGCTATAGCGTTGTATAAATATATAAACAAAAATAAAGAAATAAGCAAAGTGAGAGCAGACTGAAGGTGAACCCGGGGACACCCAACACTTGTAATAGGAAAGCGTTAGAGAGGGATCAGGGACATTTCCCTACACCTACAGAAATTTGGACAGTTTGTTTTTGCAGGAATTTAAGACTTTTTATTGTAGAGGAAAATTGAAGAACTTTGACAGACTGCCAAGAACTGTTAAATATGGAAAATGGTTAATTATGGATGATAAGTGAATCCGGGTCCAGGAAAAACTCCTGGGACACTAGATTGTGGTGAATATCCCTGTCTGTAGGACAATCTAGCTAATTTTCTTTTAATTTTCTCTAAGTGGCAGGGACAGTTTAGTGGATAGGTTTGGACCGAGGACAATTTTTCTTTTGACGATTGATGAGCACTTTAGTTCCGATAGGAAGGGAATTCCCCTTTAGCAGTAGCGTTAGTGAGGTATTTTCTTTTCAGTTAAATAAAGTTACGTGGAAACCATGTCCTCTGGCCATAGTCTTCATTCTGGCTTGCCACCCTCCTAAACACACCTCGGCCCGGAACATGAAGTTGCTGAATGCGCACTCAAGGGACAGACTAGCCCATCACAAAACCACAGACTCCGTTAAGCTGACTCCTGCACTCGTTGCGAGCCTCACTGGAAAAACACCCCTAAGAACTCTACATTCGGCATCTTGCTGCGTTGCTCACAAAGAGGGCATTAGCACTAGGTTGTGATGATAAAACTGGGGAATACTCAGGAAATTGGGTTGTACCTAGTTATAGAGCTATTACATTATCTCAGGAGACACAGGCAAAACATGGCTCCAGGCCGGCATCTCCTTCAGTACTTCGCCTTTAGTGACATCAAAAAAAGAAGGGTGTTAATTCTAGTGGCCAAATGCGTCCCATTCAGTAAGCAGAAGATTAAAAAAGATCCACAGAGCCCCTTTATAATGCTAAGAGGCCACCAGATAATGCGGATATCCCTGCATGGCCCCACTGACAGCCAAGAGGTATTCCTTAAACGAGATCTGCCCCTGAAAACATTTGTAGCTGGGTTCGTGGTCATCAGAGGCAACCTCAACACTGCACTGGATCCCCGTAATGATCAGAAACCCCCCCCTCATCCCTACTCGCCAAGACAACAAAAACGCCCAGGCACTCCTTAGTGGTCGGTATAGGGCGAATGAAACACTCAGGCGAGGTCTACACCTTCTACTCTTATGTCCACCACAGACGCTCACACATAGATCGCATGCTCATCTTGCCCACCCTAGTGCCTTATGTCCCACAGTCTGAGATAGGCACACAAACCTTCTCTGATCATTCACTGGTCATGTTACACATTTCAATCAAAGGGCTCAAACCCTCCACAAAACCCACGTGGAGGTTAAAAGCCATCCTATGGGATAGAGTCCACAGAAGCGAAATCGCTTCACTAATTGATAACTACTTTGTGACAAGCATCTCCCCAGAGGTCAGCTGGATCTTGACACGCGTTGACGGGTCCTTCTTGGACTAAACAGTGACGGGACTGGGTCCAAACTTTAAAGCATGGATATCAGCGACATTTGCAGTCCCACACAGGAAAATCCTGGTGAATGGAAACCTCACAGAACACATCAGACTCACTAGAGGCATAAAACAGGCATGCCCTCTGTCCCAGTTGCTCTTCATGCTCTTGGCGGAGACATTGTCAAGGCACATCCAGGCCAACCAGTCCATTCAGAAAGTGAGGTGGGGGGATAAAGAACATAAGATGGCATTATTTGCAGAGGACATGCTCTTTCTACAAAACGCAGCTAAATCATTGGCCCCACTGAAACCCTTCGAGGAGGTGGCAGGCTTTCAGATTAACCTAAACAAATCATTGGGATTAAACATCACAGATTCGAAAGAAACATTAGACCTCCTGACCCATCTACACCAGATTAGATGGTGCAACTCATCTCTGGAATACTTGAGCATTACACTGGGCCCAAGCATTGAAGACCTACTCAAGCTTAATATTCTCCCATGGATCTGATGCAGGACCTGGAGAAGTGAAACTCACTCGAAAAATATCTTAACTTGTTAGAATAAACACGCCGAAGATGAACACAGTCCCCAGTCTGCTATATGTTTTCAGCAGCCTCCCGATACTCATTCCAAGCTATTATATGCATACATTGCTAAATATTTTCCACACCTTCATATGGTCCAAGAAGTCACCAATGAGATCTAAAAAGGTTCTTGGAAGATCAGTACACGAGGGTGGACTGGGCATCCCCAACATGAACATATGTTTAAAACTTCACAGATTGGACACATTTAGGTGGCTGGACTTGGGATCCCTACCAAACTGGGCTAAGATCGAATAAGCCGCGGCTGCACTTCCACTAGCATAAGTGCCACTCCTAAGCAAAAGGGCCTATAACGCCAGTGACAGTCTTCCATTGATGCACAACCCGCTCACGTACTGGGACAACACAAAGGTGCAGATGCCGACACCAGGACTTGGGGTCCCAACACACCTTTCCATGATAACGCAGACTTCGCCCTAGCCAAGGCACAGGGGTTTCACAAATGGAGGGCGGTATACAAACCATGGAAGATTGTTCTAAAGGGGGGCATGCCTACTGTTTGAAGAATTCAAACAGAAAGGGGGTCTCCCTGAAACCGAGAGGTAGAGGTACTCCCAACTATGCCACTGGACCACAAGCCCCCACAATGCACCAAGCCAGAGGTAGGAAACCCACTGCGATATAACTCACGATCAGAGAGGACCCAGGTAGAGGAAGAATCTCGACGGTCCACAAATTGCCAGAGGGAAATCACAGGGGTGAGAAACTACCACAAATGACAAAATGGGAGAGAGAAATAGCGATGGGCATGTCAGAAGATTCTTGATTCCACATATGGGCACAAGCCCAGAAACATTACCGATGCATAACAGTAAAAGAGTGCACATACAAAATCCTAATGAGATGGTATTACACCACACAATGCCTTAACCACTTCACCCCTACACATGCTCCACTTTGCTGGACAAATTGCATCACCACAGGGACACTAGGACACATGTGGTGGACTTGTCCCACAGTGCAATTTTAGTAGAAGTAATTACTTCTAAGAATTAGGGGCATCACAAAGATTCAAATCCCAACAGACTCGTCAATTGTGAAATTGGGCAAAGTGGATCAGAAAGAGGGATGCGGCCAAAGTGGCGCTACCGCTGCCCTTAGTACTCAGCTTCTAAACGTAGCCAGAATATCTCTAGCCCAGGCTTAGAAGAACCCAGAGGGCCTGAGGGTTGTGGTTTGGTGGGGCAAGATGTGGGAAATATGGGTCATGGAGAAGAAATTTGCCTGTTCGAATAATGCAACTGCGTAATTCACCACTATTTGGACCCATTTCATACCCAATGTCAGAGCACGCTAGCCAGCATGTACAGGCTCCAGATACTGAAATAAACTTCTATGTATAAAAAAAAAGGTCCCATGTTTAATATCCCCGCAAAAATATTGCAATACAAAAATAACGCCATATTTTTGCAGCGATATTGAGCCATGGACATTTTTAAATGTGCAGGGAACACCACCGCAACTCCCGCTCCCACAAATTACCCCCTCTCCCCAAAAATATCACCTATGGCGAGACAGACAACCATACGCACAGCGATATTTTTGGTGGGGATAATATATAGGGATACCTACAAAAACCTACCTGGACTGCTTGTAGAGTCAATAGATTATACACAAGAGAAAGTACATTCACTAGATATTTATTCATGAGTTCCTAGATCGCCCATCAGTTCTCTCCTGAAGGTATGGTTGCAAACGTTCCATACAAAAATACATATGTATATATATATATATATATATATATATATATATATATATATATATATTCTATGAAAAAAATTTGTTCAAAGGAACGTTATGGTCACAAGTAAAACGGAAAAACCACAGAAATTCACCAGTTATGGTAAGCTAAGCAACCATAACTCGCGCCACCACCATGCACTGCTAAAACTAACACCCAGGACATCAAAGATGACATCACAAATGTACTTGGAAATTTCATCAAATATTTGGGCACTATGTTCAAAGATCTATTGTTGTTTTTCGCCAGGGACCCCAGTTTGGTGGTTCCCATGGATCTTTCCGTGCGGGTCCAATCTGCGCACCACAGTTTTTGCTTCACCTTTCCTGGGTCGGTCTTAAGTTGTTGATCACAAGAGTCGATGTCATTTAAGATTTGCCTGCAGTTTACAGATCAGATTCTCAGTACCTCTTCCTGTGTAAATCCTGGCTTCTCCTTCAGGATCTCAAATTGTGCCGGGCTGTCTTCCATAATTATTTTCCTGTAGAGGCAAAGGGAGATCCACAAAAACCTCCCATACATAAAGACCAGTCTCATTTTCCATTTTATGGCAGTGATAGGGAGTGAGTTGGGAAGAACTAGTAGCCTTTTCCAGAATAGCCCTTCTAGCCGGTCATATATCTCCAAAGATGTAGTAAGGGCCATCTCTGCACCATAGGTCATCATGGGGATAACCTTCTGCTTATAGATTAGGATAGTCGGTTATAGAGCGAATTTCCTGTACCTCTTGTTGATTGATAGTGCTTGTGCCCCCAGTGTCTTTGTTTTCCTCCGTAGTTCCACGGTTTGTCAGCTCTGTTCGAGTTGATAAACATGCCGAGCTATTTCATAACCCTCACTACTCGCATCAACTCCTCTCCCAAGCACCAGCGGAACAGCTTTTTCTTTCCGCTGAAATTTTGTAGCACTAAAAATTCAGATTTCCCTACATTGATTTTTAAGTTGTTTTGATCTGTGTATTCCTGCAGGTTTCCAAACTTCATTTTAAACCAACTGGTGTTTGTGCCAGAAGGACTAAATCATCCAACCCAAGGGAGCATCGTTCAAACTCGGAGGGCAGGTTCATGGGGTGTTTAGAGCATGCTTCAAGTCGGATATATAAAGGCTGAACAGGGGCCAACGAACATCCCTGCTTCAGCCCCTTATGTGTGGCAATCTTCAAAGACAAATGGCCGGCACTATCTAGCCTTATTTGTATCATTGTGTCCGTATGTAAAGTCATAATTGGTGCAAAAAGCTCCTCAGGATACTTGCAGTCCACAATTTATTCCATAAGATGTTCCGGTCAACACTATCGAATGCCTGTTTTATGTCAATAAATGCTAGATATAATTGTTTTCCTGATTTCAGTGCTCTGATTTTTAAGGGGTTGAGTAGTAACAGATTGAAGTCACATCCTACTCCTTTGGCAAATCCCGCTGTCTTTTATCGAACTTGCCCGATTTTAGTGCCCAACTGTTCAGTTGTTTCAATAAGGTTGCTGCAAAGAGTTGTCCCAAGATTTTCAGTAAAGCGATTGGGCGGTAGTTAGTAAGGTCCAATTGCTCCTCCTTCTTAAATATTAGGACCAAAATTGCACAATTCCAGTTAGGAGGGATTTTTGCCTCCTTCAAAACATCTTTAAATATGGCGAGACAAAATTCTGCCCATTATTCTGTGTTACGCTCACCTGGTCTCTGTGCAGGCGTTGGGGCACTGTTGAAGCCCTCCGGGGATCAGGTTGTTCGGTCCAACTTCGCCCTCTGGGCTTATGTGGTGACTGGTGGTAATAGGTAATGCTGCTTGGGACTGCTCCTGCGTGGAGAATCGGGGGCGTGAGTATGCCAGCTTGTGCGCCTATTCCCCTTCCAGACCCCTTCTCCCAAACCAGGGGTACCCGTGGTATGCACTGTCCCTGGAAAGCTCACCTGTTGATTAGTTTTGGTGAGCACTCTGTCCTGCTGCTTCTGGCAGGGGCGCTTGTATGATCTGGACTGAGTTCCTTCACTCGTCCCTTGCACGTGGTAGTCCAGTCCTGCTGTGACTAAGCCACTATACTTCAGGTAAGTGTTGCTGTTTGCCTTTGTCTTTCTTCATCTGTTTTTGTTGTATTGTAAAGTTCGTTGTCTTGTATTGCTGTCCGTTCCACTTTTGATGTTTGTTCTTTTGCTTTCTTCTCTTGCAGGTGATGTTGCCGGCCCGGCAGAAGCTGCAGAGCTTGAGGCGACAGCCGGAGGGAATGAGGAACGAAGCTGCAGGGGTACAGTAGCTGGTAAATTGTTAACGAGCGGACCCGCACGGTTCAAATGCGGCACGGCCCTAGGACGGATGTTCTTACCTTGTCTTTCTTCTTCTTCACGGGGTTCGAGTTTGTGGATGTAGAGTGCGGTGCTGCGGCGTCGGGATCAAGATCACTGGATGTCAGGAGATGAGTCGGCAGATGAAGCACCGGTTTCCTGGAGGTGAGTATGCAGGAGAACGCCTGGTTTCAAAGATAAGTAAACTGGTCCAAGCGGCGGTGAGCGTCACGTTGCACGCAAGTGCACAGTAACGTGAAGCACCGACCTTAAGGATGGAGCAGCTTATATAGCTGAGCTTCTGAAGCCACGCCCACCAGGTTCAGCCTGCCTGCCACACCTGATGAGTCAGCACATCATGAAGACCAGGCCTAGGGAGCCACAACCAATGAGTCAGCACATGGGGATGTTCTCTGGAATAAAGGCTTTCAGCTCCTGGAAAGTTCTTGTAAATAAAAGCACTCCTGCACTGAAATAAAGTGTTCCTGCTCACATCTCTATATGAGCCTGGCCCGGGCCCCTGTGTTTACAGGATCCAAAGCGACATAAGTGAGTCAAATGACCCATTGCCCCCATCACTAGATGGTGTGGTTTTTGTGTTCTGGGGCCTGTGGCCATGACATCACTCCCCCTCGAGGCCCCTTTCATGGGTGGTTTCCCCCCTGGCCCTGGTTTAGTGGGGTTATTGTGGTGGAACTGCCTGATTAATCGTGGAGCGTGGACATGCTCACTGGGTTCCCAGGTCCCATCTTGGGGTCCATAACCTTTCCAGTCTATAAGGTAGTATAACTCGGACCGGACCATCTTAGAGTCTAAGATCCTTTTAACTTCGTATTCTGGTTCTCCTTCAACTATTTCGGGATCCGGTGGAGTATCGATCCACGTACCTGGTCTCAATGGTTTTAGGAGGAGACATGAAACACCGGGTGGATCCGCATGTGGGCCGGTAATTCTAATTTCATGGCCGCAGGGTTGATCACAGCCTTGATAGTGTAGGGTCCCAGATATCTGGGACGGAATGCCCGTGGTCCTTTCAGGGGGATGTTTTTAGATGCTAACCAAACCTGGCCTCTGACTTGGTAGTTGGGAGCTTCCCTTCGGTGTCGATCCGCAAACTGCTTCTGTTTCTCTTTGGCTCTGGCAAGATACGCTGCTACTTCCTTACAAACCTGGGTGATGGTTTTGTGTAAGGTTGTTATAGCGGGCATTTCTAATGATTTGAGTGGGTCAAAAATGGATGTCTGTGGATGTGTCATGGCCACTTGCCCAGGATCACAGGAGTGGCACCATCAAGTGGAGGGAGCAGGGAGCATCATGGGTCACGCACGTCCCTTTGGGACGTTTATACATGGGGGGCCTGGTTGGACACAGTCCTGGCGCCTTTGGCGCCATGCTCATGGAAGAACTTAAACAAGACACTTTCATTATGGGCAGAAGTGCTTAGAATGGAACAGGAACTCTTATTATGGGCAGGAATACTCTCAAGAACTCTCATTTGAGTAACTAGTCTGGGTGTGGTCTCCATCTTCATCTGCACGTGCAGATTCTAGGAGTGGCAGGGTGCGGCATGCAGGACTGTGCCAGGAGGCGTGGCCTTAAGAGCTCAGCTATAAAAGCCAGACCAACCCCAAGGCACACGCTTCACATTATTCTGCACCTCCGTGCAGCGTAACGCTCACCATCGCCTGGTATTCAACTTACCTGAAGAGATCCTGCCATCTACATTCATACTCACCATCTGGAGGATCCTGCTCTCATCCGAACGCTTCTTTCTGGCACCGCAGCTCACCTGCAAACATCGCAGAGCGCAGACAGCATGATCTGGGCACCGCGGCACGACGCGCTTCATCCGAATTCACGAAAGAAAGGCAAAAGACGAGATTGGACACATAACAGACATTTGTTACAGGTGCGCTGCCATTTAACCTCGCGCCTTTCTTAAGCCATCACTCACCTGCTGCCGGACATTTGCGGTCGCATCCATCTTCCGCTCCGCGTCTCCACCGCCGTAGTTAGGCTGCATTTCCATCATTGGGAGAAAACAGAGAGGAACGTTATTCAGGGGAAAACAACAACGCTGAGAGCAAAAAACATCAACGCATCGAGAGAAAGCAGAAAAAGGGGAAAGACAAGAGACATTGAGAGAAAGAAGAAAGAGGAGCTTAGTCGCAGCTGGACTGGACTAATACTCTGGAATCAGTGAAGGAACTCGATTCCATTAACAAGCACCCCTGCCAGAAGTAGCAGAACGGAGAACTCATCATTCACACTTACCAGGTGAGCCTTATGGGCCGGTACGTGCCCACTGAAATTGCACCTTGGGTCGAAGGGTAGGGAGATACCACAGTCACCTATCAGTGCACTCACATTTCCCCATATCCACATAGTACCAGTGCACCAATTGTCGCCGCCCACAGCTGATCCGCAGGGGACGAAATCAGAAGAGGGTGATCTAATTCCAGGGAGGGCTGTAAGTGTGCCCCAACACCTCCGCAGAGACCAGGTGAGCGTAACAGAACGCGAAGCCTCAACAACTCTCTGCCTGGGCGTTATGGAAACTTCTGAGACAGATCTGTTGGTCCAACTACTATGGGAGTTATGGACGAAGTACACGCCTCATGACAAGAGACCAGTGCATTAAGGCGGGATTTTATGGTAACTCGGGAAAGAATTTATGATTTAGCCAGACCGGTGCTACAGGCACAAGCAGGACAGGCTCCCTTGCCTGGGATAAGCCACGCTGCTCCGCCACAACAATCCACACCAGTTCAAGTAGTCCTTCCTGGGGCAGTGCACTTAGCCTCACCTGAACGCTTCAATTGCGACCCAACCAATATTTATATAAATTCATGAACCAATGTTGCCTACATTTCTTATGCCGACCGGGAGCCTTTCAAAAATAATCAAGCCCAAGTGGCATTTGTACTCTCATACCTAGGGGATAATGCGGCGGACTGGTCAATACCATTAGTAACCCAAGATGATCCTTTGCTTCGGAACTTTGAGGGTTTCCAACACGAGATGGAGAAATTGTGTGCCCGACATGCTCAGGGACAAGCCCTGGACAATGTGCTACTGTCATTCAGACAGGGCAATCAAGATCTATTAACCTACATTGCAGCTTTCAATCGTCTCATAGCTCAAACCAACTGGCCAGAAGAGAAAAGGACTACACTCTTCTATCGAGGGCTATGTGGGGAATTTAAGGATGTATTGGCTCAAGTTGTGAATCCACCTGAGGGATGTGCAGACTACATAGACCTCACAGTGCAACTCGACCATAGGTTACAGAATAGGAAAAGGGATAGAGCCAGGACAGAAGGTAGGACAGTTTTTGTGTGACCCCGCGAGACCCACACCAAGCCACACGAATACTCAGAACCAATGCAAATCGGTGGGTTACGGAGCCCTCTGACCAAGGCAGAAAGAGAAAAAAGAAGACAACAACCCTGTCTATATTGTGGGAAAGCAGGCCATTTCCTCTGAGATTGCCCAGTGAAACCTCCCAAGAAATAGCCGGGGTAACAAATAAAAACAACAAAGAAGAAGAAGAAGCACCGACTCAGGGAACTCCAACACCTGGCAAATGTAGGGGTCCACTTGTCGAGCGAGAGAAAGGAATGCGTGCAGACCTCACATCTAGTCCTTCCGGTACTTTTGGTAAATCACAAGCAGCCATTAAAGATACATGCCTTGGAGGCATACATTGACAGTGAGGCAGTAGGAAATTACATTGACCAAGATCTGGCAACACAAATAGGCTTTCTTCTTCAACAAAAGCAGAGATCGGAAAATGGCACTGCAGTGGATGGATCACAGTTATCACCCGGCCCGGTGACAATCTACCGAGAAAGTCAAGCTTCTGTTGCAGGATGGGCATCAAGAATACATCACCTTTGATCTCATCGGTGCTCCTCAGTTCCAGATGATATTGGGAATGCCCTGGCTTGAGACCCATAATCCTAAAACAGACTGGCGAAAACGGGTTCTGACCTTTTCGCAAGACTGCGCCAACACCTGCAACAACAGAGACATTAACCAAAAAGCCAAGAAAAGTATTGTGCTGGGCCTCACTGGCACTTTACCACCTGAATATAATTGTTACCGGGATGTCTTCCAAAAGGAACAAGCTAACATTTTTCCCCCTGCATAGACCCTACGATTGCCAAATAGACCTCATGCCCGGATCCCAAATACCCTGCAGCCGGATTTACGCCTTAGCGCAGCAAGAAAACCAACATCTTAAAACTTACTTGGATCAGAATCTGGCAAATGGCTTTATCCGCCCATCCAACTCTCCTGCCTCCTCGCCCCTCTTCTTCGTACCTAAGGAGGAGGGGGACTTGAGGACCTGAATTGATTATAGAGCAATCAACCAGATGACTGTTAAAAACCGATACCCTTTGCCACTTATGCCCAAGCTCCTGGGCCAAGTGAAACACGCCCAGATTTACACCAAGTTGGATTTGCGAGGGGCCTACCACCTTGTGAGAGTAAAAAGGGAGACGAATGGAAGACGGCATTTAGTGTGGCCTCTTCGAATACCAAGTCATGCCTTTTGGTTTATGTAACGCCCCTGCGACGTTTCAATTCTTTATGAATGACGTACTCCATGAGTTGTTGGACATTTATGCACTTATCTACATAGATGACATTCTCATCTACTCCAATTCCAAGGAAGAACATGTCGGTCATGTCCAATCAGTTTTGGAAAAACTTTGAGAACAACAATTATATGCCAAGCTGAAAAAATGTTTCTTCGATGTGACTGAAGTCGAATTTCTCGGTTTCATGCTCTCATCGCAGGGAGTGCATATGGACACACGGAAAGTTGACGCAATCCATCAGTAGCCCTCACCAAACTCCACGAAAGGAGTAAAAAGTGTGCTTGGCTTGGCTAATGTCTACCATCGATTAATTCCTGGATTCTCGCAAATTGTTCCTCCAATCACTTCTTAGCTAAGGAAGAACAAAACATTCCATTGGTCAACAGAAGCTGAAGAAGCCTTCCAGAAAATGAAGCTAGCATTTACCACAGCACCGGTTCTTCGACATGCCCGTCCAGACCAACCATATGTAGTGGAAACAGATGCTTCAAACATAGCCATGGGAGCAGTGTTGTCGCAAAGAGACCCGGAAACAGGACAGTTACACCCGTCGCATTCTGGTCCCGCAAATTCTCTACCCCCGAACTGAACTATGCAATCATGGATAAGGAACTGCTGGCAATTAAAGCTGCATTTAAAGCATGGAGACATTACCTTCTTGGGGCATAACACACGGTCACCGTCATCACAGATCATCATAACTTACAGTATTTAAAGACCGCCAAGGTGCAATCCTCACGCCAGCTTTGTTGGGCGCTCTTTTTCGCAGAATACGGCTTTACTATTACTTATAGACCTGGCGTGCGGAATGGAAAAACAGACGCATTATCACGTATGAGTGAGGAAAAAGACGCCTTTACAGCATCCGATCCCGTGGCCATCATTCCTGTAGAACGAATTCAAACCACGATTGCTGTTGCCACATGTTTAGATGACTTAAAAACCAGTTTACAGTCCCAGATGAATCAGGTAAAACAACAGGAATGGCTTTTAAGGGGAGACCGGTACACCATCTAGAACAACCTACCATATTTCCAAGGACGGTTGTATGTCCAGGACAAGAAACTGCAAACTCAAATCATCGCAAACTACCATGGCTCATTAGTAGAAGGACATCCCGGTATAGCCAAGACACAGGCTAAGGTAAAACAAAACAAAACTATTGGTGGCCCACTTGGAGGAAAGACATTGCCCGATTTGTTACAACCTGTGGCGTCTGTGCTCAGCACAAATCTCAGAAGCAAAACCCTGCTGGATTACTATATCCGTTAATGGTTCCACCAGCACCTTGGCATACACTATCAATTGACTTTATCACAGATCTTTCTCCCTGCAATGGTAACACCATCTTAATCATTGTAGATTTATTCTCCAGAATGGCCCATTTTATCCCTCTGTAAGGACTTCCAACTGCATCAACTCTTGCCACTTTGTTCTTGGAACAAATTGTCCGGTTAAATGGATTTCCATCAATCTTCATATCGGATTGTGGAACTCAATTTGTTTCCACCTTTTGGAGAAGGTGTTGTGCAACTGCCAAAATTGACCTCTGGTTGTCCACTAGCCACCACCCTCAAACCGATGGACAAACCGAATGAACCAATTAGACGCTAGAACAGTATTTAAGATGTATGTTTCAACACTCCGAAGACTCCTGGAAGAACATACTTTGGGTAGCTGAGTATGCATATAATATACATCAAGCACTGGACAAACTCCATTCTATACTCTACATAGTAGAGGAAATCGGTCATTTCACACTGTGTCCTGTTTTTCACTATTCGTTGTCCTGTCTTTTTGTCAGCGCTCTGATGCCCGCAGGCTTTCAGCGCTTTACAAACAAATAAAAAATAAAAAAAATAAAAAAACACGGAACTCGCCCACAGACATCAGTGTTTGATTCACCCGATACTTTGGAAATGCCAGCAATAAAAACTCTGCATGAATCCATCACCCAGGTTCTTAGGGGAAGCAGCAGAGCACTTGAACAAGGCCAAAGAAAGACAAAAACTGTTTGCTGACCGGCACCGAAAAGAAGCTCCCAATTACCAGACTGGAAATAAAGTTTGGTTAGCGTCTAGACACATTGCTTTGAAAGGACCACGGGCCTTCCGCCCCAGATATCTGGGCGATGATCAACCCTGCTGCCATGAAATTGGAGTTACCATCGCACATGAAAATCCACCCGGTATTTCATGTCTCGCTCCTTAAACCCATGAAACCAAATACACTAATTGATTCTCTGCCAGAGCCTGAATTACTAAATGGGGAACCCAAATATGAAGTTAAGTCTATCTTGGATTCCAAGGTGGTTCTATCAAAACTGTATTACCTAATAGACTGGAAAGGATACGGACCTCAAGACCGAACCTGTGAACCCAGCGAATATGTTCATGCCCCTCGATTGGTCAGACAATTCCATCGTAATAGCCCAATAGACCAAACCAGGGCTGGGAGGAGGATCACCCTTGAGAGGGGACTTGAGTGGGGAGTGCTGTCATGGCCACTTGCCCAGGATCACAGGAGTGGCACCATCAAGTGGAAGGAGCAGGGAGCATCATGGCTCACGCACGTCCCTTTGGGACATTTATACATTGGGGGGGGGCCCTGTTGATAGCTGAGATCCATCAACTGCTGTGATGTTTTTCAAAACCTGCTTCTGTCGGAGAGGAAGGCCTATCCGGGTAGCCAGATCTTGGTCAATGTAATTTCCCACAGACCCACTGTCAATGTATGCCTCCAAGCCATGTATTTCCGACGGTTGCTTGTGGTTTACCAGGAGCACAGGGATGACTAGATGTGAGGTCTGTATAGTTTCCTTTTCACCGCTCGACAAGTGGACCCCTACGCTTACCGGGCGTTGGAGTTTCCAGAGCCCTGTTCTTCTTCACCCTTGTCAGTTACTCTAACTGCTTTCCTGGGTGGTTTCACTGGGCATTCTCAGAGATAGTGACCTGCCTTACCACAGTACAAACAAAGCTGCTGCTGTCTCCTTTTCTCCCTTTCTGCCTTGGTGAGTGGGCTCCACAAGCCTCCGATTTGTATTGGCTCAGACTGATTATGAGATTTGGTTTGATTCTCACGGAGTTGCAAGTAGACCCACCGTCCCTCGGATCGCCTGTGAAGCGTATTGGTGGCGCCAGGGGAACCTCCCCCCCCGGAAAAACCACCTGCACTGGCGTGGGCTGTGGAGGCACAGCAAGAGGGGCATACCCCGGCAGTGAGACCTGGCCTGCCTGTGCCTGGAACATTTGCCTTGCTAGTTCATCTGTCCGCTGCCGGTTCACAATTAGATCCCTCCTTAGGGCATTGGTCTCTTGTCTTGAGGCATGAACTTCAGCCCGTAACTCTCCCAGTAATCAGGCCAATTGGTCAGTTTTAGAAGTTTCCATAACACCCAGGCAGAGATTCAAAGAGGCTTTGCATTCTGTTGCACTCACCTGGTCTCTGCGGAGGCGTTGGGGCACGGTTGCAGCCCTCCCGGAGTGAGGTCACTTGGTTCCGACTTCGCCCTCTGAACTTATGTGTTGACTGCTGGTAATAGGTGATGCTGCTCGAGACTGCTCCTATGTGGAGAATAGGCGACGTGAGTATGCCAGCTTGTGCGCCTGATCCCGTTCCAGACCCCTTCTCCCAAACCGTGGCACCTGTGGGATGTGCTGTCCCTGGAAAGCTCACCTGTTGATTAGTTTTGGTGAGCATTGTATGATCTGGACCGAGTTCCTTCACTGGTCCCTTGCACGTGGTAGTCCAGTCCTGCTGGGACTAAGCCACTATACTTCAGGTAAGTATTCCTGTTGGCCTTTGTCTTTCCTCGTCTGTTTTTGCTGTATTGTAAAGTTTGTTGTCTTGTAATGCTGTCCGTTCCGCTTTTGATATTTGCTCTTTTGCTTTCTTCCCTTGCAGGTGATGTTGCCGGCCCGGCAGAAGCTGTGGAGCTCGAGGCGACAGCCGGAGGGAATGAGGAACAAAGCTGCAGCGGTACAGTAGCTGGTAAATTGTTAACTTGTGGGCGCGCGGGTTCAAATCCAGCACAGCCCTAGGACGGATGTTCTAACCTTGTCTTCTTCACAGGGTCCGAGTTTGTGGATGCGGAGTGCGGTGCTGCAGCGTCAGGATCAAGATCACTGGATGTTAGGAGATGAGTCTGCAGATGAAGCGATGAAGCACTGGTTTCCTGGAGGTGAGTATGCAGGAGAATGCCTGGTTTCAAAGGTAAGTAAACTGGTCCAAGCGGCGGCGAGCCTCACGTTGCACGCGAGTGCACAATAACGCAAAGCAACGGCCTTAGAGATGGAGCAGCTTATATAGCGGAGCTTCTGAAACCACACCCAACAGGTTCAGCCTGCCTGCCACACCGTGCCACCCCAGATGAGTCAGCACATGAGGATGTTCTCGGGAATAAAGGCTTTCAGCTCCTGGAAAGCTCTTGTAAAATAAAAGCACTCCTGCACTGAAATAAAGTAAAAGCACTCCTGCACTGAAATAAAGTGTTCCTGATCACATCTCTATATGAGCCTGGCACCAAAGTTGCCAGGACTGAGTCCAGCCAGGGACCCTGTGTTTATAGGTCGCAAAGGGACATAAGTGAGTCAAGTGACCCATTGCCCCCATCACTAGATGGCGTGGTTGTGTTCTGGGACCTGTGGCCATGACATTCTGGGTCCGCTTTCAGTACAGTGTTTGAAAGGCCATCTGGATAGATGCACGTGAGGCACTTGCATTTTTAGAAGGCCAAGCAGTTCGTCTCGGTCTATTCGTGCACTGTGGTCTAATAATAGGGATTTACTCTTGCAACCTCGCACCAGACAAAGGTTTTGGAGATCTGAGTTTCAATGGCTGGGGTCCAGGAGCCTTTAACAATCTACCCCTATCAATCAGACAACTGCCTTCATTGGCACAGTTTAAAAAAGCCCTCAAAACTCACCTATGCTCCATCCCTACCTGCTTCTCACGTTAACACGGTCTCAGCGCCTCTTACTGCACCTTTTTATGTCTTTTATGTTTGTGTGTTCTGTCAGCACTCTGAGGCCAGAGCTTTATGAAGATTCTATAGAATAGAATTCCATGTCGTGCCACTTACTGATTTTACTCTTAGGTTTTGGGTGCCTGAAGAACTAGAGTTGAGTGTAGTAGTGAACTCAGACATCCTCCGTGATGGGATTGCATTGCAGTGCTTTCACCTGGGAACCTAGATCATTTATAACTTCCCAGACATTTCTAGAGTTCTTCCCTAGCACCAATTGTAGCATTAAGCCTCCATCGTTCTGGATGAGGGTGGATTTATGAACTTTCAGCCAGTTGCAGTATCTTTGTTTTCTTTTCCTTATCAATTCCATTTGTGTCCATTTTGGCAGGTCTCTCATGGCTTTTAGGTCTTTCCTGAATGCTTTCCTTTGTGCTACAATTGTGGGGTTGTATTTATTCTTACTCCTTATCCATTAACAATCCAGTACAGAGCACAAACTTGGAAAAAAAATACCAAAACTGCTATTTATCTTAATGGCATCAGCTATTGCCATCCCTTCTCCCCAAGAGCCACTACCACCAGCTGGAGGACCTACACAACAAAAGAAAAACGATTACTTCCAAAGACAATGAAGAGGATCAAGAAGATGAGGTAGAGGAATTGCATATCTCTATCACCAAGAGAAAATCATGGTTTTGGCAGTTCTTTAGCACTGTTGGGAATGTACCAAAGGCTAAAGCTACAAAAATGAAATGCACCGAGCGCAACACTGTACTCAATCATTGACTACCTTGACAGTACTCCTACGGGACCACCTCCATGCGACTGCACATCCATTCCAACCACTGCAATGCTCTCATAAAGACTGTTCCTTCCTTAGCAAGTAGTAGGCTGTCTTCTTCCACCTCATCTTCCTCAACCAATACTATAACTACACAGCCTACCTCTGTGGGACAAAATCACACCAGCTACCTTGCAAGCAATAAAAGAGGCTGTTCATCCATATCTTTCGAAGACAACAGTCCTCTGTATATACTGCAACACCACTATGCAGAGAGGAGCAATTTCAAAGTGCTTTTGAAGCGGTAATCAAGGAGCATGAGAAACACATCACTCTACCTTAGATGTAACACACGTAGGTAGGAATAGGTGCAGTCAGTCTGTGTGAGACTACACAAGACTTATCTGCTTGGTATCAGGTAGCTCACATTTTGGTATAGGTGTGTACCACAAGTTGGTAGTGTAACTGAGCAGCCAGGCCTATCTCAAGAGGGGTAAATGTGCGCTGTAGAGCTGTACAGATGAAATCAGTCTATACAAGTTACCAAGTAACACTTAGGTTTCAGTTATAAATATATATTTACACAAGTTTTAGTTGAGCACTCTTTAAAAAGGCAGTTGTTTGTAACAGTCAAGCAAACTTTGGAATCACTTTACAAAGTCAATAAAATTGGTGAATACTCTTTGGATATGTGAATACATTTCTCCTACACCCTGAAGGGACTTCAATAACAAGGATATTATTGCATTTATCATAAACACCAATATGCCTTTTAGACTCTGGGATGCAGGAAGGAAGGGTTAAGGAATAGAAAGGTTAGAACATACTTTCTTATAACAGGAAGACAGTTTGAATCCTCTAATGAAATCTAGGTAAGCCTTTCCCAGCAGTAAAAGTGTTCAACAAATTACAACCTATGAAGGGACATGCCGTGCCAAAGTTAATAGATCAGGGTGCCTTTAAGGTGCTAGGACAGCCAACGTCAATTGGATAGTCTATAGTTCTGATGAACTTCTTGGATAAAAGTCTCTCACAAAGTCAGATAGTTCAAGAAAATCATTGAAGGAACACAAGGGGAGTTGAAATCAACTCAGAAAAGGTAAGCCAGTGCACTTCTCAAGTGGAAAAACACGGCTTAAGGCAGTAAGGTAAGTACCCCGCGCCCATAAAAGTACCTCTGGTTTGAAGAAAGTGGCCCTGCTGGAATTCAGTCTTGCTACAGCCAAGCAGACCCTTGTTCCTGAGCCTCAGTCATGGTGACAAGAGGGAGGACGTCTGGCGGGCTCCTGCTGCAGTACTCGGGAAAGGACTTTGGCAGATATGGGCTCTTCGATTCAGCGGCTCTTTGCAGAGTCAGCGCCTAACAAACAGCACTGATGCAGAACGAATATCTCTGGTTGGACTTTCCTTGCTCCCTCGGTCCTGGACTCTGGTGGGGGGACTGTCGATCGGGATTTCCTGCTACTGGAGTGTTCTTAGGAGGCTCCTAGAGCTTTTGGCCAGATTCGTTCCATAGATGTTGCACACGGTTATGAACACGACTCCTGGCATTGGGCTGCTGCAGCACTGTAGAGGCACAGCAAGTCGAAGATTGCGTCAAAGTGGAATTCGTCACTGAGCTAGTTGGTCTCACCAGCCCAAGGGGAGAAGTCGTTGCATCCGGAGCATCTCTGTCGATGTGACAAAGGAGGTCAACAAAGCAGCAGGGCTTCACTGGGAAATTCGAGGTGCAGGAGGTTGCAGCAGGCCTTTCTTCATGGTTTCTTCTTCAGACGTTTCGTCCAGTGGTCGACTCTGCATGTAGTCCCAAGAACCTCGCCTTTTAAGCTCGTTCTCACTCATTTACTGCCCTAGGCTGTCAATCACACAGCAGGGTGGCTGTCCTTCCCGGACACACAACTGTCCAATCAGGACTGGCTGCGGTCAGGCACACCTAGAGACAAAGCACAGGGGAGTTTTGGGTCCCTCCCTCACTTCCTGTCCTTTCAGAGACACTAGAGCCAGGGGCAGACTTCAGGGATGAAGCCCGCCAAAGGCAAAACACACAAAGCTGTGTCAACTTAGAGTAAAAACCAAGAAAGACCTCACAAACAAAATGGTGAAAAAAAGACGGGGGCCATTTTGACAAAATGGTCACCCATGGGTGCTGTACTGCAGCCGAGGGTTCAGCCTGTGGTAAAAATGCACACTGGTAGTATAAAGTAAACCACTGCCACCAGCCATTTAAAGTAGTGAGGGTAACACATTTTTACATGAGAAAGTAGGAAAAGGGGCTACTAGGTAACCCCCAGCCCTCCACATAAGATGGTGTGTGCTGGACCTACAAAGTAAAAAGGTAAGTAAGCTCAATTTCACCTTACTATTCTTGGGAACAGTTCACCGAAGAAAAGGTATTTAAACCTTAAGAGAAATCCAAAGGATTTCTCAATGACACTGCACTGAGGGTGTTGTGTGTCACTATGCACAAAGCAGATGGCTATGGATTTTGTCAGACTTAAAAAACTGTGAAAACATAAAATACTAATCAGGAAAAAAACACATGAGGGAATGAGAAAAAGGTCCCAGTCACCCAGGAGTTAAAATTAAAAAGTCTCAACTCCAGCAAAAGCATTGGAGGTGGGAGGAAATTAGCACAGAAAGGAACATATTCTCTAACTATTAGTGCTTGGTGCATCTTCCCTCATTTCCCTCTCCAACTTACGTTCTAATCTCTCCTGCAAAAAAAAAAAAGGTTCCTTTAGGAACCACTTTTCACCGTTAAAAAAATAGAACAAAAACAAAACCTTAGACTCCATCTACTTTACATTTCTAAGTAAAGTATATGGACTCAATGAGATTTTCCAACATTCCCATGAGCATTTTGTGTTACAATAATGGGAATAATGTGGCGTTCATTCCCCGGGATAACTACCCGCCAGCCCAAGTTATCAGGCCAAGCAAAGCGAGGGCGGATAACGAGGGCTCCGGACCGTTATCCCCCGTTCAGGCCCCTGCAATGGGGGATGAAGGCCATTAGCAGCCTGAGTTGCCAAAGCGGTAACCCGGGGTGCTGGGAAAACAAATTATGGATATTTCTTCCTACAGTGGGACGCGCGCGGTGTCACGCTGTAGGAAAGAAAATCCTTTTCCAAGATGGCAACCATAGAAAGGGAAGGCAGGGCTCCATCCAGAGCCCCTCTTCGTTTTACATGCCGGCCTGCAGAAGGTGAAGAGAGAACCCTATGACCATATTAGCACAGCCACATTTGTATTCCCTTTCAAACCTATCCGAATTTCGAAAACCTTTACCACATAGCCGGTTCCTGGTGGACATGGCCACTTTATCCCCATTGGTCGTCCCTCGCGGTCATGGCCAGTAGCCAGATTGACCTTATGCCATGACCCGGACAATCTGGCCACTGCCCATGGCCGCAGGCTATAACTCAGTCACCAAAAGGTAGATCACAATTTTTTGTACCTACATTATGACACTTGTCAACAAAAAAAAAGAAAGATGGACACATTTGCAAAACCATTCTGCTTTCAGGTTCTTGCCAATGCTTTTACACATGTTTGCTGGAAATCCGCCCATATTTTATTTTTTCAAAAGTGTCAAAATGTATGCACATACAATAGTCATAACTTCGCCCCCACTTAATATTCAGATTTTGCACAAATGTTCAAGTTTGGACCTCTGATCTTTCTGAAAACATTTGTCCACATTCAAACAGCAACAAAGTTATAAACCATCTAAAAATGTTGCAACCCGCCTCCAATTTAGCCCCCTCTTGACAGAATCCCACCAAACCTTACAAAAACATTTATATATAGATCTAAAATTTCTTTGTAAACTTTTGGGCAGAGTCGTCAAATGGCACCACATTTATAAGCCTTTACAATATCCCATCCTCATCGCCCCTCACCACCCCAAAGATTTTTTGAAAAGTTTGACAAGTGCAATGTGTTTTTTTTATATGTTTCAACCGCGGTGTTCGCAGACACCGACTGATGACAGTAAATCCAACATGACGTGCATTTCCAAAAATCTTACGCACTTCACCATACAATCAGCAGGCGCGGCTGATGTCCGCGGACCTCATGTCGGCCCCTGGACCAATCAGAGGCTCGTCCATGGACCAAATAGGGAAGGAGGTCCACGGACCGAACCCACATATCACCAATTCCTTTTTAGCAACTTTTTGGTCATTTTAAAAAAAACTTCTGGACAGATTTACACCAAATTTACAAAAGCACGCTTTCGTGACCAAGTCGCCGTTCCTGCCGCAAATTTGGTGTAAATCTGTCCAGCAGTTGGGGCTGTAGGCGCAAGCAAATTTGGTTTACATTGCATCTATGGGAAAAGCACATATTTTGGGACCCCCTATAACTTTACCCTACTTGATGAACCCTCACCAAACTTCGCAGGACCAATCGGACTTGGCCATATACTTTTTTTGCAAAGTTTAATGGGGGATTCCTTTGGGGAAGGGCGGGCTGGGCGAAGTTATAAGCCACCCAAAACATGCTCTTCCTATGGGTTGAGCAACTTAACCATAGCTACAAAGCTGCTACCACAGGCCCCGTTTTATATATATATAATATATATATTCCAACAAGCTGTTGCAAAACACGTAATTATTGGCTTCTTAGGTCCCTGCTGAGGGATCCACAAGGATTGTATGCAGCCACGAGGATGGTCTTCCTTTGGCTTTGTGAAACATGGGGTGGAGGAATGCATTTGCTACATGCTTTGCACAATTTGTGTTTTTTCATACATATATATATATATATTCACTAACAAAAACTTTGTTAAAGGGCTGTTATGGTTATGTTGGACTAATAAAAACCTATGAAATTCAAAGAAAAAACTTTGTTAAAGGGACATTATGGTTCCAAGTAAAACCGAAAACCCCCTGAAATTCGCTAGTTATGGTAAGCTAAGCAGCCATACCTCGCGCCACCATCGTGCACTGCTAAGACTAACACCCAGGACATCAAAGATGACATCACACATTTCAAAGGTTTTTATTAGTGCAACTTCACCATAACATCCCCTTAAAGTTTTTTCATTGAATTTCATAGGTTTTTTTTAGTGCAACTTAACCATAACGTCCCTTTAACAAAGTTTTTTCATTGGATTTCATAGGTTTTTATTAGTCCAACTGAACCATAACGCCCCCTTTAACAAGTTTTTTCAGTGAATTTCATAGTTTTTACCAGTGTGTGCTATTTTCCTACAATTTACTAATATCATACTTATCCATTATAGCAATATTTGTGTCCCATTTACAAAGTGTCCTTTTAAACTCTGCCATTTCCCACCTTCTGGAATCATTTTTAACACGTCTATACACTTTTTGCAACTAATTCAACTAGTTTTTCATCCGTAGCCATCTACGAACATCTGACTTCATAGCAGACCTTCCGGACAGTGCCACATGACCATATGCTGGCACACAACATGATGACGTGTCCGAGAACCCGTCTGCACTTCACGATAAGATCTCTGCTTCGTGGACAGTTCAGAACTGCATTTTCTAATGATCTAGGAACTTTCAACTTCAAAATTACACTTGCACAACTCCAACACCTATTCCTACTCATTATCCATTAACAATCTAGTACATAAACTGCTATTTATCTTAAAATGGCATCAGCTAAGGCCATCCCTCCTCCCCCCCAAGAGACACCACCACTGCTGTAATCAAGGAGCATGAGAAACACTCCCCCCCCTACGTTATAAATAACACAAGCGCAACATTTTCCCCTGCCCACCTGCCCCTCCATATTAGTGTTTGGTGCCTCTTTCCTCATTTCCCTCCCCACCTTTCGTTCTAAGCTCTCCTGCCAAAAAAAATCCATCCAAAAACAAAATAAATGTTCCTTTAGGAACCACCTTTCACAGTTAAAAACAGAACTAAAAAAAAAACACAGACTCCATCTACTTTATATTTCTCAGTAAAGTACATAGACTCAATAAGATTTTCCAAAATTTACATTTGCATTTTGTGTTATACTAATGGAAATATTGGGGCGTTCATCCTCCGTTCCAGGGACTGGAACGTTGGATACCGGCCCAGCAGCCCAAGTTATCAGCCCAAGCGAAGCAAGGGTGGATAACGAGGTCTCTGGACCATTATCCCCCCATTCCACCCCTGAAATGAAGGATGAAGGCCATTAGCAGTCTAGGTTCTCAAAGCGGGAACTCGGGATACTGAAAAAGAGGATTTTTCGTCCTACACTGGGACACCTGTGGCGTCCCGGTTTAGGAAGAAAAATCCTTTTCCAAGATGGCCACCATGGAAAGGGAAGATGAGGGTTCCATACAGGGCCCCTCTTCGCTTTCCATGGCAGCCTGCAGAAGGCAAAAAGAGAACCCTATGACCCTATTACCACAAGCACATTTTTCTTCCCTTTCAAATCTATCCTAATTTCGACTAACTTTACCACAAAGCCAGTCCCAGGTGGACATTGCCACTTTAATCCTATGTTTTTTCCCCTTCTGGTCATGGCCAGTAGCCAGATTGTCCGGATCATGACCTTATTCCATGACCCGGACAATCTAGCCACTGCCCATGGCCACATGCTACCCCACAGTCACTAAAGTTATACCGCAATTTTTTTAACTACATTATGACACTTGTCAAATACGAAAACACTGCCACATTTGCAAAACCATGCTTTTAGATCATTGCTAATGCACCTTACGTAAGTTTGCTGGAAATCCTCCCACGTTTTATTTTTTCAAAACTGTCAAATGAATGCACATAGAATCGTCATATAAGCTCTGCACAAAATCCCACCAAACTTTGTAAACTCATTAGCAATCACGTCAGAAATATCCCACCCATCATCATCACCCCTCACCTCCCCAGAGATTATTTCATAAGTTTCACAAGTGCAATGCTCAGAAAATATTATTGTCCTGAGGGTTCGGCCATGTATTTTTATACATACGTTGATCTATCGCAAACATTTCCAATTCACCTTACTTCATTTTTCCTCTTTTAAAAACACACACAATCTGGCAGCAGGGCGCGTCCTTATCCATTGCTGCATCTGCCCAAGGTAAACTGCCCTGACGTCACTAAATCATATGCCCCGCCCAACCCTCACATCACCAACCCTAGTGATATTCTACAGCTTTCTAGGTGACGTTCCTCTTCAGCATAGCCAAACGCGCCCATAATCACCTACGTCACGTGACGCAGAACCCGAAAATCAACACACATCCACTAACAACAAAGCATGTCACAATTCGGAATATTAAACCGTACTTTAAAAGAAAACAATAACACAGTACAATTTGTAAAGTACTTTTATTTCACACTAAAACGCTCTGAGAACATCTGACTATTGCCATACTCAATCAAATTGCAAAAATGTTTATCGTGAGGCACACGTTGTTCTTTTTGCGTACACAAAGTGTTTGTTTTCGATAAAAGAACCGCTTGGGTCGCACAGTGAATTCCAGGGCTTCTGCATCAACTTGGGCCTAGACCACCATAAAAGATGTTATGTTACTCCTAATCGCTAGTACAGCGTACGGGCACATTGGCCCTGGGCGATCGTCACAAAAAACAGTCACTGTGATTCAGGCGTTGACAACTATGTGCATCTGCCGATTAAAGAAGCCGTCAGTTGGCATCTGGAATCTATGACAATAGCAGAAAGGCAGGATGTAGCTATTTCAAAAACATAACAGAAAATGTGTCTCAATACCCGAAGTTTATTACAATGTATCTATTGACTTTTTAATTCGGCATAGAGTTTAAACTAACGATTAGCACACACATCAAACAATCTCAACAAAGAGAAAATAATGTGGAAACTGATACACAATTTGATATGGTCATACATGACATTTTAATTAAATATTAGCATCGAACCTGGGTGAACCTAGTGATGGTCTACATGCAGCTCGATGCTGGACTCCCCATAACCATGTAAAAAAGACAACTACACAGAAAGATAGTACTAGCGTTTCATTGCAATAAGCAACACAGAACAGACAAATAGAATATAACCCAAAAATCATCTTCAGATAATAATAAGTTAATGCTCGTTCCGGTATGCAATCGTCAAAATCAAACTTACATTATATTCACCATTTCCATTCTCTTGGCGTAAGTCAGACCATAACGCTCACTGCGTTCGCACCAAAGATTCTTCATGAACTGAATTTACATGTCCCTTACACACTTTTGGAAAGCATAACCTTATCAAATCTTCATTATTAAAAACCTCCTCTCATTGCATTCGTTACAGAATGGTCCCTTTCTCTCAAGGTCAAAAAACAATTGAACCTTATACTGTGTGTCCCATGCGTGGGCTTCCTTAGCTTGCAACCAAAAATTCAAAGCTGGTGACCTTCACTCAGAATCTAAATACATTCTCACTTTGCAAAAACTTTCCTCACCGCCGCCATCAGAATTGTTATTCTCATACACGTGCAAGGCTGCTCTTTGCATCAGACACTGCAGGTGGCTGCCTCAGATTCCAGACTCTAGGGGGCGGCAGTCTGACTCCATTATTATTTTAAATACATTTTAACACAGACACATTAGTCCTTCGCCTGTACTTCACACACATTATATTGTGGAACACCTCCAAATGTACTGTATGACTTTTGTGACAAAAAACACTATTTTTTTGCTTCTTGCTGCCATATCCCATCCCATCCTCATCAACCCTCACCTCCCAAGACAGTATTTGATAAATTTAACAAGTACAATGTTGTGTTTTTTAATATGTTTTTGCGGCGATGTCCACGGACACCAAACACGGATCCAACATGGCGGGCGCATCGGAACAATCTGACGCACTTCACGCTCTTCACCATCCAATCAGTGAACACGTCACATGTCCGCGGACATGACCCAACCAATTAGCCAATCGATACCTTGCCCACGGAGCAAACAGGGAAGTGTGTCCGCGGAGCGGACATAGATATCACTAATTTTTTTAGACCTACTTTTTGATCATTTTTTAAAAAACTACTGGACGGATTTTCACCAAATTTACAAAAGCACGCTTTCGGGACCAAGCCGCTGCTCCTGCAGCAAATTTGGTGAACATCCGTCCAGCGGTTTGGGCTGAAGGCGTGCGCAAAGTTTTTCCACCATTCAGTCTATGGGAAAAAAATAAATGTTGGGACCCCCCCATATAACTTTTCCCCCCCTGGACCAAATCTCACCAAACCTGGCCAAAATATTCAGAGTGCACCATATACTTTTTTTTGCAAAGTTTGGTGTGCATTCGTCTAGGGGGAGCGAAGTTATAAGCCGCCCAAAAAGTGCTCTTCCTATGGGATTAGCAAATTAACCATAACTACACAGCCACTACAGTGGCTGTGTAATACATATACACACATTGAAAAACACATTACGATAAAACCAAGCATAAAGTGCAAACATGTCCCGTGCTGCGTGGCCATAGGATTATAAACACCACCTATTACAATGTGAAAATATTGTGACTAGCTCGTAGATCCCATAGAGACTTACTTTCCCTTTATCAGCCCAGATATTGAAATATCTATCAATGAACTAAGACACCACAACCTGATGAAGGACTCAAAGAATTACATACAGAAAAGCGACAAGGGATGAATAAGGGCATAACAGATTAAATGCAAGGGGGGTAATCAAATTTTTGCCTGCATTTACTTGATCAGGTTTCTTTTTATAATCTTTTCAACTTAATTGCAATGTGATGACAGACTTAAATGAACTTACACCTTAATGTTACAGGCTCACAAATTCTATTGCAAACTGCTGTAATGCTGTAATAAATATTAAGTTATGTTGGACAATTAAAAATAAAGGAGAGTTAAAAAAAAAGGATGCAGACACCAAACAATTTATGTTTTTTATTGCGATTTGGTTTATAATTTAAACCTTTCATGTTTATACAAAATGAATACATTCAAAACAAAAAGGAACACTACAGATAATTATGACATTCAATATATATATAGTGTATCCTTCAGATCAAGTAAAAATTAATTTAAAACAAAATAACTAAAATCATTCATATAATCACAACACATTATCAAATGCCTTAAGCATTCATATATTTAAATCATCCTTAAAATACTACCTACTTAGGAACCTTAAGAGGCATTTGGATAACTAAATCATTGATAAAGTGCTACATGCATCAGAAAACAAATGGCCTAGTGACCACTGCCTCATACTTGCATAACATTTGTATATGCATATTTATTAAACCACATTTCCTAGCTTATCAAATCGCTTAGAATTCCACTTAAGCCACCCAGGGTTATCATATAAAATAAATGTATCTGGGTCATTTAAATGATCCTCACTTTATTTCATAAAAGTGTTAATATCTTATACTTTTCCATAAGATGCTATGAGCATAATTTCTGAGAATAGGTTCCCTTTCATTGTGTGCAATTTCATATTAAAGTTCAGTGTGTTACACACTTTAATGGAATGCCATGATTGTAGTCTTAATTCACATCCGATAGCCGATATAGGTAAAGAGAGGGGAAGCTTCAATACTGACCTCCAAAAACTGCTTTCATATACTTTTAACCAGTCCCAATTTGCTATGTCCAGTAATTCAAGACCATACAACATGCATGGGTTGACTTTTGTCTTATGAAAGTCCATCAGTGGTTGTAATTTAACTATATTTAACAAGGATAATTCTTGCTTGTATAATTAAGGACCCCAACGTCAAACTAAATTGGTTCTTAATTGGATTCATATAGTGTTTGTTAGTAATTAAGTAACCTAAACATTTAAGCTGGTTCACTTCAAGATAATCATTGTGGATTCTCCACTTAAAACCTATTTTGTCTGTCTGAAATTAACTTTCTTTGTTTTAGCCACGTTTATTTTCAAATTATTCTAATGCATAG